>NC_084796.1:1216250-2427500 GCF_963169125.1 Humulus lupulus
CTTGGGGAAAAATATCAAACTAGTTGAACACGAGGGTAATACATTTCGGAGAAATTAGTGAAATCTCCAATTCACCAAAGGGGTACCCCTTTCAGAAATCTTCGATTTCTCTAATATGGTTTCGAGCAATGTTTTGATAGTGAATACTAAAGAATATGCGAGGGTCATGGGCACAAAATTTGTAGCCCTATGTCTTAGGGTTCTATGTATAATATTTCGTGCACATCCGAGGTGTGTAGAGGGCGATACAGTCAAATTTCTGAGAGATGAACGAACATAAGGAAAAAACTTGCGAAAATTGCCCTCAAAAAGGGGAATTTTTTTTGAAATGTTGACTTAAGGCTCCGTTTCGACTCCAATATATTCATTTACCCATGAGATCTCTTGGGGAAAAATATCGAACTAGTTGAACACGAGGGTAATACATTTCGGAGAAATTAGTGAAATCTCCAATTCACCAAAGGGGTACCCCTTTCAGAAATCTTCGATTTCTCTAATATGGTTTCGAGCAATGTTTTGATAGTGAATACTAAAGAATATGCGAGGGTCATGGGCACAAAATTTGTAGCCCTATGTCTTAGGGTTCTATGTATAATATTTCGTGCACATCCGAGGTGTGTAGAGGGCGATACAGTCAAATTTATGAGAGATGAACGAACATAAGGAAAAAACTTGCGAAAATTGCCCTCAAAAAGGGGAATTTTTTTTGAAATGTTGACTTAAGGCTCCGTTTCGACTCCAATATATTCATTTACCCATGAGATCTCTTGGGGAAAAATATCGAACTAGTTGAACACGAGGGTAATACATTTCGGAGAAATTAGTGAAATCTCCTATTCACCAAAGGGGTACCCCTTTCAGAAATCTTCGATTTTTCTAATATGGTTTCGAGCAATGTTTTGATAGTGAATACTAAAGAATATGCGAGGGTCATGGGCAAAAATTTTTTAGCCCTATGACTTAGGGTTCTATGTATAAAATTTCGTGCACATCCGAGGTGTGTAGAGGGCGATACAGTCAAATTTCTGAGAGATGAACGAACATAAGGAAAAAACTTGCGAAAATTGCCCTCAAAAAGGGGAATTTTTTTGGAAATGTTGACTTAAGGCTCCGTTTCGACTCCAATATATTCATTTACCCATGAGATCTCTTGGGGAAAAATATCGAACTAGTTGAACACGAGGGTAATACATTTCGGAGAAATTAGTGAAATCTCCAATTCACCAAAGGGGTACCCCTTTCAGAAATCTTCGATTTCTCTAATATGGTTTCGAGCAATGTCTTGATAGTGAATACTAAAGAATATGCGAGGGTCATGGGCACAAAATTTGTAGCCCTATGTCTTAGGGTTCTATGTATAATATTTCGTGCACATCCGAGGTGTGTAGAGGGCGATACAGTCAAATTTCTGAGAGATGAACGAACATAAGGAAAAAACTTGCGAAAATTGCCCTCAAAAAGGGGAATTTTTTTTTAAATGTTGACTTAAGGCTCCGTTTCGACTCCAATATATTCATTTACCCATGAGATCTCTTGGGGAAAAATATCGAACTAGTTGAACACGAGGGTAATACATTTCGGAGAAATTAGTGAAATCTCCAATTCACCAAAGGGGTACCCCTTTCAGAAATCTTCGATTTCTCTAATATGGTTTCGAGCACTGTTTTGATAGTGAATACTAAAGAATATGCGAGGGTCATGGGCACAAATTTTTTAGCCCTATGTCTTAGGGTTCTATGTATAAAATTTCGTGCACATCCGAGGTGTGTAGAGGGCGATACAGTCAAATTTCTGAGAGATGAACGAACATAAGGAAAAAACTTGCGAAAATTGCCCTCAAAAAGGGGAATTTTTTTTGAAATGTTGACTTAAGGCTCCGTTTCGACTCCAATATATTCATTTACCCATGAGATCTCTTGGGGAAAAATATCGAACTAGTTGAACACGAGGGTAATACATTTCGGAGAAATTAGTGAAATCTCCAATTCACCAAAGGGGTACCCCTTTCAGAAATCTTCGATTTCTCTAATATGGTTTCGAGCAATGTTTTGATAGTGAATACTAAAGAATATGCGAGGGTCATGGGCACAAAATTTGTAGCCCTATGTCTTAGGGTTCTATGTATAATATTTCGTGCACATCCGAGGTGTGTAGAGGGCGATACAGTCAAATTTCTGAGAGATGAACGAACATAAGGAAAAAACTTGCGAAAATTGCCCTCAAAAAGGGGAATTTTTTTTGAAATGTTGACTTAAGGCTCCGTTTCGACTCCAATATATTCATTTACCCATGAGATCTCTTGGGGAAAAATATCGAACTAGTTGAACACGAGGGTAATACATTTCGGAGAAATTAGTGAAATCTCCAATTCACCAAAGGGGTACCCCTTTCAGAAATCTTCGATTTCTCTAATATGGTTTCGAGCAATGTTTTGATAGTGAATACTAAAGAATATGCGAGGGTCATGGGCACAAAATTTGTAGCCCTATGTCTTAGGGTTCTATGTATAATATTTCGTGCACATCCGAGGTGTGTAGAGGGCGATACAGTCAAATTTCTGAGAGATGAACGAACATAAGGAAAAAACTTGCGAAAATTGCCCTCAAAAAGGGGAATTTTTTTTTAAATGTTGACTTAAGGCTCCGTTTCGACTCCAATATATTCATTTACCCATGAGATCTCTTGGGGAAAAATATCGAACTAGTTGAACACGAGGGTAATACATTTCGGAGAAATTAGTGAAATCTCCAATTCACCAAAGGGGTACCCCTTTCAGAAATCTTCGATTTCTCTAATATGGTTTCGAGCAATGTTTTGATAGTGAATACTAAAGAATATGCGAGGGTCATGGGCACAAAATTTGTAGCCCTATGTCTTAGGGTTCTATGTATAATATTTCGTGCACATCCGAGGTGTGTAGAGGGCGATACAGTCAAATTTCTGAGAGATGAACGAACATAAGGAAAAAACTTGCGAAAATTGCCCTCAAAAAGGGGAATTTTTTTTTAAATGTTGACTTAAGGCTCCGTTTCGACTCCAATATATTCATTTACCCATGAGATCTCTTGGGGAAAAATATCGAACTAGTTGAACACGAGGGTAATACATTTCGGAGAAATTAGTGAAATCTCCAATTCACCAAAGGGGTACCCCTTTCAGAAATCTTCGATTTCTCTAATATGGTTTCGAGCACTGTTTTGATAGTGAATACTAAAGAATATGCGAGGGTCATGGGCACAAATTTTTTAGCCCTATGTCTTAGGGTTCTATGTATAAAATTTCGTGCACATCCGAGGTGTGTAGAGGGCGATACAGTCAAATTTCTGAGAGATGAACGAACATAAGGAAAAAACTTGCGAAAATTGCCCTCAAAAAGGGGAATTTTTTTTGAAATGTTGACTTAAGGCTCCGTTTCGACTCCAATATATTCATTTACCCATGAGATCTCTTGGGGAAAAATATCGAACTAGTTGAACACGAGGGTAATACATTTCGGAGAAATTAGTGAAATCTCCAATTCACCAAAGGGGTACCCCTTTCAGAAATCTTCGATTTCTCTAATATGGTTTCGAGCAATGTTTTGATAGTGAATACTAAAGAATATGCGAGGGTCATGGGCACAAAATTTGTAGCCCTATGTCTTAGGGTTCTATGTATAATATTTCGTGCACATCCGAGGTGTGTAGAGGGCGATACAGTCAAATTTCTGAGAGATGAACGAACATAAGGAAAAAACTTGCGAAAATTGCCCTCAAAAAGGGGAATTTTTTTTGAAATGTTGACTTAAGGCTCCGTTTCGACTCCAATATATTCATTTACCCATGAGATCTCTTGGGGAAAAATATCGAACTAGTTGAACACGAGGGTAATACATTTCGGAGAAATTAGTGAAATCTCCTATTCACCAAAGGGGTACCCCTTTCAGAAATCTTCGATTTTTCTAATATGGTTTCGAGCAATGTTTTGATAGTGAATACTAAAGAATATGCGAGGGTCATGGGCAAAAATTTTTTAGCCCTATGACTTAGGGTTCTATGTATAAAATTTCGTGCACATCCGAGGTGTGTAGAGGGCGATACAGTCAAATTTCTGAGAGATGAACGAACATAAGGAAAAAACTTGCGAAAATTGCCCTCAAAAAGGGGAATTTTTTTGGAAATGTTGACTTAAGGCTCCGTTTCGACTCCAATATATTCATTTACCCATGAGATCTCTTGGGGAAAAATATCGAACTAGTTGAACACGAGGGTAATACATTTCGGAGAAATTAGTGAAATCTCCAATTCACCAAAGGGGTACCCCTTTCAGAAATCTTCGATTTCTCTAATATGGTTTCGAGCAATGTCTTGATAGTGAATACTAAAGAATATGCGAGGGTCATGGGCACAAAATTTGTAGCCCTATGTCTTAGGGTTCTATGTATAATATTTCGTGCACATCCGAGGTGTGTAGAGGGCGATACAGTCAAATTTCTGAGAGATGAACGAACATAAGGAAAAAACTTGCGAAAATTGCCCTCAAAAAGGGGAATTTTTTTTTAAATGTTGACTTAAGGCTCCGTTTCGACTCCAATATATTCATTTACCCATGAGATCTCTTGGGGAAAAATATCGAACTAGTTGAACACGAGGGTAATACATTTCGGAGAAATTAGTGAAATCTCCAATTCACCAAAGGGGTACCCCTTTCAGAAATCTTCGATTTCTCTAATATGGTTTCGAGCACTGTTTTGATAGTGAATACTAAAGAATATGCGAGGGTCATGGGCACAAATTTTTTAGCCCTATGTCTTAGGGTTCTATGTATAAAATTTCGTGCACATCCGAGGTGTGTAGAGGGCGATACAGTCAAATTTCTGAGAGATGAACGAACATAAGGAAAAAACTTGCGAAAATTGCCCTCAAAAAGGGGAATTTTTTTTGAAATGTTGACTTAAGGCTCCGTTTCGACTCCAATATATTCATTTACCCATGAGATCTCTTGGGGAAAAATATCGAACTAGTTGAACACGAGGGTAATACATTTCGGAGAAATTAGTGAAATCTCCAATTCACCAAAGGGGTACCCCTTTCAGAAATCTTCGATTTCTCTAATATGGTTTCGAGCAATGTTTTGATAGTGAATACTAAAGAATATGCGAGGGTCATGGGCACAAAATTTGTAGCCCTATGTCTTAGGGTTCTATGTATAATATTTCGTGCACATCCGAGGTGTGTAGAGGGCGATACAGTCAAATTTCTGAGAGATGAACGAACATAAGGAAAAAACTTGCGAAAATTGCCCTCAAAAAGGGGAATTTTTTTTGAAATGTTGACTTAAGGCTCCGTTTCGACTCCAATATATTCATTTACCCATGAGATCTCTTGGGGAAAAATATCGAACTAGTTGAACACGAGGGTAATACATTTCGGAGAAATTAGTGAAATCTCCAATTCACCAAAGGGGTACCCCTTTCAGAAATCTTCGATTTCTCTAATATGGTTTCGAGCAATGTTTTGATAGTGAATACTAAAGAATATGCGAGGGTCATGGGCACAAAATTTGTAGCCCTATGTCTTAGGGTTCTATGTATAATATTTCGTGCACATCCGAGGTGTGTAGAGGGCGATACAGTCAAATTTCTGAGAGATGAACGAACATAAGGAAAAAACTTGCGAAAATTGCCCTCAAAAAGGGGAATTTTTTTTTAAATGTTGACTTAAGGCTCCGTTTCGACTCCAATATATTCATTTACCCATGAGATCTCTTGGGGAAAAATATCGAACTAGTTGAACACGAGGGTAATACATTTCGGAGAAATTAGTGAAATCTCCAATTCACCAAAGGGGTACCCCTTTCAGAAATCTTCGATTTCTCTAATATGGTTTCGAGCAATGTTTTGATAGTGAATACTAAAGAATATGCGAGGGTCATGGGCACAAAATTTGTAGCCCTATGTCTTAGGGTTCTATGTATAATATTTCGTGCACATCCGAGGTGTGTAGAGGGCGATACAGTCAAATTTCTGAGAGATGAACGAACATAAGGAAAAAACTTGCGAAAATTGCCCTCAAAAAGGGGAATTTTTTTTTAAATGTTGACTTAAGGCTCCGTTTCGACTCCAATATATTCATTTACCCATGAGATCTCTTGGGGAAAAATATCGAACTAGTTGAACACGAGGGTAATACATTTCGGAGAAATTAGTGAAATCTCCAATTCACCAAAGGGGTACCCCTTTCAGAAATCTTCGATTTCTCTAATATGGTTTCGAGCACTGTTTTGATAGTGAATACTAAAGAATATGCGAGGGTCATGGGCACAAATTTTTTAGCCCTATGTCTTAGGGTTCTATGTATAAAATTTCGTGCACATCCGAGGTGTGTAGAGGGCGATACAGTCAAATTTCTGAGAGATGAACGAACATAAGGAAAAAACTTGCGAAAATTGCCCTCAAAAAGGGGAATTTTTTTTGAAATGTTGACTTAAGGCTCCGTTTCGACTCCAATATATTCATTTACCCATGAGATCTCTTGGGGAAAAATATCGAACTAGTTGAACACGAGGGTAATACATTTCGGAGAAATTAGTGAAATCTCCAATTCACCAAAGGGGTACCCCTTTCAGAAATCTTCGATTTCTCTAATATGGTTTCGAGCAATGTTTTGATAGTGAATACTAAAGAATATGCGAGGGTCATGGGCACAAAATTTGTAGCCCTATGTCTTAGGGTTCTATGTATAATATTTCGTGCACATCCGAGGTGTGTAGAGGGCGATACAGTCAAATTTCTGAGAGATGAACGAACATAAGGAAAAAACTTGCGAAAATTGCCCTCAAAAAGGGGAATTTTTTTTTAAATGTTGACTTAAGGCTCCGTTTCGACTCCAATATATTCATTTACCCATGAGATCTCTTGGGGAAAAATATCGAACTAGTTGAACACGAGGGTAATACATTTCGGAGAAATTAGTGAAATCTCCAATTCACCAAAGGGGTACCCCTTTCAGAAATCTTCGATTTCTCTAATATGGTTTCGAGCAATGTTTTGATAGTGAATACTAAAGAATATGCGAGGGTCATGGGCACAAATTTTTTAGCCCTATGTCTTAGGGTTCTATGTATAAAATTTCGTGCACATCCGAGGTGTGTAGAGGGCGATACAGTCAAATTTCTGAGAGATGAACGAACATAAGGAAAAAACTTGCGAAAATTGCCCTCAAACAGGGGAATTTTTTTTGAAATGTTGACTTAAGGCTCCGTTTCGACTCCAATATATTCATTTACCCATGAGATCTCTTGGGGAAAAATATCGAACGAGTTGAACACGAGGGTAATACATTTCGGAGAAATTAGTGAAATCTCCTATTCACCAAAGCGGCACCCCTTTCAGAAATCTTCGATTTTTCTAATATGGTTTCGAGCAATGTTTTGATAGTGAATACTAAAGAATATGCGAGGGTCATGGGCACAAATTTTTTAGCCCTATGTCTTAGGGTTCTATGTATAAAATATCGTGCACATCCGAGGTGTGTAGAGGGCGATACAGTCAAATTTCTGAGAGATGAACGAACATAAGGAAAAAACTTGCGAAAATTGCCCTCAAAGAGGGGAATTTTTTTTGAAATGTTGACTTAAGGCTCCGTTTCGACTCCAATATATTCATTTACCCATGAGATCTCTTGGGGAAAAATATCGAACGAGTTGAACACGAGGGTAATACATTTCGGAGAAATTAGTGAAATCTCCTATTCACCAAAGGGGCACCCCTTTCAGAAATCTTCGATTTTTCTAATATGGTTTCGAGCAATGTTTTGATAGTGAATACTAAAGAATATGCGAGGGTCATGGGCACAAATTTTTTAGCCCTATGTCTTAGGGTTCTATGTATAAAATTTCGTGCACATCCGAGGTGTGTAGAGGGCGATACAGTCAAATTTCTGAGAGATGAACGAACATAAGGAAAAAACTTGCGAAAATTGCCCTCAAAGAGGGGAATTTTTTTTGAAATGTTGACTTAAGGCTCCGTTTCGACTCCAATATATTCATTTACCCATGAGATCTCTTGGGGAAAAATATCGAACGAGTTGAACACGAGGGTAATGAATTTCGGAGAAATTAGTGAAATCTCCTATTCACCAAAGGGGCACCCCTTTCAGAAATCTTCGATTTTTCTAATATGGTTTCGAGCAATGTTTTGATAGTGAATACTAAAGAATATGCGAGGGTCATGGGCACAAATTTTTTAGCCCTATGTCTTAGGGTTCTATGTATAAAATTTCGTCCACATCCGAGGTGTGTAGAGGGCGATACAGTCAAATTTCTGAGAGATGAACGAACATAAGGAAAAAACTTGCGAAAATTGCCCTCAAAAAGGGGAATTTTTTTTGAAATGTTGACTTAAGGCTCCGTTTCGACTCCAATATATTCATTTACCCATGAGATCTCTTGGGGAAAAATATCGAACTAGTTGAACACGAGGGTAATACATTTCGGAGAAATTAGTGAAATCTCCTATTCACCAAAGGGGTACCCCTTTCAGAAATCTTCGATTTTTCTAATATGGTTTCGAGCAATGTTTTGACAGTGAATACTAAAGAATATGCGAGGGTCATGGGCACAAATTTTTTAGCCCTATGACTTAGGGTTCTATGTATAAAATTTCGTGCACATCCGAGGTGTGTAGAGGGCGATACAGTCAAATTTCTGAGAGATGAACGAACATAAGGAAAAAACTTGCGAAAATTGCCCTCAAAAAGGGGAATTTTTTTTGAAATGTTGACTTAAGTCTCCGTTTCGACTCCAATATATTCATTTACCCATGAGATCTCTTGGGGAAAAATATCGAACGAGTTGAACACGAGGGTAATACATTTCGGAGAAATTAGTGAAATCTCCAATTCACCAAAGGGGCACCCCTTTCAGAAATCTTCGATTTTTCTAATATGGTTTCGAGCAATGTTTTGATAGTGAATACTAAAGAATATGCGAGGGTCATGGGCACAAATTTTTTAGCCCTATGTCTTAGGGTTCTATGTATAAAATTTCGTGCACATCCGAGGTGTGTAGAGGGCGATACAGTCAAATTTCTGAGAGATGAACGAACATAAGGAAAAAACTTGCGAAAATTGCCCTCAAAAAGGGGAATTTTTTTTGAAATGTTGACTTAAGGCTCCGTTTCGACTCCAATATATTCATTTACCCATGAGATCTCTTGGGGAAAAATATCGAACGAGTTGAACACGAGGGTAATACATTTCGGAGAAATTAGTGAAATCTCCTATTCACCAAAGGGGCACCCCTTTCATAAATCTTCGATTTTTCTAATATGGTTTCGAGCAATGTTTTGATAGTGAATACTAAAGAATATGCGAGGGTCATGGGCACAAATTTTTTAGCCCTATGTCTTAGGGTTCTATGTATAAAATTTCGTCCACATCCGAGGTGTGTAGAGGGCGATACAGTCAAATTTCTGAGAGATGAACGAACATAAGGAAAAAACTTGCGAAAATTGCCCTCAAAAAGGGGAATTTTTTTTGAAATGTTGACTTAAGGCTCCGTTTCGACTCCAATATATTCATTTACCCATGAGATCTCTTGGGGAAAAATATCGAACGAGTTGAACACGAGGGTAATACATTTCGGAGAAATTAGTGAAATCTCCTATTCACCAAAGGGGCACCCCTTTCAGAAATCTTCGATTTTTCTAATATGGTTTCGAGCAATGTTTTGATAGTGAATACTAAAGAATATGCGAGGGTCATGGGCACAAATTTTTTAGCCCTATGTCTTAGGGTTCTATGTATAAAATTTCGTGCACATCCGAGGTGTGTAGAGGGCGATACAGTCAAATTTCTGAGAGATGAACGAACATAAGGAAAAAACTTGCGAAAATTGCCCTCAAAGAGGGGAATTTTTTTTGAAATGTTGACTTAAGGCTCCGTTTCGACTCCAATATATTCATTTACCCATGAGATCTCTTGGGGAAAAATATCGAACGAGTTGAACACGAGGGTAATACATTTCGGAGAAATTAGTGAAATCTCCTATTCACCAAAGGGGCACCCCTTTCAGAAATCTTCGATTTTTCTAATATGGTTTCGAGCAATGTTTTGATAGTGAATACTAAAGAATATGCGAGGGTCATGGGCACAAATTTTTTAGCCCTATGTCTTAGGGTTCTATGTATAAAATTTCGTGCACATCCGAGGTGTGTAGAGGGCGATACAGTCAAATTTCTGAGAGATGAACGAACATAAGGAAAAAACTTGCGAAAATTGCCCTCAAAGAGGGGAATTTTTTTTGAAATGTTGACTTAAGGCTCCGTTTCGACTCCAATATATTCATTTACCCATGAGATCTCTTGGGGAAAAATATCGAACGAGTTGAACACGAGGGTAATGAATTTCGGAGAAATTAGTGAAATCTCCTATTCACCAAAGGGGCACCCCTTTCAGAAATCTTCGATTTTTCTAATATGGTTTCGAGCAATGTTTTGATAGTGAATACTAAAGAATATGCGAGGGTCATGGGCACAAATTTTTTAGCCCTATGTCTTAGGGTTCTATGTATAAAATTTCGTGCACATCCGAGGTGTGTAGAGGGCGATACAGTCAAATTTCTGAGAGATGAACGAACATAAGGAAAAAACTTGCGAAAATTGCCCTCAAAGAGGGGAATTTTTTTTGAAATGTTGACTTAAGGCTCCGTTTCGACTCCAATATATTCATTTACCCATGAGATCTCTTGGGGAAAAATATCGAACGAGTTGAACACGAGGGTAATACATTTCGGAGAAATTAGTGAAATCTCCTATTCACCAAAGGGGCACCCCTTTCAGAAATCTTCGATTTTTCTAATATGGTTTCGAGCAATGTTTTGATAGTGAATACTAAAGAATATGCGAGGGTCATGGGCACAAATTTTTTAGCCCTATGTCTTAGGGTTCTATGTATAAAATTTCGTGCACATCCGAGGTGTGTAGAGGGCGATACAGTCAAATTTCTGAGAGATGAACGAACATAAGGAAAAAACTTGCGAAAATTGCCCTCAAAAAGGGGAATTTTTTTTGAAATGTTGACTTAAGGCTCCGTTTCGACTCCAATATATTCATTTACCCATGAGATCTCTTGGGGAAAAATATCGAACGAGTTGAACACGAGGGTAATACATTTCGGAGAAATTAGTGAAATCTCCTATTCACCAAAGGGGCACCCCTTTCAGAAATCTTCGATTTTTCTAATATGGTTTCGAGCAATGTTTTGATAGTGAATACTAAAGAATATGCGAGGGTCATGGGCACAAATTTTTTAGCCCTATGTCTTAGGGTTCTATGTATAAAATTTCGTGCACATCCGAGGTGTGTAGAGGGCGATACAGTCAAATTTCTGAGAGATGAACGAACATAAGGAAAAAACTTGCGAAAATTGCCCTCAAAGAGGGGAATTTTTTTTGAAATGTTGACTTAAGGCTCCGTTTCGACTCCAATATATTCATTTACCCATGAGATCTCTTGGGGAAAAATATCGAACGAGTTGAACACGAGGGTAATACATTTCGGAGAAATTAGTGAAATCTCCTATTCACCAAAGGGGCACCCCTTTCAGAAATCTTCGATTTTTCTAATATGGTTTCGAGCAATGTTTTGATAGTGAATACTAAAGAATATGCGAGGGTCATGGGCACAAATTTTTTAGCCCTATGTCTTAGGGTTCTATGTATAAAATTTCGTGCACATCCGAGGTGTGTAGAGGGCGATACAGTCAAATTTCTGAGAGATGAACGAACATAAGGAAAAAACTTGCGAAAATTGCCCTCAAAGAGGGGAATTTTTTTTGAAATGTTGACTTAAGGCTCCGTTTCGACTCCAATATATTCATTTACCCATGAGATCTCTTGGGGAAAAATATCGAACGAGTTGAACACGAGGGTAATACATTTCGGAGAAATTAGTGAAATCTCCTATTCACCAAAGGGGCACCCCTTTCAGAAATCTTCGATTTTTCTAATATGGTTTCGAGCAATGTTTTGATAGTGAATACTAAAGAATATGCGAGGGTCATGGGCACAAATTTTTTAGCCCTATGTCTTAGGGTTCTATGTATAAAATTTCGTGCACATCCGAGGTGTGTAGAGGGCGATACAGTCAAATTTCTGAGAGATGAACGAACATAAGGAAAAAACTTGCGAAAATTGCCCTCAAAAAGGGGAATTTTTTTTGAAATGTTGACTTAAGGCTCCGTTTCGACTCCAATATATTCATTTACCCATGAGATCTCTTGGGGAAAAATATCGAACGAGTTGAACACGAGGGTAATACATTTCGGAGAAATTAGTGAAATCTCCTATTCACCAAAGGGGCACCCCTTTCAGAAATCTTCGATTTTTCTAATATGGTTTCGAGCAATGTTTTGATAGTGAATACTAAAGAATATGCGAGGGTCATGGGCACAAATTTTTTAGCCCTATGTCTTAGGGTTCTATGTATAAAATTTCGTGCACATCCGAGGTGTGTAGAGGGCGATACAGTCAAATTTCTGAGAGATGAACGAACATAAGGAAAAAACTTGCGAAAATTGCCCTCAAAGAGGGGAATTTTTTTTGAAATGTTGACTTAAGGCTCCGTTTCGACTCCAATATATTCATTTACCCATGAGATCTCTTGGGGAAAAATATCGAACGAGTTGAACACGAGGGTAATACATTTCGGAGAAATTAGTGAAATCTCCTATTCACCAAAGGGGCACCCCTTTCAGAAATCTTCGATTTTTCTAATATGGTTTCGAGCAATGTTTTGATAGTGAATACTAAAGAATATGCGAGGGTCATGGGCACAAATTTTTTAGCCCTATGTCTTAGGGTTCTATGTATAAAATTTCGTGCACATCCGAGGTGTGTAGAGGGCGATACAGTCAAATTTCTGAGAGATGAACGAACATAAGGAAAAAACTTGCGAAAATTGCCCTCAAAGAGGGGAATTTTTTTTGAAATGTTGACTTAAGGCTCCGTTTCGACTCCAATATATTCATTTACCCATGAGATCTCTTGGGGAAAAATATCGAACGAGTTGAACACGAGGGTAATGAATTTCGGAGAAATTAGTGAAATCTCCTATTCACCAAAGGGGCACCCCTTTCAGAAATCTTCGATTTTTCTAATATGGTTTCGAGCAATGTTTTGATAGTGAATACTAAAGAATATGCGAGGGTCATGGGCACAAATTTTTTAGCCCTATGTCTTAGGGTTCTATGTATAAAATTTCGTGCACATCCGAGGTGTGTAGAGGGCGATACAGTCAAATTTCTGAGAGATGAACGAACATAAGGAAAAAACTTGCGAAAATTGCCCTCAAAGAGGGGAATTTTTTTTGAAATGTTGACTTAAGGCTCCGTTTCGACTCCAATATATTCATTTACCCATGAGATCTCTTGGGGAAAAATATCGAACGAGTTGAACACGAGGGTAATACATTTCGGAGAAATTAGTGAAATCTCCTATTCACCAAAGGGGCACCCCTTTCAGAAATCTTCGATTTTTCTAATATGGTTTCGAGCAATGTTTTGATAGTGAATACTAAAGAATATGCGAGGGTCATGGGCACAAATTTTTTAGCCCTATGTCTTAGGGTTCTATGTATAAAATTTCGTGCACATCCGAGGTGTGTAGAGGGCGATACAGTCAAATTTCTGAGAGATGAACGAACATAAGGAAAAAACTTGCGAAAATTGCCCTCAAAAAGGGGAATTTTTTTTGAAATGTTGACTTAAGGCTCCGTTTCGACTCCAATATATTCATTTACCCATGAGATCTCTTGGGGAAAAATATCGAACGAGTTGAACACGAGGGTAATACATTTCGGAGAAATTAGTGAAATCTCCTATTCACCAAAGGGGCACCCCTTTCAGAAATCTTCGATTTTTCTAATATGGTTTCGAGCAATGTTTTGATAGTGAATACTAAAGAATATGCGAGGGTCATGGGCACAAATTTTTTAGCCCTATGTCTTAGGGTTCTATGTATAAAATTTCGTGCACATCCGAGGTGTGTAGAGGGCGATACAGTCAAATTTCTGAGAGATGAACGAACATAAGGAAAAAACTTGCGAAAATTGCCCTCAAAGAGGGGAATTTTTTTTGAAATGTTGACTTAAGGCTCCGTTTCGACTCCAATATATTCATTTACCCATGAGATCTCTTGGGGAAAAATATCGAACGAGTTGAACACGAGGGTAATACATTTCGGAGAAATTAGTGAAATCTCCTATTCACCAAAGGGGCACCCCTTTCAGAAATCTTCGATTTTTCTAATATGGTTTCGAGCAATGTTTTGATAGTGAATACTAAAGAATATGCGAGGGTCATGGGCACAAATTTTTTAGCCCTATGTCTTAGGGTTCTATGTATAAAATTTCGTGCACATCCGAGGTGTGTAGAGGGCGATACAGTCAAATTTCTGAGAGATGAACGAACATAAGGAAAAAACTTGCGAAAATTGCCCTCAAAGAGGGGAATTTTTTTTGAAATGTTGACTTAAGGCTCCGTTTCGACTCCAATATATTCATTTACCCATGAGATCTCTTGGGGAAAAATATCGAACGAGTTGAACACGAGGGTAATGAATTTCGGAGAAATTAGTGAAATCTCCTATTCACCAAAGGGGCACCCCTTTCAGAAATCTTCGATTTTTCTAATATGGTTTCGAGCAATGTTTTGATAGTGAATACTAAAGAATATGCGAGGGTCATGGGCACAAATTTTTTAGCCCTATGTCTTAGGGTTCTATGTATAAAATTTCGTGCACATCCGAGGTGTGTAGAGGGCGATACAGTCAAATTTCTGAGAGATGAACGAACATAAGGAAAAAACTTGCGAAAATTGCCCTCAAAGAGGGGAATTTTTTTTGAAATGTTGACTTAAGGCTCCGTTTCGACTCCAATATATTCATTTACCCATGAGATCTCTTGGGGAAAAATATCGAACGAGTTGAACACGAGGGTAATACATTTCGGAGAAATTAGTGAAATCTCCTATTCACCAAAGGGGCACCCCTTTCAGAAATCTTCGATTTTTCTAATATGGTTTCGAGCAATGTTTTGATAGTGAATACTAAAGAATATGCGAGGGTCATGGGCACAAATTTTTTAGCCCTATGTCTTAGGGTTCTATGTATAAAATTTCGTGCACATCCGAGGTGTGTAGAGGGCGATACAGTCAAATTTCTGAGAGATGAACGAACATAAGGAAAAAACTTGCGAAAATTGCCCTCAAAAAGGGGAATTTTTTTTGAAATGTTGACTTAAGGCTCCGTTTCGACTCCAATATATTCATTTACCCATGAGATCTCTTGGGGAAAAATATCGAACGAGTTGAACACGAGGGTAATACATTTCGGAGAAATTAGTGAAATCTCCTATTCACCAAAGGGGCACCCCTTTCAGAAATCTTCGATTTTTCTAATATGGTTTCGAGCAATGTTTTGATAGTGAATACTAAAGAATATGCGAGGGTCATGGGCACAAATTTTTTAGCCCTATGTCTTAGGGTTCTATGTATAAAATTTCGTGCACATCCGAGGTGTGTAGAGGGCGATACAGTCAAATTTCTGAGAGATGAACGAACATAAGGAAAAAACTTGCGAAAATTGCCCTCAAAAAGGGTAATTTTTTTTGAAATGTTGACTTAAGGCTCCGTTTCGACTCCAATATATTCATTTACCCATGAGATCTCTTGGGGAAAAATATCGAACGAGTTGAACACGAGGGTAATACATTTCGGAGAAATTAGTGAAATCTCCTATTCACCAAAGGGGCACCCCTTTCAGAAATCTTCGATTTTTCTAATATGGTTTCGAGCAATGTTTTGATAGTGAATACTAAAGAATATGCGAGGGTCATGGGCACAAATTTTTTAGCCCTATGTCTTAGGGTTCTATGTATAAAATTTCGTGCACATCCGAGGTGTGTAGAGGGCGATACAGTCAAATTTCTGAGAGATGAACGAACATAAGGAAAAAACTTGCGAAAATTGCCCTCAAAAAGGGTAATTTTTTTTGAAATGTTGACTTAAGGCTCCGTTTCGACTCCAATATATTCATTTACCCATGAGATCTCTTGGGGAAAAATATCGAACGAGTTGAACACGAGGGTAATACATTTCGGAGAAATTAGTGAAATCTCCTATTCACCAAAGGGGCACCCCTTTCAGAAATCTTCGATTTTTCTAATATGGTTTCGAGCAATGTTTTGATAGTGAATACTAAAGAATATGCGAGGGTCATGGGCACAAATTTTTTAGCCCTATGTCTTAGGGTTCTATGTATAAAATTTCGTGCACATCCGAGGTGTGTAGAGGGCGATACAGTCAAATTTCTGAGAGATGAACGAACATAAGGAAAAAACTTGCGAAAATTGCCCTCAAAAAGGGGAATTTTTTTTGAAATGTTGACTTAAGGCTCCGTTTCGACTCCAATATATTCATTTACCCATGAGATCTCTTGGGGAAAAATATCGAACGAGTTGAACACGAGGGTAATACATTTCGGAGAAATTAGTGAAATCTCCTATTCACCAAAGGGGCACCCCTTTCAGAAATCTTCGATTTTTCTAATATGGTTTCGAGCAATGTTTTGATAGTGAATACTAAAGAATATGCGAGGGTCATGGGCACAAATTTTTTAGCCCTATGTCTTAGGGTTCTATGTATAAAATTTCGTGCACATCCGAGGTGTGTAGAGGGCGATACAGTCAAATTTCTGAGAGATGAACGAACATAAGGAAAAAACTTGCGAAAATTGCCCTCAAAAAGGGTAATTTTTTTTGAAATGTTGACTTAAGGCTCCGTTTCGACTCCAATATATTCATTTACCCATGAGATCTCTTGGGGAAAAATATCGAACGAGTTGAACACGAGGGTAATACATTTCGGAGAAATTAGTGAAATCTCCTATTCACCAAAGGGGCACCCCTTTCAGAAATCTTCGATTTTTCTAATATGGTTTCGAGCAATGTTTTGATAGTGAATACTAAAGAATATGCGAGGGTCATGGGCACAAATTTTTTAGCCCTATGTCTTAGGGTTCTATGTATAAAATTTCGTGCACATCCGAGGTGTGTAGAGGGCGATACAGTCAAATTTCTGAGAGATGAACGAACATAAGGAAAAAACTTGCGAAAATTGCCCTCAAAAAGGGTAATTTTTTTTGAAATGTTGACTTAAGGCTCCGTTTCGACTCCAATATATTCATTTACCCATGAGATCTCTTGGGGAAAAATATCGAACGAGTTGAACACGAGGGTAATACATTTCGGAGAAATTAGTGAAATCTCCTATTCACCAAAGGGGCACCCCTTTCAGAAATCTTCGATTTTTCTAATATGGTTTCGAGCAATGTTTTGATAGTGAATACTAAAGAATATGCGAGGGTCATGGGCACAAATTTTTTAGCCCTATGTCTTAGGGTTCTATGTATAAAATTTCGTGCACATCCGAGGTGTGTAGAGGGCGATACAGTCAAATTTCTGAGAGATGAACGAACATAAGGAAAAAACTTGCGAAAATTGCCCTCAAAAAGGGTAATTTTTTTTGAAATGTTGACTTAAGGCTCCGTTTCGACTCCAATATATTCATTTACCCATGAGATCTCTTGGGGAAAAATATCGAACGAGTTGAACACGAGGGTAATACATTTCGGAGAAATTAGTGAAATCTCCTATTCACCAAAGGGGCACCCCTTTCAGAAATCTTCGATTTTTCTAATATGGTTTCGAGCAATGTTTTGATAGTGAATACTAAAGAATATGCGAGGGTCATGGGCACAAATTTTTTAGCCCTATGTCTTAGGGTTCTATGTATAAAATTTCGTGCACATCCGAGGTGTGTAGAGGGCGATACAGTCAAATTTCTGAGAGATGAACGAACATAAGGAAAAAACTTGCGAAAATTGCCCTCAAAGAGGGGAATTTTTTTTGAAATGTTGACTTAAGGCTCCGTTTCGACTCCAATATATTCATTTACCCATGAGATCTCTTGGGGAAAAATATCGAACGAGTTGAACACGAGGGTAATGAATTTCGGAGAAATTAGTGAAATCTCCTATTCACCAAAGGGGCACCCCTTTCAGAAATCTTCGATTTTTCTAATATGGTTTCGAGCAATGTTTTGATAGTGAATACTAAAGAATATGCGAGGGTCATGGGCACAAATTTTTTAGCCCTATGTCTTAGGGTTCTATGTATAAAATTTCGTGCACATCCGAGGTGTGTAGAGGGCGATACAGTCAAATTTCTGAGAGATGAACGAACATAAGGAAAAAACTTGCGAAAATTGCCCTCAAAAAGGGGAATTTTTTTTGAAATGTTGACTTAAGGCTCCGTTTCGACTCCAATATATTCATTTACCCATGAGATCTCTTGGGGAAAAATATCGAACGAGTTGAACACGAGGGTAATACATTTCGGAGAAATTAGTGAAATCTCCTATTCACCAAAGGGGCACCCCTTTCAGAAATCTTCGATTTTTCTAATATGGTTTCGAGCAATGTTTTGATAGTGAATACTAAAGAATATGCGAGGGTCATGGGCACAAATTTTTTAGCCCTATGTCTTAGGGTTCTATGTATAAAATTTCGTGCACATCCGAGGTGTGTAGAGGGCGATACAGTCAAATTTCTGAGAGATGAACGAACATAAGGAAAAAACTTGCGAAAATTGCCCTCAAAAAGGGTAATTTTTTTTGAAATGTTGACTTAAGGCTCCGTTTCGACTCCAATATATTCATTTACCCATGAGATCTCTTGGGGAAAAATATCGAACGAGTTGAACACGAGGGTAATACATTTCGGAGAAATTAGTGAAATCTCCTATTCACCAAAGGGGCACCCCTTTCAGAAATCTTCGATTTTTCTAATATGGTTTCGAGCAATGTTTTGATAGTGAATACTAAAGAATATGCGAGGGTCATGGGCACAAATTTTTTAGCCCTATGTCTTAGGGTTCTATGTATAAAATTTCGTGCACATCCGAGGTGTGTAGAGGGCGATACAGTCAAATTTCTGAGAGATGAACGAACATAAGGAAAAAACTTGCGAAAATTGCCCTCAAAAAGGGTAATTTTTTTTGAAATGTTGACTTAAGGCTCCGTTTCGACTCCAATATATTCATTTACCCATGAGATCTCTTGGGGAAAAATATCGAACGAGTTGAACACGAGGGTAATACATTTCGGAGAAATTAGTGAAATCTCCTATTCACCAAAGGGGCACCCCTTTCAGAAATCTTCGATTTTTCTAATATGGTTTCGAGCAATGTTTTGATAGTGAATACTAAAGAATATGCGAGGGTCATGGGCACAAATTTTTTAGCCCTATGTCTTAGGGTTCTATGTATAAAATTTCGTGCACATCCGAGGTGTGTAGAGGGCGATACAGTCAAATTTCTGAGAGATGAACGAACATAAGGAAAAAACTTGCGAAAATTGCCCTCAAAAAGGGTAATTTTTTTTGAAATGTTGACTTAAGGCTCCGTTTCGACTCCAATATATTCATTTACCCATGAGATCTCTTGGGGAAAAATATCGAACGAGTTGAACACGAGGGTAATACATTTCGGAGAAATTAGTGAAATCTCCTATTCACCAAAGGGGCACCCCTTTCAGAAATCTTCGATTTTTCTAATATGGTTTCGAGCAATGTTTTGATAGTGAATACTAAAGAATATGCGAGGGTCATGGGCACAAATTTTTTAGCCCTATGTCTTAGGGTTCTATGTATAAAATTTCGTGCACATCCGAGGTGTGTAGAGGGCGATACAGTCAAATTTCTGAGAGATGAACGAACATAAGGAAAAAACTTGCGAAAATTGCCCTCAAAGAGGGGAATTTTTTTTGAAATGTTGACTTAAGGCTCCGTTTCGACTCCAATATATTCATTTACCCATGAGATCTCTTGGGGAAAAATATCGAACGAGTTGAACACGAGGGTAATGAATTTCGGAGAAATTAGTGAAATCTCCTATTCACCAAAGGGGCACCCCTTTCAGAAATCTTCGATTTTTCTAATATGGTTTCGAGCAATGTTTTGATAGTGAATACTAAAGAATATGCGAGGGTCATGGGCACAAATTTTTTAGCCCTATGTCTTAGGGTTCTATGTATAAAATTTCGTGCACATCCGAGGTGTGTAGAGGGCGATACAGTCAAATTTCTGAGAGATGAACGAACATAAGGAAAAAACTTGCGAAAATTGCCCTCAAAGAGGGGAATTTTTTTTGAAATGTTGACTTAAGGCTCCGTTTCGACTCCAATATATTCATTTACCCATGAGATCTCTTGGTGAAAAATATCGAACGAGTTGAACACGAGGGTAATACATTTCGGAGAAATTAGTGAAATCTCCTATTCACCAAAGGGGCACCCCTTTCAGAAATCTTCGATTTTTCTAATATGGTTTCGAGCAATGTTTTGATAGTGAATACTAAAGAATATGCGAGGGTCATGGGCACAAATTTTTTAGCCCTATGTCTTAGGGTTCTATGTATAAAATTTCGTGCACATCCGAGGTGTGTAGAGGGCGATACAGTCAAATTTCTGAGAGATGAACGAACATAAGGAAAAAACTTGCGAAAATTGCCCTCAAAAAGGGGAATTTTTTTTGAAATGTTGACTTAAGGCTCCGTTTCGACTCCAATATATTCATTTACCCATGAGATCTCTTGGGGAAAAATATCGAACGAGTTGAACACGAGGGTAATACATTTCGGAGAAATTAGTGAAATCTCCTATTCACCAAAGGGGCACCCCTTTCAGAAATCTTCGATTTTTCTAATATGGTTTCGAGCAATGTTTTGATAGTGAATACTAAAGAATATGCGAGGGTCATGGGCACAAATTTTTTAGCCCTATGTCTTAGGGTTCTATGTATAAAATTTCGTGCACATCCGAGGTGTGTAGAGGGCGATACAGTCAAATTTCTGAGAGATGAACGAACATAAGGAAAAAACTTGCGAAAATTGCCCTCAAAAAGGGTAATTTTTTTTGAAATGTTGACTTAAGGCTCCGTTTCGACTCCAATATATTCATTTACCCATGAGATCTCTTGGGGAAAAATATCGAACGAGTTGAACACGAGGGTAATACATTTCGGAGAAATTAGTGAAATCTCCTATTCACCAAAGGGGCACCCCTTTCAGAAATCTTCGATTTTTCTAATATGGTTTCGAGCAATGTTTTGATAGTGAATACTAAAGAATATGCGAGGGTCATGGGCACAAATTTTTTAGCCCTATGTCTTAGGGTTCTATGTATAAAATTTCGTGCACATCCGAGGTGTGTAGAGGGCGATACAGTCAAATTTCTGAGAGATGAACGAACATAAGGAAAAAACTTGCGAAAATTGCCCTCAAAGAGGGGAATTTTTTTTGAAATGTTGACTTAAGGCTCCGTTTCGACTCCAATATATTCATTTACCCATGAGATCTCTTGGGGAAAAATATCGAACGAGTTGAACACGAGGGTAATGAATTTCGGAGAAATTAGTGAAATCTCCTATTCACCAAAGGGGCACCCCTTTCAGAAATCTTCGATTTTTCTAATATGGTTTCGAGCAATGTTTTGATAGTGAATACTAAAGAATATGCGAGGGTCATGGGCACAAATTTTTTAGCCCTATGTCTTAGGGTTCTATGTATAAAATTTCGTGCACATCCGAGGTGTGTAGAGGGCGATACAGTCAAATTTCTGAGAGATGAACGAACATAAGGAAAAAACTTGCGAAAATTGCCCTCAAAGAGGGGAATTTTTTTTGAAATGTTGACTTAAGGCTCCGTTTCGACTCCAATATATTCATTTACCCATGAGATCTCTTGGGGAAAAATATCGAACGAGTTGAACACGAGGGTAATACATTTCGGAGAAATTAGTGAAATCTCCTATTCACCAAAGGGGCACCCCTTTCAGAAATCTTCGATTTTTCTAATATGGTTTCGAGCAATGTTTTGATAGTGAATACTAAAGAATATGCGAGGGTCATGGGCACAAATTTTTTAGCCCTATGTCTTAGGGTTCTATGTATAAAATTTCGTGCACATCCGAGGTGTGTAGAGGGCGATACAGTCAAATTTCTGAGAGATGAACGAACATAAGGAAAAAACTTGCGAAAATTGCCCTCAAAAAGGGTAATTTTTTTTGAAATGTTGACTTAAGGCTCCGTTTCGACTCCAATATATTCATTTACCCATGAGATCTCTTGGGGAAAAATATCGAACGAGTTGAACACGAGGGTAATACATTTCGGAGAAATTAGTGAAATCTCCTATTCACCAAAGGGGCACCCCTTTCAGAAATCTTCGATTTTTCTAATATGGTTTCGAGCAATGTTTTGATAGTGAATACTAAAGAATATGCGAGGGTCATGGGCACAAATTTTTTAGCCCTATGTCTTAGGGTTCTATGTATAAAATTTCGTGCACATCCGAGGTGTGTAGAGGGCGATACAGTCAAATTTCTGAGAGATGAACGAACATAAGGAAAAAACTTGCGAAAATTGCCCTCAAAAAGGGTAATTTTTTTTGAAATGTTGACTTAAGGCTCCGTTTCGACTCCAATATATTCATTTACCCATGAGATCTCTTGGGGAAAAATATCGAACGAGTTGAACACGAGGGTAATACATTTCGGAGAAATTAGTGAAATCTCCTATTCACCAAAGGGGCACCCCTTTCAGAAATCTTCGATTTTTCTAATATGGTTTCGAGCAATGTTTTGATAGTGAATACTAAAGAATATGCGAGGGTCATGGGCACAAATTTTTTAGCCCTATGTCTTAGGGTTCTATGTATAAAATTTCGTGCACATCCGAGGTGTGTAGAGGGCGATACAGTCAAATTTCTGAGAGATGAACGAACATAAGGAAAAAACTTGCGAAAATTGCCCTCAAAAAGGGTAATTTTTTTTGAAATGTTGACTTAAGGCTCCGTTTCGACTCCAATATATTCATTTACCCATGAGATCTCTTGGGGAAAAATATCGAACGAGTTGAACACGAGGGTAATACATTTCGGAGAAATTAGTGAAATCTCCTATTCACCAAAGGGGCACCCCTTTCAGAAATCTTCGATTTTTCTAATATGGTTTCGAGCAATGTTTTGATAGTGAATACTAAAGAATATGCGAGGGTCATGGGCACAAATTTTTTAGCCCTATGTCTTAGGGTTCTATGTATAAAATTTCGTGCACATCCGAGGTGTGTAGAGGGCGATACAGTCAAATTTCTGAGAGATGAACGAACATAAGGAAAAAACTTGCGAAAATTGCCCTCAAAGAGGGGAATTTTTTTTGAAATGTTGACTTAAGGCTCCGTTTCGACTCCAATATATTCATTTACCCATGAGATCTCTTGGGGAAAAATATCGAACGAGTTGAACACGAGGGTAATGAATTTCGGAGAAATTAGTGAAATCTCCTATTCACCAAAGGGGCACCCCTTTCAGAAATCTTCGATTTTTCTAATATGGTTTCGAGCAATGTTTTGATAGTGAATACTAAAGAATATGCGAGGGTCATGGGCACAAATTTTTTAGCCCTATGTCTTAGGGTTCTATGTATAAAATTTCGTGCACATCCGAGGTGTGTAGAGGGCGATACAGTCAAATTTCTGAGAGATGAACGAACATAAGGAAAAAACTTGCGAAAATTGCCCTCAAAGAGGGGAATTTTTTTTGAAATGTTGACTTAAGGCTCCGTTTCGACTCCAATATATTCATTTACCCATGAGATCTCTTGGTGAAAAATATCGAACGAGTTGAACACGAGGGTAATACATTTCGGAGAAATTAGTGAAATCTCCTATTCACCAAAGGGGCACCCCTTTCAGAAATCTTCGATTTTTCTAATATGGTTTCGAGCAATGTTTTGATAGTGAATACTAAAGAATATGCGAGGGTCATGGGCACAAATTTTTTAGCCCTATGTCTTAGGGTTCTATGTATAAAATTTCGTGCACATCCGAGGTGTGTAGAGGGCGATACAGTCAAATTTCTGAGAGATGAACGAACATAAGGAAAAAACTTGCGAAAATTGCCCTCAAAAAGGGGAATTTTTTTTGAAATGTTGACTTAAGGCTCCGTTTCGACTCCAATATATTCATTTACCCATGAGATCTCTTGGGGAAAAATATCGAACGAGTTGAACACGAGGGTAATACATTTCGGAGAAATTAGTGAAATCTCCTATTCACCAAAGGGGCACCCCTTTCAGAAATCTTCGATTTTTCTAATATGGTTTCGAGCAATGTTTTGATAGTGAATACTAAAGAATATGCGAGGGTCATGGGCACAAATTTTTTAGCCCTATGTCTTAGGGTTCTATGTATAAAATTTCGTGCACATCCGAGGTGTGTAGAGGGCGATACAGTCAAATTTCTGAGAGATGAACGAACATAAGGAAAAAACTTGCGAAAATTGCCCTCAAAAAGGGTAATTTTTTTTGAAATGTTGACTTAAGGCTCCGTTTCGACTCCAATATATTCATTTACCCATGAGATCTCTTGGGGAAAAATATCGAACGAGTTGAACACGAGGGTAATACATTTCGGAGAAATTAGTGAAATCTCCTATTCACCAAAGGGGCACCCCTTTCAGAAATCTTCGATTTTTCTAATATGGTTTCGAGCAATGTTTTGATAGTGAATACTAAAGAATATGCGAGGGTCATGGGCACAAATTTTTTAGCCCTATGTCTTAGGGTTCTATGTATAAAATTTCGTGCACATCCGAGGTGTGTAGAGGGCGATACAGTCAAATTTCTGAGAGATGAACGAACATAAGGAAAAAACTTGCGAAAATTGCCCTCAAAGAGGGGAATTTTTTTTGAAATGTTGACTTAAGGCTCCGTTTCGACTCCAATATATTCATTTACCCATGAGATCTCTTGGCGAAAAATATCGAACGAGTTGAACACGAGGGTAATGAATTTCGGAGAAATTAGTGAAATCTCCTATTCACCAAAGGGGCACCCCTTTCAGAAATCTTCGATTTTTCTAATATGGTTTCGAGCAATGTTTTGATAGTGAATACTAAAGAATATGCGAGGGTCATGGGCACAAATTTTTTAGCCCTATGTCTTAGGGTTCTATGTATAAAATTTCGTGCACATCCGAGGTGTGTAGAGGGCGATACAGTCAAATTTCTGAGAGATGAACGAACATAAGGAAAAAACTTGCGAAAATTGCCCTCAAAGAGGGGAATTTTTTTTGAAATGTTGACTTAAGGCTCCGTTTCGACTCCAATATATTCATTTACCCATGAGATCTCTTGGGGAAAAATATCGAACGAGTTGAACACGAGGGTAATACATTTCGGAGAAATTAGTGAAATCTCCTATTCACCAAAGGGGCACCCCTTTCAGAAATCTTCGATTTTTCTAATATGGTTTCGAGCAATGTTTTGATAGTGAATACTAAAGAATATGCGAGGGTCATGGGCACAAATTTTTTAGCCCTATGTCTTAGGGTTCTATGTATAAAATTTCGTGCACATCCGAGGTGTGTAGAGGGCGATACAGTCAAATTTCTGAGAGATGAACGAACATAAGGAAAAAACTTGCGAAAATTGCCCTCAAAAAGGGGAATTTTTTTTTAAATGTTGACTTAAGGCTCCGTTTCGACTCCAATATATTCATTTACCCATGAGATCTCTTGGGGAAAAATATCGAACGAGTTGAACACGAGGGTAATACATTTCGGAGAAATTAGTGAAATCTCCTATTCACCAAAGGGGCACCCCTTTCAGAAATCTTCGATTTTTCTAATATGGTTTCGAGCAATGTTTTGATAGTGAATACTAAAGAATATGCGAGGGTCATGGGCACAAATTTTTTAGCCCTATGTCTTAGGGTTCTATGTATAAAATTTCGTGCACATCCGAGGTGTGTAGAGGGCGATACAGTCAAATTTCTGAGAGATGAACGAACATAAGGAAAAAACTTGCGAAAATTGCCCTCAAAAAGGGTAATTTTTTTTGAAATGTTGACTTAAGGCTCCGTTTCGACTCCAATATATTCATTTACCCATGAGATCTCTTGGGGAAAAATATCGAACGAGTTGAACACGAGGGTAATACATTTCGGAGAAATTAGTGAAATCTCCTATTCACCAAAGGGGCACCCCTTTCAGAAATCTTCGATTTTTCTAATATGGTTTCGAGCAATGTTTTGATAGTGAATACTAAAGAATATGCGAGGGTCATGGGCACAAATTTTTTAGCCCTATGTCTTAGGGTTCTATGTATAAAATTTCGTGCACATCCGAGGTGTGTAGAGGGCGATACAGTCAAATTTCTGAGAGATGAACGAACATAAGGAAAAAACTTGCGAAAATTGCCCTCAAAGAGGGTAATTTTTTTTGAAATGTTGACTTAAGGCTCCGTTTTGACTCCAATATATTCATTTACCCATGAGATCTCTTGGGGAAAAATATCGAACGAGTTGAACACGAGGGTAATGAATTTCGGAGAAATTAGTGAAATCTCCTATTCACCAAAGGGGCACCCCTTTCAGAAATCTTCGATTTTTCTAATATGGTTTCGAGCAATGTTTTGATAGTGAATACTAAAGAATATGCGAGGGTCATGGGCACAAATTTTTTAGCCCTATGTCTTAGGGTTCTATGTATAAAATTTCGTGCACATCCGAGGTGTGTAGAGGGCGATACAGTCAAATTTCTGAGAGATGAACGAACATAAGGAAAAAACTTGCGAAAATTGCCCTCAAAGAGGGGAATTTTTTTTGAAATGTTGACTTAAGGCTCCGTTTCGACTCCAATATATTCATTTACCCATGAGATCTCTTGGGGAAAAATATCGAACGAGTTGAACACGAGGGTAATACATTTCGGAGAAATTAGTGAAATCTCCTATTCACCAAAGGGGCACCCCTTTCAGAAATCTTCGATTTTTCTAATATGGTTTCGAGCAATGTTTTGATAGTGAATACTAAAGAATATGCGAGGGTCATGGGCACAAATTTTTTAGCCCTATGTCTTAGGGTTCTATGTATAAAATTTCGTGCACATCCGAGGTGTGTAGAGGGCGATACAGTCAAATTTCTGAGAGATGAACGAACATAAGGAAAAAACTTGCGAAAATTGCCCTCAAAAAGGGTAATTTTTTTTGAAATGTTGACTTAAGGCTCCGTTTCGACTCCAATATATTCATTTACCCATGAGATCTCTTGGGGAAAAATATCGAACGAGTTGAACACGAGGGTAATACATTTCGGAGAAATTAGTGAAATCTCCTATTCACCAAAGGGGCACCCCTTTCAGAAATCTTCGATTTTTCTAATATGGTTTCGAGCAATGTTTTGATAGTGAATACTAAAGAATATGCGAGGGTCATGGGCACAAATTTTTTAGCCCTATGTCTTAGGGTTCTATGTATAAAATTTCGTGCACATCCGAGGTGTGTAGAGGGCGATACAGTCAAATTTCTGAGAGATGAACGAACATAAGGAAAAAACTTGCGAAAATTGCCCTCAAAAAGGGTAATTTTTTTTTAAATGTTGACTTAAGGCTCCGTTTCGACTCCAATATATTCATTTACCCATGAGATCTCTTGGGGAAAAATATCGAACGAGTTGAACACGAGGGTAATACATTTCGGAGAAATTAGTGAAATCTCCTATTCACCAAAGGGGCACCCCTTTCAGAAATCTTCGATTTTTCTAATATGGTTTCGAGCAATGTTTTGATAGTGAATACTAAAGAATATGCGAGGGTCATGGGCACAAATTTTTTAGCCCTATGTCTTAGGGTTCTATGTATAAAATTTCGTGCACATCCGAGGTGTGTAGAGGGCGATACAGTCAAATTTCTGAGAGATGAACGAACATAAGGAAAAAACTTGCGAAAATTGCCCTCAAAAAGGGTAATTTTTTTTGAAATGTTGACTTAAGGCTCCGTTTCGACTCCAATATATTCATTTACCCATGAGATCTCTTGGGGAAAAATATCGAACGAGTTGAACACGAGGGTAATACATTTCGGAGAAATTAGTGAAATCTCCTATTCACCAAAGGGGCACCCCTTTCAGAAATCTTCGATTTTTCTAATATGGTTTCGAGCAATGTTTTGATTGTGAATACTAAAGAATATGCGAGGGTCATGGGCACAAATTTTTTAGCCCTATGTCTTAGGGTTCTATGTATAAAATTTCGTGCACATCCGAGGTGTGTAGAGGGCGATACAGTCAAATTTCTGAGAGATGAACGAACATAAGGAAAAAACTTGCGAAAATTGCCCTCAAAAAGGGTAATTTTTTTTGAAATGTTGACTTAAGGCTCCGTTTCGACTCCAATATATTCATTTACCCATGAGATCTCTTGGGGAAAAATATCGAACGAGTTGAACACGAGGGTAATACATTTCGGAGAAATTAGTGAAATCTCCTATTCACCAAAGGGGCACCCCTTTCAGAAATCTTCGATTTTTCTAATATGGTTTCGAGCAATGTTTTGATAGTGAATACTAAAGAATATGCGAGGGTCATGGGCACAAATTTTTTAGCCCTATGTCTTAGGGTTCTATGTATAAAATTTCGTGCACATCCGAGGTGTGTAGAGGGCGATACAGTCAAATTTCTGAGAGATGAACGAACATAAGGAAAAAACTTGCGAAAATTGCCCTCAAAAAGGGTAATTTTTTTTGAAATGTTGACTTAAGGCTCCGTTTCGACTCCAATATATTCATTTACCCATGAGATCTCTTGGGGAAAAATATCGAACGAGTTGAACACGAGGGTAATACATTTCGGAGAAATTAGTGAAATCTCCTATTCACCAAAGGGGCACCCCTTTCAGAAATCTTCGATTTTTCTAATATGGTTTCGAGCAATGTTTTGATAGTGAATACTAAAGAATATGCGAGGGTCATGGGCACAAATTTTTTAGCCCTATGTCTTAGGGTTCTATGTATAAAATTTCGTGCACATCCGAGGTGTGTAGAGGGCGATACAGTCAAATTTCTGAGAGATGAACGAACATAAGGAAAAAACTTGCGAAAATTGCCCTCAAAAAGGGTAATTTTTTTTGAAATGTTGACTTAAGGCTCCGTTTCGACTCCAATATATTCATTTACCCATGAGATCTCTTGGGGAAAAATATCGAACGAGTTGAACACGAGGGTAATACATTTCGGAGAAATTAGTGAAATCTCCTATTCACCAAAGGGGCACCCCTTTCAGAAATCTTCGATTTTTCTAATATGGTTTCGAGCAATGTTTTGATAGTGAATACTAAAGAATATGCGAGGGTCATGGGCACAAATTTTTTAGCCCTATGTCTTAGGGTTCTATGTATAAAATTTCGTCCACATCCGAGGTGTGTAGAGGGCGATACAGTCAAATTTCTGAGAGATGAACGAACATAAGGAAAAAACTTGCGAAAATTGCCCTCAAAAAGGGGAATTTTTTTTGAAATGTTGACTTAAGTCTCCGTTTCGACTCCAATATATTCATTTACCCATGAGATCTCTTGGGGAAAAATATCGAACTAGTTGAACACGAGGGTAATACATTTCGGAGAAATTAGTGAAATCTCCAATTCACCAAAGGGTTACCCCTTTCAGAAATCTTCGATTTTTCTAATATGGTTTCGAGCAATGTTTTGATAGTGAATACTAAAGAATATGCGAGGGTCATGGGCACAAATTTTTTAGCCCTATGTCTTAGGGTTCTATGTATAAAATTTCGTGCACATCCGAGGTGTGTAGAGGGCGATACAGTCAAATTTCTGAGAGATGAACGAACATAAGGAAAAAACTTGCGAAAATTGCCCTCAAAAAGGGGAATTTTTTTTGAAATGTTGACTTAAGTCTCCGTTTCGACTCCAATATATTCATTTACCCATGAGATCTCTTGGGGAAAAATATCGAACGAGTTGAACACGAGGGTAATACATTTCGGAGAAATTAGTGAAATCTCCTATTCACCAAAGGGTTACCCCTTTCAGAAATCTTCGATTTTTCTAATATGGTTTCGAGCAATGTTTTGATAGTGAATACTAAAGAATATGCGAGGGTCATGGGCACAAATTTTTTAGCCCTATGTCTTAGGGTTCTATGTATAAAATTTCGTCCACATCCGAGGTGTGTAGAGGGCGATACAGTCAAATTTCTGAGAGATGAACGAACATAAGGAAAAAACTTGCGAAAATTGCCCTCAAAAAGGGGAATTTTTTTTGAAATGTTGACTTAAGGCTCCGTTTCGACTCCAATATATTCATTTACCCATGAGATCTCTTGGGGAAAAATATCGAACGAGTTGAACACGAGGGTAATACATTTCGGAGAAATTAGTGAAATCTCCTATTCACCAAAGGGGCACCCCTTTCAGAAATCTTCGATTTTTCTAATATGGTTTCGAGCAATGTTTTGATAGTGAATACTAAAGAATATGCGAGGGTCATGGGCACAAATTTTTTAGCCCTATGTCTTAGGGTTCTATGTATAAAATTTCGTGCACATCCGAGGTGTGTAGAGGGCGATACAGTCAAATTTCTGAGAGATGAACGAACATAAGGAAAATACTTGCGAAAATTGCCCTCAAAGAGGGGAATTTTTTTTGAAATGTTGACTTAAGGCTCCGTTTCGACTCCAATATATTCATTTACCCATGAGATCTCTTGGGGAAAAATATCGAACGAGTTGAACACGAGGGTAATACATTTCGGAGAAATTAGTGAAATCTCCTATTCACCAAAGGGGCACCCCTTTCAGAAATCTTCGATTTTTCTAATATGGTTTCGAGCAATGTTTTGATAGTGAATACTAAAGAATATGCGAGGGTCATGGGCACAAATTTTTTAGCCCTATGTCTTAGGGTTCTATGTATAAAATTTCGTGCACATCCGAGGTGTGTAGAGGGCGATACAGTCAAATTTCTGAGAGATGAACGAACATAAGGAAAAAACTTGCGAAAATTGCCCTCAAAGAGGGGAATTTTTTTTGAAATGTTGACTTAAGGCTCCGTTTCGACTCCAATATATTCATTTACCCATGAGATCTCTTGGGGAAAAATATCGAACGAGTTGAACACGAGGGTAATGAATTTCGGAGAAATTAGTGAAATCTCCTATTCACCAAAGGGGCACCCCTTTCAGAAATCTTCGATTTTTCTAATATGGTTTCGAGCAATGTTTTGATAGTGAATACTAAAGAATATGCGAGGGTCATGGGCACAAATTTTTTAGCCCTATGTCTTAGGGTTCTATGTATAAAATTTCGTGCACATCCGAGGTGTGTAGAGGGCGATACAGTCAAATTTCTGAGAGATGAACGAACATAAGGAAAAAACTTGCGAAAATTGCCCTCAAAGAGGGGAATTTTTTTTGAAATGTTGACTTAAGGCTCCGTTTCGACTCCAATATATTCATTTACCCATGAGATCTCTTGGGGAAAAATATCGAACGAGTTGAACACGAGGGTAATACATTTCGGAGAAATTAGTGAAATCTCCTATTCACCAAAGGGGCACCCCTTTCAGAAATCTTCGATTTTTCTAATGTGGTTTCGAGCAATGTTTTGATAGTGAATACTAAAGAATATGCGAGGGTCATGGGCACAAATTTTTTAGCCCTATGTCTTAGGGTTCTATGTATAAAATTTCGTGCACATCCGAGGTGTGTAGAGGGCGATACAGTCAAATTTCTGAGAGATGAACGAACATAAGGAAAAAACTTGCGAAAATTGCCCTCAAAAAGGGGAATTTTTTTTGAAATGTTGACTTAAGGCTCCGTTTCGACTCCAATATATTCATTTACCCATGAGATCTCTTGGGGAAAAATATCGAACGAGTTGAACACGAGGGTAATACATTTCGGAGAAATTAGTGAAATCTCCTATTCACCAAAGGGGCACCCCTTTCAGAAATCTTCGATTTTTCTAATATGGTTTCGAGCAATGTTTTGATAGTGAATACTAAAGAATATGCGAGGGTCATGGGCACAAATTTTTTAGCCCTATGTCTTAGGGTTCTATGTATAAAATTTCGTGCACATCCGAGGTGTGTAGAGGGCGATACAGTCAAATTTCTGAGAGATGAACGAACATAAGGAAAAAACTTGCGAAAATTGCCCTCAAAAAGGGTAATTTTTTTTGAAATGTTGACTTAAGGCTCCGTTTCGACTCCAATATATTCATTTACCCATGAGATCTCTTGGGGAAAAATATCGAACGAGTTGAACACGAGGGTAATACATTTCGGAGAAATTAGTGAAATCTCCTATTCACCAAAGGGGCACCCCTTTCAGAAATCTTCGATTTTTCTAATATGGTTTCGAGCAATGTTTTGATAGTGAATACTAAAGAATATGCGAGGGTCATGGGCACAAATTTTTTAGCCCTATGTCTTAGGGTTCTATGTATAAAATTTCGTGCACATCCGAGGTGTGTAGAGGGCGATACAGTCAAATTTCTGAGAGATGAACGAACATAAGGAAAAAACTTGCGAAAATTGCCCTCAAAAATGGTAATTTTTTTTGAAATGTTGACTTAAGGCTCCGTTTCGACTCCAATATATTCATTTACCCATGAGATCTCTTGGGGAAAAATATCGAACGAGTTGAACACGAGGGTAATACATTTCGGAGAAATTAGTGAAATCTCCTATTCACCAAAGGGGCACCCCTTTCAGAAATCTTCGATTTTTCTAATATGGTTTCGAGCAATGTTTTGATAGTGAATACTAAAGAATATGCGAGGGTCATGGGCACAAATTTTTTAGCCCTATGTCTTAGGGTTCTATGTATAAAATTTCGTGCACATCCGAGGTGTGTAGAGGGCGATACAGTCAAATTTCTGAGAGATGAACGAACATAAGGAAAAAACTTGCGAAAATTGCCCTCAAAGAGGGGAATTTTTTTTGAAATGTTGACTTAAGTCTCCGTTTCCACTCCAATATATTCATTTACCCATGAGATCTCTTGGGGAAAAATATCGAACGAGTTGAACACGAGGGTAATACATTTCGGAGAAATTAGTGAAATCTCCTATTCACCAAAGGGGCACCCCTTTCAGAAATCTTCGATTTTCCTAATATGGTTTCGAGCAATGTTTTGATAGTGAATACTAAAGAATATGCGAGGGTCATGGGCACAAAATTTGTAGCCCTATGTCTTAGGGTTCTATGTATAAATTTTCGTGCACATCCGAGGTGTGTAGAGGGCGATACCGTCAAAATACTGAGACATGAACGAACATAAGGAAAAAACTTGCGAAAATTGCCCTCAAAGAGGGGAATTTTTTTTGAAATGTTGACTTAAGGCTCCGTTTCGACTCCAATATATTCATTTACCCATGAGATCTCTTGGGGAAAAATATCGAACGAGTTGAACACGAGGGTAATACATTACGGAGAAATTAGTGAAATCTCCTATTCACCAAAGGGGCACCCCTTTCAGAAATCTTCGATTTTTCTAATATGGTTTCGAGCAATGTTTTGATAGTGAATACTAAAGAATATGCGAGGGTCATGGGCACAAATTTTTTAGCCCTATGTCTTAGGGTTCTATGTATAAAATTTCGTGCACATCCGAGGTGTGTAGAGGGCGATACAGTCAAATTTCTGAGAGATGAACGAACATAAGGAAAAAACTTGCGAAAATTGCCCTCAAAAAGGGTAATTTTTTTTGAAATGTTGACTTAAGGCTCCGTTTCGACTCCAATATATTCATTTACCCATGAGATCTCTTGGGGAAAAATATCGAACGAGTTGAACACGAGGGTAATACATTTCGGAGAAATTAGTGAAATCTCCTATTCACCAAAGGGGCACCCCTTTCAGAAATCTTCGATTTTTCTAATATGGTTTCGAGCAATGTTTTGATAGTGAATACTAAAGAATATGCGAGGGTCATGGGCACAAATTTTTTAGCCCTATGTCTTAGGGTTCTATGTATAAAATTTCGTCCACATCCGAGGTGTGTAGAGGGCGATACAGTCAAATTTCTGAGAGATGAACGAACATAAGGAAAAAACTTGCGAAAATTGCCCTCAAAAAGGGTAATTTTTTTTGAAATGTTGACTTAAGGCTCCGTTTCGACTCCAATATATTCATTTACCCATGAGATCTCTTGGGGAAAAATATCGAACGAGTTGAACACGAGGGTAATACATTTCGGAGAAATTAGTGAAATCTCCTATTCACCAAAGGGGCACCCCTTTCAGAAATCTTCGATTTTTCTAATATGGTTTCGAGCAATGTTTTGATAGTGAATACTAAAGAATATGCGAGGGTCATGGGCACAAATTTTTTAGCCCTATGTCTTAGGGTTCTATTTATAAAATTTCGTGCACATCCGAGGTGTGTAGAGGGCGATACAGTCAAATTTCTGAGAGATGAACGAACATAAGGAAAAAACTTGCGAAAATTGCCCTCAAAGAGGGGAATTTTTTTTGAAATGTTGACTTAAGGCTCCGTTTCGACTCCAATATATTCATTTACCCATGAGATCTCTTGGGGAAAAATATCGAACGAGTTGAACACGAGGGTAATGAATTTCGGAGAAATTAGTGAAATCTCCTATTCACCAAAGGGGCACCCCTTTCAGAAATCTTCGATTTTTCTAATATGGTTTCGAGCAATGTTTTGATAGTGAATACTAAAGAATATGCGAGGGTCATGGGCACAAATTTTTTAGCCCTATGTCTTAGGGTTCTATTTATAAAATTTCGTGCACATCCGAGGTGTGTAGAGGGCGATACAGTCAAATTTCTGAGAGATGAACGAACATAAGGAAAAAACTTGCGAAAATTGCCCTCAAAAAGGGGAATTTTTTTTGAAATGTTGACTTAAGTCTCCGTTTCCACTCCAATATATTCATTTACCCATGAGATCTCTTGGGGAAAAATATCGAACGAGTTGAACACGAGGGTAATACATTTCGGAGAAATTAGTGAAATCTCCTATTCACCAAAGGGGCACCCCTTTCAGAAATCTTCGATTTTCCTAATATGGTTTCGAGCAATGTTTTGATAGTGAATACTAAATAATATGCGAGGGTCATGGGCACAAATTTTTTAGCCCTATGACTTAGGGTTCTATGTATAAAATTTCGTGCACATCCGAGGTGTGTAGAGGGCGATACAGTCAAATTTCTGAGAGATGAACGAACATAAGGAAAAAACTTGCGAAAATTGCCCTCAAAGAGGGGAATTTTTTTTGAAATGTTGACTTAAGGCTCCGTTTCGACTCCAATATATTCATTTACCCATTAGATCTCTTGGGGAAAAATATCGAACGAGTTGAACACGAGGGTAATACATTTCGGAGAAATTAGTGAAATCTCCTATTCACCAAAGGGGCACCCCTTTCAGAAATCTTCGATTTTTCTAATATGGTTTCGAGCAATGTTTTGATAGTGAATACTAAAGAATATGCGAGGGTCATGGGCACAAATTTTTTAGCCCTATGTCTTAGGGTTCTATTTATAAAATTTCGTGCACATCCGAGGTGTGTAGAGGGCGATACAGTCAAATTTCTGAGAGATGAACGAACATAAGGAAAAAACTTGCGAAAATTGCCCTCAAAGAGGGGAATTTTTTTTGAAATGTTGACTTAAGGCTCCGTTTCGACTCCAATATATTCATTTACCCATGAGATCTCTTGGGGAAAAATATCGAACGAGTTGAACACGAGGGTAATGAATTTCGGAGAAATTAGTGAAATCTCCTATTCACCAAAGGGGCACCCCTTTCAGAAATCTTCGATTTTTCTAATATGGTTTCGAGCAATGTTTTGATAGTGAATACTAAAGAATATGCGAGGGTCATGGGCACAAATTTTTTAGCCCTATGTCTTAGGGTTCTATGTATAAAATTTCGTCCACATCCGAGGTGTGTAGAGGGCGATACAGTCAAATTTCTGAGAGATGAACGAACATAAGGAAAAAACTTGCGAAAATTGCCCTCAAAAAGGGGAATTTTTTTTGAAATGTTGACTTAAGGCTCCGTTTCGACTCCAATATATTCATTTACCCATGAGATCTCTTGGGGAAAAATATCGAACTAGTTGAACACGAGGGTAATACATTTCGGAGAAATTAGTGAAATCTCCTATTCACCAAAGGGGTACCCCTTTCAGAAATCTTCGATTTTTCTAATATGGTTTCGAGCAATGTTTTGATAGTGAATACTAAAGAATATGCGAGGGTCATGGGCACAAATTTTTTAGCCCTATGACTTAGGGTTCTATGTATAAAATTTCGTGCACATCCGAGGTGTGTAGAGGGCGATACAGTCAAATTTCTGAGAGATGAACGAACATAAGGAAAAAACTTGCGAAAATTGCCCTCAAAAAGGGGAATTTTTTTTGAAATGTTGACTTAAGTCTCCGTTTCGACTCCAATATATTCATTTACCCATGAGATCTCTTGGGGAAAAATATCGAACTAGTTGAACACGAGGGTAATACATTTCGGAGAAATTAGTGAAATCTCCAATTCACCAAAGGGTTACCCCTTTCAGAAATCTTCGATTTTTCTAATATGGTTTCGAGCAATGTTTTGATAGTGAATACTAAAGAATATGCGAGGGTCATGGGCACAAATTTTTTAGCCCTATGTCTTAGGGTTCTATGTATAAAATTTCGTGCACATCCGAGGTGTGTAGAGGGCGATACAGTCAAATTTCTGAGAGATGAACGAACATAAGGAAAAAACTTGCGAAAATTGCCCTCAAAAAGGGGAATTTTTTTTGAAATGTTGACTTAAGGCTCCGTTTCGACTCCAATATATTCATTTACCCATGAGATCTCTTGGGGAAAAATATCGAACGAGTTGAACACGAGGGTAATACATTTCGGAGAAATTAGTGAAATCTCCTATTCACCAAAGGGGCACCCCTTTCAGAAATCTTCGATTTTTCTAATATGGTTTCGAGCAATGTTTTGATAGTGAATACTAAAGAATATGCGAGGGTCATGGGCACAAATTTTTTAGCCCTATGTCTTAGGGTTCTATGTATAAAATTTCGTCCACATCCGAGGTGTGTAGAGGGCGATACAGTCAAATTTCTGAGAGATGAACGAACATAAGGAAAAAACTTGCGAAAATTGCCCTCAAAAAGGGGAATTTTTTTTGAAATGTTGACTTAAGGCTCCGTTTCGACTCCAATATATTCATTTACCCATGAGATCTCTTGGGGAAAAATATCGAACGAGTTGAACACGAGGGTAATACATTTCGGAGAAATTAGTGAAATCTCCTATTCACCAAAGGGGCACCCCTTTCAGAAATCTTCGATTTTTCTAATATGGTTTCGAGCAATGTTTTGATAGTGAATACTAAAGAATATGCGAGGGTCATGGGCACAAATTTTTTAGCCCTATGTCTTAGGGTTCTATGTATAAAATTTCGTCCACATCCGAGGTGTGTAGAGGGCGATACAGTCAAATTTCTGAGAGATGAACGAACATAAGGAAAAAACTTGCGAAAATTGCCCTCAAAAAGGGGAATTTTTTTTGAAATGTTGACTTAAGGCTCCGTTTCGACTCCAATATATTCATTTACCCATGAGATCTCTTGGGGAAAAATATCGAACGAGTTGAACACGAGGGTAATACATTTCGGAGAAATTAGTGAAATCTCCTATTCACCAAAGGGGCACCCCTTTCAGAAATCTTCGATTTTTCTAATATGGTTTCGAGCAATGTTTTGATAGTGAATACTAAAGAATATGCGAGGGTCATGGGCACAAATTTTTTAGCCCTATGTCTTAGGGTTCTATGTATAAAATTTCGTGCACATCCGAGGTGTGTAGAGGGCGATACAGTCAAATTTCTGAGAGATGAACGAACATAAGGAAAAAACTTGCGAAAATTGCCCTCAAAAAGGGTAATTTTTTTTGAAATGTTGACTTAAGGCTCCGTTTCGACTCCAATATATTCATTTACCCATGAGATCTCTTGGGGAAAAATATCGAACGAGTTGAACACGAGGGTAATACATTTCGGAGAAATTAGTGAAATCTCCTATTCACCAAAGGGGCACCCCTTTCAGAAATCTTCGATTTTTCTAATATGGTTTCGAGCAATGTTTTGATAGTGAATACTAAAGAATATTCGAGGGTCATGGGCACAAATTTTTTAGCCCTATGTCTTAGGGTTCTATGTATAAAATTTCGTGCACATCCGAGGTGTGTAGAGGGCGATACAGTCAAATTTCTGAGAGATGAACGAACATAAGGAAAAAACTTGCGAAAATTGCCCTCAAAGAGGGGAATTTTTTTTGAAATGTTGACTTAAGTCTCCGTTTCCACTCCAATATATTCATTTACCCATGAGATCTCTTGGGGAAAAATATCGAACGAGTTGAACACGAGGGTAATACATTTCGGAGAAATTAGTGAAATCTCCTATTCACCAAAGGGGCACCCCTTTCAGAAATCTTCGATTTTCCTAATATGGTTTCGAGCAATGTTTTGATAGTGAATACTAAATAATATGCGAGGGTCATGGGCACAAAATTTGTAGCCCTATGTCTTAGGGTTCTATGTATAAATTTTCGTGCACATCCGAGGTGTGTAGAGGGCGATACCGTCAAAATACTGAGACATGAACGAACATAAGGAAAAAACTTGCGAAAATTGCCCTCAAAAAGGGGAATTTTTTTTGAAATGTTGACTTAAGTCTCCGTTTCCACTCCAATATATTCATTTACCCATGAGATCTCTTGGGGAAAAATATCGAACGAGTTGAACACGAGGGTAATACATTTCGGAGAAATTAGTGAAATCTCCTATTCACCAAAGGGGCACCCCTTTCAGAAATCTTCGATTTTCCTAATATGGTTTCGAGCAATGTTTTGATAGTGAATACTAAATAATATGCGAGGGTCATGGGCACAAATTTTTTAGCCCTATGACTTAGGGTTCTATGTATAAAATTTCGTGCACATCCGAGGTGTGTAGAGGGCGATACAGTCAAATTTCTGAGAGATGAACGAACATAAGGAAAAAACTTGCGAAAATTGCCCTCAAAGAGGGGAATTTTTTTTGAAATGTTGACTTAAGGCTCCGTTTCGACTCCAATATATTCATTTACCCATGAGATCTCTTGGGGAAAAATATCGAACGAGTTGAACACGAGGGTAATACATTTCGGAGAAATTAGTGAAATCTCCTATTCACCAAAGGGGCACCCCTTTCAGAAATCTTCGATTTTTCTAATATGGTTTCGAGCAATGTTTTGATAGTGAATACTAAAGAATATGCGAGGGTCATGGGCACAAATTTTTTAGCCCTATGTCTTAGGGTTCTATGTATAAAATTTCGTGCACATCCGAGGTGTGTAGAGGGCGATACAGTCAAATTTCTGAGAGATGAACGAACATAAGGAAAAAACTTGCGAAAATTGCCCTCAAAAAGGGTAATTTTTTTTGAAATGTTGACTTAAGGCTCCGTTTCGACTCCAATATATTCATTTACCCATGAGATCTCTTGGGGAAAAATATCGAACGAGTTGAACACGAGGGTAATACATTTCGGAGAAATTAGTGAAATCTCCTATTCACCAAAGGGGCACCCCTTTCAGAAATCTTCGATTTTTCTAATATGGTTTCGAGCAATGTTTTGATAGTGAATACTAAAGAATATGCGAGGGTCATGGGCACAAATTTTTTAGCCCTATGTCTTAGGGTTCTATGTATAAAATTTCGTGCACATCCGAGGTGTGTAGAGGGCGATACAGTCAAATTTCTGAGAGATGAACGAACATAAGGAAAAAACTTGCGAAAATTGCCCTCAAAAATGGTAATTTTTTTTGAAATGTTGACTTAAGGCTCCGTTTCGACTCCAATATATTCATTTACCCATGAGATCTCTTGGGGAAAAATATCGAACGAGTTGAACACGAGGGTAATACATTTCGGAGAAATTAGTGAAATCTCCTATTCACCAAAGGGGCACCCCTTTCAGAAATCTTCGATTTTTCTAATATGGTTTCGAGCAATGTTTTGATAGTGAATACTAAAGAATATGCGAGGGTCATGGGCACAAATTTTTTAGCCCTATGTCTTAGGGTTCTATGTATAAAATTTCGTGCACATCCGAGGTGTGTAGAGGGCGATACAGTCAAATTTCTGAGAGATGAACGAACATAAGGAAAAAACTTGCGAAAATTGCCCTCAAAGAGGGGAATTTTTTTTGAAATGTTGACTTAAGTCTCCGTTTCCACTCCAATATATTCATTTACCCATGAGATCTCTTGGGGAAAAATATCGAACGAGTTGAACACGAGGGTAATACATTTCGGAGAAATTAGTGAAATCTCCTATTCACCAAAGGGGCACCCCTTTCAGAAATCTTCGATTTTCCTAATATGGTTTCGAGCAATGTTTTGATAGTGAATACTAAAGAATATGCGAGGGTCATGGGCACAAAATTTGTAGCCCTATGTCTTAGGGTTCTATGTATAAATTTTCGTGCACATCCGAGGTGTGTAGAGGGCGATACTGTCAAAATACTGAGACATGAACGAACATAAGGAAAAAACTTGCGAAAATTGCCCTCAAAGAGGGGAATTTTTTTTGAAATGTTGACTTAAGGCTCCGTTTCGACTCCAATATATTCATTTACCCATGAGATCTCTTGGGGAAAAATATCGAACGAGTTGAACACGAGGGTAATACATTACGGAGAAATTAGTGAAATCTCCTATTCACCAAAGGGGCACCCCTTTCAGAAATCTTCGATTTTTCTAATATGGTTTCGAGCAATGTTTTGATAGTGAATACTAAAGAATATGCGAGGGTCATGGGCACAAATTTTTTAGCCCTATGTCTTAGGGTTCTATGTATAAAATTTCGTGCACATCCGAGGTGTGTAGAGGGCGATACAGTCAAATTTCTGAGAGATGAACGAACATAAGGAAAAAACTTGCGAAAATTGCCCTCAAAAAGGGTAATTTTTTTTGAAATGTTGACTTAAGGCTCCGTTTCGACTCCAATATATTCATTTACCCATGAGATCTCTTGGGGAAAAATATCGAACGAGTTGAACACGAGGGTAATACATTTCGGAGAAATTAGTGAAATCTCCTATTCACCAAAGGGGCACCCCTTTCAGAAATCTTCGATTTTTCTAATATGGTTTCGAGCAATGTTTTGATAGTGAATACTAAATAATATGCGAGGGTCATGGGCACAAAATTTGTAGCCCTATGTCTTAGGGTTCTATGTATAAATTTTCGTGCACATGCGAGGTGTGTAGAGGGCGATACCGTCAAAATACTGAGACATGAACGAACATAAGGAAAAAACTTGCGAAAATTGCCCTCAAAAAGGGGAATTTTTTTTGAAATGTTGACTTAAGTCTCCGTTTCCACTCCAATATATTCATTTACCCATGAGATCTCTTGGGGAAAAATATCGAACGAGTTGAACACGAGGGTAATACATTTCGGAGAAATTAGTGAAATCTCCTATTCACCAAAGGGGCACCCCTTTCAGAAATCTTCGATTTTCCTAATATGGTTTCGAGCAATGTTTTGATAGTGAATACTAAATAATATGCGAGGGTCATGGGCACAAAATTTGTAGCCCTATGTCTTAGGGTTCTATGTATAAATTTTCGTGCACATCCGAGGTGTGTAGAGGGCGATACAGTCAAATTTCTGAGAGATGAACGAACATAAGGAAAAAACTTGCGAAAATTGCCCTCAAAGAGGGGAATTTTTTTTGAAATGTTGACTTAAGTCTCCGTTTCCACTCCAATATATTCATTTACCCATGAGATCTCTTGGGGAAAAATATCGAACGAGTTGAACACGAGGGTAATACATTTCGGAGAAATTAGTGAAATCTCCTATTCACCAAAGGGGCACCCCTTTCAGAAATCTTCGATTTTCCTAATATGGTTTCGAGCAATGTTTTGATAGTGAATACTAAATAATATGCCAGGGTCATGGGCACAAAATTTGTAGCCCTATGTCTTAGGGTTCTATGTATAAATTTTCGTGCACATCCGAGGTGTGTAGAGGGCGATACCGTCAAAATACTGAGACATGAACGAACATAAGGAAAAAACTTGCGAAAATTGCCCTCAAAAAGGGGAATTTTTTTTGAAATGTTGACTTAAGTCTCCGTTTCCACTCCAATATATTCATTTACCCATGAGATCTCTTGGGGAAAAATATCGAACGAGTTGAACACGAGGGTAATACATTTCGGAGAAATTAGTGAAATCTCCTATTCACCAAAGGGGCACCCCTTTCAGAAATCTTCGATTTTCCTAATATGGTTTCGAGCAATGTTTTGATAGTGAATACTAAACAATATGCGAGGGTCATGGGCACAAATTTTTTAGCCCTATGACTTAGGGTTCTATGTATAAAATTTCGTGCACATCCGAGGTGTGTAGAGGGCGATACAGTCAAATTTCTGAGAGATGAACGAACATAAGGAAAAAACTTGCGAAAATTGCCCTCAAAGAGGGGAATTTTTTTTGAAATGTTGACTTAAGGCTCCGTTTCGACTCCAATATATTCATTTACCCATTAGATCTCTTGGGGAAAAATATCGAACGAGTTGAACACGAGGGTAATACATTTCGGAGAAATTAGTGAAATCTCCTATTCACCAAAGGGGCACCCCTTTCAGAAATCTTCGATTTTTCTAATATGGTTTCGAGCAATGTTTTGATAGTGAATACTAAAGAATATGCGAGGGTCATGGGCACAAATTTTTTAGCCCTATGTCTTAGGGTTCTATGTATAAAATTTCGTGCACATCCGAGGTGTGTAGAGGGCGATACAGTTAAATTTCTGAGAGATGAACGAACATAAGGAAAAAACTTGCGAAAATTGCCCTCAAAAAGGGGAATTTTTTTTGAAATGTTGACTTAAGTCTCCGTTTCCACTCCAATATATTCATTTACCCATGAGATCTCTTGGGGAAAAATATCGAACTAGTTGAACACGAGGGTAATACATTTCGGAGAAATTAGTGAAATCTCCAATTCTCCAAAGGGGTACCCCTTTCAGAAATCTTCGATTTCTCTAATATGGTTTCGAGCAATGTTTTGATAGTGAATACTAAATAATATGCGAGGGTCATGGGCACAAAATTTGTAGCCCTATGTCTTAGGGTTCTATGTATAAATTTTCGTGCACATGCGAGGTGTGTAGAGGGCGATACCGTCAAAATACTGAGACATGAACGAACATAAGGAAAAAACTTGCGAAAATTGCCCTCAAAAAGGGGAATTTTTTTTGAAATGTTGACTTAAGTCTCCGTTTCCACTCCAATATATTCATTTACCCATGAGATCTCTTGGGGAAAAATATCGAACGAGTTGAACACGAGGGTAATACATTTCGGAGAAATTAGTGAAATCTCCTATTCACCAAAGGGGCACCCCTTTCAGAAATCTTCGATTTTCCTAATATGGTTTCGAGCAATGTTTTGATAGTGAATACTAAATAATATGCGAGGGTCATGGGCACAAAATTTGTAGCCCTATGTCTTAGGGTTCTATGTATAAATTTTCGTGCACATCCGAGGTGTGTAGAGGGCGATACAGTCAAATTTCTGAGAGATGAACGAACATAAGGAAAAAACTTGCGAAAATTGCCCTCAAAAAGGGGAATTTTTTTTGAAATGTTGACTTAAGTCTCCGTTTCGACTCCAATATATTCATTTACCCATGAGATCTCTTGGGGAAAAATATCGAACGAGTTGAACACGAGGGTAATACATTTCGGAGAAATTAGTGAAATCTCCTATTCACCAAAGGGGCACCCCTTTCAGAAATCTTCGATTTTTCTAATATGGTTTCGAGCAATGTTTTGATAGTGAATACTAAAGAATATGCGAGGGTCATGGGCACAAATTTTTTAGCCCTATGTCTTAGGGTTCTATGTATAAAATTTCGTGCACATCCGAGGTGTGTAGAGGGCGATACAGTCAAATTTCTGAGAGATGAACGAACATAAGGAAAAAACTTGCGAAAATTGCCCTCAAAAAGGGGAATTTTTTTTGAAATGTTGACTTAAGTCTCCGTTTCCACTCCAATATATTCATTTACCCATGAGATCTCTTGGGGAAAAATATCGAACTAGTTGAACACGAGGGTAATACATTTCGGAGAAATTAGTGAAATCTCCAATTCTCCAAAGGGGTACCCCTTTCAGAAATCTTCGATTTCTCTAATATGGTTTCGAGCAATGTTTTGATAGTGAATACTAAATAATATGCGAGGGTCATGGGCAGAAAATTTGTAGCCCTATGTCTTAGGGTTCTATGTATAAATTTTCGTGCACATGCGAGGTGTGTAGAGGGCGATACCGTCAAAATACTGAGACATGAACGAACATAAGGAAAAAACTTGCGAAAATTGCCCTCAAAAAGGGGAATTTTTTTTGAAATGTTGACTTAAGTCTCCGTTTCCACTCCAATATATTCATTTACCCATGAGATCTCTTGGGGAAAAATATCGAACGAGTTGAACACGAGGGTAATACATTTCGGAGAAATTAGTGAAATCTCCTATTCACCAAAGGGGCACCCCTTTCAGAAATCTTCGATTTTCCTAATATGGTTTCGAGCAATGTTTTGATAGTGAATACTAAATAATATGCGAGGGTCATGGGCACAAAATTTGTAGCCCTATGTCTTAGGGTTCTATGTATAAATTTTCGTGCACATCCGAGGTGTGTAGAGGGCGATACAGTCAAATTTCTGAGAGATGAACGAACATAAGGAAAAAACTTGCGAAAATTGCCCTCAAAAAGGGGAATTTTTTTTGAAATGTTGACTTAAGGCTCCGTTTCGACTCCAATGTATTCATTTACCCATGAGATCTCTTGGGGAAAAATATCGAACTAGTTGAACACGAGGGTAATACATTTCGGAGAAATTAGTGAAATCTCCAATTCACCAAAGGGGTACCCCTTTCAGAAATCTTCGATTTCTCTAATATGGTTTCGAGCAATGTTTTGATAGTGAATACTAAAGAATATGCGAGGGTCATGGGCACAAAATTTGTAGTCCTATGTCTTAGGGTTCTATGTATAATATTTCGTGCACATCCGAGGTGTGTAGAAGGCGATACAATCAAATTTCTGAGAGATGAACGAACATAAGGAAAAAACTTGCGAAAATTGCCCTCAAAAAGGGGAATTTTTTTTGAAATGTTGACTTAAGGCTCCGTTTCGACTCCAATATATTCATTTACCCATTAGATCTCTTGGGGAAAAATATCGAACGAGTTGAACACGAGGGTAATACATTTCGGAGAAATTAGTGAAATCTCCTATTCACCAAAGGGGCACCCCTTTCAGAAATCTTCGATTTTTCTAATATGGTTTCGAGCAATGTTTTGATAGTGAATACTAAAGAATATGCGAGGGTCATGGTCATAAATTTTTTAGCCCTATGTCTTAGGGTTCTATGTTTAAAATTTCGTGCACATCCGAGGTGTGTAGAGGGCGATACAGTCAAATTTCTGAGAGATGAACGAACATAAGGAAAAAACTTGCGAAAATTGCCCTCAAAGAGGGGAATTTTTTTTGAAATGTTGACTTAAGTCTCCGTTTCCACTCCAATATATTCATTTACCCATGAGATCTCTTGGGGAAAAATATCGAACGAGTTGAACACGAGGGTAATACATTTCGGAGAAATTAGTGAAATCTCCTATTCACCAAAGGGGCACCCCTTTCAGAAATCTTCGATTTTCCTAATATGGTTTCGAGCAATGTTTTGATAGTGAATACTAAATAATATGCCAGGGTCATGGGCACAAAATTTGTAGCCCTATGTCTTAGGGTTCTATGTATAAATTTTCGTGCACATCCGAGGTGTGTAGAGGGCGATACCGTCAAAATACTGAGACATGAACGAACATAAGGAAAAAACTTGCGAAAATTGCCCTCAAAAAGGGGAATTTTTTTTGAAATGTTGACTTAAGTCTCCGTTTCCACTCCAATATATTCATTTACCCATGAGATCTCTTGGGGAAAAATATCGAACGAGTTGAACACGAGGGTAATACATTTCGGAGAAATTAGTGAAATCTCCTATTCACCAAAGGGGCACCCCTTTCAGAAATCTTCGATTTTCCTAATATGGTTTCGAGCAATGTTTTGATAGTGAATACTAAATAATATGCGAGGGTCATGGGCACAAATTTTTTAGCCCTATGACTTAGGGTTCTATGTATAAAATTTCGTGCACATCCGAGGTGTGTAGAGGGCGATACAGTCAAATTTCTGAGAGATGAACGAACATAAGGAAAAAACTTGCGAAAATTGCCCTCAAAGAGGGGAATTTTTTTTGAAATGTTGACTTAAGGCTCCGTTTCGACTCCAATATATTCATTTACCCATTAGATCTCTTGGGGAAAAATATCGAACGAGTTGAACACGAGGGTAATACATTTCGGAGAAATTAGTGAAATCTCCTATTCACCAAAGGGGCACCCCTTTCAGAAATCTTCGATTTTTCTAATATGGTTTCGAGCAATGTTTTGATAGTGAATACTAAAGAATATGCGAGGGTCATGGGCACAAATTTTTTAGCCCTATGTCTTAGGGTTCTATGTATAAAATTTCGTGCACATCCGAGGTGTGTAGAGGGCGATACAGTCAAATTTCTGAGAGATGAACGAACATAAGGAAAAAACTTGCGAAAATTGCCCTCAAAAAGGGGAATTTTTTTTGAAATGTTGACTTAAGTCTCCGTTTCCACTCCAATATATTCATTTACCCATGAGATCTCTTGGGGAAAAATATCGAACTAGTTGAACACGAGGGTAATACATTTCGGAGAAATTAGTGAAATCTCCAATTCTCCAAAGGGGTACCCCTTTCAGAAATCTTCGATTTCTCTAATATGGTTTCGAGCAATGTTTTGATAGTGAATACTAAATAATATGCGAGGGTCATGGGCACAAAATTTGTAGCCCTATGTCTTAGGGTTCTATGTATAAATTTTCGTGCACATGCGAGGTGTGTAGAGGGCGATACCGTCAAAATACTGAGACATGAACGAACATAAGGAAAAAACTTGCGAAAATTGCCCTCAAAAAGGGGAATTTTTTTTGAAATGTTGACTTAAGTCTCCGTTTCCACTCCAATATATTCATTTACCCATGAGATCTCTTGGGGAAAAATATCGAACGAGTTGAACACGAGGGTAATACATTTCGGAGAAATTAGTGAAATCTCCTATTCACCAAAGGGGCACCCCTTTCAGAAATCTTCGATTTTCCTAATATGGTTTCGAGCAATGTTTTGATAGTGAATACTAAATAATATGCGAGGGTCATGGGCACAAAATTTGTAGCCCTATGTCTTAGGGTTCTATGTATAAATTTTCGTGCACATCCGAGGTGTGTAGAGGGCGATACAGTCAAATTTCTGAGAGATGAACGAACATAAGGAAAAAACTTGCGAAAATTGCCCTCAAAAAGGGGAATTTTTTTTGAAATGTTGACTTAAGTCTCCGTTTCGACTCCAATATATTCATTTACCCATGAGATCTCTTGGGGAAAAATATCGAACGAGTTGAACACGAGGGTAATACATTTCGGAGAAATTAGTGAAATCTCCTATTCACCAAAGGGGCACCCCTTTCAGAAATCTTCGATTTTTCTAATATGGTTTCGAGCAATGTTTTGATAGTGAATACTAAAGAATATGCGAGGGTCATGGGCACAAATTTTTTAGCCCTATGTCTTAGGGTTCTATGTATAAAATTTCGTGCACATCCGAGGTGTGTAGAGGGCGATACAGTCAAATTTCTGAGAGATGAACGAACATAAGGAAAAAACTTGCGAAAATTGCCCTCAAAAAGGGGAATTTTTTTTGAAATGTTGACTTAAGTCTCCGTTTCCACTCCAATATATTCATTTACCCATGAGATCTCTTGGGGAAAAATATCGAACTAGTTGAACACGAGGGTAATACATTTCGGAGAAATTAGTGAAATCTCCAATTCTCCAAAGGGGTACCCCTTTCAGAAATCTTCGATTTCTCTAATATGGTTTCGAGCAATGTTTTGATAGTGAATACTAAATAATATGCGAGGGTCATGGGCAGAAAATTTGTAGCCCTATGTCTTAGGGTTCTATGTATAAATTTTCGTGCACATGCGAGGTGTGTAGAGGGCGATACCGTCAAAATACTGAGACATGAACGAACATAAGGAAAAAACTTGCGAAAATTGCCCTCAAAAAGGGGAATTTTTTTTGAAATGTTGACTTAAGTCTCCGTTTCCACTCCAATATATTCATTTACCCATGAGATCTCTTGGGGAAAAATATCGAACGAGTTGAACACGAGGGTAATACATTTCGGAGAAATTAGTGAAATCTCCTATTCACCAAAGGGGCACCCCTTTCAGAAATCTTCGATTTTCCTAATATGGTTTCGAGCAATGTTTTGATAGTGAATACTAAATAATATGCGAGGGTCATGGGCACAAAATTTGTAGCCCTATGTCTTAGGGTTCTATGTATAAATTTTCGTGCACATCCGAGGTGTGTAGAGGGCGATACAGTCAAATTTCTGAGAGATGAACGAACATAAGGAAAAAACTTGCGAAAATTGCCCTCAAAAAGGGGAATTTTTTTTGAAATGTTGACTTAAGGCTCCGTTTCGACTCCAATATATTCATTTACCCATGAGATCTCTTGGGGAAAAATATCGAACTAGTTGAACACGAGGGTAATACATTTCGGAGAAATTAGTGAAATCTCCAATTCACCAAAGGGGTACCCCTTTCAGAAATCTTCGATTTCTCTAATATGGTTTCGAGCAATGTTTTGATAGTGAATACTAAAGAATATGCGAGGGTCATGGGCACAAAATTTGTAGTCCTATGTCTTAGGGTTCTATGTATAATATTTCGTGCACATCCGAGGTGTGTAGAAGGCGATACAATCAAATTTCTGAGAGATGAACGAACATAAGGAAAAAACTTGCGAAAATTGCCCTCAAAAAGGGGAATTTTTTTTGAAATGTTGACTTAAGGCTCCGTTTCGACTCCAATATATTCATTTACCCATTAGATCTCTTGGGGAAAAATATCGAACGAGTTGAACACGAGGGTAATACATTTCGGAGAAATTAGTGAAATCTCCTATTCACCAAAGGGGCACCCCTTTCAGAAATCTTCGATTTTTCTAATATGGTTTCGAGCAATGTTTTGATAGTGAATACTAAAGAATATGCGAGGGTCATGGTCATAAATTTTTTAGCCCTATGTCTTAGGGTTCTATGTTTAAAATTTCGTGCACATCCGAGGTGTGTAGAGGGCGATACAGTCAAATTTCTGAGAGATGAACGAACATAAGGAAAAAACTTGCGAAAATTGCCCTCAAAAAGGGGAATTTTTTTTGAAATGTTGACTTAAGTCTCCGTTTCCACTCCAATATATTCATTTACCCATGAGATCTCTTGGGGAAAAATATCGAACGAGTTGAACACGAGGGTAATACATTTCGGAGAAATTAGTGAAATCTCCTATTCACCAAAGGGGCACCCCTTTCAGAAATCTTCGATTTTCCTAATATGGTTTCGAGCAATGTTTTGATAGTGAATACTAAATAATATGCGAGGGTCATGGGCACAAAATTTGTAGCCCTATGTCTTAGGGTTCTATGTATAAATTTTCGTGCACATCCGAGGTGTGTAGAGGGCGATACAGTCAAATTTCTGAGAGATGAACGAACATAAGGAAAAAACTTGCGAAAATTGCCCTCAAAAAGGGGAATTTTTTTTGAAATGTTGACTTAAGGCTCCGTTTCGACTCCAATGTATTCATTTACCCATGAGATCTCTTGGGGAAAAATATCGAACTAGTTGAACACGAGGGTAATACATTTCGGAGAAATTAGTGAAATCTCCAATTCACCAAAGGGGTACCCCTTTCAGAAATCTTCGATTTCTCTAATATGGTTTCGAGCAATGTTTTGATAGTGAATACTAAAGAATATGCGAGGGTCATGGGCACAAAATTTGTAGTCCTATGTCTTAGGGTTCTATGTATAATATTTCGTGCACATCCGAGGTGTGTAGAAGGCGATACAATCAAATTTCTGAGAGATGAACGAACATAAGGAAAAAACTTGCGAAAATTGCCCTCAAAAAGGGGAATTTTTTTTGAAATGTTGACTTAAGGCTCCGTTTCGACTCCAATATATTCATTTACCCATTAGATCTCTTGGGGAAAAATATCGAACGAGTTGAACACGAGGGTAATACATTTCGGAGAAATTAGTGAAATCTCCTATTCACCAAAGGGGCACCCCTTTCAGAAATCTTCGATTTCTCTAATATGGTTTCGAGCAATGTTTTGATAGTGAATACTAAAGAATATGCGAGGGTCATGGTCATAAATTTTTTAGCCCTATGTCTTAGGGTTCTATGTTTAAAATTTCGTGCACATCCGAGGTGTGTAGAGGGCGAGACAATCAAATTTCTGAGAGATGAACGAACATAAGGAAAAAACTTGCGAAAATTGCCCTCAAAAAGGGGAATTTTTTTTGAAATGTTGACTTAAGGCTCCGTTTCGACTCCAATGTATTCATTTACCCATGAGATCTCTTGGGGAAAAATATCGAACTAGTTGAACACGAGGGTAATACATTTCGGAGAAATTAGTGAAATCTCCAATTCACCAAAGGGGTACCCCTTTCAGAAATCTTCGATTTCTCTAATATGGTTTCGAGCAATGTTTTGATAGTGAATACTAAAGAATATGCGAGGGTCATGGGCACAAAATTTGTAGTCCTATGTCTTAGGGTTCTATGTATAATATTTCGTGCACATCCGAGGTGTGTAGAAGGCGATACAATCAAATTTCTGAGAGATGAACGAACATAAGGAAAAAACTTGCGAAAATTGCCCTCAAAAAGGGGAATTTTTTTTGAAATGTTGACTTAAGGCTCTGTTTCGACTCCAATATATTCATTTACCCATTAGATCTCTTGGGGAAAAATATCGAACGAGTTGAACACGAGGGTAATACATTTCGGAGAAATTAGTGAAATCTCCTATTCACCAAAGGGGCACCCCTTTCAGAAATCTTCGATTTTTCTAATATGGTTTCGAGCAATGTTTTGATAGTGAATACTAAAGAATATGCGAGGGTCATGGTCATAAATTTTTTAGCCCTATGTCTTAGGGTTCTATGTATAAAATTTCGTGCACATCCGAGGTGTGTAGAGGGCGATACAGTCAAATTTCTGAGAGATGAACGAACATAAGGAAAAAACTTGCGAAAATTGCCCTCAAAAAGGGGAATTTTTTTTGAAATGTTGACTTAAGGCTCCGTTTCGACTCCAATATATTCATTTACCCATGAGATCTCTTGGGGAAAAATATCGAACTAGTTGAACACGAGGGTAATACATTTCGGAGAAATTAGTGAAATCTCCAATTCACCAAAGGGGTACCCCTTTCAGAAATCTTCGATTTCTCTAATATGGTTTCGAGCAATGTTTTGATAGTGAATACTAAAGAATATGCGAGGGTCATGGGCACAAAATTTGTAGTCCTATGTCTTAGGGTTCTATGTATAATATTTCGTGCACATCCGAGGTGTGTAGAAGGCGATACAATCAAATTTCTGAGAGATGAACGAACATAAGGAAAAAACTTGCGAAAATTGCCCTCAAAAAGGGGAATTTTTTTTGAAATGTTGACTTAAGGCTCCGTTTCGACTCCATTATATTCATTTACCCATTAGATCTCTTGGGGAAAAATATCGAACGAGTTGAACACGAGGGTAATACATTTCGGAGAAATTAGTGAAATCTCCTATTCACCAAAGGGGCACCCCTTTCAGAAATCTTCGATTTTTCTAATATGGTTTCGAGCAATGTTTTGATATTGAATACTAAAGAATATGCGAGGGTCATGGGCACAAATTTTTTAGCCCTATGTCTTAGGGTTCTATGTATAAAATTTCGTGCACATCCGAGGTGTGTAGAGGGCGATACAGTCAAATTTCTGAGAGATGAACGAACATATGGAAAAAACTTGCGAAAATTGCCCTCAAAAAGGGGAATTTTTTTTGAAATGTTGACTTAAGGCTCCGTTTCGACTCCAATATATTCATTTACCCATGAGATCTCTTGGGGAAAAATATCGAACTATTTGAACACGAGGGTAATACATTTCGGAGAAATTAGTTAAATCTCCTATTCACCAAAGGGGTACCCCTTTCAGAAATCTTCGATTTCTCTAATATGGTTTCGAGCAATGTTTTGATAGTGAATACTAAAGAATATGCGAGGGTCATGGGCACAAATTTTTTAGCCCTATGACTTAGGGTTCTATGTATAAAATTTCGTGCACATCCGAGGTGTGTAGAGGGCGATACAGTCAAATTTCTGAGAGATGAACGAACATAAGGAAAAAACTTGCGAAAATTGCCCTCAAAAAGGGGAATTTTTTTTGAAATGTTGACTTAAGTCTCCGTTTCCACTCCAATATATTCATTTACCCATGAGATCTCTTGGGGAAAAATATCGAACTAGTTGAACACGAGGGTAATACATTTCGGAGAAATTAGTGAAATCTCCAATTCTCCAAAGGGGTACCCCTTTCAGAAATCTTTGATTTCTCTAATATGGTTTCGAGCAATGTTTTGATAGTGAATACTAAATAATATGCGAGGGTCATGGGCACAAAATTTGTAGCCCTATGTCTTAGGGTTCTATGTATAAATTTTCGTGCACATGCGAGGTGTGTAGAGGGCGATACAGTCAAAATACTGAGACATGAACGAACATAAGGAAAAAACTTGCGAAAGTTGCCTTCAAAAAGGGGAATTTTTTTTGAAATGTTGACTTAAGGCTCCGTTTCCACTCCAATATATTCATTTACCCATGAGATCTCTTGGGGAAAAATATCGAACTAGTTAAACACGAGGGTAATACATTTCGGAGAAATTAGTGAAATCTCCAATTCACCAAAGGGGTACTCCTTTCAGAAATCTTCGATTTCTCTTATATGGTTTCGAGCAATGTTTTGATAGTGAATACTAAAGAATATGCGAGGGTCATGGGCACAAAATTTGTAGCCCTATGTCTTAGGGTTCTATGTATAAAATTTCGTGCACATGCGAGGTGTGTAGAGGGCGATACAGTCAAATTTCTGAGAGATGTACGAACATAAGGAAAAAACTTGCGAAAATTGCTCTCAAAAAGGCGTATTTTTTTTGAAATGTTGACTTAAGGCTCCGTTTCGACTCCAATATATTCATTTACCCATGAGATCTCTTGGGGAAAAATATCGAACGAGTTGAACACGAGGGTAATACATTTCGGAGAAATTAGTGAAATCTCCTATTCACCAAAGGGGCACCCCTTTCAGAAATCTTTGATTTTTCTAATATGGTTTCGAGCAATGTTTTGATAGTGAATACTAAAGAATATGCGAGGGTCATGGGCACAAATTTCTTAGCCCTATGTCTTAGGGTTCTATGTATAAAATTTCGTGCACATCCGAGGTGTGTAGAGGGCGATACAGTCAAATTTCTGAGAGACGAACGAACATAAGGAAAAAACTTGCGAAAATTGCCCTCAAAAAGGGGAATTTTTTTTGAAATGTTGACTTAAGGCTCCGTTTCGACTCCAATATATTCATTTACCCATGAGATCTCTTGGGGAAATATATCGAACGAGTTGAACACGAGGGTAATACATTTCGGAGAAATTAGTGAAATCTCCAATTCACCAAAGGGGTACCCCTTTCAGAAATCTTCGATTTCTCTAATATGGTTTCGAGCAATGTTTTGATAGTGAATACTAAAGAATATGCGAGGGTCATGGGCACAAAATTTGTAGTCCTATGTCTTAGGGTTCTATGTATAATATTTCGTGCACATCCGAGGTGTGTAGAAGGCGATACAGTCAAATTTCTGAGAGATGAACGAACATAAGGAAAAAACTTGCGAAAATTGCCCTCAAAAAGGGGAATTTTTTTTGAAATGTTGACTTAAGGCTCCGTTTCGACTCCAATATATTCATTTACCCATTAGATCTCTTGGGGAAAAATATCGAACGAGTTGAACACGAGGGTAATACATTTCGGAGAAATTAGTGAAATCTCCTATTCACCAAAGGGGCACCCCTTTCAGAAATCTTTGATTTTTCTAATATGGTTTCGAGCAATGTTTTGATAGTGAATACTAAAGAATATGCGAGGGTCATGGGCACAAATTTCTTAGCCCTATGTCTTAGGGTTCTATGTATAAAATTTCGTGCACATCCGAGGTGTGTAGAGGGCGATACAGTCAAATTTCTGAGAGACGAACGAACATAAGGAAAAAACTTGCGAAAATTGCCCTCAAAAAGGGGAATTTTTTTTGAAATGTTGACTTAAGGCTCCGTTTCGACTCCAATATATTCATTTACCCATGAGATCTCTTGGGGAAATATATCGAACGAGTTGAATACGAGGGTAATACATTTCGGAGAAATTAGTGAAATCTCCAATTCACCAAAGGGGTACCCCTTTCAGAAATCTTCGATTTCTCTAATATGGTTTCGAGCAATGTTTTGATAGTGAATACTAAAGAATATGCGAGGGTCATGGGCACAAATTTTGTAGTCCTATGTCTTAGGGTTCTATGTATAATATTTCGTGCACATCCGAGGTGTGTAGAAGGCGATACAGTCAAATTTCTGAGAGATGAACGAACATAAGGAAAAAACTTGCGAAAATTGCCCTCAAAAAGGGGAATTTTTTTTGAAATGTTGACTTAAGGCTCCGTTTCGACTCCAATATATTCATTTACCCATTAGATCTCTTGGGGAAATATATCGAACGAGTTGAACACGAGGGTAATACATTTCGGAGAAATTAGTGAAATCTCCTATTCACCAAAGGGGCACCCCTTTCAGAAATCTTCGATTTTTCTAATATGGTTTCGAGCAATGTTTTGATAGTGAATACTAAAGAATATGCGAGGGTCATGGGCACAAATTTCTTAGCCCTATGTCTTAGGGTTCTATGTATAAAATTTCGTGCACATCCGAGGTGTGTAGAGGGCGATACAGTCAAATTTCTGAGAGACGAACGAACATAAGGAAAAAACTTGCGAAAATTGCCCTCAAAAAGGGGAATTTTTTTTGAAATGTTGACTTAAGGCTCCGTTTCGACTCCAATATATTCATTTACCCATGAGATCTCTTGGGGAAATATATCGAACGAGTTGAATACGAGGGTAATACATTTCGGAGAAATTAGTGAAATCTCCAATTCACCAAAGGGGTACCCCTTTCAGAAATCTTCGATTTCTCTAATATGGTTTCGAGCAATGTTTTGATAGTGAATACTAAAGAATATGCGAGGGTCATGGGCACAAATTTTGTAGTCCTATGTCTTAGGGTTCTATGTATAATATTTCGTGCACATCCGAGGTGTGTAGAAGGCGATACAGTCAAATTTCTGAGAGATGAACGAACATAAGGAAAAAACTTGCGAAAATTGCCCTCAAAAAGGGGAATTTTTTTTGAAATGTTGACTTAAGGCTCCGTTTCGACTCCAATATATTCATTTACCCATTAGATCTCTTGGGGAAATATATCGAACGAGTTGAACACGAGGGTAATACATTTCGGAGAAATTAGTGAAATCTCCTATTCACCAAAGGGGCACCCCTTTCAGAAATCTTCGATTTTTCTAATATGGTTTCGAGCAATGTTTTGATAGTGAATACTAAAGAATATGCGAGGGTCATGGGCACAAATTTTTTAGCCCTATGTCTTAGGGTTCTATGTATAAAATTTCGTGCACATCCGAGGTGTGTAGAGGGCGATACAGTCAAATTTCTGAGAGATGAACGAACATAAGGAAAAAACTTGCGAAAATTGCCCTCAAAAAGGGGAATTTTTTTTGAAATGTTGACTTAAGGCTCCGTTTCGACTCCAATATATTCATTTACCCATGAGATCTCTTGGGGAAAAATATCGAACTAGTTGAACACGAGGGTAATACATTTCGGAGAAATTAGTGAAATCTCCAATTCACCAAAGGGGTACCCCTTTCAGAAATCTTCGATTTCTCTAATATGGTTTCGAGCAATGTTTTGATAGTGAATACTAAAGAATATGCGAGGGTCATGGGCACAAAATTTGTAGTCCTATGTCTTAGGGTTCTATGTATAATATTTCGTGCACATCCGAGGTGTGTAGAAGGCGATACAATCAAATTTCTGAGAGATGAACGAACATAAGGAAAAAACTTGCGAAAATTGCCCTCAAAAAGGGGAATTTTTTTTGAAATGTTGACTTAAGGCTCCGTTTCCACTCCAATATATTCATTTACCCATTAGATCTCTTGGGGAAAAATATCGAACGAGTTGAACACGAGGGTAATACAATTCGGAGAAATTAGTGAAATCTCCTATTCACCAAAGGGGCACCCCTTTCAGAAATCTTCGATTTTTCTAATATGGTTTCGAGCAATGTTTTGATAGTGAATACTAAATAATATGCGAGGGTCATGGGCACAAAATTTGTAGCCCTATGTCTTAGGGTTCTATGTATAAATTTTCGTGCACATGCGAGGTGTGTAGAGGGCGATACAGTCAAAATACTGAGACATGAACGAACATAAGGAAAAAACTTGCGAAAGTTGCCTTCAAAAAGGGGAATTTTTTTTGAAATGTTGACTTAAGGCTCCGTTTCCACTCCAATATATTCATTTACCCATGAGATCTCTTGGGGAAAAATATCGAACTAGTTGAACACGAGGGTAATACATTTCGGAGAAATTAGTGAAATCTCCAATTCACCAAAGGGGTACTCCTTTCAGAAATCTTCGATTTCTCTTATATGGTTTCGAGCAATGTTTTGATAGTGAATACTAAAGAATATGCGAGGGTCATGGGCACAAAATTTGTAGCCCTATGTCTTAGGGTTCTATGTATAAAATTTCGTGCACATGCGAGGTGTGTAGAGGGCGATACAGTCAAAATACTGAGAGATGTACGAACATAAGGAAAAAACTTGCGAAAATTGCTCTCAAAAAGGGGTATTTTTTTTGAAATGTTGACTTAAGGCTCCGTTTCGACTCCAATATATTCATTTACCCATGAGATCTCTTGGGGAAAAATATCGAACGAGTTGAACACGAGGGTAATACATTTCGGAGAAATTAGTGAAATCTCCTATTCACCAAAGGGGCACCCCTTTCAGAAATCTTTGATTTTTCTAATATGGTTTCGAGCAATGTTTTGATAGTGAATACTAAAAAATATGCGAGGGTCATGGGCACAAATTTCTTAGCCCTATGTCTTAGGGTTCTATGTATAAAATTTCGTGCACATCCGAGGTGTGTAGAGGGCGATACAGTCAAATTTCTGAGAGACGAACGAACATAAGGAAAAAACTTGCGAAAATTGCCCTCAAAAAGGGGAATTTTTTTTGAAATGTTGACTTAAGGCTCCGTTTCGACTCCAACATATTCATTTACCCATGAGATCTCTTGGGGAAAAATATCGAACGAGTTGAACACGAGGGTAATACATTTCGGAGAAATTAGTGAAATCTCCAATTCACCAAAGGGGTACCCCTTTCAGAAATCTTCGATTTCTCTTATATGGTTTCGAGCAATGTTTTGATAGTGAATACTAAAGAATATGCGAGGGTCATGGGCACAAAATTTGTAGCCCTATGTCTTAGGGTTCTATGTATAATATTTCGTGGACATGCGAGGTGTGTAGAGGGCGATACAGTCAAAATACTGAGAGATGAACGAACATAAGGAAAAAACTTGCGAAAATTGCTCTCAAAAAGGGGTATTTTTTTTGAAAAGTTGACTTAAGGCTCCGTTTCGACTCCAATATATTCATTTACCCATGAGATCTCTTGGGGAAAAATATCGAACGAGTTGAACACGAGGGTAATACATTTCGGAGAAATTAGTTAAATCTCCAATTCACCAAATGGGTACCCCTATCAGAAATCTTCGATTTCTCTTATATTGTTTCGAGCAATGTTTTGATAGTGAATACTAAAGAATATGCGAGGGTCATGGGCACAAATTTTTTAGCCCTATGTCTTAGGGTTCTATGTATAAAATTTCGTGCACATTCGAGGTGTGTAGAGGGCGATACAGTCAAAATACTGAGAGATGTACGAACATAAGGAAAAAACTTGCGAAAATTGCCTTCAAAAAGGGGAATTTTTTTTGAAATGTTGACTTAAGGCTCCGATTCGACTCCAATATATTCATTTACCCATGAGATCTCTTGGGGAAAGATATCGAACGAGTTGAACACGAGGGTAATACATTTCGGAGAAATTAGTGAAATCTCCTATTCACCAAAGGGGCACCCCTTTCAGAAATCTTTGATTTTTCTAATATGGTTTCGAGCAATGTTTTGATAGTGAATACTAAAGAATATGCGAGGGTCATGGGCACAAATTTCTTAGCCCTATGTCTTAGGGTTCTATGTATAAAATTTCGTGCACATCCGAGGTGTGTAGAGGGCGATACAGTCAAATTTCTGAGAGACGAACGAACATAAGGAAAAAACTTGCGAAAATTGCCCTCAAAAAGGGGAATTTTTTTTGAAATGTTGACTTAAGGCTCCGTTTCGACTCCAACATATTCATTTACACATGAGATCTCTTGGGGAAAAATATCAAACGAGTTGAACACGAGGGTAATACATTTCGGAGAAATTAGTGAAATCTCCAATTCACCAAAGGGGTACCCCTTTCAGAAATCTTCGATTTCTCTTATATGGTTTCGAGCAATGTTTTGATAGTGAATACTAAAGAATATGCGAGGGTCATGGGCACAAAATTTGTAGCCCTATGTCTTAGGGTTCTATGTATAATATTTCGTGCACATGCGAGGTGTGTAGAGGGCGATACAGTCAAAATACTGAGAGATGAACGAACATAAGGAAAAAACTTGCGAAAATTGCTCTCAAAAAGGGGTATTTTTTTTGAAATGTTGACTTAAGGCTCCGTTTCGACTCCAATATATTCATTTACCCATGAGATCTCTTGGGGAAAAATATCGAACGAGTTGAACACGAGGGTAATACATTTCGGAGAAATTAGTTAAATCTCCAATTCACCAAAGGGGTACCCCTATCAGAAATCTTCGATTTCTCTTATATTGTTTCGAGCAATGTTTTGATAGTGAATACTAAAGAATATGCGAGGGTCATGGGCACAAATTTTTTAGCCCTATGTCTTAGGGTTCTATGTATAAAATTTCGTGCACGTTCGAGGTGTGTAGAGGGCGATACAGTCAAAATACTGAGAGATGTACGAACATAAGGAAAAAACTTGCGAAAATTGCCTTCAAAAAGGGGAATTTTTTTTGAAATGTTGACTTAAGGCTCCGATTCGACTCCAATATATTCATTTACCCATGAGATCTCTTGGGGAAAGATATCGAACGAGTTGAACACGAGGGTAATAAATTTCGGAGAAATTAGTGAAATCTCCAATTCACCAAAGGGGTACCCCTATTAGAAATCTTCGATTTCTCTTATATGGTTTCGAGCAATGTTTTGATAGTGAATACTAAAGAATATGCGAGGGTCATGGGCACAAAATTTGTAGCCCTATGTCTTAGGGTTCTATGTATAAAATTTCGTGCACATGCGAGGTGTGTAGAGGGCGATACAGTCAAGATACTGAGAGATGAACGAACATAAGGAAAAAACTTGCGAAAATTGCCCTCAAAAAGGGGAATTTTTTTTGAAATGTTGTCTTAAGGCTCTATTTCGACTCCAATATATTCATTTACACATGAGATCTCTTGGGGAAAAATATCAAACGAGTTGAACACGAGGGTAATACATTTCGGAGAAATTAGTGAAATCTCCAATTCACCAAAGGGGTACCCCTTTCAGAAATCTTCGATTTCTCTTATATGGTTTCGAGCAATGTTTTGATAGTGAATACTAAAGAATATGCGAGGGTCATGGGCACAAAATTTGTAGCCCTATGTCTTAGGGTTCTATGTATAATATTTCGTGCACAAGCGAGGTGTGTAGAGGGCGATACAGTCAAAATACTGAGAGATGAACGAACATAAGGAAAAAACTTGCGAAAATTGCTCTCAAAAAGGGGTATTTTTTTTGAAATGTTGACTTAAGGCTCCGTTTCGACTCCAATATATTCATTTACCCATGAGATCTCTTGGGGAAAAATATCGAACGAGTTGAACACGAGGGTAATACATTTCGGAGAAATTAGTTAAATCTCCAATTCACCAAAGGGGTACCCCTATCAGAAATCTTCGATTTCTCTTATATTGTTTCGAGCAATGTTTTGATAGTGAATACTAAAGAATATGCGAGGGTCATGGGCACAAATTTTTTAGCCCTATGTCTTAGGGTTCTATGTATAAAATTTCGTGCACATTCGAGGTGTGTAGAGGGCGATACAGTCAAAATACTGAGAGATGTACGAACATAAGGAAAAAACTTGCGAAAATTGCCTTCAAAAAGGGGAATTTTTTTTGAAATGTTGACTTAAGGCTCCGATTCGACTCCAATATATTCATTTACCCATGAGATCTCTTGGGGAAAGATATCGAACGAGTTGAACACGAGGGTAATAAATTTCGGAGAAATTAGTGAAATCTCCAATTCACCAAAGGGGTACCCCTATTAGAAATCTTCGATTTCTCTTATATGGTTTCGAGCAATGTTTTGATAGTGAATACTAAAGAATATGCGAGGGTCATGGGCACAAAATTTGTAGCCCTATGTCTTAGGGTTCTATGTATAAAATTTCGTGCACATGCGAGGTGTGTAGAGGGCGATACAGTCAAGATACTGAGAGATGAACGAACATAAGGAAAAAACTTGCGAAAATTGCCCTCAAAAAGGGGAATTTTTTTTGAAATGTTGTCTTAAGGCTCTATTTCGACTCCAATATATTCATTTACACATGAGATCTCTTGGGGAAAAATATCAAACGAGTTGAACACGAGGGTAATACATTTCGGAGAAATTAGTGAAATCTCCAATTCACCAAAGGGGTACCCCTTTCAGAAATCTTCGATTTCTCTTATATGGTTTCGAGCAATGTTTTGATAGTGAATACTAAAGAATATGCGAGGGTCATGGGCACAAAATTTGTAGCCCTATGTCTTAGGGTTCTATGTATAATATTTCGTGCACAAGCGAGGTGTGTAGAGGGCGATACAGTCAAAATACTGAGAGATGAACGAACATAAGGAAAAAACTTGCGAAAATTGCTCTCAAAAAGGGGTATTTTTTTTGAAATGTTGACTTAAGGCTCCGTTTCAACTCCAATATATTCATTTACCCATGAGATCTCTTGGGGAAAAATATCGAACGAGTTGAACACGAGGGTAATACATTTCGGAGAAATTAGTGAAATCTCCTATTCACCAAAGGGGCACCCCTTTCAGAAATCTTTGATTTTTCTAATATGGTTTCGAGCAATGTTTTGATAGTGAATACTAAAAAATATGCGAGGGTCATGGGCACAAATTTCTTAGCCCTATGTCTTAGGGTTCTATGTATAAAATTTCGTGCACATCCGAGGTGTGTAGAGGGCGATACAGTCAAATTTCTGAGAGACGAACGAACATAAGGAAAAAACTTGCGAAAATTGCCCTCAAAAAGGGGAATTTTTTTTGAAATGTTGACTTAAGGCTCCGTTTCGACTCCAACATATTCATTTACCCATGAGATCTCTTGGGGAAAAATATCGAACGAGTTGAACACGAGGGTAATACATTTCGGAGAAATTAGTGAAATCTCCAATTCACCAAAGGGGTACCCCTTTCAGAAATCTTCGATTTCTCTTATATGGTTTCGAGCAATGTTTTGATAGTGAATACTAAAGAATATGCGAGGGTCATGGGCACAAAATTTGTAGCCCTATGTCTTAGGGTTCTATGTATAATATTTCGTGGACATGCGAGGTGTGTAGAGGGCGATACAGTCAAAATACTGAGAGATGAACGAACATAAGGAAAAAACTTGCGAAAATTGCTCTCAAAAAGGGGTATTTTTTTTGAAAAGTTGACTTAAGGCTCCGTTTCGACTCCAATATATTCATTTACCCATGAGATCTCTTGGGGAAAAATATCGAACGAGTTGAACACGAGGGTAATACATTTCGGAGAAATTAGTTAAATCTCCAATTCACCAAATGGGTACCCCTATCAGAAATCTTCGATTTCTCTTATATTGTTTCGAGCAATGTTTTGATAGTGAATACTAAAGAATATGCGAGGGTCATGGGCACAAATTTTTTAGCCCTATGTCTTAGGGTTCTATGTATAAAATTTCGTGCACATTCGAGGTGTGTAGAGGGCGATACAGTCAAAATACTGAGAGATGTACGAACATAAGGAAAAAACTTGCGAAAATTGCCTTCAAAAAGGGGAATTTTTTTTGAAATGTTGACTTAAGGCTCCGATTCGACTCCAATATATTCATTTACCCATGAGATCTCTTGGGGAAAGATATCGAACGAGTTGAACACGAGGGTAATACATTTCGGAGAAATTAGTGAAATCTCCTATTCACCAAAGGGGCACCCCTTTCAGAAATCTTTGATTTTTCTAATATGGTTTCGAGCAATGTTTTGATAGTGAATACTAAAGAATATGCGAGGGTCATGGGCACAAATTTCTTAGCCCTATGTCTTAGGGTTCTATGTATAAAATTTCGTGCACATCCGAGGTGTGTAGAGGGCGATACAGTCAAATTTCTGAGAGACGAACGAACATAAGGAAAAAACTTGCGAAAATTGCCCTCAAAAAGGGGAATTTTTTTTGAAATGTTGACTTAAGGCTCCGTTTCGACTCCAACATATTCATTTACACATGAGATCTCTTGGGGAAAAATATCAAACGAGTTGAACACGAGGGTAATACATTTCGGAGAAATTAGTGAAATCTCCAATTCACCAAAGGGGTACCCCTTTCAGAAATCTTCGATTTCTCTTATATGGTTTCGAGCAATGTTTTGATAGTGAATACTAAAGAATATGCGAGGGTCATGGGCACAAAATTTGTAGCCCTATGTCTTAGGGTTCTATGTATAATATTTCGTGCACATGCGAGGTGTGTAGAGGGCGATACAGTCAAAATACTGAGAGATGAACGAACATAAGGAAAAAACTTGCGAAAATTGCTCTCAAAAAGGGGTATTTTTTTTGAAATGTTGACTTAAGGCTCCGTTTCGACTCCAATATATTCATTTACCCATGAGATCTCTTGGGGAAAAATATCGAACGAGTTGAACACGAGGGTAATACATTTCGGAGAAATTAGTTAAATCTCCAATTCACCAAAGGGGTACCCCTATCAGAAATCTTCGATTTCTCTTATATTGTTTCGAGCAATGTTTTGATAGTGAATACTAAAGAATATGCGAGGGTCATGGGCACAAATTTTTTAGCCCTATGTCTTAGGGTTCTATGTATAAAATTTCGTGCACGTTCGAGGTGTGTAGAGGGCGATACAGTCAAAATACTGAGAGATGTACGAACATAAGGAAAAAACTTGCGAAAATTGCCTTCAAAAAGGGGAATTTTTTTTGAAATGTTGACTTAAGGCTCCGATTCGACTCCAATATATTCATTTACCCATGAGATCTCTTGGGGAAAGATATCGAACGAGTTGAACACGAGGGTAATAAATTTCGGAGAAATTAGTGAAATCTCCAATTCACCAAAGGGGTACCCCTATTAGAAATCTTCGATTTCTCTTATATGGTTTCGAGCAATGTTTTGATAGTGAATACTAAAGAATATGCGAGGGTCATGGGCACAAAATTTGTAGCCCTATGTCTTAGGGTTCTATGTATAAAATTTCGTGCACATGCGAGGTGTGTAGAGGGCGATACAGTCAAGATACTGAGAGATGAACGAACATAAGGAAAAAACTTGCGAAAATTGCCCTCAAAAAGGGGAATTTTTTTTGAAATGTTGTCTTAAGGCTCTATTTCGACTCCAATATATTCATTTACACATGAGATCTCTTGGGGAAAAATATCAAACGAGTTGAACACGAGGGTAATACATTTCGGAGAAATTAGTGAAATCTCCAATTCACCAAAGGGGTACCCCTTTCAGAAATCTTCGATTTCTCTTATATGGTTTCGAGCAATGTTTTGATAGTGAATACTAAAGAATATGCGAGGGTCATGGGCACAAAATTTGTAGCCCTATGTCTTAGGGTTCTATGTATAATATTTCGTGCACAAGCGAGGTGTGTAGAGGGCGATACAGTCAAAATACTGAGAGATGAACGAACATAAGGAAAAAACTTGCGAAAATTGCTCTCAAAAAGGGGTATTTTTTTTGAAATGTTGACTTAAGGCTCCGTTTCGACTCCAATATATTCATTTACCCATGAGATCTCTTGGGGAAAAATATCGAACGAGTTGAACACGAGGGTAATACATTTCGGAGAAATTAGTTAAATCTCCAATTCACCAAAGGGGTACCCCTATCAGAAATCTTCGATTTCTCTTATATTGTTTCGAGCAATGTTTTGATAGTGAATACTAAAGAATATGCGAGGGTCATGGGCACAAATTTTTTAGCCATGAGATCTCTTGGGGAAAGATATCGAACGAGTTGAACACGAGGGTAATAAATTTCGGAGAAATTAGTGAAATCTCCAATTCACCAAAGGGGTACCCCTATTAGAAATCTTCGATTTCTCTTATATGGTTTCGAGCAATGTTTTGATAGTGAATACTAAAGAATATGCGAGGGTCATGGGCACAAAATTTGTAGCCCTATGTCTTAGGGTTCTATGTATAAAATTTCGTGCACATGCGAGGTGTGTAGAGGGCGATACAGTCAAGATACTGAGAGATGAACGAACATAAGGAAAAAACTTGCGAAAATTGCCCTCAAAAAGGGGAATTTTTTTTGAAATGTTGTCTTAAGGCTCTATTTCGACTCCAATATATTCATTTACACATGAGATCTCTTGGGGAAAAATATCAAACGAGTTGAACACGAGGGTAATACATTTCGGAGAAATTAGTGAAATCTCCAATTCACCAAAGGGGTACCCCTTTCAGAAATCTTCGATTTCTCTTATATGGTTTCGAGCAATGTTTTGATAGTGAATACTAAAGAATATGCGAGGGTCATGGGCACAAAATTTGTAGCCCTATGTCTTAGGGTTCTATGTATAATATTTCGTGCACAAGCGAGGTGTGTAGAGGGCGATACAGTCAAAATACTGAGAGATGAACGAACATAAGGAAAAAACTTGCGAAAATTGCTCTCAAAAAGGGGTATTTTTTTTGAAATGTTGACTTAAGGCTCCGTTTCGACTCCAATATATTCATTTACCCATGAGATCTCTTGGGGAAAAATATCGAACGAGTTGAACACGAGGGTAATACATTTCGGAGAAATTAGTGAAATCTCCTATTCACCAAAGGGGCACCCCTTTCAGAAATCTTTGATTTTTCTAATATGGTTTCGAGCAATGTTTTGATAGTGAATACTAAAAAATATGCGAGGGTCATGGGCACAAATTTCTTAGCCCTATGTCTTAGGGTTCTATGTATAAAATTTCGTGCACATCCGAGGTGTGTAGAGGGCGATACAGTCAAATTTCTGAGAGACGAACGAACATAAGGAAAAAACTTGCGAAAATTGCCCTCAAAAAGGGGAATTTTTTTTGAAATGTTGACTTAAGGCTCCGTTTCGACTCCAACATATTCATTTACCCATGAGATCTCTTGGGGAAAAATATCGAACGAGTTGAACACGAGGGTAATACATTTCGGAGAAATTAGTGAAATCTCCAATTCACCAAAGGGGTACCCCTTTCAGAAATCTTCGATTTCTCTTATATGGTTTCGAGCAATGTTTTGATAGTGAATACTAAAGAATATGCGAGGGTCATGGGCACAAAATTTGTAGCCCTATGTCTTAGGGTTCTATGTATAATATTTCGTGGACATGCGAGGTGTGTAGAGGGCGATACAGTCAAAATACTGAGAGATGAACGAACATAAGGAAAAAACTTGCGAAAATTGCTCTCAAAAAGGGGTATTTTTTTTGAAAAGTTGACTTAAGGCTCCGTTTCGACTCCAATATATTCATTTACCCATGAGATCTCTTGGGGAAAAATATCGAACGAGTTGAACACGAGGGTAATACATTTCGGAGAAATTAGTTAAATCTCCAATTCACCAAATGGGTACCCCTATCAGAAATCTTCGATTTCTCTTATATTGTTTCGAGCAATGTTTTGATAGTGAATACTAAAGAATATGCGAGGGTCATGGGCACAAATTTTTTAGCCCTATGTCTTAGGGTTCTATGTATAAAATTTCGTGCACATTCGAGGTGTGTAGAGGGCGATACAGTCAAAATACTGAGAGATGTACGAACATAAGGAAAAAACTTGCGAAAATTGCCTTCAAAAAGGGGAATTTTTTTTGAAATGTTGACTTAAGGCTCCGATTCGACTCCAATATATTCATTTACCCATGAGATCTCTTGGGGAAAGATATCGAACGAGTTGAACACGAGGGTAATACATTTCGGAGAAATTAGTGAAATCTCCTATTCACCAAAGGGGCACCCCTTTCAGAAATCTTTGATTTTTCTAATATGGTTTCGAGCAATGTTTTGATAGTGAATACTAAAGAATATGCGAGGGTCATGGGCACAAATTTCTTAGCCCTATGTCTTAGGGTTCTATGTATAAAATTTCGTGCACATCCGAGGTGTGTAGAGGGCGATACAGTCAAATTTCTGAGAGACGAACGAACATAAGGAAAAAACTTGCGAAAATTGCCCTCAAAAAGGGGAATTTTTTTTGAAATGTTGACTTAAGGCTCCGTTTCGACTCCAACATATTCATTTACACATGAGATCTCTTGGGGAAAAATATCAAACGAGTTGAACACGAGGGTAATACATTTCGGAGAAATTAGTGAAATCTCCAATTCACCAAAGGGGTACCCCTTTCAGAAATCTTCGATTTCTCTTATATGGTTTCGAGCAATGTTTTGATAGTGAATACTAAAGAATATGCGAGGGTCATGGGCACAAAATTTGTAGCCCTATGTCTTAGGGTTCTATGTATAATATTTCGTGCACATGCGAGGTGTGTAGAGGGCGATACAGTCAAAATACTGAGAGATGAACGAACATAAGGAAAAAACTTGCGAAAATTGCTCTCAAAAAGGGGTATTTTTTTTGAAATGTTGACTTAAGGCTCCGTTTCGACTCCAATATATTCATTTACCCATGAGATCTCTTGGGGAAAAATATCGAACGAGTTGAACACGAGGGTAATACATTTCGGAGAAATTAGTTAAATCTCCAATTCACCAAAGGGGTACCCCTATCAGAAATCTTCGATTTCTCTTATATTGTTTCGAGCAATGTTTTGATAGTGAATACTAAAGAATATGCGAGGGTCATGGGCACAAATTTTTTAGCCCTATGTCTTAGGGTTCTATGTATAAAATTTCGTGCACGTTCGAGGTGTGTAGAGGGCGATACAGTCAAAATACTGAGAGATGTACGAACATAAGGAAAAAACTTGCGAAAATTGCCTTCAAAAAGGGGAATTTTTTTTGAAATGTTGACTTAAGGCTCCGATTCGACTCCAATATATTCATTTACCCATGAGATCTCTTGGGGAAAGATATCGAACGAGTTGAACACGAGGGTAATAAATTTCGGAGAAATTAGTGAAATCTCCAATTCACCAAAGGGGTACCCCTATTAGAAATCTTCGATTTCTCTTATATGGTTTCGAGCAATGTTTTGATAGTGAATACTAAAGAATATGCGAGGGTCATGGGCACAAAATTTGTAGCCCTATGTCTTAGGGTTCTATGTATAAAATTTCGTGCACATGCGAGGTGTGTAGAGGGCGATACAGTCAAGATACTGAGAGATGAACGAACATAAGGAAAAAACTTGCGAAAATTGCCCTCAAAAAGGGGAATTTTTTTTGAAATGTTGTCTTAAGGCTCTATTTCGACTCCAATATATTCATTTACACATGAGATCTCTTGGGGAAAAATATCAAACGAGTTGAACACGAGGGTAATACATTTCGGAGAAATTAGTGAAATCTCCAATTCACCAAAGGGGTACCCCTTTCAGAAATCTTCGATTTCTCTTATATGGTTTCGAGCAATGTTTTGATAGTGAATACTAAAGAATATGCGAGGGTCATGGGCACAAAATTTGTAGCCCTATGTCTTAGGGTTCTATGTATAATATTTCGTGCACAAGCGAGGTGTGTAGAGGGCGATACAGTCAAAATACTGAGAGATGAACGAACATAAGGAAAAAACTTGCGAAAATTGCTCTCAAAAAGGGGTATTTTTTTTGAAATGTTGACTTAAGGCTCCGTTTCGACTCCAATATATTCATTTACCCATGAGATCTCTTGGGGAAAAATATCGAACGAGTTGAACACGAGGGTAATACATTTCGGAGAAATTAGTTAAATCTCCAATTCACCAAAGGGGTACCCCTATCAGAAATCTTCGATTTCTCTTATATTGTTTCGAGCAATGTTTTGATAGTGAATACTAAAGAATATGCGAGGGTCATGGGCACAAATTTTTTAGCCCTATGTCTTAGGGTTCTATGTATAAAATTTCGTGCACATTCGAGGTGTGTAGAGGGCGATACAGTCAAAATACTGAGAGATGTACGAACATAAGGAAAAAACTTGCGAAAATTGCCTTCAAAAAGGGGAATTTTTTTTGAAATGTTGACTTAAGGCTCCGATTCGACTCCAATATATTCATTTACCCATGAGATCTCTTGGGGAAAGATATCGAACGAGTTGAACACGAGGGTAATAAATTTCGGAGAAATTAGTGAAATCTCCAATTCACCAAAGGGGTACCCCTATTAGAAATCTTCGATTTCTCTTATATGGTTTCGAGCAATGTTTTGATAGTGAATACTAAAGAATATGCGAGGGTCATGGGCACAAAATTTGTAGCCCTATGTCTTAGGGTTCTATGTATAAAATTTCGTGCACATGCGAGGTGTGTAGAGGGCGATACAGTCAAGATACTGAGAGATGAACGAACATAAGGAAAAAACTTGCGAAAATTGCCCTCAAAAAGGGGAATTTTTTTTGAAATGTTGTCTTAAGGCTCTATTTCGACTCCAATATATTCATTTACACATGAGATCTCTTGGGGAAAAATATCAAACGAGTTGAACACGAGGGTAATACATTTCGGAGAAATTAGTGAAATCTCCAATTCACCAAAGGGGTACCCCTTTCAGAAATCTTCGATTTCTCTTATATGGTTTCGAGCAATGTTTTGATAGTGAATACTAAAGAATATGCGAGGGTCATGGGCACAAAATTTGTAGCCCTATGTCTTAGGGTTCTATGTATAAAATTTCGTGGACATGCGAGGTGTGTAGAGGGCGATACAGTCAAAATACTGAGAGATGTACGAACATAAGGAAAAAACTTGCGAAAATTGCCTTCAAAAAGGGGAATTTTTTTTGAATTGTTGACTTAAGGCTCCGTTTCGACTCCAATATATTAATTTACCCATGAGATCTCTTGGGGAAAAATATCGAACGAGTTGAACACGAGGGTAATACATTTCGGAGAAATTAGTTAAATCTCCAATTCACCAAAGGGGTACCCCTTTCAGAAATCTTCGATTTTTCTAATATGGTTTCGAGCAATGTTTTGATAGTGAATACTAAAGAATATGTGAGGGTCATGGGCACAAATTTTTTAGCCCTATGTCTTAGGGTTCTATGTATAAAATTTCGTGCACATGCGAGGAGTGTAGAGGGCGATACAGTCAAATTTCTGAGAGATGTACGAACATAAGGAAAAAACTTGCGAAAATCGCCTTCAAAAAGGGGAATTTTTTTTGAAATGTTGACTTAAGGCTCCGATTCGACTCCAATATATTCATTTACCCATGAGATCTCTTGGGGAAAGATATCGAACGAGTTGAACACGAGGGTAATAAATTTCGGAGAAATTAGTGAAATCTCCAATTCACCAAAGGGGTACCCCTATCAGAAATCTTCGATTTCTCTTATATGGTTTCGAGCAATGTTTTGATAGTGAATACTAAAGAATATGCGAGGGTCATGGGCACAAATTTTTTATCCCTATGTCTTAGGGTTCTATGTATAAAATTTCGTGCACATCCGAGGTGTGTAGAGGGCGATACAGTCAAGATACTGAGAGATGAACGAACATAAGGAAAAAACTTGCGAAAATTGCCTTCAAAAAGGGAAATTTTTTTTGAAATGTTGACTTAAGGCTCCGATTCGACTCCAATATATTCATTTACCCATGAGATCTCTTGGGGAAAGATATCGAACGAGTTGAACACGAGGGTAATAAATTTCGGAGAAATTAGTGAAATCTCCAATTCACCAAAGGGGTACCCCTATCAGAAATCTTCGATTTCTCATATATGGTTTCGAGCAATGTTTTGATAGTGAATACTAAAGAATATGCGAGGGTCATGGGCACAAATTTTTTAGCCCTATGTCTTAGGGTTCTATGTATAAAATGTCGTGCACATTCGAGGTGTGTAGAGGGCGATACAGTCAAAATACTGAGAGATGTACGAACATAAGGAAAAAACTTGCGAAAATTGCCTTCAAAAAGGGGAATTTTTTTTGAAATGTTGACTTAAGGCTCCGTTTCGACTCCAATATATTCATTTACCCATGAGATCTCTTGGGGAAAAATATCGAACGAGTTGAACACGAGGGTAATACATTTCGGAGAAATTAGTTAAATCTCCTATTCACCAAAGGGGTACCCCTATCAGAAATCTTCGATTTCTCTTATATTGTTTCGAGCAATGTTTTGATAGTGAATACTAAAGAATATGCGAGGGTCATGGGCACAAATTTTTTAGCCCTATGTCTTAGGGTTCTATGTATAAAATTTCGTGCACATCCGAGGTGTGTAGAGGGCGATACAGTCAAATTTCTGAGAGATGAACGAACATAAGGAAAAAACTTGCGAAAATTGCCTTCAAAAAGGGGAATTTTTTTTGAAATGTTGACTTAAGGCTCCGATTCGACTCCAATATATTCATTTACCCATGAGATCTCTTGGGGAAAGATATCGAACGAGTTGAACACGAGGGTAATAAATTTCGGAGAAATTAGTGAAATCTCCAATTCACCAAAGGGGTACCCCTATCAGAAATCTTCGATTTCTCTTATATGGTTTCGAGCAATGTTTTGATAGTGAATACTAAAGAATATGCGAGAGTCATGGGCACAAATTTTTTAGCCCTATGTCTTAGGGTTCTATGTATAAAATTTCGTGCACATCCGAGGTGTGTAGAGGGCGATACAGTCAAATTTCTGAGAGATGAACGAACATAAGGAAAAAACTTGCGAAAATTGCCTTCAAAAAGGGGAATTTTTTTTGAAATGTTGACTTAAGGCTCCGATTCGACTCCAATATATTCATTTACCCATGAGATCTCTTGGGGAAAGATATCGAACGAGTTGAACACGAGGGTAATAAATTTCGGAGAAATTAGTGAAATCTCCAATTCACCAAAGGGGTACCCCTATCAGAAATCTTCGATTTCTCTTATATGGTTTCGAGCAATGTTTTGATAGTGAATACTAAAGAATATGCGAGGGTCATGGGCACAAAATTTGTAGCCCTATGTCTTAGGGTTCTATGTATAAAATTTCGTGGACATGCGAGGTGTGTAGAGTCCGATACAGTCAAAATACTGAGAGAAGTACGAACATAAGGAAAAAACTTGCGAAAATTGCCTTCAAAAAGGGGAATTTTTTTTGAAATGTTGACTAAAGGCTCCGATTCGACTCCAATATATTCATTTACCCATGCGATCTCTTGGGGAAAGATATCGAACGAGTTGAACACGAGGGTAATAAATTTCGGAGAAATTAGTGAAATCTCCAATTCACCAAAGGGGTACCCCTATCAGAAATCTTCGATTTCTCTTATATGGTTTCGAGCAATGTTTTGATAGTGAATACTAAAGAATATGCGAGGGTCATGGGCACAAATTTTTTAGCCCTATGTCTTAGGGTTCTATGTATAAAATTTCGTGCACATCCGAGGTGTGTAGAGGGCGATACAGTCAAATTTCTGAGAGATGAACGAACATAAGGAAAAAACTTGCGAAAATTGCCTTCAAAAAGGGGAATTTTTTTTGAAATGTTGACTTAAGGCTCCGATTCGACTCCAATATATTCATTTACCCATGAGATCTCTTGGGGAAAGATATCGAACGAGTTGAACACGAGGGTAATAAATTTCGGAGAAATTAGTGAAATCTCCAATTCACCAAAGGGGTACCCCTATCAGAAATCTTCGATTTCTCTTATATGGTTTCGAGCAATGTTTTGATAGTGAATACTAAAGAATATGCGAGGGTCATGGGCACAAAATTTGTAGCCCTATGTCTTAGGGTTCTTTGTATAAAATTTCGTGGACATGCGAGGTGTGTAGAGTCCGATACAGTCAAAATACTGAGAGAAGTACGAACATAAGGAAAAAACTTGCGAAAATTGCCTTCAAAAAGGGGAATTTTTTTTGAAATGTTGACTAAAGGCTCCGATTCGACTCCAATATATTCATTTACCCATGCGATCTCTTGGGGAAAGATATCGAACGAGTTGAACACGAGGGTAATAAATTTCGGAGAAATTAGTGAAATCTCCAATTCACCAAAGGGGTACCCCTATCAGAAATCTTCGATTTCTCTTATATGGTTTCGAGCAATGTTTTGATAGTGAATACTAAAGAATATGCGAGGGTCATGGGCACAAAATTTGTAGCCCTATGTCTTAGGGTTCTATGTATAAAATTTCGTGGACATGCGAGGTGTGTAGAGTCCGATACAGTCAAAATACTGAGAGAAGTACGAACATAAGGAAAAAACTTGCGAAAATTGCCTTCAAAAAGGGGAATTTTTTTTGAAATGTTGACTTAAGGCTCCGTTTCGACTCCAATATATTCATTTACCCATGAGATCTCTTGGGGAAAAATATCGAACTAGTTGAACACGAGGGTATTATATTTCGGAGAAATTAGTGAAATCTCCAATTCACCAAAGGGGTACCCCTATCAGAAATCTTCGATTTCTCATATATGGTTTCGAGCAATGTTTTGATAGTGAATACTAAAGAATATGCGAGGGTCATGGGCACAAATTTTTTAGCCCTATGTCTTAGGGTTCTATGTATAAAATGTCTTGCACATTCGAGGTGTGTAGAGGGCGATACAGTCAAAATACTGAGAGATGTACGAACATAAGGAAAAAACTTGCGAAAATTGCCTTCAAAAAGGGGAATTTTTTTTGAAATGTTGACTTAAGGCTCCGATTCGACTCCAATATATTCATTTACCCATGAGATCTCTTGGGGAATGATATCGAACGAGTTGAACACGAGGGTAATAAATTTCGGAGAAATTAGTGAAATCTCCAATTCACCAAAGGGGTACCCCTATCAGAAATCTTCGATTTCTCTTATATGGTTTCGAGCAATGTTTTGATAGTGAATACTAAAGAATATGCGAGGGTCATGGGCACAAAATTTGTAGCCCTATGTGTTAGGGTTCTATGTATAAAATTTCGTGCACATCCGAGGTGTGTAGAGGGCGATACAGTCAAAATACTGAGAGATGTACGAACATAAGGAAAAAACTTGCGAAAATTGCCTTCAAAAAGGGGAATTTTTTTTGAAATGTTGACTTAAGGCTCCGTTTCGACTCCAATATATTCATTTACCCATGAGATCTCTTGGGGAAAAATATCGAACGAGTTGAACACGAGGGTAATACATTTCGGAGAAATTAGTTAAATCTCCTATTCACCAAAGGGGTACCCCTATCAGAAATCTTCGATTTCTCTTATATTGTTTCGAGCAATGTTTTGATAGTGAATACTAAAGAATATGCGAGGGTCATGGGCACAAATTTATTAGCCCTATGTCTTAGGGTTCTATGTATAAAATGTCGTGCACATTCGAGGTGTGTAGAGGGCGAGACAGTCAAAATACTGAGAGATGTACGAACATAAGGAAAAAACTTGCGAAAATTGCCTTCAAAAAGGGGAATTTTTTTTGAAATGTTGACTTAAGGCTCCGATTCGACTCCAATATATTCATTTACCCATGAGATCTCTTGGGGAAAAATATCGAACGAGTTGAACACGAGGGTAATAAATTTCGGAGAAATTAGTGAAATCTCCAATTCACCAAAGGGGTACCCCTATCAGAAATCTTCGATTTCTCTTATATGGTTTCGAGCAATGTTTTGATAGTGAATACTAAAGAATATGCGAGAGTCATGGGCACAAATTTTTTAGCCCTATGTCTTAGGGTTCTATGTATAAAATTTCGTGCACATCCGAGGTGTGTAGAGGGCGATACAGTCAAATTTCTGAGAGATGAACGAACATAAGGAAAAAACTTGCGAAAATTGCCTTCAAAAAGGGGAATTTTTTTTGAAATGTTGACTTAAGGCTCCGATTCGACTCAAATATATTCATTTACCCATGAGATCTCTTGGGGAAAGATATCGAACGAGTTGAACACGAGGGTAATAAATTTCGGAGAAATTAGTGAAATCTCCAATTCACCAAAGGGGTACCCCTATCAGAAATCTTCGATTTCTCTTATATGGTTTCGAGCAATGTTTTGATAGTGAATACTAAAGAATATGCGAGGGTCATGGGCACAAAATTTGTAGCCCTATGTCTTAGGGTTCTATGTATAAAATTTCGTGGACATGCGAGGTGTGTAGAGTCCGATACAGTCAAAATACTGAGAGAAGTACGAACATAAGGAAAAAACTTGCGAAAATTGCCTTCAAAAAGGGGAATTTTTTTTGAAATGTTGACTAAAGGCTCCGATTCGACTCCAATATATTCATTTACCCATGCGATCTCTTGGGGAAAGATATCGAACGAGTTGAACACGAGGGTAATAAATTTCGGAGAAATTAGTGAAATCTCCAATTCACCAAAGGGGTACCCCTATCAGAAATCTTCGATTTCTCTTATATGGTTTCGAGCAATGTTTTGATAGTGAATACTAAAGAATATGCGAGGGTCATGGGCACAAATTTTTTAGCCCTATGTCTTAGGGTTCTATGTATAAAATTTCGTGCACATCCGAGTAGTGTAGAGGGCGATACAGTCAAATTTCTGAGAGATGAACGAACATAAGGAAAAAACTTGCGAAAATTGCCTTCAAAAAGGGGAATTTTTTTTGAAATGTTGACTTAAGGCTCCGATTCGACTCCAATATATTCATTTACCCATGAGATCTCTTGGGGAAAGATATCGAACGAGTTGAACACGAGGGTAATAAATTTCGGAGAAATTAGTGAAATCTCCAATTCACCAAAGGGGTACCCCTATCAGAAATCTTCGATTTCTCTTATATGGTTTCGAGCAATGTTTTGATAGTGAATACTAAAGAATATGCGAGGGTCATGGGCACAAAATTTGTAGCCCTATGTCTTAGGGTTCTTTGTATAAAATTTCGTGGACATGCGAGGTGTGTAGAGTCCGATACAGTCAAAATACTGAGAGATGTACGAACATAAGGAAAAAACTTGCGAAAATCGCCTTCAAAAAGGGGAATTTTTTTTGAAATGTTGACTTAAGGCTCCGATTCGACTCCAATATATTCATTTACCCATGAGATCTCTTGGGGAAAGATATCGAACGAGTTGAACACGAGGGTAATAAATTTCGGAGAAATTAGTGAAATCTCCAATTCACCAAAGGGGTACCCCTATCAGAAATCTTCGATTTCTCTTATATGGTTTCGAGCAATGTTTTGATAGTGAATACTAAAGAATATGCGAGGGTCATGGGCACAAATTTTTTATCCCTATGTCTTAGGGTTCTATGTATAAAATTTCGTGCACATCCGAGGTGTGTAGAGGGCGATACAGTCAAGATACTGAGAGATGAACGAACATAAGGAAAAAACTTGCGAAAATTGCCTTCAAAAAGGGAAATTTTTTTTGAAATGTTGACTTAAGGCTCCGATTCGACTCCAATATATTCATTTACCCATGAGATCTCTTGGGGAAAGATATCGAACGAGTTGAACACGAGGGTAATAAATTTCGGAGAAATTAGTGAAATCTCCAATTCACCAAAGGGGTACCCCTATCAGAAATCTTCGATTTCTCATATATGGTTTCGAGCAATGTTTTGATAGTGAATACTAAAGAATATGCGAGGGTCATGGGCACAAATTTTTTAGCCCTATGTCTTAGGGTTCTATGTATAAAATGTCGTGCACATTCGAGGTGTGTAGAGGGCGATACAGTCAAAATACTGAGAGATGTACGAACATAAGGAAAAAACTTGCGAAAATTGCCTTCAAAAAGGGGAATTTTTTTTGAAATGTTGACTTAAGGCTCCGTTTCGACTCCAATATATTCATTTACCCATGAGATCTCTTGGGGAAAAATATCGAACGAGTTGAACACGAGGGTAATACATTTCGGAGAAATTAGTTAAATCTCCTATTCACCAAAGGGGTACCCCTATCAGAAATCTTCGATTTCTCTTATATTGTTTCGAGCAATGTTTTGATAATGAATACTAAAGAATATGCGAGGGTCATGGGCACAAATTTTTTAGCCCTATGTCTTAGGGTTCTATGTATAAAATTTCGTGCACATCCGAGGTGTGTAGAGGGCGATACAGTCAAATTTCTGAGAGATGAACGAACATAAGGAAAAAACTTGCGAAAATTGCCTTCAAAAAGGGGAATTTTTTTTGAAATGTTGACTTAAGGCTCCGATTCGACTCCAATATATTCATTTACCCATGAGATCTCTTGGGGAAAGATATCGAACGAGTTGAACACGAGGGTAATAAATTTCGGAGAAATTAGTGAAATCTCCAATTCACCAAAGGGGTACCCCTATCAGAAATCTTCGATTTCTCTTATATGGTTTCGAGCAATGTTTTGATAGTGAATACTAAAGAATATGCGAGAGTCATGGGCACAAATTTTTTAGCCCTATGTCTTAGGGTTCTATGTATAAAATTTCGTGCACATCCGAGGTGTGTAGAGGGCGATACAGTCAAATTTCTGAGAGATGAACGAACATAAGGAAAAAACTTGCGAAAATTGCCTTCAAAAAGGGGAATTTTTTTTGAAATGTTGACTTAAGGCTCCGATTCGACTCCAATATATTCATTTACCCATGAGATCTCTTGGGGAAAGATATCGAACGAGTTGAACACGAGGGTAATAAATTTCGGAGAAATTAGTGAAATCTCCAATTCACCAAAGGGGTACCCCTATCAGAAATCTTCGATTTCTCTTATATGGTTTCGAGCAATGTTTTGATAGTGAATACTAAAGAATATGCGAGGGTCATGGGCACAAAATTTGTAGCCCTATGTCTTAGGGTTCTATGTATAAAATTTCGTGGACATGCGAGGTGTGTAGAGTCCGATACAGTCAAAATACTGAGAGAAGTACGAACATAAGGAAAAAACTTGCGAAAATTGCCTTCAAAAAGGGGAATTTTTTTTGAAATGTTGACTAAAGGCTCCGATTCGACTCCAATATATTCATTTACCCATGAGATCTCTTGGGGAAAGATATCGAACGAGTTGAACACGAGGGTAATAAATTTCGGAGAAATTAGTGAAATCTCCAATTCACCAAAGGGGTACCCCTATCAGAAATCTTCGATTTCTCTTATATGGTTTCGAGCAATGTTTTGATAGTGAATACTAAAGAATATGCGAGGGTCATGGGCACAAAATTTGTAGCCCTATGTCTTAGGGTTCTATGTATAAAATTTCGTGGACATGCGAGGTGTGTAGAGTCCGATACAGTCAAAATACTGAGAGAAGTACGAACATAAGGAAAAAACTTGCGAAAATTGCCTTCAAAAAGGGGAATTTTTTTTGAAATGTTGACTAAAGGCTCCGATTCGACTCCAATATATTCATTTACCCATGCGATCTCTTGGGGAAAGATATCGAACGAGTTGAACACGAGGGTAATAAATTTCGGAGAAATTAGTGAAATCTCCAATTCACCAAAGGGGTACCCCTATCAGAAATCTTCGATTTCTCTTATATGGTTTCGAGCAATGTTTTGATAGTGAATACTAAAGAATATGCGAGGGTCATGGGCACAAATTTTTTAGCCCTATGTCTTAGGGTTCTATGTATAAAATTTCGTGCACATCCGAGTAGTGTAGAGGGCGATACAGTCAAATTTCTGAGAGATGAACGAACATAAGGAAAAAACTTGCGAAAATTGCCTTCAAAAAGGGGAATTTTTTTTGAAATGTTGACTTAAGGCTCCGATTCGACTCCAATATATTCATTTACCCATGAGATCTCTTGGGGAAAGATATCGAACGAGTTGAACACGAGGGTAATAAATTTCGGAGAAATTAGTGAAATCTCCAATTCACCAAAGGGGTACCCCTATCAGAAATCTTCGATTTCTCTTATATGGTTTCGAGCAATGTTTTGATAGTGAATACTAAAGAATATGCGAGGGTCATGGGCACAAAATTTTTAGCCCTATGTCTTAGGGTTCTTTGTATAAAATTTCGTGGACATGCGAGGTGTGTAGAGTCCGATACAGTCAAAATACTGAGAGATGTACGAACATAAGGAAAAAACTTGCGAAAATCGCCTTCAAAAAGGGGAATTTTTTTTGAAATGTTGACTTAAGGCTCCGATTCGACTCCAATATATTCATTTACCCATGAGATCTCTTGGGGAAAGATATCGAACGAGTTGAACACGAGGGTAATAAATTTCGGAGAAATTAGTGAAATCTCCAATTCACCAAAGGGGTACCCCTATCAGAAATCTTCGATTTCTCTTATATGGTTTCGAGCAATGTTTTGATAGTGAATACTAAAGAATATGCGAGGGTCATGGGCACAAATTTTTTATCCCTATGTCTTAGGGTTCTATGTATAAAATTTCGTGCACATCCGAGGTGTGTAGAGGGCGATACAGTCAAGATACTGAGAGATGAACGAACATAAGGAAAAAACTTGCGAAAATTGCCTTCAAAAAGGGAAATTTTTTTTGAAATGTTGACTTAAGGCTCCGATTCGACTCCAATATATTCATTTACCCATGAGATCTCTTGGGGAAAGATATCGAACGAGTTGAACACGAGGGTAATAAATTTCGGAGAAATTAGTGAAATCTCCAATTCACCAAAGGGGTACCCCTATCAGAAATCTTCGATTTCTCATATATGGTTTCGAGCAATGTTTTGATAGTGAATACTAAAGAATATGCGAGGGTCATGGGCACAAATTTTTTAGCCCTATGTCTTAGGGTTCTATGTATAAAATGTCGTGCACATTCGAGGTGTGTAGAGGGCGATACAGTCAAAATACTGAGAGATGTACGAACATAAGGAAAAAACTTGCGAAAATTGCCTTCAAAAAGGGGAATTTTTTTTGAAATGTTGACTTAAGGCTCCGTTTCGACTCCAATATATTCATTTACCCATGAGATCTCTTGGGGAAAAATATCGAACGAGTTGAACACGAGGGTAATACATTTCGGAGAAATTAGTTAAATCTCCTATTCACCAAAGGGGTACCCCTATCAGAAATCTTCGATTTCTCTTATATTGTTTCGAGCAATGTTTTGATAATGAATACTAAAGAATATGCGAGGGTCATGGGCACAAATTTTTTAGCCCTATGTCTTAGGGTTCTATGTATAAAATTTCGTGCACATCCGAGGTGTGTAGAGGGCGATACAGTCAAATTTCTGAGAGATGAACGAACATAAGGAAAAAACTTGCGAAAATTGCCTTCAAAAAGGGGAATTTTTTTTGAAATGTTGACTTAAGGCTCCGATTCGACTCCAATATATTCATTTACCCATGAGATCTCTTGGGGAAAGATATCGAACGAGTTGAACACGAGGGTAATAAATTTCGGAGAAATTAGTGAAATCTCCAATTCACCAAAGGGGTACCCCTATCAGAAATCTTCGATTTCTCTTATATGGTTTCGAGCAATGTTTTGATAGTGAATACTAAAGAATATGCGAGAGTCATGGGCACAAATTTTTTAGCCCTATGTCTTAGGGTTCTATGTATAAAATTTCGTGCACATCCGAGGTGTGTAGAGGGCGATACAGTCAAATTTCTGAGAGATGAACGAACATAAGGAAAAAACTTGCGAAAATTGCCTTCAAAAAGGGGAATTTTTTTTGAAATGTTGACTTAAGGCTCCGATTCGACTCCAATATATTCATTTACCCATGAGATCTCTTGGGGAAAGATATCGAACGAGTTGAACACGAGGGTAATAAATTTCGGAGAAATTAGTGAAATCTCCAATTCACCAAAGGGGTACCCCTATCAGAAATCTTCGATTTCTCTTATATTGTTTCGAGCAATGTTTTGATAGTGAATACTAAAGAATATGCGAGGGTCATGGGCACAAAATTTGTAGCCCTATGTCTTAGGGTTCTATGTATAAAATTTCGTGGACATGCGAGGTGTGTAGAGTCCGATACAGTCAAAATACTGAGAGAAGTACGAACATAAGGAAAAAACTTGCGAAAATTGCCTTCAAAAAGGGGAATTTTTTTTGAAATGTTGACTAAAGGCTCCGATTCGACTCCAATATATTCATTTACCCATGCGATCTCTTGGGGAAAGATATCGAACGAGTTGAACACGAGGGTAATAAATTTCGGAGAAATTAGTGAAATCTCCAATTCACCAAAGGGGTACCCCTATCAGAAATCTTCGATTTCTCTTATATGGTTTCGAGCAATGTTTTGATAGTGAATACTAAAGAATATGCGAGGGTCATGGGCACAAATTTTTTAGCCCTATGTCTTAGGGTTCTATGTATAAAATTTCGTGCACATCCGAGGTGTGTAGAGGGCGATACAGTCAAATTTCTGAGAGATGAACGAACATAAGGAAAAAACTTGCGAAAATTGCCTTCAAAAAGGGGAATTTTTTTTGAAATGTTGACTTAAGGCTCCGATTCGACTCCAATATATTCATTTACCCATGAGATCTCTTGGGGAAAGATATCGAACGAGTTGAACACGAGGGTAATAAATTTCGGAGAAATTAGTGAAATCTCCAATTCACCAAAGGGGTACCCCTATCAGAAATCTTCGATTTCTCTTATATGGTTTCGAGCAATGTTTTGATAGTGAATACTAAAGAATATGCGAGGGTCATGGGCACAAAATTTGTAGCCCTATGTCTTAGGGTTCTTTGTATAAAATTTCGTGGACATGCGAGGTGTGTAGAGTCCGATACAGTCAAAATACTGAGAGAAGTACGAACATAAGGAAAAAACTTGCGAAAATTGCCTTCAAAAAGGGGAATTTTTTTTGAAATGTTGACTAAAGGCTCCGATTCGACTCCAATATATTCATTTACCCATGCGATCTCTTGGGGAAAGATATCGAACGAGTTGAACACGAGGGTAATAAATTTCGGAGAAATTAGTGAAATCTCCAATTCACCAAAGGGGTACCCCTATCAGAAATCTTCGATTTCTCTTATATGGTTTCGAGCAATGTTTTGATAGTGAATACTAAAGAATATGCGAGGGTCATGGGCACAAAATTTGTAGCCCTATGTCTTAGGGTTCTATGTATAAAATTTCGTGGACATGCGAGGTGTGTAGAGTCCGATACAGTCAAAATACTGAGAGAAGTACGAACATAAGGAAAAAACTTGCGAAAATTGCCTTCAAAAAGGGGAATTTTTTTTGAAATGTTGACTTAAGGCTCCGTTTCGACTCCAATATATTCATTTACCCATGAGATCTCTTGGGGAAAGATATCGAACGAGTTGAACACGAGGGTAATAAATTTCGGAGAAATTAGTGAAATCTCCAATTCACCAAAGGGGTACCCCTATCAGAAATCTTCGATTTCTCTTATATGGTTTCGAGCAATGTTTTGATAGTGAATACTAAAGAATATGCGAGGGTCATGGGCACAAAATTTGTAGCCCTATGTCTTAGGGTTCTTTGTATAAAATTTCGTGGACATGCGAGGTGTGTAGAGTCCGATACAGTCAAAATACTGAGAGAAGTACGAACATAAGGAAAAAACTTGCGAAAATTGCCTTCAAAAAGGGGAATTTTTTTTGAAATGTTGACTAAAGGCTCCGATTCGACTCCAATATATTCATTTACCCATGCGATCTCTTGGGGAAAGATATCGAACGAGTTGAACACGAGGGTAATAAATTTCGGAGAAATTAGTGAAATCTCCAATTCACCAAAGGGGTACCCCTATCAGAAATCTTCGATTTCTCTTATATGGTTTCGAGCAATGTTTTGATAGTGAATACTAAAGAATATGCGAGGGTCATGGGCACAAAATTTGTAGCCCTATGTCTTAGGGTTCTATGTATAAAATTTCGTGGACATGCGAGGTGTGTAGAGTCCGATACAGTCAAAATACTGAGAGAAGTACGAACATAAGGAAAAAACTTGCGAAAATTGCCTTCAAAAAGGGGAATTTTTTTTGAAATGTTGACTTAAGGCTCCGTTTCGACTCCAATATATTCATTTACCCATGAGATCTCTTGGGGAAAAATATCGAACTAGTTGAACACGAGGGTATTATATTTCGGAGAAATTAGTGAAATCTCCAATTCACCAAAGGGGTACCCCTATCAGAAATCTTCGATTTCTCATATATGGTTTCGAGCAATGTTTTGATAGTGAATATTAAAGAATATGCGAGGGTCATGGGCACAAATTTTTTAGCCCTATGTCTTAGGGTTCTATGTATAAAATGTCTTGCACATTCGAGGTGTGTAGAGGGCGATACAGTCAAAATACTGAGAGATGTACGAACATAAGGAAAAAACTTGCGAAAATTGCCTTCAAAAAGGGGAATTTTTTTTGAAATGTTGACTTAAGGCTCCGATTCGACTCCAATATATTCATTTACCCATGAGATCTCTTGGGGAAAGATATCGAACGAGTTGAACACGAGGGTAATAAATTTCGGAGAAATTAGTGAAATCTCCAATTCACCAAAGGGGTACCCCTATCAGAAATCTTCGATTTCTCTTATATGGTTTCGAGCAATGTTTTGATAGTGAATACTAAAGAATATGCGAGGGTCATGGGCACAAAATTTGTAGCCCTATGTGTTAGGGTTCTATGTATAAAATTTCGTGCACATCCGAGGTGTGTAGAGGGCGATACAGTCAAATTTCTGAGAGATGAACGAACATAAGGAAAAAACTTGCGAAAATTGCCTTCAAAAAGGGGAATCTTTTTTGAAATGTTGACTTAAGGCTCCGATTCGACTTCAATATATTCATTTACCCATGAGATCTCTTGGGGAAAGATATCGAACGAGTTGAACACGAGGGTAATAAATTTCGGAGAAATTAGTGAAATCTCCAATTCACCAAAGGGGTACCCCTATCAGAAATCTTCGATTTCTCTTATATGGTTTCGAGCAATGTTTTGATAGTGAATACTAAAGAATATGCGAGGGTCATGGGCACAAAATTTGTAGCCCTATGTCTTAGGGTTCTTTGTATAAAATTTCGTGGACATGCGAGGTGTGTAGAGTCCGATACAGTCAAAATACTGAGAGAAGTACGAACATAAGGAAAAAACTTGCGAAAATTGCCTTCAAAAAGGGGATTTTTTTTTGAAATGTTGACTAAAGGCTCCGATTCGACTCCAATATATTCATTTACCCATGCGATCTCTTGGGGAAAGATATCGAACGAGTTGAACACGAGGGTAATAAATTTCGGAGAAATTAGTGAAATCTCCAATTCACCAAAGGGGTACCCCTATCAGAAATCTTCGATTTCTCTTATATGGTTTCGAGCAATGTTTTGATAGTGAATACTAAAGAATATGCGAGGGTCATGGGCACAAAATTTGTAGCCCTATGTCTTAGGGTTCTATGTATAAAATTTCGTGGACATGCAAGGTGTGTAGAGGGTGATACAGTCAAATTTCTGAGAGATGAACGAACATAAGGAAAAAACTTGCGAAAATTGCCTTCAAAAAGGGGAATTTTTTTTGAAATGTTGACTTAAGGCTCCGATTCGACTCCAATATATTCATTTACCCATGAGATCTCTTGGGGAAAGATATCGAACGAGTTGAACACGAGGGTAATAAATTTCGGAGAAATTAGTGAAATCTCCAATTCACCAAAGGGGTACCCCTATCAGAAATCTTCGATTTCTCTTATATGGTTTCGAGCAATGTTTTGATAGTGAATACTAAAGAATATGCGAGGGTCATGGGCACAAAATTTGTAGCCCTATGTCTTAGGGTTCTATGTATAAAATTTCGTGGACATGCGAGGTGTGTAGAGTCCGATACAGTCAAAATACTGAGAGAAGTACGAACATAAGGAAAAAACTTGCGAAAATTGCCTTCAAAAAGGGGAATTTTTTTTGAAATGTTGACTAAAGGCTCCGATTCGACTCCAATATATTCATTTACCCATGCGATCTCTTGGGGAAAGATATCGAACGAGTTGAACACGAGGGTAATAAATTTCGGAGAAATTAGTGAAATCTCCAATTCACCAAAGGGGTACCCCTATCAGAAATCTTCGATTTCTCTTATATGGTTTCGAGCAATGTTTTGATAGTGAATACTAAAGAATATGCGAGGGTCATGGGCACAAATTTTTTAGCCCTATGTCTTAGGGTTCTATGTATAAAATGTCTTGCACATTCGAGGTGTGTAGAGGGCGATACAGTCAAAATACTGAGAGATGTACGAACATAAGGAAAAAACTTGCGAAAATTGCCTTCAAAAAGGGGAATTTTTTTTGAAATGTTGACTTAAGGCTCCGATTCGACTCCAATATATTCATTTACCCATGAGATCTCTTGGGGAAAGATATCGAACGAGTTGAACACGAGGGTAATAAATTTCGGAGAAATTAGTGAAATCTCCAATTCACCAAAGGGGTACCCCTATCAGAAATCTTCGATTTCTCTTATATGGTTTCGAGCAATGTTTTGATAGTGAATACTAAAGAATATGCGAGGGTCATGGGCACAAAATTTGTAGCCCTATGTCTTAGGGTTCTATGTATAAAATTTCGTGGACATGCGAGGTGTGTAGAGTCCGATACAGTCAAAATACTGAGAGAAGTACGAACATAAGGAAAAAACTTGCGAAAATTGCCTTCAAAAAGGGGAATTTTTTTTGAAATGTTGACTTAAGGCTCCGATTCGACTCCAATATATTCATTTACCCATGAGATCTCTTGGGGAAAGATATCGAACGAGTTGAACACGAGGGTAATAAATTTCGGAGAAATTAGTGAAATCTCCAATTCACCAAAGGGGTACCCCTATCAGAAATCTTCGATTTCTCTTATATGGTTTCGAGCAATGTTTTGATAGTGAATACTAAAGAATATGCGAGGGTCATGGGCACAAATTTTTTAGCCCTATGTCTTAGGGTTCTATGTATAAAATTTCGTGGACATGCGAGGTGTGTAGAGGGCGATACAGTCAAATTTCTGAGAGATGAACGAACATAAGGAAAAAACTTGCGAAAATTGCCTTCAAAAAGGGGAATTTTTTTTGAAATGTTGACTTAAGGCTCCGATTCGACTCCAATATATTCATTTACCCATGAGATCTCTTGGGGAAAGATATCGAACGAGTTGAACACGAGGGTAATAAATTTCGGAGAAATTAGTGAAATCTCCAATTCACCAAAGGGGTACCCCTATCAGAAATCTTCGATTTCTCTTATATGGTTTCGAGCAATGTTTTGATAGTGAATACTAAAGAATATGCGAGGGTCATGGGCACAAAATTTGTAGCCCTATGTCTTAGGGTTCTATGTATAAAATTTCGTGGACATGCGAGGTGTGTAGAGTCCGATACAGTCAAAATACTGAGAGAAGTACGAACATAAGGAAAAAACTTGCGAAAATTGCCTTCAAAAAGGGGAATTTTTTTTGAAATGTTGACTTAAGGCTCCGTTTCGACTCCAATATATTCATTTACCCATGAGATCTCTTGGGGAAAAATATCGAACTAGTTGAACACGAGGGTATTATATTTCGGAGAAATTAGTGAAATCTCCAATTCACCAAAGGGGTACCCCTATCAGAAATCTTCGATTTCTCATATATGGTTTCGAGCAATGTTTTGATAGTGAATATTAAAGAATATGCGAGGGTCATGGGCACAAATTTTTTAGCCCTATGTCTTAGGGTTCTATGTATAAAATGTCTTGCACATTCGAGGTGTGTAGAGGGCGATACAGTCAAAATACTGAGAGATGTACGAACATAAGGAAAAAACTTGCGAAAATTGCCTTCAAAAAGGGGAATTTTTTTTGAAATGTTGACTTAAGGCTCCGATTCGACTCCAATATATTCATTTACCCATGAGATCTCTTGGGGAAAGATATCGAACGAGTTGAACACGAGGGTAATAAATTTCGGAGAAATTAGTGAAATCTCCAATTCACCAAAGGGGTACCCCTATCAGAAATCTTCGATTTCTCTTATATGGTTTCGAGCAATGTTTTGATAGTGAATACTAAAGAATATGCGAGGGTCATGGGCACAAAATTTGTAGCCCTATGTGTTAGGGTTCTATGTATAAAATTTCGTGCACATCCGAGGTGTGTAGAGGGCGATACAGTCAAATTTCTGAGAGATGAACGAACATAAGGAAAAAACTTGCGAAAATTGCCTTCAAAAAGGGGAATTTTTTTTGAAATGTTGACTTAAGGCTCCGATTCGACTCCAATATATTCATTTACCCATGAGATCTCTTGGGGAAAGATATCGAACGAGTTGAACACGAGGGTAATAAATTTCGGAGAAATTAGTGAAATCTCCAATTCACCAAAGGGGTACCCCTATCAGAAATCTTCGATTTCTCTTATATGGTTTCGAGCAATGTTTTGATAGTGAATACTAAAGAATATGCGAGGGTCATGGGCACAAAATTTGTAGCCCTATGTCTTAGGGTTCTATGTATAAAATTTCGTGGACATGCGAGGTGTGTAGAGTCCGATACAGTCAAAATACTGAGAGAAGTACGAACATAAGGAAAAAACTTGCGAAAATTGCCTTCAAAAAGGGGAATTTTTTTTGAAATGTTGACTTAAGGCTCCGTTTCGACTCCAATATATTCATTTACCCATGAGATCTCTTGGGGAAAAATATCGAACTAGTTGAACACGAGGGTATTATATTTCGGAGAAATTAGTGAAATCTCCAATTCACCAAAGGGGTACCCCTATCAGAAATCTTCGATTTCTCATATATGGTTTCGAGCAATGTTTTGATAGTGAATATTAAAGAATATGCGAGGGTCATGGGCACAAATTTTTTAGCCCTATGTCTTAGGGTTCTATGTATAAAATGTCTTGCACATTCGAGGTGTGTAGAGGGCGATACAGTCAAAATACTGAGAGATGTACGAACATAAGGAAAAAACTTGCGAAAATTGCCTTCAAAAAGGGGAATTTTTTTTGAAATGTTGACTTAAGGCTCCGATTCGACTCCAATATATTCATTTACCCATGAGATCTCTTGGGGAAAGATATCGAACGAGTTGAACACGAGGGTAATAAATTTCGGAGAAATTAGTGAAATCTCCAATTCACCAAAGGGGTACCCCTATCAGAAATCTTCGATTTCTCTTATATGGTTTCGAGCAATGTTTTGATAGTGAATACTAAAGAATATGCGAGGGTCATGGGCACAAAATTTGTAGCCCTATGTGTTAGGGTTCTATGTATAAAATTTCGTGCACATCCGAGGTGTGTAGAGGGCGATACAGTCAAATTTCTGAGAGATGAACGAACATAAGGAAAAAACTTGCGAAAATTGCCTTCAAAAAGGGGAATCTTTTTTGAAATGTTGACTTAAGGCTCCGATTCGACTTCAATATATTCATTTACCCATGAGATCTCTTGGGGAAAGATATCGAACGAGTTGAACACGAGGGTAATAAATTTCGGAGAAATTAGTGAAATCTCCAATTCACCAAAGGGGTACCCCTATCAGAAATCTTCGATTTCTCTTATATGGTTTCGAGCAATGTTTTGATAGTGAATACTAAAGAATATGCGAGGGTCATGGGCACAAAATTTGTAGCCCTATGTCTTAGGGTTCTTTGTATAAAATTTCGTGGACATGCGAGGTGTGTAGAGTCCGATACAGTCAAAATACTGAGAGAAGTACGAACATAAGGAAAAAACTTGCGAAAATTGCCTTCAAAAAGGGGATTTTTTTTTGAAATGTTGACTAAAGGCTCCGATTCGACTCCAATATATTCATTTACCCATGAGATCTCTTGGGGAAAGATATCGAACGAGTTGAACACGAGGGTAATAAATTTCGGAGAAATTAGTGAAATCTCCAATTCACCAAAGGGGTACCCCTATCAGAAATCTTCGATTTCTCTTATATGGTTTCGAGCAATGTTTTGATAGTGAATACTAAAGAATATGCGAGGGTCATGGGCACAAAATTTGTAGCCCTATGTCTTAGGGTTCTATGTATAAAATTTCGTGGACATGCAAGGTGTGTAGAGGGTGATACAGTCAAATTTCTGAGAGATGAACGAACATAAGGAAAAAACTTGCGAAAATTGCCTTCAAAAAGGGGAATTTTTTTTGAAATGTTGACTTAAGGCTCCGATTCGACTCCAATATATTCATTTACCCATGAGATCTCTTGGGGAAAGATATCGAACGAGTTGAACACGAGGGTAATAAATTTCGGAGAAATTAGTGAAATCTCCAATTCACCAAAGGGGTACCCCTATCAGAAATCTTCGATTTCTCTTATATGGTTTCGAGCAATGTTTTGATAGTGAATACTAAAGAATATGCGAGGGTCATGGGCACAAAATTTGTAGCCCTATGTCTTAGGGTTCTATGTATAAAATTTCGTGGACATGCGAGGTGTGTAGAGTCCGATACAGTCAAAATACTGAGAGAAGTACGAACATAAGGAAAAAACTTGCGAAAATTGCCTTCAAAAAGGGGAATTTTTTTTGAAATGTTGACTAAAGGCTCCGATTCGACTCCAATATATTCATTTACCCATGCGATCTCTTGGGGAAAGATATCGAACGAGTTGAACACGAGGGTAATAAATTTCGGAGAAATTAGTGAAATCTCCAATTCACCAAAGGGGTACCCCTATCAGAAATCTTCGATTTCTCTTATATGGTTTCGAGCAATGTTTTGATAGTGAATACTAAAGAATATGCGAGGGTCATGGGCACAAATTTTTTAGCCCTATGTCTTAGGGTTCTATGTATAAAATGTCTTGCACATTCGAGGTGTGTAGAGGGCGATACAGTCAAAATACTGAGAGATGTACGAACATAAGGAAAAAACTTGCGAAAATTGCCTTCAAAAAGGGGAATTTTTTTTGAAATGTTGACTTAAGGCTCCGATTCGACTCCAATATATTCATTTACCCATGAGATCTCTTGGGGAAAGATATCGAACGAGTTGAACACGAGGGTAATAAATTTCGGAGAAATTAGTGAAATCTCCAATTCACCAAAGGGGTACCCCTATCAGAAATCTTCGATTTCTCTTATATGGTTTCGAGCAATGTTTTGATAGTGAATACTAAAGAATATGCGAGGGTCATGGGCACAAAATTTGTAGCCCTATGTCTTAGGGTTCTATGTATAAAATTTCGTGGACATGCGAGGTGTGTAGAGTCCGATACAGTCAAAATACTGAGAGAAGTACGAACATAAGGAAAAAACTTGCGAAAATTGCCTTCAAAAAGGGGAATTTTTTTTGAAATGTTGACTTAAGGCTCCGATTCGACTCCAATATATTCATTTACCCATGAGATCTCTTGGGGAAAGATATCGAACGAGTTGAACACGAGGGTAATAAATTTCGGAGAAATTAGTGAAATCTCCAATTCACCAAAGGGGTACCCCTATCAGAAATCTTCGATTTCTCTTATATGGTTTCGAGCAATGTTTTGATAGTGAATACTAAAGAATATGCGAGGGTCATGGGCACAAATTTTTTAGCCCTATGTCTTAGGGTTCTATGTATAAAATTTCGTGGACATGCGAGGTGTGTAGAGGGCGATACAGTCAAATTTCTGAGAGATGAACGAACATAAGGAAAAAACTTGCGAAAATTGCCTTCAAAAAGGGGAATTTTTTTTGAAATGTTGACTTAAGGCTCCGATTCGACTCCAATATATTCATTTACCCATGAGATCTCTTGGGGAAAGATATCGAACGAGTTGAACACGAGGGTAATAAATTTCGGAGAAATTAGTGAAATCTCCAATTCACCAAAGGGGTACCCCTATCAGAAATCTTCGATTTCTCTTATATGGTTTCGAGCAATGTTTTGATAGTGAATACTAAAGAATATGCGAGGGTCATGGGCACAAAATTTGTAGCCCTATGTCTTAGGGTTCTATGTATAAAATTTCGTGGACATGCGAGGTGTGTAGAGTCCGATACAGTCAAAATACTGAGAGAAGTACGAACATAAGGAAAAAACTTGCGAAAATTGCCTTCAAAAAGGGGAATTTTTTTTGAAATGTTGACTTAAGGCTCCGATTCGACTCCAATATATTCATTTACCCATGAGATCTCTTGGGGAAAGATATCGAACGAGTTGAACACGAGGGTAATAAATTTCGGAGAAATTAGTGAAATCTCCAATTCACCAAAGGGGTACCCCTATCAGAAATCTTCGATTTCTCATATATGGTTTCGAGCAATGTTTTGATAGTGAATACTAAAGAATATGCGAGGGTCATGGGCACAAATTTTTTAGCCCTATGTCTTAGGGTTCTATGTATAAAATATCTTGCACATTCGAGGTGTGTAGAGGGCGATACAGTCAAAATACTGAGAGATGTACGAACATAAGGAAAAAACTTGCGAAAATTGCCTTCAAAAAGGGGAATTTTTTTTGAAATGTTGACTTAAGGCTCCGATTCGACTCCAATATATTCATTTACCCATGAGATCTCTTGGGGAATGATATCGAACGAGTTGAACACGAGGGTAATAAATTTCGGAGAAATTAGTGAAATCTCCAATTCACCAAAGGGGTACCCCTATCAGAAATCTTCGATTTCTCTTATATGGTTTCGAGCAATGTTTTGATAGTGAATACTAAAGAATATGCGAGGGTCATGGGCACAAAATTTGTAGCCCTATGTCTTAGGGTTCTATGTATAAAATTTCGTGGACATGCGAGGTGTGTAGAGTCCGATACAGTCAAAATACTGAGAGAAGTACGAACATAAGGAAAAAACTTGCGAAAATTGCCTTCAAAAAGGGGAATTTTTTTTGAAATGTTGACTTAAGGCTCCGATTCGACTCCAATATATTCATTTACCCATGAGATCTCTTGGGGAAAGATATCGAACGAGTTGAACACGAGGGTAATAAATTTCGGAGAAATTAGTGAAATCTCCAATTCACCAAAGGGGTACCCCTATCAGAAATCTTCGATTTCTCTTATATGGTTTCGAGCAATGTTTTGATAGTGAATACTAAAGAATATGCGAGGGTCATGGGCACAAAATTTGTAGCCCTATGTCTTAGGGTTCTATGTATAAAATTTCGTGGACATGCGAGGTGTGTAGAGTCCGATACAGTCAAAATACTGAGAGAAGTACGAACATAAGGAAAAAACTTGCGAAAATTGCCTTCAAAAAGGGGAATTTTTTTTGAAATGTTGACTAAAGGCTCCGATTCGACTCCAATATATTCATTTACCCATGCGATCTCTTGGGGAAAGATATCGAACGAGTTGAACACGAGGGTAATAAATTTCGGAGAAATTAGTGAAATCTCCAATTCACCAAAGGGGTACCCCTTTCAGAAATCTTCGATTTCTCTAATATGGATTCGAGCAATGTTTTGAAAGTGAATATTAAAGAATATGCGAGGGTCCTGGGCACAAAAGTTGTAGCCCTATGTCTTTGGGTTCTATGTATAAAATTTCGTGCAAATCCGAGGTTTGTATAGGGTGATACAGTCAAAATACTGAGAGATGTACGAATATAAGGAAAAAACTTGTGAAAATTGCCCTAAAAAAGGGGTATTTTTTTTAAATGTTGAATTAAGGCTCCGTTTCGACTCCAATATATTCATTTACCCCCGAGATCTCTTGGGGGAAAATATCGAACGAGTTGAACACGAGGGTAATACATTTCGGAGAAATTAGTGAAATCTCCAATTCACCAAAGGGGTACCCCTTTCAGAAATCTTCGATTTCTCTAATATGGATTCGAGCAAGGTTTTGAAAGTGAATGTTAAAGAATATGCGAGGGTCCTGGGCACAAAAGTTGTAGCCCTATGTCTTAGGGTTCTATGTATAAAATTTCGTGCAAATCCGAGGTTTGTATAGGGTGATACAGTCAAAATACTGAGAGATGTACGAATATAAGGAAAAAACTTGTGAAAATTGCCCTAAAAAGGGGGTATTTTTTTTTAAATGTTGAATTAAGGCTCCGTTTCGACTCCAATATATTCATTACCCCTGAGATCTCTTGGGGGAAAATATCAAACGAGTTGAACAAGAGGGTAATACATTTCGGAGAAATTAGTGAAATCTCCAATTCACCAAAGGGGTACCCCTTTCAGAAATCTTCGAATTCTCTAATATGGATTCGAGCAATGTTTTGATAGTGAATACTAAAGAATATGTGAGGGTCCTGGGCACAAAAGTTGTAGCCCTATGTCTTAGGGTTCTATGTATAAAATGTTGTGCATATCCGAGGTTTGAATAGGGTGATACAGTCAAAATACTGAGAGATGTACGAATATAAGGAAAAAACTTGTGAAAATTGCCGTCAAAAAGGGGAATTTTTTTTTTTAAATGTTTAATTAAGGCTCCGTTTCGACTCCAATATATTCATTTACCCCTGAGATCTCTTGGGAGAGAATATAGAACGAGTTGAACATGAGGGTAATACATTTCGGAGAAATTAGTGAAATCTCCAATTCACCAAAGGGGTACCCCCTTTCAGAAATCTTCGATTTCACTAATATGGATTCGAGCAATGTTTTGAAAGTGAATATTAAAGAATATGCGAGGGTCCTGGGCACAAAAGTTGTATCCCTATGTCTTAGGGTTCTATGTATAAAATGTTGTGCAAATCCGAGGTTTGTATAGGGTGATACAGTCAAAATACTGAGAGATGTACGAATATAAGGAAAAAACTTGTGAAAATTGACCTCAAAAAGGGGTATTTTTTTTTTAAATGTTTAATTAAGGCTCCGTTTCGACTCCAATATATTCATTTACCCCCGAGATCTCTTGGGGGAATATATCGAATGAGTTGAACACGAGGGTAATACATTTCGGAGAAATTAGTGAAATCTCCAATTCACCAAAGGGGTACCCCTTTCAGAAATCTTCGATTTCTCTAATATGGATTCGAGCAATGTTTTGAAAGTGAATATTAAAGAATATGCGAGGGTCCTGGGCACAAAAGTTGTAGCCCTATGTCTTTGGGTTCTATGTATAAAATTTCGTGCAAATCCGAGGTTTGTATAGGGTGATACAGTCAAAATACTGAGAGATGTACGAATATAAGGAAAAAACTTGTGAAAATTGCCCTAAAAAAGGGGTATTTTTTTTAAATGTTGAATTAAGGCTCCGTTTCGACTCCAATATATTCATTTACCCCCGAGATCTCTTGGGGGAAAATATCGAACGAGTTGAACACGAGGGTAATACATTTCGGAGAAATTAGTGAAATCTCCAATTCACCAAAGGGGTACCCCTTTCAGAAATCTTCGATTTCTCTAATATGGATTCGAGCAAGGTTTTGAAAGTGAATGTTAAAGAATATGCGAGGGTCCTGGGCACAAAAGTTGTAGCCCTATGTCTTAGGGTTCTATGTATAAAATTTCGTGCAAATCCGAGGTTTGTATAGGGTGATACAGTCAAAATACTGAGAGATGTACGAATATAAGGAAAAAACTTGTGAAAATTGCCCTAAAAAGGGGGTATTTTTTTTTAAATGTTGAATTAAGGCTCCGTTTCGTCTCCAATATATTCATTACCCCTGAGATCTCTTGGGGGAAAATATCGAACGAGTTGAACACGAGGGTAATACATTTTGGAGAAATTAGTGAAATCTCCAATTCACCAAAGGGGTACCCCTTTCAGAAATCTTCGATTTCTCTAATATGGATTCGAGCAAGGTTTTGAAAGTGAATACTAAAGAATATGCAAGGGTCCTGGGCACAAAACTAGTAGCCCTATGTCTTAGGGTTCTATGTATAAAATTTCGTGCATATCCGAGGTTTGAATAGGGTGATGCAGTCAAAATACTGAGAGATGTACGAATATAAGGAAAAAACTTGTGAAAATTGACCTCAAAAAGGGGTATTTTTTTTTTAAATGTTGAATTAAGGCTCCGTTTCGACTCCAATATATTCATTTACCCCTGAGAACTCTTGGGGGAAAATATCGAATGTGTTGAACATGAGGGTAATACATTTCGTAGAAATTAGTGAAATCTCCCATTCACCAAAGGGGTACCCCTTTAAGAAATCTTCGATTTCTCTAATATGGATTCGAGCAATGTTTTGATAGTGAATACTAAAGAATATGGGAGGGTCCTGGGCACAAAAGTTGTAGCCCTATGTCTTAGGGTTCTATGTATAAAATTTCGTGCATATCCGAGGTTTGAATAGGGTGATATAGTCAAAATACTGAGAGATGTACGAATATAAGGAAAAAACTTGTGAAAATTGCCCTAAAATAGGGGTATTTTTTTTTAAATGTTGAATTAAGGCTCTGTTTCGTCTCCAATATATTCATTACCCCTGAGATCTCTTGGGGGAAAATATCGAACGAGTTGAACACGAGGGTAATACATTTCGGAGAAATTAGTGAAATCTCCAATTCACCAAAGGGGTACCCCTTTCAGAAATCTTCGATTTCTCTAATATGGATTCGAGCAAGGTTTTGAAAGTGAATACTAAAGAATATGTGAGGGTCCTGGGCACAAAAGTTGTAGCCCTATGTCTTAGGGTTCTATGTATAAAATGTTGTGCATATCCGAGGTTTGAATAGGGTGATACAGTCAAAATACTGAGAGATGTACGAATATAAGGAAAAAACTTGTGAAAATTGACCTCAAAAAGGGGTATTTTTTTTTTAAATGTTGAATTAAGGCTCCGTTTCGACTCCAATATATTCATTTACCCCCGAGATCTCTTGGGGGAAAATATCGAATGAGTTGAACACGAGGGTAATACATTTCGGAGAAATTAGTGAAATCTCCAATTCACCAAAGGGGTACCCCTTTCAGAAATCTTCGATTTCTCTACTATGGATTCGAGCAATGTTTTGAAAGTGAATGTTAAAGAATATGCTAGGGTCCTGGGCACAAAAGTTGTAGCCCTATGTCTTAGGGTTCTATGTATAAAATTTCGTGCAACTCCGAGGTTTGTATAGGGTGATACAGTCTAAATACTGAGAGATGTACGAATATAAGGAAAAAACTTGTGAAAATTGCCCTAAAAAGGGGGTATTTTTTTTTAAATGTTGAATTAAGGCCCCGTTTCGTCTCCAATATATTCATTACCCCTGAGATCTCTTGGGGGAAAATATCGAACGAGTTGAACACGAGGGTAATACATTTCGGAGAAATTAGTGAAATCTCCAATTCACCAAAGGGGTACCCCTTTCAGAAATCTTCGATTTCTCTAATATGGATTCGAGCAAGGTTTTGAAAGTGAATACTAAAGAATATGCAAGGGTCCTGGGCACAAAACTAGTAGCCCTATGTCTTAGGGTTCTATGTATAAAATTTCGTGCATATCCGAGGTTTGAATAGGGTGATGCAGTCAAAATACTGAGAGATGTACGAATATAAGGAAAAAACTTGTGAAAATTGACCTCAAAAAGGGGTATTTTTTTTTTAAATGTTGAATTAAGGCTCCGTTTCGACTCCAATATATTCATTTACCCCTGAGAACTCTTGGGGGAAAATATCGAATGTGTTGAACATGAGGGTAATACATTTCGTAGAAATTAGTGAAATCTCCCATTCACCAAAGGGGTACCCCTTTAAGAAATCTTCGATTTCTCTAATATGGATTCGAGCAATGTTTTGATAGTGAATACTAAAGAATATGGGAGGGTCCTGGGCACAAAAGTTGTAGCCCTATGTCTTAGGGTTCTATGTATAAAATTTCGTGCATATCCGAGGTTTGAATAGGGTGATATAGTCAAAATACTGAGAGATGTACGAATATAAGGAAAAAACTTGTGAAAATTGCCCTAAAAAGGGGGTATTTTTTTTTAAATGTTGAATTAAGGCTCCGTTTCGTCTCCAATATATTCATTACCCCTGAGATCTCTTGGGGGAAAATATCGAACGAGTTGAACACGAGGGTAATACATTTCGGAGAAATTTGTGAAATCTCCAATTCACCAAAGGGGTACCCCTTTCAGAAATCTTCGATTTCTCTAATATGGATTCGAGCAAGGTTTTGAAAGTGAATACTAAAGAATATGCAAGGGTCCTGGGCACAAAACTAGTAGCCCTATGTCTTAGGGTTCTATGTATAAAATTTCGTGCATATCCGAGGTTTGAATAGGGTGATGCAGTCAAAATACTGAGAGATGTACGAATATAAGGAAAAAACTTGTGAAAATTGACCTCAAAAAGGGGTATTTTTTTTTTAAATGTTGAATTAAGGCTCCGTTTCGACTCCAATATATTCATTTACCCCTGAGATCTCTTGGGGGAAAATATCGAATGAGTTGAACACGAGGGTAATACATTTCGGAGAAATTAGTGAAATCTCCAATTCACCAAAGGGGTACCCCTTTCAGAAATCTTCGATTTCTCTACTATGGATTCGAGCAATGTTTTGAAAGTGAATGTTAAAGAATATGCGAGGGTCCTGGGCACAAAAGTTGTAGCCCTATGTCTTAGTGTTCTATGTATAAAATTTCGTGCAAATCCGAGGTTTGTATAGGGTGATACAGTCAAAATACTGAGAGATGTACGAATATAAGGAAAAAACTTGTGAAAATTGCCCTAAAAAGGGGGAATTTTTTTTTAAATGTTGAATTAAGGCTCCGTTTCGTCTCCAATATATTCATTACCCCTGAGATCTCTTGGGGGAAAATATCGAACGAGTTGAACACGAGGGTAATACATTTCGGAGAAATTAGTGAAATCTCCCATTCACCAAAGGGGTACCCCTTTCAGAAATCTTCGATTTCTCTAATATGGATTCGAGCAAGGTTTTGAAAGTGAATACTAAAGAATATGTGAGGGTCCTGGGCACAAAAGTTGTAGCCCTATGTCTTAGGGTTCTATGTATAAAATGTTGTGCATATCCGAGGTTTGAATAGGGTGATACAGTCAAAATACTGAGAGATGTACGAATATAAGGAAAAAACTTGTGAAAATTGACCTCAAAAAGGGGTATTTTTTTTTTAAATGTTGAATTAAGGCTCCGTTTCCACTCCAATATATTCATTTACCCCCGAGATCTCTTGGGGGAAAATATCGAACGAGTTGAACATGAGGGTTATACATTTCGGAGAAATTAGTGAAATCTCCCATTCACCAAAGGGGTACCCCTTTAAGAAATCTTCGATTTCTCTAATATGGATTCGAGCAATGTTTTGAAAGTGAATATTAAAGAATATGCGAGGGCCGTGGGCACAAAAGTTGTAGCCCATTGTCTTAGGGTTCTATGTATAAAATTTCGTGCAAATCCAAGGTTTGTATAGGGTGATACAGTCAAAATACTGAGAGATGTACGAATATAAGGAAAAAACTTGTGAAAATTGCCCTAAAATAGGGGTATTTTTTTTTAAAAGTTGAATTAAGGCTCCGTTTCGACTCCAATATATTCATTACCCCTGAGATCTCTTGGGGGAAAATATCAAACGAGTTGAACACGAGGGTAATACATTTCGTAGAAATTAGTGAAATCTCCAATTCACCAAAGGGGTACCCCTTTCAGAAATCTTCGAATTCTCTAATATGGATTCGAGCAATGTTTTGATAGTGAATACTAAAGAGTATGTGAGGGTCCTGGGCACAAAAGTTGTAGCCCTATGTCTTAGGGTTCTATGTATAAAATGTTGTGCATATCCAAGGTTTGAATAGGTTGATACAGTCAAAATACTGAGAGATGTACGAATATAAGGAAAAAACTAGTGAAAATTGCCCTCAAAAAGGGGAATTTTTTTTTTAAATGTTGAATTAAGGCTCCGTTTCGACTCCAATATATTCATTTACCCCTGAGATCTCTTGGGGGAAAATATCGAATGAGTTGAACATGAGGGTAATACATTTCGGAGAAATTAGTGAAATCTCCAATTCACCAAAGGGTTACCCCTTTCAGAAATCTTCGATTTCTCTAATATGGATTCGAGCAATGTTTTGATAGTGAATACTAAAGAATATGTGAGGGTCCTGGGCACAAAAGTTGTAACCCTATGTCTTAGGGTTCTATGTATAAAATGTTGTGCAGATCCGAGGTTTGAATAGGGTGATACAGTCAAAATACTGAGAGATGTACGAATATAAGGAAAAAACTTGTGAAAATTGCCCTCAAAAAGGGGTATTTTTTTTAAATGTTGAATTAAGGCTCCGTTTCGACTCCAATATATTCATTTACCCCCGAGATCTCTTGGGGGAAAATATTGAACGAGTTGAACACGAGGGTAATACATTTCGGAGAAATTAGTGAAATCTCCAATTCACCAAAGGGGTACCCCTTTCAGAAATCTTCGATTTCTCTAATATGGATTCGAGCAAGGTTTTGAAAGTGAATGTTAAAGAATATGCGAGGGTCTTGGGCACAAAAGTTGTAGCCCTATGTCTTAGGGTTCTATGTATAATATTTCGTGCAAATCCGAGGTTTGTATAGGGTGATACAGTCAAAATACTGAGAGATGTACGAATATAAGGAAAAAACTTGTGAAAATTGCCCTAAAAAGGGGGTATTTTTTTTTAAATGTTGAATTAAGGCTCCGTTTCGTCTCCAATATATTCATTACCCCTGAGATCTCTTGGGGGAAAATATCGAATGAGTTGAACACGAGGGTAATACATTTCGGAGAAATTAGTGAAATCTCCAATTCACCAAAGGGGTACCCCTTTCAGAAATCTTCGATTTCTCTAATATGGATTCGAGCAAGGTTTTGAAAGTGAATACTAAAGAATATGCGAGGGTCCTGGGCACAAAACTAGTAGCCCTATGTCTTAGGGTTCTATGTATAAAATTTCGTGCAAATCCGAGGTTTGAATAGGGTGATGCAGTCAAAATACTGAGAGATGTACGAATATAAGGAAAAAACTTGTGAAAATTGACCTCAAAAAGGGGTATTTTTTTTATAAATGTTGAATTAAGGCTCCGTTTCGACTCCAATATATTCATTTACCCCTGAGATCTCTTGGGGGAAAATATCGAATGTGTTGAACATGAGGGTAATACATTTCGTAGAAATTAGTGAAATCTCCCATTCACCAAAGGGTTACCCCTTTCAGAAATCTTTGATTTCTCTAATATGGATTCGAGCAAGGTTTTGAAAGTGAATGTTAAAGAATATGCGAGGGTCTTGGGCACAAAAGTTGTAGCCCTATGTCTTAGGGTTCTATGTATAAAATTTCGTGCAAATCCGAGGTTTAAATAGGGTGATACAGTCAAAATACTGAGAGATGTACGAATATAAGGAAAAAACTTGTGAAAATTGACCTCAAAAAGGGGTATTTTTTTTTTAAATGTTGAATTAAGGCTCCGTTTCGACTCCAATATATTCATTTACCCCCGAGATCTCTTGGGGGAAAATATCGAACGAGTTGAACATGAGGGTTATACATTTCGGAGAAATTAGTGAAATCTCCCATTCACCAAAGGGGTACCCCTTTAAGAAATCTTCGATTTCTCTAATATGGATTCGAGCAATGTTTTGAAAGTGAATAATAAAGAATATGCGAGGGCCGTGGGCACAAAAGTTGTAGCCCTATGTCTTAGGGTTCTATGTATAAAATTTCGTGCAAATCCAAGGTTTGTATAGGGTGATACAGTCAAAATACTGAGAGATGTACGAATATAAGGAAAAAACTTGTGAAAATTGCCCTAAAATAGGGGTATTTTTTTTTAAAAGTTGAATTAAGGCTCCGTTTCGACTCCAATATATTCATTACCCCTGAGATCTCTTGGGGGAAAATATCAAACGAGTTGAACACGAGGGTAATACATTTCGTAGAAATTAGTGAAATCTCCAATTCACCAAAGGGGTACCCCTTTCAGAAATCTTCGATTTCTCTAATATGGATTCGAGCAAGGTTTTGAAAGTGAATGTTAAAGAATATGCGAGGGTCCTGGGCACAAAAGTTGTAGCCCTATGTCTTAGGGTTCTATGTATAAAATTTCGTGCAAATCCGAGGTTTGAATAGGGTGATACAGTCAAAATACTGAGAGATGTACGAATATAAGGAAAAAACTTGTGAAAATTGCCCTAAAAAGGGGGTATTTTTTTTTAAATGTTGAATTAAGGCTCCGTTTCGTCTCCAATATATTCATTACCCCTGAGATCTCTTGGGGGAAAATATCAAACGAGTTGAACACGAGGGTAATACATTTCGGAGAAATTAGTCAAATCTCCAATTCACCAAAGGGGTACCCCTTTCAGAAATCTTCGAATTCTCTAATATGGATTCGAGCAATGTTTTGATAGTGAATACTAAAGAATATGTGAGGGTCCTGGGCACAAAAGTTGTAGCCCTATGTCTTAGGGTTCTATGTATAAAATGTTGTGCATATCCGAGGTTTGAATAGGGTGATACAGTCAAAATACTGAGAGATGTACGAATATAAGGAAAAAACTAGTGAAAATTGCCCTCAAAAAGGGGAATTTTTTTTTTAAATGTTGAATTAAGGCTCCGTTTCGACTCCAATATATTCATTTACCCCTGAGATCTCCTGGGGGAAAATATCGAATGAGTTGAACATGAGGGTAATACATTTCGGAGAAATTAGTGAAATCTCCAATTCACCAAAGGGTTACCCCTTTCAGAAATCTTCGATTTCTCTTATATGGATTCGAGCAATGTTTTGATAGTGAATACTAAAGAATATGTGAGGGTCCTGGGCACAAAAGTTGTAGCCCTATGTCTTAGGGTTCTATGTATAAAATGTTGTGCAGATCCGAGGTTTGAATAGGGTGATACAGTCAAAATACTGAGAGATGTACGAATATAAGGAAAAAACTTGTGAAAATTGCCCTAAAAAGGGGGTATTTTTTTTTTAAATGTTGAATTAAGGCTCCGTTTCGTCTCCAATATATTCATTACCCCTGAGATCTCTTGGGGGAAAATATCGAACGAGTTGAACACGAGGGTAATACATTTCGGAGAAATTAGTGAAATCTCCAATTCACCAAAGGGGTACCGCTTTCAGAAATCTTCGTTTTCCCTAATATGGATTCGAGCAAGGTTTTGAAAGTGAATACTAAAGAATATGCGAGGGTCCTGGGCACAAAACTAGTAGCCCTATGTCTTAGGGTTCTATGTATAAAATTTCGTGCAAATCCGAGGTTTGTATAGGGTGATACAGTCAAAATACTGAGAGATGTACGAATATAAGGAAAAAACTTGTGAAAATTGCCCTAAAAAGGGGGTATTTTTTTTTTAAATGTTGAATTAAGGCTCCGTTTCGTCTCCAATATATTCATTACCCCTGAGATCTCTTGGGGGAAAATATCGAACGAGTTGAACACGAGGGTAATACATTTCGGAGAAATTAGTGAAATCTCCAATTCACCAAAGGGGTACCGCTTTCAGAAATCTTCGTTTTCCCTAATATGGATTCGAGCAAGGTTTTGAAAGTGAATACTAAAGAATATGCGAGGGTCCTGGGCAAAAAACTAGTAGCCCTATGTCTTAGGGTTCTATGTATAAAATTTCGTGCAAATCCGAGGTTTGAATAGGGTGATGCAGTCAAAATACTGAGAGATGTACGAATATAAGGAAAAAACTTGTGAAAATTGACCTCAAAAAGGGGTATTTTTTTTTTAAATGTTGAATTAAGGCTCCGTTTCGACTCCAATATATTCATTTACCCCCGAGATCTCTTGGGGGAAAATATCGAACGAGTTGAACATGAGGGTTATACATTTCGGAGAAATTAGTGAAATCTCCCATTCACCAAAGGGGTACCCCTTTCAGAAATCTTCGATTTCTCTAATATGGATTCGAGCAATGTTTTGAAAGTGAATATTAAAGAATATGCGAGGGCCGTGGGCACAAAAGTTGTAGCCCTATGTCTTAGGGTTCTATGTATAAAATTTCGTGCAAATCCAAGGTTTGTATAGGGTGATACAGTCAAAATACTGAGAGATGTACGAATATAAGGAAAAAACTTGTGAAAATTGCCCTAAAATAGGGGTATTTTTTTTTAAAAGTTGAATTAAGGCTCCGTTTCGACTCCAATATATTCATTACCCCTGAGATCTCTTGGGGGAAAATATCGAACGAGTTGAACACGAGGGTAATACATTTCGTAGAAATTAGTGAAATCTCCAATTCACCAAAGGGGTACCCCTTTCAGAAATCTTCGATTTCTCTAATATGGATTCGAGCAAGGTTTTGAAAGTGAATGTTAAAGAATATGCGAGGGTCCTGGGCACAAAAGTTGTAGCCCTATGTCTTAGGGTTCTATGTATAAAATTTCGTGCAAATCCGAGGTTTGAATAGGGTGATACAGTCAAAATACTGAGAGATGTACGAATATAAGGAAAAAACTTGTGAAAATTGCCCTAAAAAGGGGGTATTTTTTTTTTAAATGTTGAATTAAGGCTCCGTTTCGTCTCCAATATATTCATTACCCCTGAGATCTCTTGGGGGAAAATATCGAACGAGTTGAACACGAGGGTAATACATTTCGGAGAAATTAGTGAAATCTCCAATTCACCAAAGGGGTACCGCTTTCAGAAATCTTCGTTTTCCCTAATATGGATTCGAGCAAGGTTTTGAAAGTGAATACTAAAGAATATGCGAGGGTCCTGGGCAAAAAACTAGTAGCCCTATGTCTTAGGGTTCTATGTATAAAATTTCGTGCAAATCCGAGGTTTGAATAGGGTGATGCAGTCAAAATACTGAGAGATGTACGAATATAAGGAAAAAACTTGTGAAAATTGACCTCAAAAAGGGGTATTTTTTTTTTAAATGTTGAATTAAGGCTCCGTTTCGACTCCAATATATTCATTTACCCCCGAGATCTCTTGGGGGAAAATATCGAACGAGTTGAACATGAGGGTTATACATTTCGGAGAAATTAGTGAAATCTCCCATTCACCAAAGGGGTACCCCTTTCAGAAATCTTCGATTTCTCTAATATGGATTCGAGCAATGTTTTGAAAGTGAATATTAAAGAATATGCGAGGGCCGTGGGCACAAAAGTTGTAGCCCTATGTCTTAGGGTTCTATGTATAAAATTTCGTGCAAATCCAAGGTTTGTATAGGGTGATACAGTCAAAATACTGAGAGATGTACGAATATAAGGAAAAAACTTGTGAAAATTGCCCTAAAATAGGGGTATTTTTTTTTAAAAGTTGAATTAAGGCTCCGTTTCGACTCCAATATATTCATTACCCCTGAGATCTCTTGGGGGAAAATATCGAACGAGTTGAACACGAGGGTAATACATTTCGTAGAAATTAGTGAAATCTCCAATTCACCAAAGGGGTACCCCTTTCAGAAATCTTCGATTTCTCTAATATGGATTCGAGCAAGGTTTTGAAAGTGAATGTTAAAGAATATGCGAGGGTCCTGGGCACAAAAGTTGTAGCCCTATGTCTTAGGGTTCTATGTATAAAATTTCGTGCAAATCCGAGGTTTGAATAGGGTGATACAGTCAAAATACTGAGAGATGTACGAATATAAGGAAAAAACTTGTGAAAATTGCCCTAAAAAGGGGGTATTTTTTTTTAAATGTTGAATTAAGGCTCCGTTTCGTCTCCAATATATTCATTACCCCTGAGATCTCTTGGGGGAAAATATCAAACGAGTTGAACACGAGGGTAATACATTTCGGAGAAATTAGTCAAATCTCCAATTCACCAAAGGGGTACCCCTTTCAGAAATCTTCGAATTCTCTAATATGGATTCGAGCAATGTTTTGATAGTGAATACTAAAGAATATGTGAGGGTCCTGGGCACAAAAGTTGTAGCCCTATGTCTTAGGGTTCTATGTATAAAATGTTGTGCATATCCGAGGTTTGAATAGGGTGATACAGTCAAAATACTGAGAGATGTACGAATATAAGGAAAAAACTAGTGAAAATTGCCCTCAAAAAGGGGAATTTTTTTTTTAAATGTTGAATTAAGGCTCCGTTTCGACTCCAATATATTCATTTACCCCTGAGATCTCCTGGGGGAAAATATCGAATGAGTTGAACATGAGGGTAATACATTTCGGAGAAATTAGTGAAATCTCCAATTCACCAAAGGGTTACCCCTTTCAGAAATCTTCGATTTCTCTTATATGGATTCGAGCAATGTTTTGATAGTGAATACTAAAGAATATGTGAGGGTCCTGGGCACAAAAGTTGTAGCCCTATGTCTTAGGGTTCTATGTATAAAATGTTGTGCAGATCCGAGGTTTGAATAGGGTGATACAGTCAAAATACTGAGAGATGTACGAATATAAGGAAAAAACTTGTGAAAATTGCCCTAAAAAGGGGGTATTTTTTTTTTAAATGTTGAATTAAGGCTCCGTTTCGTCTCCAATATATTCATTACCCCTGAGATCTCTTGGGGGAAAATATCGAACGAGTTGAACACGAGGGTAATACATTTCGGAGAAATTAGTGAAATCTCCAATTCACCAAAGGGGTACCGCTTTCAGAAATCTTCGTTTTCCCTAATATGGATTCGAGCAAGGTTTTGAAAGTGAATACTAAAGAATATGCGAGGGTCCTGGGCACAAAACTAGTAGCCCTATGTCTTAGGGTTCTATGTATAAAATTTCGTGCAAATCCGAGGTTTGTATAGGGTGATACAGTCAAAATACTGAGAGATGTACGAATATAAGGAAAAAACTTGTGAAAATTGCCCTAAAAAGGGGGTATTTTTTTTTTAAATTTTGAATTAAGGCTCCGTTTCGTCTCCAATATATTCATTACCCCTGAGATCTATTGGGGGAAAATATCGAACGAGTTGAACACGAGGGTAATACATTTCGGAGAAATTAGTGAAATCTCCAATTCACCAAAGGGGTACCGCTTTCAGAAATCTTCGTTTTCCCTAATATGGATTCGAGCAAGGTTTTGAAAGTGAATACTAAAGAATATGCGAGGGTCCTGGGCAAAAAACTAGTAGCCCTATGTCTTAGGGTTCTATGTATAAAATTTCGTGCAAATCCGAGGTTTGAATAGGGTGATGCAGTCAAAATACTGAGAGATGTACGAATATAAGGAAAAAACTTGTGAAAATTGACCTCAAAAAGGGGTATTTTTTTTTTAAATGTTGAATTAAGGCTCCGTTTCGACTCCAATATATTCATTTACCCCTGAGATCTCTTGGGGGAAAATATCGAATGTGTTGAACATGAGGGTAATACATTTCGGAGAAATTAGTGAAATCTCCCATTCACCAAAGGGGTACCCCTTTAAGAAATCTTCGATTTCTCTAATATGGATTCGAGCAATGTTTTGAAAGTGAATATTAAAGAATATGCGAGGGCCGTGGGCACAAAAGTTGTAGCCCTATGTCTTAGGGTTCTATGTATAAAATTTCGTGCAAATCCAAGGTTTGTATAGGGTGATACAGTCAAAATACTGAGAGATGTACGAATATAAGGAAAAAACTTGTGAAAATTGCCCTAAAATAGGGGTATTTTTTTTTAAATGTTGAATTAAGGCTCCGTTTCGACTCCAATATATTCATTACCCCTGAGATCTCTTGGGGGAAAATATCAAACGAGTTGAACACGAGGGTAATACATTTCGGAGAAATTAGTGAAATCTCCAATTCACCAAAGGGGTACCCCTTTCAGAAATCTTCTATTTCTCTAATATGGATTCGAGCAAGGTTTTGAAAGTGAATGTTAAAGAATATGCGAGGGTCCTGGGCACAAAAGTTGTAGCCCTATGTCTTAGGGTTCTATGTATAAAATTTCGTGCAAATCCGAGGGTTGAATAGGGTGATACAGTCAAAATACTGAGAGATGTACGAATATAAGGAAAAAACTTGTGAAAATTGCCCTAAAAAGGGGGTATTTTTTTTTAAATGTTGAATTAAGGCTCCGTTTCGTCTCCAATATATTCATTACCCCTGAGATCTCTTGGGGGAAAATATCAAACGAGTTGAACACGAGGGTAATACATTTCGGAGAAATTAGTCAAATCTCCAATTCACCAAAGGGGTACCCCTTTCAGAAATCTTCGAATTCTCTAATATGGATTCGAGCAATGTTTTGATAGTGAATACTAAAGAATATGTGAGGGTCCTGGGCACAAAAGTTGTAGCCCTATGTCTTAGGGTTCTATGTATAAAATGTTGTGCATATCCGAGGTTTGAATAGGGTGATACAGTCAAAATACTGAGAGATGTACGAATATAAGGAAAAAACTAGTGAAAATTGCCCTCAAAAAGGGGAATTTTTTTTTTAAATGTTGAATTAAGGCTCCGTTTCGACTCCAATATATTCATTTACCCCTGAGATCTCCTGGGGGAAAATATCGAATGAGTTGAACATGAGGGTAATACATTTCGGAGAAGTTAGTGAAATCTCCAATTCACCAAAGGGTTACCCCTTTCAGAAATCTTCGATTTCTCTTATATGGATTCGAGCAATGTTTTGATAGTGAATACTAAAGAATATGTGAGGGTCCTGGGCACAAAAGTTGTAGCCCTATGTCTTAGGGTTCTATGTATAAAATGTTGTGCAGATCCGAGGTTTGAATAGGGTGATACAGTCAAAATACTGAGAGATGTACGAATATAAGGAAAAAACTTGTGAAAATTGCCCTAAAATAGGGGAATTTTTTTTTTAAATGTTGAATTAAGGCTCTGTTTCGACTCCAATATATTCATTTACCCCTGAGATCTCTTGGGGGAAAATATCGAATGAGTTGAACATGAGGGTAATACATTTCGGAGAAATTAGTGAAATCTCCCATTCACCAAAGGGGTACCCCTTTAAGAAATCTTCGATTTCTCTAATATGGATTCGAGCAATGTTTTGAAAGTGAATATTAAAGAATATGCGAGGGCCGTGGGCACAAAAGTTGTAGCCCTATGTCTTAGGGTTCTATGTATAAAATTTCGTGCAAATCCGAGGTTTGAATAGGGTGATACAGTCAAAATACTGAGAGATATACGAATATAAGGAAAAAACTTGTGAAAATTGCCCTAAAATAGGGGTATTTTTTTTTAAATGTTGAATTAAGGCTCCGTTTCGACTCCAATATATTCATTACCCCTGAGATCTCTTGGGGGAAAATATCAAACGAGTTGAACACGAGGGTAATACATTTCGGAGAAATTAGTGAAATCTCCAATTCACCAAAGGGGTACCCCTTTCAGAAATCTTCGAATTCTCTAATATGGATTCGAGCAATGTTTTGATAGTGAATACTAAAGAATATGTGAGGGTCCTGGGCACAAAAGTTGTAGCCCTATGTCTTAGGGTTCTATGTATAAAATGTTGTGCATTTCCGAGGTTTGAATAGGTTGATACAGTCAAAATACTGAGAGATGTACGAATATAAGGAAAAAACTAGTGAAAATTGCCCTCAAAAAGGGGAATTTTTTTTTTAAATGTTGAATTAAGGCTCCGTTTCGACTCCAATATATTCATTACCCCTGAGATCTCTTGGGGGAAAATATCAAACGAGTTGAACACGAGGGTAATACATTTCGGAGAAATTAGTGAAATCTCCAATTCACCAAAGGGGTACCCCTTTCAGAAATCTTCGAATTCTCTAATATGGATTCGAGCAATGTTTTGAAAGTGAATACTAAAGAATATGTGAGGGTCCTGGGCACAAAAGTTGTAGCCCTATGTCTTAGGGTTCTATGTATAAAATGTTGTGCATATCCGAGGTTTGAATAGGGTGATACAGTCAAAATACTGAGAGATGTACGAATATAAGGAAAAAACTTGTGAAAATTGCCCTCAAAAAGGGGAATTTTTTTTTTAAATGTTGAATTAAGGCTCCGTTTCGACTCCAATATATTCATTTACCCCTGAGATCTCCTGGGGGAAAATATCGAATGAGTTGAACATGAGGGTAATACATTTCGGAGAAATTAGTGAAATCTCCAATTCACCAAAGGGTTACCCCTTTCAGAAATCTTCGATTTCTCTTATATGGATTCGAGCAATGTTTTGATAGTGAATACTAAAGAATATGTGAGGGTCCTGGGCACAAAAGTTGTAGCCCTATGTCTTAGGGTTCTATGTATAAAATGTTGTGCAGATCCGAGGTTTGAATAGGGTGATACAGTCAAAATACTGAGAGATGTACGAATATAAGGAAAAAACTTGTGAAAATTGCCCTAAAATAGGGGAATTTTTTTTTTAAATGTTGAATTAAGGCTCTGTTTCGACTCCAATATATTCATTTACCCCTGAGATCTCTTGGGGGAAAATATCGAATGAGTTGAACATGAGGGTAATAAATTTCGGAGAAATTAGTGAAATCTCCCATTCACCAAAGGGGTACCCCTTTAAGAAATCTTCGATTTCTCTAATATGGATTCGAGCAATGTTTTGAAAGTGAATATTAAAGAATATGCGAGGGCCGTGGGCACAAAAGTTGTAGCCCTATGTCTTAGGGTTCTATGTATAAAATTTCGTGCAAATCCAAGGTTTGTATAGGGTGATACAGTCAAAATACTGAGAGATGTACGAATATAAGGAAAAAACTTGTGAAAATTTCCCTAAAATAGGGGTATTTTTTTTTAAATGTTGAATTAAGGCTCCGTTTCGACTCCAATATATTCATTACCCCTGAGATCTCTTGGGGGAAAATATCAAACGAGTTGAACATGAGGGTAATACATTTCGGAGAAATTAGTGAAATCTCCAATTCACCAAAGGGGTACCCCTTTCAGAAATCTTCGAATTCTCTAATATGGATTCGAGCAATGTTTTGAAAGTGAATACTAAAGAATATGTGAGGGTCCTGGGCACAAAAGTTGTAGCCCTATGTCTTAGGGTTCTATGTATAAAATTTTGTGCATATCCGAGGTTTGAATAGGGTGATACAGTCAAAATACTGAGAGATGTACGAATATAAGGAAAAAACTTGTGAAAATTGCCCTCAAAAAGGGGAATTTTTTTTTTAAATGTTGAATTAAGGCTCTGTTTCGACTCCAATATATTCATTTACCCCTGAGATCTCTTGGGGGAAAATATCGAATGAGTTGAACATGAGGGTAATACATTTCGGAGAAATTAGTGAAATCTCCCATTCACCAAAGGGGTACCCCTTTAAGAAATCTTCGATTTCTCTAATATGGATTCGACCAATGTTTTGAAAGTGAATATTAAAGAATATGCGAGGGCCGTGGGCACAAAAGTTGTAGCCCTATGTCTTAGGGTTCTATGTATAAAATTTCGTGCAAATCCGAGGTTTGAATAGGGTGATACAGTCAAAATACTGAGAGATGTACGAATATAAGGAAAAAACTAGTGAAAATTGCCCTCAAAAAGGGGAATTTTTTTTTTAAATGTTGAATTAAGGCTCCGTTTCGACTCCAATATATTCATTTACCCCTGAGATCTCCTGGGGGAAAATATCGAATGAGTTGAACATGAGGGTAATACATTTCGGAGAAATTAGTGAAATCTCCAATTCACCAAAGGGTTACCCCTTTCAGAAATCTTCGATTTCTCTTATATGGATTCGAGCAATGTTTTGATAGTGAATACTAAAGAATATGTGAGGGTCCTGGGCACAAATGTTGTAGCCCTATGTCTTAGGGTTCTATGTATAAAATGTTGTGCAGATCCGAGGTTTGAATAGGGTGATACAGTCAAAATACTGAGAGATGTACGAATATAAGGAAAAAACTTGTGAAAATTGCCCTAAAATAGGGGAATTTTTTTTTTAAATGTTGAATTAAGGCTCTGTTTCGACTCCAATATATTCATTTACCCCTGAGATCTCTTGGGGGAAAATATCGAATGAGTTGAACATGAGGGTAATACATTTCGGAGAAATTAGTGAAATCTCCCATTCACCAAAGGGGTACCCCTTTAAGAAATCTTCGATTTCTCTAATATGGATTCGAGCAATGTTTTGAAAGTGAATATTAAAGAATATGCGAGGGCCGTGGGCACAAAAGTTGTAGCCCTATGTCTTAGGGTTCTATGTATAAAATTTCGTGCAAATCCGAGGTTTGAATAGGGTGATACAGTCAAAATACTGAGAGATGTACGAATATAAGGAAAAAACTTGTGAAAATTGCCCTCAAAAAGGGGAATTTTTTTTTTAAATGTTGAATTAAGGCTCTGTTTCAACTCCAATATATTCATTTACCCCTGAGATCTCTTGGGGGAAAATATCGAATGAGTTGAACATGAGGGTAATACATTTCGGAGAAATTAGTGAAATCTCCCATTCACCAAAGGGGTACCCCTTTAAGAAATCTTCGATTTCTCTAATATGGATTCGAGCAATGTTTTGAAAGTGAATATTAAAGAATATGCGAGGGCCGTGGGCACAAAAGTTGTAGCCCTATGTCTTAGGGTTCTATGTATAAAATTTCGTGCAAATCCGAGGTTTGAATAGGGTGATACATTCAAAATACTGAGAGATATACGAATATAAGGAAAAAACTTGTGAAAATTGCCCTAAAATAGGGGTATTTTTTTTTAAATGTTGAATTAAGGCTCCGTTTCGACTCCAATATATTCATTACCCCTGAGATCTCTTGGGGGAAAATATCAAACGAGTTGAACACGAGGGTAATACATTTCGGAGAAATTAGTGAAATCTCCAATTCACCAAAGGGGTACCCCTTTCAGAAATCTTCGAATTCTCTAATATGGATTCGAGCAATGTGTTGATAGTGAATACTAAAGAATATGTGAGGGTCCTGGGCACAAAAGTTGTAGCCCTATGTCTTAGGGTTCTATGTATAAAATTTTGTGCATATCCGAGGTTTGAATAGGTTGATACAGTCAAAATACTGAGAGATGTACGAATATAAGGAAAAAACTAGTGAAAATTGCCCTCAAAAAGGGGAATTTTTTTTTTAAATGTTGAATTAAGGCTCCGTTTCGACTCCAATATATTCATTTACCCCTGAGATCTCCTGGGGGAAAATATCGAATGAGTTGAACATGAGGGTAATACATTTCGGAGAAATTAGTGAAATCTCCAATTCACCAAAGGGTTACCCCTTTCAGAAATCTTCGATTTCTCTTATATGGATTCGAGCAATGTTTTGATAGTGAATACTAAAGAATATGTGAGGGTCCTGGGCACAAAAGTTGTAGCCCTATGTCTTAGGGTTCTATGTATAAAATGTTGTGCAGATCCGAGGTTTGAATAGGGTGATACAGTCAAAATACTGAGAGATGTACGAATATAAGGAAAAAACTTGTGAAAATTGCCCTAAAATAGGGGAATTTTTTTTTTAAATGTTGAATTAAGGCTCTGTTTCGACTCCAATATATTCATTTACCCCTGAGATCTGTTGGGGGAAAATATCGAATGAGTTGAACATGAGGGTAATAAATTTCGGAGAAATTAGTGAAATCTCCCATTCACCAAAGGGGTACCCCTTTAAGAAATCTTCGATTTCTCTAATATGGATTCGAGCAATGTTTTGAAAGTGAATATTAAAGAATATGCGAGGGCCGTGGGCACAAAAGTTGTAGCCCTATGTCTTAGGGTTCTATGTATAAAATTTCGTGCAAATCCAAGGTTTGTATAGGGTGATACAGTCAAAATACTGAGAGATGTACGAATATAAGGAAAAAACTTGTGAAAATTTCCCTAAAATAGGGGTATTTTTTTTTAAATGTTGAATTAAGGCTCCGTTTCGACTCCAATATATTCATTACCCCTGAGATCTCTTGGGGGAAAATATCAAACGAGTTGAACATGAGGGTAATACATTTCGGAGAAATTAGTGAAATCTCCAATTCACCAAAGGGGTACCCCTTTCAGAAATCTTCGAATTCTCTAATATGGATTCGAGCAATGTTTTGAAAGTGAATACTAAAGAATATGTGAGGGTCCTGGGCACAAAAGTTGTAGCCCTATGTCTTAGGGTTCTATGTATAAAATTTTGTGCATATCCGAGGTTTGAATAGGGTGATACAGTCAAAATACTGAGAGATGTACGAATATAAGGAAAAAACTTGTGAAAATTGCCCTCAAAAAGGGGAATTTTTTTTTTAAATGTTGAATTAAGGCTCTGTTTCGACTCCAATATATTCATTTACCCCTGAGATCTCTTGGGGGAAAATATCGAATGAGTTGAACATGAGGGTAATACATTTCAGAGAAATTAGTGAAATCTCCCATTCACCAAAGGGGTACCCCTTTAAGAAATCTTCGATTTCTCTAATATGGATTCGAGCAATGTTTTGAAAGTGAATATTAAATAATATGCGAGGGCCGTGGGCACAAAAGTTGTAGCCCTATGTCTTAGGGTTCTATGTATAAAATTTCGTGCAAATCCGAGGTTTGAATAGGGTGATACAGTCAAAATACTGAGAGATGTACGAATATAAGGAAAAAACTAGTGAAAATTGCCCTCAAAAAGGGGAATTTTTTTTTTAAATGTTGAATTAAGGCTCCGTTTCGACTCCAATATATTCATTTACCCCTGAGATCTCCTGGGGGAAAATATCGAATGAGTTGAACATGAGGGTAATACATTTCGGAGAAATTAGTGAAATCTCCAATTCACCAAAGGGTTACCCCTTTCAGAAATCTTCGATTTCTCTTATATGGATTCGAGCAATGTTTTGATAGTGAATACTAAAGAATATGTGAGGGTCCTGGGCACAAAAGTTGTAGCCCTATGTCTTAGGGTTCTATGTATAAAATGTTGTGCAGATCCGAGGTTTGAATAGGGTGATACAGTCAAAATACTGAGAGATGTACGAATATAAGGAAAAAACTTGTGAAAATTGCCCTAAAATAGGGGAATTTTTTTTTTAAATGTTGAATTAAGGCTCTGTTTCGACTCCAATATATTCATTTACCCCTGAGATCTCTTGGGGGAAAATATCGAATGAGTTGAACATGAGGGTAATACATTTCGGAGAAATTAGTGAAATCTCCCATTCACCAAAGGGGTACCCCTTTAAGAAATCTTCGATTTCTCTAATATGGATTCGAGCAATGTTTTGAAAGTGAATATTAAAGAATATGCGAGGGCCGTGGGCACAAAAGTTGTAGCCCTATGTCTTAGGGTTCTATGTATAAAATTTCGTGCAAATCCGAGGTTTGAATAGGGTGATACAGTCAAAATACTGAGAGATATACGAATATAAGGAAAAAACTTGTGAAAATTGCCATAAATAGGGGTATTTTTTTTTAAATGTTGAATTAAGGCTCCGTTTCGACTCCAATATATTCATTACCCCTGAGATCTCTTGGGGGAAAATATCAAACGAGTTGAACACGAGGGTAATACATTTCGGAGAAATTAGTGAAATCTCCAATTCACCAAAGGGGTACCCCTTTCAGAAATCTTCGAATTCTCTAATATGGATTCGAGCAATGTTTTGATAGTGAATACTAAAGAATATGTGAGGGTCCTGGGCACAAAAGTTGTAGCCCTATGTCTTAGGGTTCTATGTATAAAATTTCGTGCAAATCCAAGGTTTGTATAGGGTGATACAGTGAAAATACTGAGAGATGTACGAATATAAGGAAAAAACTTGTGAAAATTTCCCTAAAATAGGGGTATTTTTTTTTAAATGTTGAATTAAGGCTCCGTTTCGACTCCAATATATTCATTACCCCTGAGATCTCTTGGGGGAAAATATCAAACGAGTTGAACATGAGGGTAATACATTTCGGAGAAATTAGTGAAATCTCCAATTCACCAAAGGGGTACCCCTTTCTGAAATCTTCGATTTCTCTAATATGGATTCGAGCAATGTTTTGATAGTGAATACTAAAGAATATGTGAGGGTCCTGGGCACAAAAGTTGTAGCCCTATGTCTTAGGGTTCTATGTATAAAATGTTGTGCAGATCCGAGGTTTGAATAGGGTGATACAGTCAAAATACTGAGAGATGTACGAATATAAGGAAAAAACTTGTGAAAATTGCCCTCAAAAAGGGGAATTTTTTTTTTAAATGTTGAATTAAGGCTCTGTTTCGACTCCAATATATTCATTTACCCCTGAGATCTCTTGGGGGAAAATATCGAATGAGTTGAACATGAGGGTAATACATTTCGGAGAAATTAGTGAAATCTCCCATTCACCAAAGGGGTACCCCTTTAAGAAATCTTCGATTTCTCTAATATGGATTCGAGCAATGTTTTGAAAGTGAATATTAAAGAATATGCGAGGGCCGTGGGCACAAAAGTTGTAGCCCTATGTCTTAGGGTTCTATGTATAAAATTTCGTGCAAATCCAAGGTTTGTATAGGGTGATACAGTCAAAATACTGAGAGATGTACGAATATAAGGAAAAAACTTGTGAAAATTGCCCTAAAATAGGGGTATTTATTTTTAAATGTTGAATTAAGGCTCCGTTTCGACTCCAATATATTCATTACCCCTGAGATCTCTTGGGGGAAAATATCAAACGAGTTGAACACGAGGGTAATACATTTCGGAGAAATTAGTGAAATCTCCAATTCACCAAAGGGGTACCCCTTTCAGAAATCTTCGAATTCTCTAATATGGATTCGAGCAATGTTTTGAAAGTGAATACTAAAGAATATGTGAGGGTCCTGGGCACAAAAGTTGTAGCCCTATGGCTTAGGGTTCTATGTATAAAATGTTGTGCATATCCGAGGTTTGAATAGGGTGATACAGTCAAAATACTGAGAGATGTACGAATATAAGGAAAAAACTTGTGAAAATTGCCCTCAAAAAGGGGAATTTTTTTTTTAAATGTTGAATTAAGGCTCCGTTTCGACTCCAATATATTCATTTACCCCTGAGATCTCCTGGGGGAAAATATCGAATGAGTTGAACATGAGGGTAATACATTTCGGAGAAATTAGTGAAATCTCCAATTCACCAAAGGGTTACCCCTTTCAGAAATCTTCGATTTCTCTTATATGGATTCGAGCAATGTTTTGATAGTGAATACTAAAGAATATGTGAGGGTCCTGGGCACAAAAGTTGTAGCCCTATGTCTTAGGGTTCTATGTATAAAATGTTGTGCAGATCCGAGGTTTGAATAGGGTGATACAGTCAAAATACTGAGAGATGTACGAATATAAGGAAAAAACTTGTGAAAATTGCCCTAAAATAGGGGAATTTTTTTTTTAAATGTTGAATTAAGGCTCTGTTTCGACTCCAATATATTCATTTACCCCTGAGATCTCTTGGGGGAAAATATCGAATGAGTTGAACATGAGGGTAATAAATTTCGGAGAAATTAGTGAAATCTCCCATTCACCAAAGGGGTACCCCTTTAAGAAATCTTCGATTTCTCTAATATGGATTCGAGCAATGTTTTGAAAGTGAATATTAAAGAATATGCGAGGGCCGTGGGCACAAAAGTTGTAGCCCTATGTCTTAGGGTTCTATGTATAAAATTTCGTGCAAATCCAAGGTTTGTATAGGGTGATACAGTCAAAATACTGAGAGATGTACGAATATAAGGAAAAAACTTGTGAAAATTTCCCTAAAATAGGGGTATTTTTTTTTAAATGTTGAATTAAGGCTCCGTTTCGACTCCAATATATTCATTACCCCTGAGATCTCTTGGGGGAAAATATCAAACGAGTTGAACATGAGGGTAATACATTTCGGAGAAATTAGTGAAATCTCCAATTCACCAAAGGGGTACCCCTTTCTGAAATCTTCGAATTCTCTAATATGGATTCGAGCAATGTTTTGAAAGTGAATACTAAAGAATATGTGAGGGTCCTGGGCACAAAAGTTGTAGCCCTATGTCTTAGGGTTCTATGTATAAAATTTTGTGCATATCCGAGGTTTGAATAGGGTGATACAGTCAAAATACTGAGAGATGTACGAATATAAGGAAAAAACTTGTGAAAATTGCCCTCAAAAAGGGGAATTTTTTTTTTAAATGTTGAATTAAGGCTCTGTTTCGACTCCAATATATTCATTTACCCCTGAGATCTCTTGGGGGAAAATATCGAATGAGTTGAACATGAGGGTAATACATTTCGGAGAAATTAGTGAAATCTCCCATTCACCAAAGGGGTACCCCTTTAAGAAATCTTCGATTTCTCTAATATGGATTCGAGCAATGTTTTGAAAGTGAATATTAAAGAATATGCGAGGGCCGTGGGCACAAAAGTTGTAGCCCTATGTCTTAGGGTTCTATGTATAAAATTTCGTGCAAATCCGAGGTTTGAATAGGGTGATACAGTCAAAATACTGAGAGATGTACGAATATAAGGAAAAAACTTGTGAAAATTGCCCTCAAAAAGGGGAATTTTTTTTTTAAATGTTGAATTAAGGCTCTGTTTCAACTCCAATATATTCATTTACCCCTGAGATCTCTTGGGGGAAAATATCGAATGAGTTGAACATGAGGGTAATACATTTCGGAGAAATTAGTGAAATCTCCCATTCACCAAAGGGGTACCCCTTTAAGAAATCTTCGATTTCTCTAATATGGATTCGAGCAATGTTTTGAAAGTGAATATTAAAGAATATGCGAGGGCCGTGGGCACAAAAGTTGTAGCCCTATGTCTTAGGGTTCTATGTATAAAATTTCGTGCAAAGCCGAGGTTTGAATAGGGTGATACAGTCAAAATACTGAGAGATATACGAATATAAGGAAAAAACTTGTGAAAATTGCCCTAAAATAGGGGTATTTTTTTTTAAATGTTGAATTAAGGCTCCGTTTCGACTCCAATATATTCATTACCCCTGAGATCTCTTGGGGGAAAATATCAAACGAGTTGAACACGAGGGTAATACATTTCGGAGAAATTAGTGAAATCTCCAATTCACCAAAGGGGTACCCCTTTCAGAAATCTTCGAATTCTCTAATATGGATTCGAGCAATGTTTTGATAGTGAATACTAAAGAATATGTGAGGGTCCTGGGCACAAAAGTTGTAGCCCTATGTCTTAGGGTTCTATGTATAAAATGTTGTGCATATCCGAGGTTTGAATAGGTTGATACAGTCAAAATACTGAGAGATGTACGAATATAAGGAAAAAACTAGTGAAAATTGCCCTCAAAAAGGGGAATTTTTTTTTTAAATGTTGAATTAAGGCTCCGTTTCGACTCCAATATATTCATTTACCCCTGAGATCTCCTGGGGGAAAATATCGAATGAGTTGAACATGAGGGTAATACATTTCGGAGAAATTAGTGAAATCTCCAATTCACCAAAGGGTTACCCCTTTCAGAAATCTTCGATTTCTCTTATATGGATTCGAGCAATGTTTTGATAGTGAATACTAAAGAATATGTGAGGGTCCTGGGCACAAAAGTTGTAGCCCTATGTCTTAGGGTTCTATGTATAAAATTTTGTGCAGATCCGAGGTTTGAATAGGGTGATACAGTCAAAATACTGAGAGATGTACGAATATAAGGAAAAAACTTGTGAAAATTGCCCTCAAAAAGGGGAATTTTTTTTTTAAATGTTGAATTAAGGCTCTGTTTCGACTCCAATATATTCATTTACCCCTGAGATCTCTTGGGGGAAAATATCGAATGAGTTGAACATGAGGGTAATACATTTCGGAGAAATTAGTGAAATCTCCCATTCACCAAAGGGGTACCCCTTTAAGAAATCTTCGATTTCGCTAATATGGATTCGAGCAATGTTTTGAAAGTGAATATTAAAGAATATGCGAGGGCCGTGGGCACAAAAGTTGTAGCCCTATGTCTTAGGGTTCTATGTATAAAATTTCGTGCAAATCCAAGGTTTGTATAGGGTGATACAGTCAAAATACTGAGAGATGTACGAATATAAGGAAAAAACTTGTGAAAATTGCCCTAAAATAGGGGTATTTATTTTTAAATGTTGAATTAAGGCTCCGTTTCGACTCCAATATATTCATTACCCCTGAGATCTCTTGGGGGAAAATATCAAACGAGTTGAACACGAGGGTAATACATTTCGGAGAAATTAGTGAAATCTCCAATTCACCAAAGGGGTACCCCTTTCAGAAATCTTCGAATTCTCTAATATGGATTCGAGCAATGTTTTGAAAGTGAATACTAAAGAATATGTGAGGGTCCTGGGCACAAAAGTTGTAGCCCTATGTCTTAGGGTTCTATGTATAAAATGTTGTGCATATCCGAGGTTTGAATAGGGTGATACAGTCAAAATACTGAGAGATGTACGAATATAAGGAAAAAACTTGTGAAAATTGCCCTCAAAAAGGGGAATTTTTTTTTTAAATGTTGAATTAAGGCTCCGTTTCGACTCCAATATATTCATTTACCCCTGAGATCTCCTGGGGGAAAATATCGAATGAGTTGAACATGAGGGTAATACATTTCGGAGAAATTAGTGAAATCTCCAATTCACCAAAGGGTTACCCCTTTCAGAAATCTTCGATTTCTCTTATATGGATTCGAGCAATGTTTTGATAGTGAATACTAAAGAATATGTGAGGGTCCTGGGCACAAAAGTTGTAGCCCTATGTCTTAGGGTTCTATGTATAAAATGTTGTGCAGATCCGAGGTTTGAATAGGGTGATACAGTCAAAATACTGAGAGATGTACGAATATAAGGAAAAAACTTGTGAAAATTGCCCTAAAATAGGGGAATTTTTTTTTTAAATGTTGAATTAAGGCTCTGTTTCGACTCCAATATATTCATTTACCCCTGAGATCTCTTGGGGGAAAATATCGAATGAGTTGAACATGAGGGTAATAAATTTCGGAGAAATTAGTGAAATCTCCCATTCACCAAAGGGGTACCCCTTTAAGAAATCTTCGATTTCTCTAATATGGATTCGAGCAATGTTTTGAAAGTGAATATTAAAGAATATGCGAGGGCCGTGGGCACAAAAGTTGTAGCCCTATGTCTTAGGGTTCTATGTATAAAATTTCGTGCAAATCCAAGGTTTGTATAGGGTGATACAGTCAAAATACTGAGAGATGTACGAATATAAGGAAAAAACTTGTGAAAATTTCCCTAAAATAGGGGTATTTTTTTTTAAATGTTGAATTAAGGCTCCGTTTCGACTCCAATATATTCATTACCCCTGAGATCTCTTGGGGGAAAATATCAAACGAGTTGAACATGAGGGTAATACATTTCGGAGAAATTAGTGAAATCTCCAATTCACCAAAGGGGTACCCCTTTCTGAAATCTTCGAATTCTCTAATATGGATTCGAGCAATGTTTTGAAAGTGAATACTAAAGAATATGTGAGGGTCCTGGGCACAAAAGTTGTAGCCCTATGTCTTAGGGTTCTATGTATAAAATTTTGTGCATATCCGAGGTTTGAATAGGGTGATACAGTCAAAATACTGAGAGATGTACGAATATAAGGAAAAAACTTGTGAAAATTGCCCTCAAAAAGGGGAATTTTTTTTTTAAATGTTGAATTAAGGCTCTGTTTCGACTCCAATATATTCATTTACCCCTGAGATCTCTTGGGGGAAAATATCGAATGAGTTGAACATGAGGGTAATACATTTCGGAGAAATTAGTGAAATCTCCCATTCACCAAAGGGGTACCCCTTTAAGAAATCTTCGATTTCTCTAATATGGATTCGAGCAATGTTTTGAAAGTGAATATTAAAGAATATGCGAGGGCCGTGGGCACAAAAGTTGTAGCCCTATGTCTTAGGGTTCTATGTATAAAATTTCGTGCAAATCCGAGGTTTGAATAGGGTGATACAGTCAAAATACTGAGAGATGTACGAATATAAGGAAAAAACTTGTGAAAATTGCCCTCAAAAAGGGGAATTTTTTTTTTAAATGTTGAATTAAGGCTCTGTTTCAACTCCAATATATTCATTTACCCCTGAGATCTCTTGGGGGAAAATATCGAATGAGTTGAACATGAGGGTAATACATTTCGGAGAAATTAGTGAAATCTCCCATTCACCAAAGGGGTACCCCTTTAAGAAATCTTCGATTTCTCTAATATGGATTCGAGCAATGTTTTGAAAGTGAATATTAAAGAATATGCGAGGGCCGTGGGCACAAAAGTTGTAGCCCTATGTCTTAGGGTTCTATGTATAAAATTTCGTGCAAAGCCGAGGTTTGAATAGGGTGATACAGTCAAAATACTGAGAGATATACGAATATAAGGAAAAAACTTGTGAAAATTGCCCTAAAATAGGGGTATTTTTTTTTAAATGTTGAATTAAGGCTCCGTTTCGACTCCAATATATTCATTACCCCTGAGATCTCTTGGGGGAAAATATCAAACGAGTTGAACACGAGGGTAATACATTTCGGAGAAATTAGTGAAATCTCCAATTCACCAAAGGGGTACCCCTTTCAGAAATCTTCGAATTCTCTAATATGGATTCGAGCAATGTTTTGATAGTGAATACTAAAGAATATGTGAGGGTCCTGGGCACAAAAGTTGTAGCCCTATGTCTTAGGGTTCTATGTATAAAATGTTGTGCATATCCGAGGTTTGAATAGGTTGATACAGTCAAAATACTGAGAGATGTACGAATATAAGGAAAAAACTAGTGAAAATTGCCCTCAAAAAGGGGAATTTTTTTTTTAAATGTTGAATTAAGGCTCCGTTTCGACTCCAATATATTCATTTACCCCTGAGATCTCCTGGGGGAAAATATCGAATGAGTTGAACATGAGGGTAATACATTTCGGAGAAATTAGTGAAATCTCCAATTCACCAAAGGGTTACCCCTTTCAGAAATCTTCGATTTCTCTTATATGGATTCGAGCAATGTTTTGATAGTGAATACTAAAGAATATGTGAGGGTCCTGGGCACAAAAGTTGTAGCCCTATGTCTTAGGGTTCTATGTATAAAATTTTGTGCAGATCCGAGGTTTGAATAGGGTGATACAGTCAAAATACTGAGAGATGTACGAATATAAGGAAAAAACTTGTGAAAATTGCCCTCAAAAAGGGGAATTTTTTTTTTAAATGTTGAATTAAGGCTCTGTTTCGACTCCAATATATTCATTTACCCCTGAGATCTCTTGGGGGAAAATATCGAATGAGTTGAACATGAGGGTAATACATTTCGGAGAAATTAGTGAAATCTCCCATTCACCAAAGGGGTACCCCTTTAAGAAATCTTCGATTTCGCTAATATGGATTCGAGCAATGTTTTGAAAGTGAATATTAAAGAATATGCGAGGGCCGTGGGCACAAAAGTTGTAGCCCTATGTCTTAGGGTTCTATGTATAAAATTTCGTGCAAATCCAAGGTTTGTATAGGGTGATACAGTCAAAATACTGAGAGATGTACGAATATAAGGAAAAAACTTGTGAAAATTGCCCTAAAATAGGGGTATTTATTTTTAAATGTTGAATTAAGGCTCCGTTTCGACTCCAATATATTCATTACCCCTGAGATCTCTTGGGGGAAAATATCAAACGAGTTGAACACGAGGGTAATACATTTCGGAGAAATTAGTGAAATCTCCAATTCACCAAAGGGGTACCCCTTTCAGAAATCTTCGAATTCTCTAATATGGATTCGAGCAATGTTTTGAAAGTGAATACTAAAGAATATGTGAGGGTCCTGGGCACAAAAGTTGTAGCCCTATGTCTTAGGGTTCTATGTATAAAATGTTGTGCATATCCGAGGTTTGAATAGGGTGATACAGTCAAAATACTGAGAGATGTACGAATATAAGGAAAAAACTTGTGAAAATTGCCCTCAAAAAGGGGAATTTTTTTTTTAAATGTTGAATTAAGGCTCCGTTTCGACTCCAATATATTCATTTACCCCTGAGATCTCCTGGGGGAAAATATCGAATGAGTTGAACATGAGGGTAATACATTTCGGAGAAATTAGTGAAATCTCCAATTCACCAAAGGGTTACCCCTTTCAGAAATCTTCGATTTCTCTTATATGGATTCGAGCAATGTTTTGATAGTGAATACTAAAGAATATGTGAGGGTCCTGGGCACAAAAGTTGTAGCCCTATGTCTTAGGGTTCTATGTATAAAATGTTGTGCAGATCCGAGGTTTGAATAGGGTGATACAGTCAAAATACTGAGAGATGTACGAATATAAGGAAAAAACTTGTGAAAATTGCCCTAAAATAGGGGAATTTTTTTTTTAAATGTTGAATTAAGGCTCTGTTTCGACTCCAATATATTCATTTACCCCTGAGATCTCTTGGGGGAAAATATCGAATGAGTTGAACATGAGGGTAATAAATTTCGGAGAAATTAGTGAAATCTCCCATTCACCAAAGGGGTACCCCTTTAAGAAATCTTCGATTTCTCTAATATGGATTCGAGCAATGTTTTGAAAGTGAATATTAAAGAATATGCGAGGGCCGTGGGCACAAAAGTTGTAGCCCTATGTCTTAGGGTTCTATGTATAAAATTTCGTGCAAATCCAAGGTTTGTATAGGGTGATACAGTCAAAATACTGAGAGATGTACGAATATAAGGAAAAAACTTGTGAAAATTTCCCTAAAATAGGGGTATTTTTTTTTAAATGTTGAATTAAGGCTCCGTTTCGACTCCAATATATTCATTACCCCTGAGATCTCTTGGGGGAAAATATCAAACGAGTTGAACATGAGGGTAATACATTTCGGAGAAATTAGTGAAATCTCCAATTCACCAAAGGGGTACCCCTTTCAGAAATCTTCGAATTCTCTAATATGGATTCGAGCAATGTTTTGAAAGTGAATACTAAAGAATATGTGAGGGTCCTGGGCACAAAAGTTGTAGCCCTATGTCTTAGGGTTCTATGTATAAAATGTTGTGCATATCCGAAGTTTGAATAGGGTGATACAGTCAAAATACTGAGAGATGTACGAATATAAGGAAAAAACTTGTGAAAATTGCCCTCAAAAAGGGGAATTTTTTTTTTTAAATGTTGAATTAAGGCTCCGTTTCGACTCCAATATATTCATTTACCCTTGAGATCTCTTGGGAGAGAATATAGAACGAGTTGAACATGAGGGTAATACATTTCGGAGAAATTAGTGAAATCTCCAATTCACCAAAGGGGTACCCCTTTCAGAAATCTTCGATTTCTCTAATATGGATTCGAGCAAGGTTTTGAAAGTGAAGGTTAAAGAATATGCGAGGGTCCTGGGCACAAAAGTTGTAGCCCTATGTCTTAGGGTTCTATGTATAAAATTTCGTGCAAATCCGAGGTTTGTATAGGGTGATACAGTCAAAATACTGAGAGATGTACGAATATAAGGAAAAAACTTGTGAAAATTGCCCTAAAAAGGGGGTATTTTTTTTTTAAATGTTGAATTAAGGGTCCGTTTCGTCTCCAATATATTCATTACCCCTGAGATCTCTTGGGGGAAAATATCGAACGAGTTGAACACGAGGGTAATACATTTCGGAGAAATTAGTGAAATCTCCAATTCACCAAAGGGGTACCCCTTTCAGAAATCTTCGTTTTCCCTAATATGGATTCGAGCAAGGTTTTGAAAGTGAATACTAAAGAATATGCGAGGGTCCTGGGCACAAAACTAGTAGCCCTATGTCTTAGGGTTCTATGTATAAAATTTCGTGCAAATCCGAGGTTTGAATAGGGTGATGCAGTCAAAATACTGAGAGATGTACGAATATAAGGAAAAAACTTGTGAAAATTGACCTCAAAAAGGGGTATTTTTTTTTTAAATGTTGAATTAAGGCTCCGTTTCGACTCCAATATATTCATTTACCCCTGAGATCTCTTGGGGGAAAATATCGAATGTGTTGAACATGAGGGTAATACATTTCGGAGAAATTAGTGAAATCTCCCATTCACCAAAGGGGTACCCCTTTAAGAAATCTTCGATTTCGCTAATATGGATTCGAGCAATGTTTTGAAAGTGAATATTAAAGAATATGCGAGGGCCGTGGGCACAAAAGTTGTAGCCCTATGTCTTAGGGTTCTATGTATAAAATTTCGTGCAAATCCAAGGTTTGTATAGGGTGATACAGTCAAAATACTGAGAGATGTACGAATATAAGGAAAAAACTTGTGAAAATTGCCCTAAAATAGGGGTATTTATTTTTAAATGTTGAATTAAGGCTCCGTTTCGACTCCAATATATTCATTACCCCTGAGATCTCTTGGGGGAAAATATCAAACGAGTTGAACACGAGGGTAATACATTTCGGAGAAATTAGTGAAATCTCCAATTCACCAAAGGGGTACCCCTTTCAGAAATCTTCGAATTCTCTAATATGGATTCGAGCAATGTTTTGAAAGTGAATACTAAAGAATATGTGAGGGTCCTGGGCACAAAAGTTGTAGCCCTATGTCTTAGGGTTCTATGTATAAAATGTTGTGCATATCCGAGGTTTGAATAGGGTGATACAGTCAAAATACTGAGAGATGTACGAATATAAGGAAAAAACTTGTGAAAATTGCCCTCAAAAAGGGGAATTTTTTTTTTAAATGTTGAATTAAGGCTCCGTTTCGACTCCAATATATTCATTTACCCCTGAGATCTCCTGGGGGAAAATATCGAATGAGTTGAACATGAGGGTAATACATTTCGGAGAAATTAGTGAAATCTCCAATTCACCAAAGGGTTACCCCTTTCAGAAATCTTCGATTTCTCTTATATGGATTCGAGCAATGTTTTGATAGTGAATACTAAAGAATATGTGAGGGTCCTGGGCACAAAAGTTGTAGCCCTATGTCTTAGGGTTCTATGTATAAAATGTTGTGCAGATCCGAGGTTTGAATAGGGTGATACAGTCAAAATACTGAGAGATGTACGAATATAAGGAAAAAACTTGTGAAAATTGCCCTAAAATAGGGGTATTTTTTTTTAAATGTTGAATTAAGGCTCCGTTTCGACTCCAATATATTCATTACCCCTGAGATCTCTTGGGGGAAAATATCAAACGAGTTGAACACGAGGGTAATACATTTCGGAGAAATTAGTGAAATCTCCAATTCACCAAAGGGGTACCCCTTTCAGAAATCTTCGATTTCTCTAATATGGATTCGAGCAAGGTTTTGAAAGTGAATGTTAAAGAATATGCGAGGGTCCTGGGCACAAAAGTTGTAGCCCTATGTCTTAGGGTTCTATGTATAAAATTTCGTGCAAATCCGAGGTTTGAATAGGGTGATACAGTCAAAATACTGAGAGATGTACGAATATAAGGAAAAAACTTGTGAAAATTGCCCTAAAAAGGGGGTATTTTTTTTTAAATGTTGAATTAAGGCTCCGTTTCGTCTCCAATATATTCATTACCCCTGAGATCTCTTGGGGGAAAATATCAAACGAGTTGAACACGAGGGTAATACATTTCGGAGAAATTAGTCAAATCTCCAATTCACCAAAGGGGTACCCCTTTCAGAAATCTTCGAATTCTCTAATATGGATTCGACCAATGTTTTGATAGTGAATACTAAAGAATATGTGAGGGTCCTGGGCACAAAAGTTGTAGCCCTATGTCTTAGGGTTCTATGTATAAAATGTTGTGCATATCCGAGGTTTGAATAGGGTGATACAGTCAAAATACTGAGAGATGTACGAATATAAGGAAAAAACTAGTGAAAATTGACCTCAAAAAGGGGAATTTTTTTTTAAATGTTGAATTAAGGCTCCGTTTCGACTCCAATATATTCATTTACCCCTGAGATCTCCTGGGGGAAAATATCGAATGAGTTGAACATGAGGGTAATACATTTCGGAGAAATTAGTGAAATCTCCAATTCACCAAAGGGTTACCCCTTTCAGAAATCTTCGATTTCTCTTATATGGATTCGAGCAATGTTTTGATAGTGAATACTAAAGAATATGTGAGGGTCCTGGGCACAAAAGTTGTAGCCCTATGTCTTAGGGTTCTATGTATAAAATTTTGTGCAGATCCGAGGTTTGAATAGGGTGATACAGTCAAAATACTGAGAGATGTACGAATATAAGGAAAAAACTTGTGAAAATTGCCCTCAAAAAGGGGAATTTTTTTTTTAAATGTTGAATTAAGGCTCTGTTTCGACTCCAATATATTCATTTACCCCTGAGATCTCTTGGGGGAAAATATCGAATGAGTTGAACATGAGGGTAATACATTTCGGAGAAATTAGTGAAATCTCCCATTCACCAAAGGGGTACCCCTTTAAGAAATCTTCGATTTCGCTAATATGGATTCGAGCAATGTTTTGAAAGTGAATATTAAAGAATATGCGAGGGCCGTGGGCACAAAAGTTGTAGCCCTATGTCTTAGGGTTCTATGTATAAAATTTCGTGCAAATCCAAGGTTTGTATAGGGTGATACAGTCAAAATACTGAGAGATGTACGAATATAAGGAAAAAACTTGTGAAAATTGCCCTAAAATAGGGGTATTTATTTTTAAATGTTGAATTAAGGCTCCGTTTCGACTCCAATATATTCATTACCCCTGAGATCTCTTGGGGGAAAATATCAAACGAGTTGAACACGAGGGTAATACATTTCGGAGAAATTAGTGAAATCTCCAATTCACCAAAGGGGTACCCCTTTCAGAAATCTTCGAATTCTCTAATATGGATTCGAGCAATGTTTTGAAAGTGAATACTAAAGAATATGTGAGGGTCCTGGGCACAAAAGTTGTAGCCCTATGTCTTAGGGTTCTATGTATAAAATGTTGTGCATATCCGAGGTTTGAATAGGGTGATACAGTCAAAATACTGAGAGATGTACGAATATAAGGAAAAAACTTGTGAAAATTGCCCTCAAAAAGGGGAATTTTTTTTTTAAATGTTGAATTAAGGCTCCGTTTCGACTCCAATATATTCATTTACCCCTGAGATCTCCTGGGGGAAAATATCGAATGAGTTGAACATGAGGGTAATACATTTCGGAGAAATTAGTGAAATCTCCAATTCACCAAAGGGTTACCCCTTTCAGAAATCTTCGATTTCTCTTATATGGATTCGAGCAATGTTTTGATAGTGAATACTAAAGAATATGTGAGGGTCCTGGGCACAAAAGTTGTAGCCCTATGTCTTAGGGTTCTATGTATAAAATGTTGTGCAGATCCGAGGTTTGAATAGGGTGATACAGTCAAAATACTGAGAGATGTACGAATATAAGGAAAAAACTTGTGAAAATTGCCCTAAAATAGGGGAATTTTTTTTTTAAATGTTGAATTAAGGCTCTGTTTCGACTCCAATATATTCATTTACCCCTGAGATCTCTTGGGGGAAAATATCGAATGAGTTGAACATGAGGGTAATACATTTCGGAGAAATTAGTGAAATCTCCCATTCACCAAAGGGGTACCCCTTTAAGAAATCTTCGATTTCGCTAATATGGATTCGAGCAATGTTTTGAAAGTGAATATTAAAGAATATGCGAGGGCCGTGGGCACAAAAGTTGTAGCCCTATGTCTTAGGGTTCTATGTATAAAATTTCGTGCAAATCCAAGGTTTGTATAGGGTGATACAGTCAAAATACTGAGAGATGTACGAATATAAGGAAAAAACTTGTGAAAATTGCCCTAAAATAGGGGTATTTATTTTTAAATGTTGAATTAAGGCTCCGTTTCGACTCCAATATATTCATTACCCCTGAGATCTCTTGGGGGAAAATATCAAACGAGTTGAACACGAGGGTAATACATTTCGGAGAAATTAGTGAAATCTCCAATTCACCAAAGGGGTACCCCTTTCAGAAATCTTCGAATTCTCTAATATGGATTCGAGCAATGTTTTGAAAGTGAATACTAAAGAATATGTGAGGGTCCTGGGCACAAAAGTTGTAGCCCTATGTCTTAGGGTTCTATGTATAAAATGTTGTGCATATCCGAGGTTTGAATAGGGTGATACAGTCAAAATACTGAGAGATGTACGAATATAAGGAAAAAACTTGTGAAAATTGCCCTCAAAAAGGGGAATTTTTTTTTTAAATGTTGAATTAAGGCTCCGTTTCGACTCCAATATATTCATTTACCCCTGAGATCTCCTGGGGGAAAATATCGAATGAGTTGAACATGAGGGTAATACATTTCGGAGAAATTAGTGAAATCTCCAATTCACCAAAGGGTTACCCCTTTCAGAAATCTTCGATTTCTCTTATATGGATTCGAGCAATGTTTTGATAGTGAATACTAAAGAATATGTGAGGGTCCTGGGCACAAAAGTTGTAGCCCTATGTCTTAGGGTTCTATGTATAAAATGTTGTGCAGATCCGAGGTTTGAATAGGGTGATACAGTCAAAATACTGAGAGATGTACGAATATAAGGAAAAAACTTGTGAAAATTGCCCTAAAATAGGGGAATTTTTTTTTTAAATGTTGAATTAAGGCTCTGTTTCGACTCCAATATATTCATTTACCCCTGAGATCTCTTGGGGGAAAATATCGAATGAGTTGAACATGAGGGTAATAAATTTCGGAGAAATTAGTGAAATCTCCCATTCACCAAAGGGGTACCCCTTTAAGAAATCTTCGATTTCTCTAATATGGATTCGAGCAATGTTTTGAAAGTGAATATTAAAGAATATGCGAGGGCCGTGGGCACAAAAGTTGTAGCCCTATGTCTTAGGGTTCTATGTATAAAATTTCGTGCAAATCCAAGGTTTGTATAGGGTGATACAGTCAAAATACTGAGAGATGTACGAATATAAGGAAAAAACTTGTGAAAATTTCCCTAAAATAGGGGTATTTTTTTTTAAATGTTGAATTAAGGCTCCGTTTCGACTCCAATATATTCATTACCCCTGAGATCTCTTGGGGGAAAATATCAAACGAGTTGAACATGAGGGTAATACATTTCGGAGAAATTAGTGAAATCTCCAATTCACCAAAGGGGTACCCCTTTCAGAAATCTTCGAATTCTCTAATATGGATTCGAGCAATGTTTTGAAAGTGAATACTAAAGAATATGTGAGGGTCCTGGGCACAAAAGTTGTAGCCCTATGTCTTAGGGTTCTATGTATAAAATGTTGTGCATATCCGAAGTTTGAATAGGGTGATACAGTCAAAATACTGAGAGATGTACGAATATAAGGAAAAAACTTGTGAAAATTGCCCTCAAAAAGGGGAATTTTTTTTTTTAAATGTTGAATTAAGGCTCCGTTTCGACTCCAATATATTCATTTACCCTTGAGATCTCTTGGGAGAGAATATAGAACGAGTTGAACATGAGGGTAATACATTTCGGAGAAATTAGTGAAATCTCCAATTCACCAAAGGGGTACCCCTTTCAGAAATCTTCGATTTCTCTAATATGGATTCGAGCAAGGTTTTGAAAGTGAAGGTTAAAGAATATGCGAGGGTCCTGGGCACAAAAGTTGTAGCCCTATGTCTTAGGGTTCTATGTATAAAATTTCGTGCAAATCCGAGGTTTGTATAGGGTGATACAGTCAAAATACTGAGAGATGTACGAATATAAGGAAAAAACTTGTGAAAATTGCCCTAAAAAGGGGGTATTTTTTTTTTAAATGTTGAATTAAGGGTCCGTTTCGTCTCCAATATATTCATTACCCCTGAGATCTCTTGGGGGAAAATATCGAACGAGTTGAACACGAGGGTAATACATTTCGGAGAAATTAGTGAAATCTCCAATTCACCAAAGGGGTACCCCTTTAAGAAATCTTCGATTTCTCTAATATGGATTCGAGCAAGGTTTTGAAAGTGAATGTTATAGAATATGCGAGGGTCCTGGGCACAAAAGTTGTAGCCCTATGTCTTAGGGTTCTATGTATAAAATTTCGTGCAAATCCGAGGTTTGTATAGGGTGATACAGTCAAAATACTGAGAGATGTACGAATATAAGGAAAAAACTTGTGAAAATTGCCCTAAAAAGGGGGTATTTTTTTTTAAATGTTGAATTAAGGCTCCGTTTCGACTCCAATATATTCATTACCCCTGAGATCTCTTGGGGGAAAATATCAAACGAGTTGAACACGAGGGTAATACATTTCGGAGAAATTAGTGAAATCTCCAATTCTCCAAAGGGGTACCCCCTTTCAGAAATCTTCGATTTCACTAATATGGATTCGAGCAATGTTTTGAAAGTGAATATTAAAGAATATGCGAGGGTCCTGGGCACAAAAGTTGTAGCCCTATGTCTTTGGGTTCTATGTATAAAATTTCGTGCAAATCCGAGGTTTGTATAGGGTGATACAGTCAAAATACTGAGAGATGTACGAATATAAGGAAAAAACTTGTGAAAATTGCCCTAAAAAGGGGGTATTTTTTTTTAAATGTTGAATTAAGGCTCCGTTTCGTCTCCAATATATTCATTACCCCTGAGATCTCTTGGGGGAAAATATCGAACGAGTTGAACACGAGGGTAATACATTTCGGAGAAATTAGTGAAATCTCCAATTCACCAAAGGGGTACCCCTTTCAGAAATCTTCGTTTTCCCTAATATGGATTCGAGCAAGGTTTTGAAAGTGAACACTAAAGAATATGCGAGGGTCCTGGGCACAAAACTAGTAGCCCTATGTCTTAGGGTTCTATGTATAAAATTTCGTGCAAATCCGAGGTTTGAATAGGGTGATGCAGTCAAAATACTGAGAGATGTACGAATATAAGGAAAAAACTTGTGAAAATTGACCTCAAAAAGGGGTATTTTTTTTTTAAATGTTGAATTAAGGCTCCGTTTCGTCTCCAATATATTCATTACCCCTGAGATCTCTTGGGGGAAAATATCGAACGAGTTGATCACGAGGGTAATACATTTCGGAGAAATTAGTGAAATCTCCAATTCACCAAAGGGGTACCCCTTTCAGAAATCTTCGATTTCTCTAATATGGATTCGAGCAATGTTTTGAAAGTGAATGTTAAAGAATATGCGAGGGTCCTGGGCACAAAAGTTGTAGCCCTATGTCTTAGGGTTCTATGTATAAAATTTCGTGCAAATCCGAGGTTTGTATAGGGTGATACAGTCAAAATACTGAGAGATGTACGAATATAAGGAAAAAACTTGTGAAAATTGCCCTCAAAAAGGGGAATTTTTTTTTTAAATGTTGAATTAAGGCTCCGTTTCGTCTCCAATATATTCATTACCCCTAAGATCTCTTGGGGGAAAATATCAAACGAGTTGAACACGAGGGTAATACATTTCGGAGAAATTAGTGAAATCTCCAATTCACCAAAGGGGTACCCCTTTCAGAAATCTTCGATTTCTCTAATATGGATTCGAGCAATGTTTTGAAAGTGAATGTTAAAGAATATGCGAGGGTCCTGGGCACAAAAGTTGTAGCCCTATGTCTTAGGGTTCTATGTATAAAATTTCGTGCAAATCCGAGGTTTGTATAGGGTGATACAGTCAAAATACTGAGAGATGTACGAATATAAGGAAAAAACTTGTGAAAATTGCCCTCAAAAAGGGGAATTTTTTTTTTAAATGTTGAATTAAGGCTCCGTTTCGTCTCCAATATATTCATTACCCCTGAGATCTCTTGGGGGAAAATATCAAACGAGTTGAACACGAGGGTAATACATTTCGGAGAAATTAGTGAAATCTCCAATTCACCAAAGGGGTACCCCTTTTAGAAATCTTCGATTTCTCTAATATGGATTCGAGCAAGGTTTTGAAAGTGAATGTTAAAGAATATGCGAGGGTCCTGGGCACAAAAGTTGTAGCCCTATGTCTTAGGGTTCTATGTATAAAATTTCGTGCAAATCCGAGGTTTGAATAGGGTGATACAGTCAAAATACTGAGAGATGTACGAATATAAGGAAAAAACTTGTGAAAATTGCCCTAAAAAGGGGGTATTTTTTTTTAAATGTTGAATTAAGGCTCCGTTTCGTCTCCAATATATTCATTACCCCTGAGATCTCTTGGGGGAAAATATCAAACGAGTTGAACACGAGGGTAATACATTTCGGAGAAATTAGTCAAATCTCCAATTCACCAAAGGGGTACCCCTTTCAGAAATCTTCGAATTCTCTAATATGGATTCGAGCAATGTTTGGATAGTGAATACTAAAGAATATGTGAGGGTCCTGGGCACAAAAGTTGTAGCCCTATGTCTTAGGGTTCTATGTATAAAATGTGGTGCATATCCGAGGTTTGAATAGGGTGATACAGTCAAAATACTGAGAGATGTACGAATATAAGGAAAAAACTAGTGAAAATTGCCCTCAAAAAGGGGAATTTTTTTTTTAAATGTTTAATTAAGGCTCCGTTTCGACTCCAATATATTCATTTACCCTTGAGATCTCTTGGGAGAGAATTTAGAACGAGTTGAACACGAGGGTAATACATTTCGGAGAAATTAGTGAAATCTCCAATTCACCAAAGGGGTACCCCTTTAAGAAATCTTCGATTTCTCTAATATGGATTCGAGCAAGGTTTTGAAAGTGAATGTTATAGAATATGCGAGGGTCCTGGGCACAAAAGTTGTAGCCCTATGTCTTAGGGTTCTATGTATAAAATTTCGTGCAAATCCGAGGTTTGTATAGGGTGATACAGTCAAAATACTGAGAGATGTACGAATATAAGGAAAAAACTTGTGAAAATTGCCCTAAAAAGGGGGTATTTTTTTTTAAATGTTGAATTAAGGCTCCGTTTCGACTCCAATATATTCATTACCCCTGAGATCTCTTGGGGGAAAATATCAAACGAGTTGAACACGAGGGTAATACATTTCGGAGAAATTAGTGAAATCTCCAATTCTCCAAAGGGGTACCCCCTTTCAGAAATCTTCGATTTCACTAATATGGATTCGAGCAATGTTTTGAAAGTGAATATTAAAGAATATGCGAGGGTCCTGGGCACAAAAGTTGTAGCCCTATGTCTTTGGGTTCTATGTATAAAATTTCGTGCAAATCCGAGGTTTGTATAGGGTGATACAGTCAAAATACTGAGAGATGTACGAATATAAGGAAAAAACTTGTGAAAATTGCCCTAAAAAGGGGGTATTTTTTTTTAAATGTTGAATTAAGGCTCCGTTTCGTCTCCAATATATTCATTACCCCTGAGATCTCTTGGGGGAAAATATCGAACGAGTTGAACACGAGGGTAATACATTTCGGAGAAATTAGTGAAATCTCCAATTCACCAAAGGGGTACCCCTTTCAGAAATCTTCGTTTTCCCTAATATGGATTCGAGCAAGGTTTTGAAAGTGAACACTAAAGAATATGCGAGGGTCCTGGGCACAAAACTAGTAGCCCTATGTCTTAGGGTTCTATGTATAAAATTTCGTGCAAATCCGAGGTTTGAATAGGGTGATGCAGTCAAAATACTGAGAGATGTACGAATATAAGGAAAAAACTTGTGAAAATTGACCTCAAAAAGGGGTATTTTTTTTTTAAATGTTGAATTAAGGCTCCGTTTCGACTCCAATATATTCATTTACCCCTGAGATCTCTTGGAGGAAAATATCGAATGTGTTGAACATGAGGGTAATACATTTCGGAGAAATTAGTGAAATCTCCCATTCACCAAAGGGGTACCCCTTTAAGAAATCTTCGATTTCTCTAATATGGATTCGAGCAATGTTTTGAAAGTGAATATTAAAGAATATGCGAGGGCCGTGGGCACAAAAGTGGTAGCCCTATGTCTTAGGGTTCTATGTATAAAATTTCGTGCAAATCCAAGGTTTGTATAGGGTGATACAGTCAAAATACTGAGAGATGTACGAATATAAGGAAAAAACTTGTGAAAATTGCCCTAAAATAGGGGTATTTTTTTTTAAATGTTGAATTAAGGCTCCGTTTCGACTCCAATATATTCATTACCCCTGAGATCTCTTGGGGGAAAATATCAAACGAGTTGAACACGAGGGTAATACATTTCGGAGAAATTAGTGAAATCTCCAATTCTCCAAAGGGGTACCCCTTTCAGAAATCTTCGATTTCTCTAATATGGATTCGAGCAATGTTTTGAAAGTGAATGTTAAAGAATATGCGAGGGTCCTGGGCACAAAAGTTGTAGCCCTATGTCTTAGGGTTCTATGTATAAAATTTCGTGCAAATCCGAGGTTTGTATAGGGTGATACAGTCAAAATACTGAGAGATGTACGAATATAAGGAAAAAACTTGTGAAAATTGCCCTCAAAAAGGGGAATTTTTTTTTTAAATGTTGAATTAAGGCTCCGTTTCGTCTCCAATATATTCATTACCCCTGAGATCTCTTGGGGGAAAATATCAAACGAGTTGAACACGAGGGTAATACATTTCGGAGAAATTAGTCAAATCTCCAATTCACCAAAGGGGTACCCCTTTCAGAAATCTTCGAATTCTCTAATATGGATTCGAGCAATGTTTGGATAGTGAATACTAAAGAATATGTGAGGGTCCTGGGCACAAAAGTTGTAGCCCTATGTCTTAGGGTTCTATGTATAAAATCTTGTGCATATCCGAGGTTTGAATAGGGTGATACAGTCAAAATACTGAGAGATGTACGAATATAAGGAAAAAACTAGTGAAAATTGCCCTCAAAAAGAGGAATTTTTTTTTTAAATGTTGAATTAAGGCTCCGTTTCGACTCCAATATATTCATTTACCCCTGAGATCTCCTGGGGGAAAATATCGAATGAGTTGAACATGAGGGTAATACATTTCGGAGAAATTAGTGAAATCTCCAATTCACCAAAGGGTTACCCCTTTCAGAAATCTTCGATTTCTCTTATATGGATTCGAGCAATGTTTTGATAGTGAATACTAAAGAATATGTGAGGGTCCTGGGCACAAAAGTTGTAGCCCTATGTCTTAGGGTTCTATGTATAAAATTTTGTGCAGATCCGAGGTTTGAATAGGGTGATACAGTCAAAATACTGAGAGATGTACGAATATAAGGAAAAAACTTGTGAAAATTGCCCTAAAATAGGGGAATTTTTTTTTAAATGTTGAATTAAGGCTCTGTTTCGACTCCAATATATTCATTTACCCCTGAGATCTCTTGGGGGAAAATATCGAATGAGTTGAACATGAGGGTAATACATTTCGGAGAAATTAGTGAAATCTCCCATTCACCAAAGGGGTACCCCTTTAAGAAATCTTCGATTTCTCTAATATGGATTCGAGCAATGTTTTGAAAGTGAATATTATTGAATATGCGAGGGCCGTGGGCACAAAAGTTGTAGCCCTATGTCTTAGGGTTCTATGTATAAAATTTCGTGCATATCCGAGGTTTGAATAGGGTGATACAGTCAAAATACTGAGAGATGTACGAATATAAGGAAAAAACTTGTGAAAATTGCCCTCAAAAAGGGGAATTTTTTTTTTTAAATGTTTAATTAAGGCTCCGTTTCGACTCCAATATATTCATTTACCCTTGAGATCTCTTGGGAGAGAATATAGAACGAGTTGAACATGAGGGTAATACATTTCGGAGAAATTAGTGAAATCTCCAATTCACCAAAGGGGTACCCCCTTTCAGAAATCTTCGATTTCACTAATATGGATTCGAGCAATGTTTTGAAAGTGAATATTAAAGAATATGCGAGGGTCCTGGGCACAAAAGTTGTAGCCCTATGTCTTTGGGTTCTATGTATAAAATTTCGTGCAAATCCGAGGTTTGTATAGGGTGATACAGTCAAAATACTGACAGATGTACGAATATAAGGAAAAAACTTGTGAAAATTGCCCTCAAAAAGGGGTATTTTTTTTAAATGTTGAATTAAGGCTCCGTTTCGACTCCAATATATTCATTTACCCCCGAGATCTCTTGGGGGAAAATATCGAATGAGTTGAACACGAGGGTAATACATTTCGTAGAAATTAGTGAAATCTCCAATTCACCAAAGGGGTACCCCTTTCAGAAATCTTCGATTTCTCTAATATGGATTCGAGCAAGGTTTTGAAAGTGAATGTTAAAGAATATGCGAGGGTCCTGGGCACAAAAGTTGTAGCCCTATGTCTTAGGGTTCTATGTATAAAATTTCGTGCAAATCCGAGGTTTGTATAGGGTGATACAGTCAAAATACTGAGAGATGTACGAATATAAGGAAAAAACTTGTGAAAATTGCCCTAAAAAGGGGGTATTTTTTTTTAAATGTTGAATTAAGGCTCCGTTTCGTCTCCAATATATTCATTACCCCTGAGATCTCTTGGGGGAAAATATCGAACGAGTTGAACACGAGGGTAATACATTTCGGAGAAATTAGTGAAATCTCCAATTCACCAAAGGGGTACCCCTTTCAGAAATCTTCGTTTTCCCTAATATGGATTCGAGCAAGGTTTTGAAAGTGAACACTAAAGAATATGCGAGGGTCCTGGGCACAAAACTAGTAGCCCTATGTCTTAGGGTTCTATGTATAAAATTTCGTGCAAATCCGAGGTTTGAATAGGGTGATGCAGTCAAAATACTGAGAGATGTACGAATATAAGGAAAAAACTTGTGAAAATTGACCTCAAAAAGGGGTATTTTTTTTTTAAATGTTGAATTAAGGCTCCGTTTCGACTCCAATATATTCATTTACCCCTGAGATCTCTTGGGGGAAAATATCGAATGTGTTGAACATGAGGGTAATACATTTCGGAGAAATTAGTGAAATCTCCCATTCACCAAAGGGGTACCCCTTTAAGAAATCTTCGATTTCTCTAATATGGATTCGAGCAATGTTTTGAAAGTGAATATTAAAGAATATGCGAGGGCCGTGGGCACAAAAGTGGTAGCCCTATGTCTTAGGGTTCTATGTATAAAATTTCGTGCAAATCCAAGGTTTGTATAGGGTGATACAGTCAAAATACTGAGAGATGTACGAATATAAGGAAAAAACTTGTGAAAATTGCCCTAAAATAGGGGTATTTTTTTTTAAATGTTGAATTAAGGCTCCGTTTCGACTCCAATATATTCATTACCCCTGAGATCTCTTGGGGGAAAATATCAAACGAGTTGAACACGAGGGTAATACATTTCGGAGAAATTAGTGAAATCTCCAATTCTCCAAAGGGGTACCCCCTTTCAGAAATCTTCGATTTCACTAATATGGATTCGAGCAATGTTTTGAAAGTGAATATTAAAGAATATGCGAGGGTCCTGGGCACAAAAGTTGTAGCCCTATGTCTTTGGGTTCTATGTATAAAATTTCGTGCAAATCCGAGGTTTGTATAGGGTGATACAGTCAAAATACTGAGAGATGTACGAATATAAGGAAAAAACTTGTGAAAATTGCCCTAAAAAGGGGGTATTTTTTTTTTAATGTTGAATTAAGGCTCCGTTTCGTCTCCAATATATTCATTACCCCTGAGATCTCTTGGGGGAAAATATCGAACGAGTTGAACACGAGGGTAATACATTTCGGAGAAATTAGTGAAATCTCCAATTCACCATAGGGGTACCCCTTTCAGAAATCTTCGATTTCTCTAATATGGATTCGAGCAAGGTTTTGAAAGTGAATACTAAAGAATATGCGAGGGTCCTGGGCACAAAACTAGTAGCCCTATGTCTTAGGGTTCTATGTATAAAATTTCGTGCAAATCCGAGGTTTGAATAGGGTGATGCAGTCAAAATACTGAGAGATGTACGAATATAAGGAAAAAACATGTGAAAATTGCCCTAAAAAAGGGGTATTTTTTTTTTAAATGTTGAATTAAGGCTCCGTTTCGACTCCAATATATTCATTTACCCCTGAGATCTCTTGGGGGAAAATATCGAATGTGTTGAACATGAGGGTAATACATTTCGGAGAAATTAGTGAAATCTCCCATTCACCAAAGGGGTACCCCTTTAAGAAATATTCGATTTCTCTAATATGGATTCGAGCAATGTTTTGAAAGTTAATATTAAATAATATGCGAGGGCCGTGGGCACAAAAGTTGTAGCCCTATGTCTTAGGGTTCTATGTATAAAATGTTGTGCATATCCGAGGTTTGAATAGGGTGATACAGTCAAAATACTGAGAGATGTACGAATATAAGGAAAAAACTAGTGCAAATTTCCCTCAAAAAGGGGAATTTTTTTTTTAAATGTTGAATTAAGGCTCCGTTTCGACTCCAATATATTCATTTACCCCTGAGATCTCCTGGGGGAAAATATCGAATGAGTTGAACATGAGGGTAATACATTTCGGAGAAATTAGTGAAATCTCCAATTCACCAAAGGGTTACCCCTTTCAGAAATCTTCGATTTTTCTTATATGGATTCGAGCAATGTTTTGATAGTGAATACTAAAGAATATGTGAGGGTCCTGGGCACAAAAGTTGTAGCCCTATGTCTTAGGGTTCTATGTATAAAATGTTGTGCAGATCTGAGGTTTGAATAGGGTGATACAGTCAAAATACTGAGAGATGTACGAATATAAGGAAAAAACTTGTGAAAATTGCCCTAAAATAGGGGTATTTTTTTTTAAATGTTGAATTAAGGCTCCGTTTCAACTCCAATATATTCATTACCCCTGAGATCTCTTGGGGGAAAATATCAAACGAGTTGAACACGAGGGTAATACATTTCGGAGAAATTAGTGAAATCTCCAATTCACCAAAGGGGTACTCCTTTCAGAAATCTTCGATTTCTCTAATATGGATTCGAGCAAGGTTTTGAAAGTGAATGTTAAAGAATATGCGAGGGTCCTGGGCACAAAAGTTGTAGCCCTATGTCTTAGGGTTCTATGTATAAAATTTCGTGAAAATCCGAGGTTTGAATAGGGTGATACAGTCAAAATACTGAGAGATGTACGAATATAAGGAAAAAACTTGTGAAAATTGCCCTAAAAAGGGGGTATTTTTTTTTAAATGTTGAATTAAGGCTCCGTTTCGTCTCCAATATATTCATTACCCCTGAGATCTCTTGGGGGAAAATATCAAACGAGTTGAACACGAGGGTAATACATTTCGGAGAAATTAGTCAAATCTCCAATTCACCAAAGGGGTACCCCTTTCAGAAATCTTCGAATTCTCTAATATGGATTCGAGCAATGTTTTGATAGTGAATACTAAAGAATATGTGAGGGTCCTGGGCACAAAAGTTGTAGCCCTATGTCTTAGGGTTCTATGTATAAAATGTTGTGCATATCCGAGGTTTGAATAGGGTGATACAGTCAAAATACTGAGAGATGTACGAATATAAGGAAAAAACTAGTGAAAATTGCCCTCAAAAAGGGGAATTTTTTTTTTAAATGTTGAATTAAGGCTCCGTTTCGACTCCAATATATTCATTTACCCCTGAGATCTCCTGGGGGAAAATATCGAATGAGTTGAACATGAGGGTAATACATTTCGGAGAAATTAGTGAAATCTCCAATTCACCAAAGGGTTACCCCTTTCAGAAATCTTCGATTTCTCTTATATGGATTCGAGCAATGTTTTGATAGTGAATACAAAAGAATATGTGAGGGTCCTGGGCACAAAAGTTGTAGCCCTATGTCTTAGGGTTCTATGTATAAAATGTTGTGCAGATCCGAGGTTTGAATAGGGTGATACAGTCAAAATACTGAGAGATGTACGAATATAAGGAAAAAACTTGTGAAAATTGCCCTAAAATAGGGGAATTTTTTTTTTAAATGTTGAATTAAGGCTCTGTTTTGACTCCAATATATTCATTTACCCCTGAGATCTCTTGGGGGAAAATATCGAATGAGTTGAACATGAGGGTAATACATTTCGGAGAAATTAGTGAAATCTCCCATTCACCAAAGGGGTACCCCTTTAAGAAATCTTCGATTTCTCTAATATGGATTCGAGCAATGTTTTGAAAGTGAATATTAAAGAATATGCGAGGGCCGTGGGCACAAAAGTTGTAGCCCTATGTCTTAGGGTTCTATGTATAAAATTTCGTACAAATCCGAGGTTTGAATAGGGTGATACAGTCAAAATACTGAGAGATGTACGAATATAAGGAAAAAACTTGTGAAAATTGCCCTCAAAAAGGGGAATTTTTTTTTTAAATGTTTAATTAAGGCTCCGTTTCGACTCCAATATATTCATTTACCCTTGAGATCTCTTGGGAGAGAATATAGAACGAGTTGAACATGAGGGTAATACATTTCGGAGAAATTAGTGAAATCTCCAATTCACCAAAGGGGTACCCCCTTTCAGAAATCTTCGATTTCACTAATATGGATTCGAGCAATGTTTTGAAAGTGAATATTAAAGAATATGCGAGGGTCCTGGGCACAAAAGTTGTAGCCCTATGTCTTTGGGTTCTATGTATAAAATTTCGTGCAAATCCGAGGTTTGTATAGGGTGATACAGTCAAAATACTGACAGATGTACGAATATAAGGAAAAAACTTGTGAAAATTGCCCTCAAAAAGGGGTATTTTTTTTAAATGTTGAATTAAGGCTCCGTTTCGACTCCAATATATTCATTTACCCCCGAGATCTCTTGGGGGAAAATATCGAACGAGTTGAACACGAGGGTAATACATTTCGGAGAAATTAGTGAAATCTCCAATTCACCAAAGGGGTACCCCTTTCAGAAATCTTCGATTTCTCTAATATGGATTCGAGCAAGGTTTTGAAAGTGAATGTTAAAGAATATGCGAGGGTCCTGGGCACAAAAGTTGTATCCCTATGTCTTAGGGTTCTATGTATAAAATTTCGTGCAAATCCGAGGTTTGTATAGGGTGATACAGTCAAAATACTGAGAGATGTACGAATATAAGGAAAAAACTTGTGAAAATTGGCCTAAAAAGGGGGTATTTTTTTTTAAATGTTGAATTAAGGCTCCGTTTCGTCTCCAATATATTCATTACCCCTGAGATCTCTTGGGGGAAAATATCGAACGAGTTGAACACGAGGGTAATACATTTCGGAGAAATTAGTGAAATCTCCAATTCACCATAGGGGTACCCCTTTCAGAAATCTTCGTTTTCCCTAATATGGATTCGAGCAAGGTTTTGAAAGTGAATACTAAAGAATATGCGAGGGTCCTGGGCACAAAACTAGTAGCCCTATGTCTTAGGGTTCTATGTATAAAATTTCGTGCAAATCCGAGGTTTGAATAGGGTGATGCAGTCAAAATACTGAGAGATGTACGAATATAAGGAAAAAACTAGTGAAAATTGCCCTCAAAAAGGGGAATTTTTTTTTTAAATGTTGAATTAAGGCTCCGTTTCGACTCCAATATATTCATTTATCCCTGAGATCTCCTGGGGGAAAATATCGAATGAGTTGAACATGAGGGTAATACATTTCGGAGAAATTAGTGAAATCTCCAATTCACCAAAGGGTTACCCCTTTCAGAAATCTTCGATTTCTCTTATATGGATTCGAGCAATGTTTTGATAGTGAATACAAAAGAATATGTGAGGGTCCTGGGCACAAAAGTTGTAGCCCTATGTCTTAGGGTTCTATGTATAAAATGTTGTGCAGATCCGAGGTTTGAATAGGGTGATACAGTCAAAATACTGAGAGATGTACGAATATAAGGAAAAAACTTGTGAAAATTGCCCTAAAATAGGGGTATTTTTTTTTAAATGTTGAATTAAGGCTCCGTTTCGACTCCAATATATTCATTACCCCTGAGATCTCTTGGGGGAAAATATCAAACGAGTTGAACACGAGGGTAATACATTTCGGAGAAATTAGTGAAATCTCCAATTCACCAAAGGGGTACCCCCTTTCAGAAATCTTCGATTTCACTAATATGGATTCGAGCAATGTTTTGAAAGTGAATATTAAAGAATATGCGAGGGTCCTGGGCACAAAAGTTGTAGCCCTATGTCTTTGGGTTCTATGTATAAAATTTCGTGCAAATCCGAGGTTTGTATAGGGTGATACAGTCAAAATACTGACAGATGTACGAATATAAGGAAAAAACTTGTGAAAATTGCCCTCAAAAAGGGGTATTTTTTTTAAATGTTGAATTAAGGCTCCGTTTCGACTCCAATATATTCATTTACCCCCGAGATCTCTTGGGGGAAAATATCGAACGAGTTGAACACGAGGGTAATACATTTCGGAGAAATTAGTGAAATCTCCAATTCACCAAAGGGGTACCCCTTTCAGAAATCTTCGATTTCTCTAATATGGATTCGAGCAAGGTTTTGAAAGTGAATGTTAAAGAATATGCGAGGGTCCTGGGCACAAAAGTTGTAGCCCTATGTCTTAGGGTTCTATGTATAAAATTTCGTGCAAATCCGAGGTTTGTATAGGGTGATACAGTCAAAATACTGAGAGATGTACGAATATAAGGAAAAAACTTGTGAAAATTGCCCTAAAAAGGGGGTATTTTTTTTTTAAATGTTGAATTAAGGCTCCGTTTCGTCTCCAATATATTCATTACCCCTGAGATCTCTTGGGGGAAAATATCGAACGAGTTGAACACGAGGGTAATACATTTCGGAGAAATTAGTGAAATCTCCCATTCACCAAAGGGGTACCCCTTTCAGAAATCTTCGTTTTCCCTAATATGGATTCGAGCAAGGTTTTGAAAGTGAAGACTAAAGAATATGCGAGGGTCCTGGGCACAAAACTAGTAGCTCTATGTCTTAGGGTTCTATGTATAAAATTTCGTGCAAATCCGAGGTTTGAATAGGGTGATGCAGTCAAAATACTGAGAGATGTACGAATATAAGGAAAAAACTTGTGAAAATTGACCTCAAAAAGGGGTATTTTTTTTTTAAATGTTGAATTAAGGCTCTGTTTCGACTCCAATATATTCATTTACCCCTGAGATCTCTTGGGGGAAAATATCGAATGTGTTGAACATGAGGGTAATACATTTCGGAGAAATTAGTGAAATCTCCCATTCACCAAAGGGGTAACCCTTTAAGAAATCTTCGATTTCTCTAATATGGATTCGAGCAATGTTTTGAAAGTGAATATTAAAGAATATGCGAGGGCCGTGGGCACAAAAGTTGTAGCCCTATGTCTTAGGGTTCTATGTATAAAATTTCGTGCAAATCCAAGGTTTGTATAGGGTGATACAGTCAAAATACTGAGAGATGTACGAATATAAGGAAAAAACTTGTGAAAATTGCCCTAAAATAGGGGTATTTTTTTTTAAATGTTGAATTAAGGCTCCGTTTCGACTCCAATATATTCATTACCCCTGAGATCTCTTGGGGGAAAATATCAAACGAGTTGAACACGAGGGTAATACATTTCGGAGAAATTAGTGAAATCTCCAATTCACCAAAGGGGTACCCCTTTCAGAAATCTTCGATTTCTCTAATATGGATTCGAGCAAGGTTTTGAAAGTGAATGTTAAAGAATATGCGAGGGTCCTGGGCACAAAAGTTGTAGCCCTATGTCTTAGGGTTCTATGTATAAAATTTCGTGCAAATCCGAGGTTTGAATAGGGTGATACAGTCAAAATACTGAGAGATGTACGAATATAAGGAAAAAACTTGTGAAAATTGCCCTAAAAAGGGGGTATTTTTTTTTAAATGTTGAATTAAGGCTCCGTTTCGTCTCCAATATATTCATTACCCCTGAGATCTCTTAGGGGAAAATATCAAACGAGTTGAACACGAGGGTAATACATTTCGGAGAAATTAGTCAAATCTCCAATTCACCAAAGGGGTACCCCTTTCAGAAATCTTCGAATTCTCTAATATGGATTCGAGCAATGTTTTGATAGTGAATACTAAAGAATATGTGAGGGTCCTGGGCACAAAAGTTGTAGCCCTATGTCTTAGGGTTCTATGTATAAAATGTTGTGCATATCCGAGGTTTGAATAGGGTGATACAGTCAAAATACTGAGAGATGTACGAATATAAGGAAAAAACTAGTGAAAATTGCCCTCAAAAAGGGGAATTTTTTTTTTAAATGTTGAATTAAGGCTCCGTTTCGACTCCAATATATTCATTTACCCCTTAGATCTCCTGGGGGAAAATATCGAATGAGTTGAACATGAGGGTAATACATTTCGGAGAAATTAGTGAAATCTCCAATTCACCAAAGGGTTACCCCTTTCAGAAATCTTCGATTTCTCTTATATGGATTCGAGCAATGTTTTGATAGTGAATACTAAAGAATATGTGAGGGTCCTGGGCACAAAAGTTGTAGCCCTATGTCTTAGGGTTCTATGTATAAAATGTTGTGCAGATCCGAGGTTTGAATAGGGTGATACAGTCAAAATACTGAGAGATGTACGAATATAAGGAAAAAACTTGTGAAAATTGCCCTAAAATAGGGGTATTTTTTTTTAAATGTTGAATTAAGGCTCCGTTTCGACTCCAATATATTCATTACCCCTGAGATCTCTTGGGGGAAAATATCAAACGAGTTGAACACGAGGGTAATACATTTCGGAGAAATTAGTGAAATCTCCAATTCACCAAAGGGGTACCCCTTTCAGAAATCTTCGATTTCTCTAATATGGATTCGAGCAAGGTTTTGAAAGTGAATGTTAAAGAATATGCGAGGGTCCTGGGCACAAAAGTTGTAGCCCTATGGCTTAGGGTTCTATGTATAAAATTTCGTGCAAATCCGAGGTTTGAATAGGGTGATACAGTCAAAATACTGAGAGATGTACGAATATAAGGAAAAAACTTGTGAAAATTGCCCTAAAAAGGGGGTATTTTTTTTTAAATGTTGAATTAAGGCTCCGTTTCGTCTCCAATATATTCATTACCCCTGAGATCTCTTGGGGGAAAATATCAAACGAGTTGAACACGAGGGTAATACATTTCGGAGAAATTAGTCAAATCTCCAATTCACCAAAGGGGTACCCCTTTCAGAAATCTTCGAATTCTCTAATATGGATTCGAGCAATGTTTTGATAGTGAATACTAAAGAATATGTGAGGGTCCTGGGCACAAAAGTTTTAGCCCTATGTCTTAGGGTTCTATGTATAAAATGTTGTGCATATCCGAGGTTTGAATAGGGTGATACAGTCAAAATACTGAGAGATGTACGAATATAAGGAAAAAACTAGTGAAAATTGCCCTCAAAAAGGGGAATTTTTTTTTAAATGTTGAATTAAGGCTCCGTTTCGACTCCAATATATTCATTTCCCCTGAGATCTCCTGGGGGAAAATATCGAATGAGTTGAACATGAGGGTAATACATTTCGGAGAAATTAGTGAAATCTCCAATTCACCAAAGGGGTACCCCTTTCAGAAATCTTCGATTTCTCTAATATGGATTCGAGCAAGGTTTTGAAAGTGAATGTTAAAGAATATACGAGGGTCCTGGGCACAAAAGTTTTAGCCCTATGTCTTAGGGTTCTATGTATAAAATGTCGTGCAAATCCGAGGTTTGAATAGGGTGATACAGTCAAAATACTGAGAGATGTACGAATATAAGGAAAAAACTTGTGAAAATTGCCCTAAAATAGGGGTATTTTTTTTTAAATGTTGAATTAAGGCTCCGTTTCGTCTCCAATATATTCATTACCCCTGAGATCTCTTGGGGGAAAATATCAAACGAGTTGAACACGAGGGTAATACATTTCGGAGAAATTAGTCAAATCTCCAATTCACCAAAGGGGTACCCCTTTCAGAAATCTTCGAATTCTCTAATATGGATTCGAGCAATGTTTTGATAGTGAATACTAAAGAATATGTGAGGGTCCTGGGCACAAAAGTTGTATCCCTATGTCTTAGGGTTCTATGTATAAAATGTTGTGCATATCCGAGGTTTGAATAGGGTGATACAGTCAAAATACTGAGAGATGTACGAATATAAGGAAAAAACTAGTGAAAATTGCCCTCAAAAAGGGGAATTTTTTTTTTAAATGTTGAATTAAGGCTCCGTTTCGACTCCAATATATTCATTTACCCCTGAGATCTCCTGGGGGAAAATATCGAATGAGTTGAACATGAGGGTAATACATTTCGGAGAAATTAGTGAAATCTCCAATTCACCAAAGGGTTACCCCTTTCAGAAATCTTCGATTTCTCTTATATGGATTCGAGCAATGTTTTGATAGTGAATACTAAAGAATATGTGAGGGTCCTGGGCACAAAAGTTGTAGCCCTATGTCTTAGGGTTCTATGTATAAAATGTTGTGCAGATCCGAGGTTTGAATAGGGTGATACAGTCAAAATACTGAGAGATGTACGAATATAAGGAAAAAACTTGTGAAAATTGCACTAAAATAGGGGTATTTTTTTTTAAATGTTGAATTAAGGCTCCGTTTCGACTCCAATATATTCATTACCCCTGAGATCTCTTGGGGGAAAATATCAAACGAGTTGAACACGAGGGTAATACATTTCGGAGAAATTAGTGAAATCTCCAATTCACCAAAGGGGTACCCCTTTCAGAAATCTTCGATTTCTCTAATATGGATTCGAGCAAGGTTTTGAAAGTGAATGTTATAGAATATGCGAGGGTCCTGGGCACAAAAGTTGTAGCCCTATGTCTTAGGGTTCTATGTATAAAATTTCGTGCAAATCCGAGGTTTGAATAGGGTGATACAGTCAAAATACTGAGAGATGTACGAATATAAGGAAAAAACTTGTGAAAATTGCCCTAAAAAGGGGGTATTTTTTTTTAAATGTTGAATTAAGGCTCCGTTTCGTCTCCAATATATTCATTACCCCTGAGATCTCTTGGGGGAAAATATCAAACGAGTTGAACACGAGGGTAATACATTTCGGAGAAATTAGTCAAATCTCCAATTCACCAAAGGGGTACCCCTTTCAGAAATCTTCGATTTCTCTAATATGGATTCGAGCAAGGTTTTGAAATTGAATGTTAAAGAATATGCGAGGGTCCTGGGCACAAAAGTTGTAGCCCTATGTCTTAGGGTTCTATGTATAAAATTTCGTGCAAATCCGAGGTTTGAATAGGGTGATACAGTCAAAATACTGAGAGATGTACGAATATAAGGAAAAAACTTGTGAAAATTGCCCTAAAAAGGGGGTATTTTTTTTTAAATGTTGAATTAAGGCTCCGTTTCGTCTCCAATATATTCATTACCCCTGAGATCTCTTGGGGGAAAATATCAAACGAGTTGAACACGAGGGTAATACATTTCGGAGAAATTAGTCAAATCTCCAATTCACCAAAGGGGTACCCCTTTCAGAAATCTTCGATTTCTCTAATATGGATTCGAGCAAGGTTTTGAAAGTGAATGTTATAGAATATGCGAGGGTCCTGGGCACAAAAGTTGTAGCCCTATGTCTTAGGGTTCTATGTATAAAATGTTGTGCATATCCGAGGTTTGAATAGGGTGATACAGTCAAAATACTGAGAGATGTACGAATATAAGGAAAAAACTAGTGAAAATTGCCCTCAAAAAGGGGAATTTTTTTTTTAAATGTTGAATTAAGGCTCCGTTTCGACTCCAATATATTCATTTACCCCTGAGATCTCCTGGGGGAAAATATCGAATGAGTTGAACATGAGGGTAATACATTTCGGAGAAATTAGTGAAATCTCCAATTCACCAAAGGGGTACCCCTTTCAGAAATCTTCGAATTCTCTAATATGGATTCGAGCAATGTTTTGATAGTGAATACTAAAGAATATGTGAGGGTCCTGGGCACAAAAGTTGTAGCCCTATGTCTTAGGGTTCTATGTATAAAATGTTGTGCATATCCGAGGTTTGAATAGGGTGATACAGTCAAAATACTGAGAGATGTACGAATATAAGGAAAAAACTAGTGAAAATTGCCCTCAAAAAGGGGAATTTTTTTTTTAAATGTTGAATTAAGGCTCCGTTTCTACTCCAATATATTCATTTACCCCTGAGATCTCCTGGGGGAAAATATCGAATGAGTTGAACATGAGGGTAATACATTTCGGAGAAATTAGTGAAATCTCCAATTCACCAAAGGGTTACCCCTTTCAGAAATCTTCGATTTCTCTTATATGGATTCGAGCAATGTTTTGATAGTGAATACTAAAGAATATGTGAGGGTCCTGGGCACAAAAGTTGTAGCCCTATGTCTTAGGGTTCTATGTATAAAATGTTGTGCAGATCCAAGGTTTGAATAGGGTGATACAGTCAAAATACTGAGAGATGTACGAATATAAGGAAAAAACTTGTGAAAATTGCCCTAAAATAGGGGTATTTTTTTTTAAATGTTGAATTAAGGCTCCGTTTCGACTCCAATATATTCATTACCCCTGAGATCTCTTGGGGGAAAATATCAAACGAGTTGAACACGAGGGTAATACATTTCGGAGAAATTAGTCAAATCTCCAATTCACCAAAGGGGTACCCCTTTCAGAAATCTTCGAATTCTCTAATATGGATTCGAGCAATGTTTTGATAGTGAATACTAAAGAATATGTGAGGGTCCTGGGCACAAAAGTTGTAGCCCTATGTCTTAGGGTTCTATGTATAAAATGTTGTGCATATCCGAGGTTTGAATAGGGTGATACAGTCAAAATACTGAGAGATGTACGAATATAAGGAAAAAACTTGTGAAAATTGCCCTAAAAAGGGGGTATTTTTTTTTAAATGTTGAATTAAGGCTCCGTTTCGTCTCCAATATATTCATTACCCCTGAGATCTCTTTGGGGAAAATATCAAACGAGTTGAACACGAGGGTAATACATTTCGGAGAAATTAGTCAAATCTCCAATTCACCAAAGGGGTACCCCTTTCAGAAATCTTCGAATTCTCTAATATGGATTCGAGCAATGTTTTGATAGTGAATACTAAAGAATATGTGAGGGTCCTGGGCACAAAAGTTGTAGCCCTATGTCTTAGGGTTCTATGTATAAAATGTTGTGCATATCCGAGGTTTGAATAGGGTGATACAGTCAAAATACTGAGAGATGTACGAATATAAGGAAAAAACTAGTGAAAATTGCCCTAAAAAAGGGGAATTTTTTTTTTAAATGTTGAATTAAGGCTCCGTTTCGACTCCAATATATTCATTTACCCCTGAGATCTCCTGGGGGAAAATATCGAATGAGTTGAACATGAGGGTAATACATTTCGGAGAAATTAGTGAAATCTCCAATTCACCAAAGGGTTACCCCTTTCAGAAATCTTCGATTTCTCTTATATGGATTCGAGCAATGTTTTGATAGTGAATACTAAAGAATATGTGAGGGTCCTGGGCACAAAAGTTGTAGCCCTATGTCTTAGGGTTCTATGTATAAAATGTTGTCCAGATCCGAGGTTTGAATAGGGTGATACAGTCAAAATACTGAGAGATGTACGAATATAAGGAAAAAACTTGTGAAAATTGCCCTAAAATAGGGGTATTTTTTTTTAAATGTTGAATTAAGGCTCCGTTTCGACTCCAATATATTCATTACCCCTGAGATCTCTTGGGGGAAAATATCAAACGAGTTGAACACGAGGGTAATACATTTCGGAGAAATTAGTGAAATCTCCAATTCACCAAAGGGGTACCCCTTTCAGAAATCTTCGATTTCTCTAATATGGATTCGAGCAAGGTTTTGAAAGTGAATGTTAAAGAATATGCGAGGGTCCTGGGCACAAAAGTTGTAGCCCTATGTCTTAGGGTTCTATGTATAAAATTTCGTGCAAATCCGAGGTTTGAATAGGGTGATACAGTCAAAATACTGAGAGATGTACGAATATAAGGAAAAAACTTGTGAAAATTGCCCTAAAAAGGGGGTATTTTTTTTTAAATGTTGAATTAAGGCTCCGTTTCGTCTCCAATATATTCATTACCCCTGAGATCTCTTGGGGGAAAATATCAAACGAGTTGAACACGAGGGTAATACATTTCGGAGAAATTAGTCAAATCTCCAATTCACCAAAGGGGTACCCCTTTCAGAAATCTTCGAATTCTCTAATATGGATTCGAGCAATGTTTTGATAGTGAATACTAAATAATATGTGAGGGTCCTGGGCACAAAAGTTGTAGCCCTATGTCTTAGGGTTCTATGTATAAAATTTCGTGCAAATCCGAGGTTTGAATAGGGTGATACAGTCAAAATACTGAGAGATGTACGAATATAAGGAAAAAACTTGTGAAAATTGCCCTAAAAAGGGGGTATTTTTTTTTAAATGTTGAATTAAGGCTCCGTTTCGTCTCCAATATATTCATTACCCCTGAGATCTCTTGGGGGAAAATATCAAACGAGTTGAACACGAGGGTAATACATTTCGGAGAAATTAGTCAAATCTCCAATTCACCAAAGGGGTACCCCTTTCAGAAATCTTCGAATTCTCTAATATGGATTCGAGCAATGTTTTGATAGTGAATACTAAAGAATATGTGAGGGTCCTGGGCACAAAAGTTGTAGCCCTATGTCTTAGGGTTCTATGTATAAAATGTTGTGCATATCCGAGGTTTGAATAGGGTGATACAGTCAAAATACTGAGAGATGTACGAATATAAGGAAAAAACTAGTCAAAATTGCCCTCAAAAAGGGGAATTTTTTTTTTAAATGTTGAATTAAGGCTCCGTTTCTACTCCAATATATTCATTTACCCCTGGGATCTCCTGGGGGAAAATATCGAATGAGTTGAACATGAGGGTAATACATTTCGGAGAAATTAGTGAAATCTCCAATTCACCAAAGGGTTACCCCTTTCAGAAATCTTCGATTTCTCTTATATGGATTCGAGCAATGTTTTGATAGTGAATACTAAAGAATATGTGAGGGTCCTGGGCACAAAAGTTGTAGCCCTATGTCTTAGGGTTCTATGTATAAAATGTTGTGCAGATCCGAGGTTTGAATAGGGTGATACAGTCAAAATACTGAGAGATGTACGAATATAAGGAAAACACTTGTGAAAATTGCCCTAAAATAGGGGAATTTTTTTTTTAAATGTTGAATTAAGGCTCTGTTTTGACTCCAATATATTCATTTACCCCTGAGATCTCTTGGGGGAAAATATCGAATGAGTTGAACATGAGGGTAATACATTTCGGAGAAATTAGTGAAATCTCCCATTCACCAAAGGGGTACCCCTTTAAGAAATCTTCGATTTCTCTAATATGGATTCGAGCAATGTTTTGAAAGTGAATATTAAAGAATATGCGAGGGCCGTGGGCACAAAAGTTGTAGCCCTATGTCTTAGGGTTCTATGTATAAAATTTCGTGCAAATCCGAGGTTTGAATAGGGTGATACAGTCAAAATACTGAGAGATGTACGAATATAAGGAAAAAACTTGTGAAAATTGCCCTCAAAAAGGGGAATTTTTTTTTTAAATGTTTAATTAAGGCTCCGTTTCGACTCCAATATATTCATTTACCCTTGAGATATCTTGGGAGAGAATATAGAACGAGTTGAACATGAGGGTAATACATTTCGGAGAAATTAGTCAAATCTCCAATTCACCAAAGGGGTACCCCCTTTCAGAAATCTTCGATTTCACTAATATGGATTCGAGCAATGTTTTGAAAGTGAATATTAAAGAATATGCGAGGGTCCTGGGCACAAAAGTTGTAGCCCTATGTCTTTGGGTTCTATGTTTAAAATTTCGTGCAAATCCGAGGTTTGTATAGGGTGATACAGTCAAAATACTGACAGATGTACGAATATAAGGAAAAAACTTGTGAAAATTGCCCTCAAAAAGGGGTATTTTTTTTAAATGTTGAATTAAGGCTCCGTTTCGACTCCAATATATTCATTTACCCCCGAGATCTCTTGGGGGAAAATATCGAACGAGTTGAACACGAGGGTAATACATTTCGGAGAAATTAGTGAAATCTCCAATTCACCAAAGGGGTACCCCTTTCAGAAATCTTCGATTTCTCTAATATGGATTCGAGCAAGGTTTTGAAAGTGAATGTTAAAGAATATGCGAGGGTCCTGGGCATAAAAGTTGTAGCCCTATGTCTTAGGGTTCAATGTATAAAATTTCGTGCAAATCCGAGGTTTGTATAGGGTGATACAGTCAAAATACTGAGAGATGTACGAATATAAGGAAAAAACTTGTGAAAATTGCCCTAAAAAGGGGGTATTTTTTTTTAAATGTTGAATTAAGGCTCCGTTTCGTCTCCAATATATTCATTACCCCTGAGATCTCTTGGGGGAAAATATCAAACGAGTTGAACACGAGGGTAATACATTTCGGAGAAATTAGTCAAATCTCCAATTCACCAAAGGGGTACCCCTTTCAGAAATCTTCGAATTCTCTAATATGGATTCGAGCAATGTTTTGATAGTGAATACTAAAGAATATGTGAGGGTCCTGGGCACAAAAGTTGTAGCCCTATGTCTTAGGGTTCTATGTATAAAATGTTGTGCATATCCGAGGTTTGAATAGGGTGATACAGTCAAAATACTGAGAGATGTACGAATATAAGGAAAAAACTAGTGAAAATTGCCCTATAAAAGGGGAATTTTTTTTTTAAATGTTGAATTAAGGCTCTGTTTCGACTCCAATATATTCATTTACCCCTGAGATCTCCTGGGGGAAAATATCGAATGAGTTGAACATGAGGGTAATACATTTCGGAGAAATTAGTGAAATCTCCAATTCACCAAAGGGTTACCCCTTTCAGAAATCTTCGATTTCTCTTATATGGATTCGAGCAATGTTTTGATAGTGAATACTAAAGAATATGTGAGGGTCCTGGGCACAAAAGTTGTAGCCCTATGTCTTAGGGTTCTATGTATAAAATGTTGTCCAGATCCGAGGTTTGAATAGGGTGATACAGTCAAAATACTGAGAGATGTACGAATATAAGGAAAAAACTTGTGAAAATTGCCCTAAAATAGGGGTATTTTTTTTAAAATGTTGAATTAAGGCTCCGTTTCGACTCCAATATATTCATTACCCCTGAGATCTCTTGGGGGAAAATATCAAACGAGTTCAACACGAGGGTAATACATTTCGGAGAAATTAGTGAAATCTCCAATTCACCAAAGGGGTACCCCTTTCAGAAATCTTCGATTTCTCTAATATGCATTCGAGCAAGGTTTTGAAAGTGAATGTTAAAGAATATGCGAGGGTCCTGGGCATAAAAGTTGTAGCCCTATGTCTTAGGGTTCTATGTATAAAATTTCGTGCAAATCCGAGGTTTGAATAGGGTGATACAGTCAAAATACTGAGAGATGTACGAATATAAGGAAAAAACTTGTGAAAATTGCCCTAAAAAGGGGGTATTTTTTTTTAAATGTTGAATTAAGGCTCCGTTTCGTCTCCAATATATTCATTACCCCTGAGATCTCTTGGGGGAAAATATCAAACGAGTTGAACACGAGGGTAATACATTTCGGAGAAATTAGTCAAATCTCCAATTCACCAAAGGGGTACCCCTTTCAGAAATCTTCGAATTCTCTAATATGGATTCGAGCAATGTTTTGATAGTGAATACTAAAGAATATGTGAGGGTCCTGGGCACAAAAGTTGTAGCCCTATGTCTTAGGGTTCTATGTATAAAATTTCGTGCAAATCCTAGGTTTGAATAGGGTGATACAGTCAAAATACTGAGAGATGTACGAATATAAGGAAAAAACTTGTGAAAATTGCCCTAAAAAGGGGGTATTTTTTTTTAAATGTTGAATTAAGGCTCTGTTTCGACTCCAATATATTCATTACCCCTGAGATCTCTTGGGGGAAAATATCAAACGAGTTGAACACGAGGGTAATACATTTCGGAGAAATTAGTCAAATCTCCAATTCACCAAAGGGGTACCCCTTTCAGAAATCTTCGAATTCTCTAATATGGATTCGAGCAATGTTTTGATAGTGAATACTAAAGAATATGTGAGGGTCCTGGGCACAAAAGTTGTAGCCCTATGTCTTAGGGTTCTATGTATAAAATGTTGTGCATATCCGAGGTTTGAATAGGGTGATACAGTCAAAATACTGAGAGATGTACGAATATAAGGAAAAAACTTGTGAAAATTGCCCTAAAATAGGGGTATTTTTTTTAAAATGTTGAATTAAGGCTCCGTTTCGACTCCAATATATTCATTACCCCTGAGATCTCTTGGGGGAAAATATCGAACGAGTTCAACACGAGGGTAATACATTTCGGAGAAATTAGTGAAATCTCCAATTCACCAAAGGGGTACCCCTTTCAGAAATCTTCGATTTCTCTTATATGGATTCGAGCAATGTTTTGATAGTGAATACTAAAGAATATGTGAGGGTCCTGGGCACAAAAGTTGTAGCCCTATGTCTTAGGGTTCTATGTATAAAATGTTGTGCAGATCCAAGGTTTGAATAGGGTGATACAGTCAAAATACTGAGAGATGTACGAATATAAGGAAAAAACTTGTGAAAATTGCCCTAAAATAGGGGTATTTTTTTTTAAATGTTGAATTAAGGCTCCGTTTCGTCTCCAATATATTCATTACCCCTGAGATCTCTTGGGGGAAAATATCAAACGAGTTGAACACGAGGGTAATACATTTCGGAGAAATTAGTCAAATCTCCAATTCACCAAAGGGGTACCCCTTTCAGAAATCTTCGAATTCTCTAATATGGATTCGAGCAATGTTTTGATAGTGAATACTAAAGAATATGTGAGGGTCCTGGGCACAAAAGTTGTAGCCCTATGTCTTAGGGTTCTATGTATAAAATTTCGTGCATATCCGAGGTTTGAATAGGGTGATACAGTCAAAATACTGAGAGATGTACGAATATAAGGAAAAAACTTGTGAAAATTGCCCTAAAAAGGGGGTATTTTTTTTTAAATGTTGAATTAAGGCTCCGTTTCGTCTCCAATATATTCATTACCCCTGAGATCTCTTGGGGGAAAATATCAAACGAGTTGAACACGAGGGTAATACATTTCGGAGAAATTAGTCAAATCTCCAATTCACCAAAGGGGTACCCCTTTCAGAAATCTTCGAATTCTCTAATATGGATTCGAGCAATGTTTTGATAGTGAATACTAAAGAATATGTGAGGGTCCTGGGCACAAAAGTTGTAGCCCTATGTCTTAGGGTTCTATGTATAAAATGTTGTGCATATCCGAGGTTTGAATAGGGTGATACAGTCAAAATACTGAGAGATGTACGAATATAAGGAAAAAACTAGTGAAAATTGCCCTCAAAAAGGGGAATTTTTTTTTTAAATGTTGAATTAAGGCTCCGTTTCTACTCCAATATATTCATTTACCCCTGAGATCTCCTGGGGGAAAATATCGAATGAGTTGAACATGAGGGTAATACATTTCGGAGAAATTAGTGAAATCTCCAATTCACCAAAGGGTTACCCCTTTCAGAAATCTTCGATTTCTCTTATATGGATTCGAGCAATGTTTTGATAGTGAATACTAAAGAATATGTGAGGGTCCTGGGCACAAAAGTTGTAGCCCTATGTCTTAGGGTTCTATGTATAAAATGTTGTGCAGATCCAAGGTTTGAATAGGGTGATACAGTCAAAATACTGAGAGATGTACGAATATAAGGAAAAAACTTGTGAAAATTGCCCTAAAATAGGGGTATTTTTTTTTAAATGTTGAATTAAGGCTCCGTTTCGACTCCAATATATTCATTACCCCTGAGATCTCTTGGGGGAAAATATCAAACGAGTTGAACACGAGGGTAATACATTTCGGAGAAATTAGTCAAATCTCCAATTCACCAAAGGGGTACCCCTTTCAGAAATCTTCGAATTCTCTAATATGGATTCGAGCAATGTTTTGATAGTGAATACTAAAGAATATGTGAGGGTCCTGGGCACAAAAGTTGTAGCCCTATGTCTTAGGGTTCTATGTATAAAATGTTGTGCATATCCGAGGTTTGAATAGGGTGATACAGTCAAAATACTGAGAGATGTACGAATATAAGGAAAAAACTTGTGAAAATTGCCCTAAAAAGGGGGTATTTTTTTTTAAATGTTGAATTAAGGCTCCGTTTCGTCTCCAATATATTCATTACCCCTGAGATCTCTTGGGGGAAAATATCAAACGAGTTGAACACGAGGGTAATACATTTCGGAGAAATTAGTCAAATCTCAAATTCACCAAAGGGGTACCCCTTTCAGAAATCTTCGAATTCTCTAATATGGATTCGAGCATTGTTTTGATAGTGAATACTAAAGAATATGTGAGGGTCCTGGGCACAAAAGTTGTAGCCCTATGTCTTAGGGTTCTATGTATAAAATTTTGTGCATATCCGAGGTTTGAATAGGGTGATACAGTCAAAATACTGAGAGATGTACGAATATAAGGAAAAAACTAGTGAAAATTGCCCTAAAAAAGGGGAATTTTTTTTTTAAATGTTGAATTAAGGCTCCGTTTCGACTCCAATATATTCATTTACCCCTGAGATCTCCTGGGGGAAAATATCGAATGAGTTGAACATGAGGGTAATACATTTCGGAGAAATTAGTGAAATCTCCAATTCACCAAAGGGTTACCCCTTTCAGAAATCTTCGATTTCTCTTATATGGATTCGAGCAATGTTTTGATAGTGAATACTAAAGAATATATGAGGGTCCTGGGCACAAAAGTTTTAGCCCTATGTCTTAGGGTTCTATGTATAAAATGTTGTCCAGATCCGAGGTTTGAATAGGGTGATACAGTCAAAATACTGAGAGATGTACGAATATAAGGAAAAAACTTGTGAAAATTGCCCTAAAATAGGGGTAGTTTTTTTTAAATGTTGAATTAAGGCTCCGTTTCGACTCCAATATATTCATTTACCCCTGAGATCTCTTGGGGGAAAATATCAAACGAGTTCAACACGAGGGTAATACATTTCGGAGAAATTAGTGAAATCTCCAATTCACCAAAGGGGTACCCCTTTCAGAAATCTTCGATTTCTCTAATATGGATTCGAGCAAGGTTTTGAAAGTGAATGTTAAAGAATATGCGAGGGTCCTGGGCACAAAAGTTGTAGCCCTATGTCTTAGGGTTCTATGTATAAAATTTCGTGCAAATCCGAGGTTTGAATAGGGTGATACAGTCAAAATACTGAGAGATGTACGAATATAAGGAAAAAACTTGTGAAAATTGCCCTAAAAAGGGGGTATTTTTTTTTAAATGTTGAATTAAGGCTCCGTTTCGTCTCCAATATATTCATTACCCCTGAGATCTCTTGGGGGAAAATATCAAACTAGTTGAACACGAGGGTAATACATTTCGGAGAAATTAGTCAAATCTCCAATTCACCAAAGGGGTACCCCTTTCAGAAATCTTCGAATTCTCTAATATGGATTCGAGCAATGTTTTGATAGTGAATACTAAAGAATATGTGAGGGTCCTGGGCACAAAAGTTGTAGCCCTATGTCTTAGGGTTCTATGTATAAAATGTTGTGCATATCCGAGGTTTGAATAGGGTGATACAGTCAAAATACTGAGAGATGTACGAATATAAGGAAAAAACTAGTGAAAATTGCCCTCAAAAAGGGGAATTTTTTTTTTAAATGTTGAATTAAGGCTCCGTTTCGACTCCAATATATTCATTTACCCCTGAGATCTCCTGGGGGAAAATATCGAATGAGTTGAACATGAGGGTAATACATTTCGGAGAAATTAGTGAAATCTCCAATTCACCAAAGGGTTACCCCTTTCAGAAATCTTCGATTTCTCTTATATGGATTCAAGCAATGTTTTGATAGTGAATACTAAAGAATATGTGAGGGTCCTGGGCACAAAAGTTGTAGCCCTATGTCTTAGGGTTCGATGTATAAAATGTTGTCCAAATCCGAGGTTTGAATAGGGTGATACAGTCAAAATACTGAGAGATGTACGAATATAAGGAAAAAACTTGTGAAAATTGCCCTAAAATAGGGGTATTTTTTTTTAAATGTTGAATTAAGGCTCCGTTTCGACTCCAATATATTCATTACCCCTGAGATCTCTTGGGGGAAAATATCAAACGAGTTCAACACGAGGGTAATACATTTCGGAGAAATTAGTGAAATCTCCAATTCACCAAAGGGGTACCCCTTTCAGAAATCTTCGATTTCTCTAATATGGATTCGAGCAAGGTTTTGAAAGTGAATGTTAAAGAATATGCGAGGGTCCTGGGCACAAAAGTTGTAGCCCTATGTCTTAGGGTTCTATGTATAAAATTTCGTGCAAATCCGAGGTTTGAATAGGGTGATACAGTCAAAATACTGAGAGATGTACGAATATAAGGAAAAAACTTGTGAAAATTGCCCTAAAAAGGGGGTATTTTTTTTTAAATGTTGAATTAAGGCTCCGTTTCGTCTCCAATATATTCATTACCCCTGAGATCTCTTGGGGGAAAATATCAAACGAGTTGAACACGAGGGTAATACATTTCGGAGAAATTAGTCAAATCTCCAATTCACCAAAGGGGTACCCCTTTCAGAAATCTTCGAATTCTCTAATATGGATTCGAGCAATGTTTTGATAGTGAATACTAAAGAATATGTGAGGGTCCTGGGCACAAAAGTTGTAGCCCTATGTCTTAGGGTTCTATGTATAAAATTTCGTGCAAATCCGAGGTTTGAATAGGGTGATACAGTCAAAATACTGAGAGATGTACGAATATAAGGAAAAAACTTGTGAAAATTGCCCTAAAAAGGGGGTATTTTTTTTTAAATGTTGAATTAAGGCTCCGTTTCGTCTCCAATATATTCATTACCCCTGAGATCTCTTGGGGGAAAATATCAAACGAGTTGAACACGAGGGTAATACATTTCGGAGAAATTAGTCAAATCTCCAATTCACCAAAGGGGTACCCCTTTCAGAAATCTTCGAATTCTCTAATATGGATTCGAGCAATGTTTTGATAGTGAATACTAAAGAATATGTGAGGGTCCTGGGCACAAAAGTTGTAGCCCTATGTCTTAGGGTTCTATGTATAAAATGTTGTGCATATCCGAGGTTTGAATAGGGTGATACAGTCAAAATACTGAGAGATGTACGAATATAAGGAAAAAACTAGTGAAAATTGCCCTCAAAAAGGGGAATTTTTTTTTTAAATGTTGAATTAAGGCTCCGTTTCTACTCCAATATATTCATTTACCCCTGAGATCTCCTGGGGGAAAATATCGAATGAGTTGAACATGAGGGTAATACATTTCGGAGAAATTAGTGAAATCTCCAATTCACCAAAGGGTTACCCCTTTCAGAAATCCTCGATTTCTCTTATATGGATTCGAGCAATGTTTTGATAGTGAATACTAAAGAATATGTGAGGGTCCTGGGCACAAAAGTTGTAGCCCTATGTCTTAGGGTTCTATGTATAAAATGTTGTGCAGATCCAAGGTTTGAATAGGGTGATACAGTCAAAATACTGAGAGATGTACGAATATAAGGAAAAAACTTGTGAAAATTGCCCTAAAATAGGGGTATTTTTTTTTAAATGTTGAATTAAGGCTCCGTTTCGACTCCAATATATTCATTACCCCTGAGATCTCTTGGGGGAAAATATCAAACGAGTTGAACACGAGGGTAATACATTTCGGAGAAATTAGTCAAATCTCCAATTCACCAAAGGGGTACCCCTTTCAGAAATCTTCGAATTCTCTAATATGGATTCGAGCAATGTTTTGATAGTGAATACTAAAGAATATGTGAGGGTCCTGGGCACAAAAGTTGTAGCCCTATGTCTTAGGGTTCTATGTATAAAAGTTTGTGCATATCCGAGGTTTGAATAGGGTGATACAGTCAAAATACTGAGAGATGTACGAATATAAGGAAAAAACTTGTGAAAATTGCCCTAAAAAGGGGGTATTTTTTTTTAAATGTTGAATTAAGGCTCCGTTTCGTCTCCAATATATTCATTACCCCTGAGATCTCTTGGGGGAAAATATCAAACGAGTTGAACACGAGGGTAATACATTTCGGAGAAATTAGTCAAATCTCAAATTCACCAAAGGGGTACCCCTTTCAGAAATCTTCGAATTCTCTAATATGGATTCGAGCAATGTTTTGATAGTGAATACTAAAGAATATGTGAGGGTCCTGGGCACAAAAGTTGTAGCCCTATGTCTTAGGGTTCTATGTATAAAATGTTGTGCATATCCGAGGTTTGAATAGGGTGATACAGTCAAAATACTGAGAGATGTACGAATATAAGGAAAAAACTAGTGAAAATTGCCCTAAAAAAGGGGAATTTTTTTTTTAAATGTTGAATTAAGGCTCCGTTTCGACTCCAATATATTCATTTACCCCTGAGATCTCCTGGGGGAAAATATCGAATGAGTTGAACATGAGGGTAATACATTTCGGAGAAATTAGTGAAATCTCCAATTCACCAAAGGGTTACCCCTTTCAGAAATCTTCGATTTCTCTTATATGGATTCGAGCAATGTTTTGATAGTGAATACTAAAGAATATGTGAGGGTCCTGGGCACAAAAGTTGTAGCCCTATGTCTTAGGGTTCTATGTATAAAATGTTGTCCAGATCCGAGGTTTGAATAGGGTGATACAGTCAAAATACTGAGAGATGTACGAATATAAGGAAAAAACTTGTGAAAATTGCCCTAAAATAGGGGTATTTTTTTTTAAATGTTGAATTAAGGCTCCGTTTCGACTCCAATATATTCATTTACCCCTGAGATCTCTTGGGGGAAAATATCAAACGAGTTCAACACGAGGGTAATACATTTCGGAGAAATTAGTGAAATCTCCAATTCACCAAAGGGGTACCCCTTTCAGAAATCTTCGATTTCTCTAATATGGATTCGAGCAAGGTTTTGAAAGTGAATGTTAAAGAATATGCGAGGGTCCTGGGCACAAAAGTTGTAGCCCTATGTCTTAGGGTTCTATGTATAAAATTTCGTGCAAATCCGAGGTTTGAATAGGGTGATACAGTCAAAATACTGAGAGATGTACGAATATAAGGAAAAAACTTGTGAAAATTGCCCTAAAAAGGGGGTATTTTTTTTTAAATGTTGAATTAAGGCTCCGTTTCGTCTCCAATATATTCATTACCCCTGAGATCTCTTGGGGGAAAATATCAAACGAGTTGAACACGAGGGTAATACATTTCGGAGAAATTAGTCAAATCTCCAATTCACCAAAGGGGTACCCCTTTCAGAAATCTTCGAATTCTCTAATATGGATTCGAGCAATGTTTTGATAGTGAATACTAAAGAATATGTGAGGGTCCTGGGCACAAAAGTTGTAGCCCTATGTCTTAGGGTTCTATGTATAAAATTTCGTGCAAATCCGAGGTTTGAATAGGGTGATACAGTCAAAATACTGAGAGATGTACGAATATAAGGAAAAAACTTGTGAAAATTGCCCTAAAAAGGGGGTATTTTTTTTTAAATGTTGAATTAAGGCTCCGTTTCGTCTCCAATATATTCATTACCCCTGAGATCTCTTGGGGGAAAATATCAAACGAGTTGAACAAGAGGGTAATACATTTCGGAGAAATTAGTCAAATCTCCAATTCACCAAAGGGGTACCCCTTTCAGAAATCTTCGAATTCTCTAATATGGATTCGAGCAATGTTTTGATAGTGAATACTAAAGAATATGTGAGGGTCCTGGGCACAAAAGTTGTAGCCCTATGTCTTAGGGTTCTATGTATAAAATGTTGTGCATATCCGAGGTTTGAATAGGGTGATACAGTCAAAATACTGAGAGATGTACGAATATAAGGAAAAAACTAGTGAAAATTGCCCTCAAAAAGGGGAATTTTTTTTTTAAATGTTGAATTAAGGCTCCGTTTCTACTCCAATATATTCATTTACCCCTGAGATCTCCTGGGGGAAAATATCGAATGAGTTGAACATGAGGGTAATACATTTCGGAGAAATTAGTGAAATCTCCAATTCACCAAAGGGTTACCCCTTTCAGAAATCTTCGATTTCTCTTATATGGATTCGAGCAATGTTTTGATAGTGAATACTAAAGAATATGTGAGGGTCCTGGGCACAAAAGTTGTAGCCCTATGTCTTAGGGTTCTATGTATAAAATGTTGTGCAGATCCAAGGTTTGAATAGGGTGATACAGTCAAAATACTGAGAGATGTACGAATATAAGGAAAAAACTTGTGAAAATTGCCCTAAAATAGGGGTATTTTTTTTTAAATGTTGAATTAAGGCTCCGTTTCGACTCCAATATATTCATTACCCCTGAGATCTCTTGGGGGAAAATATCAAACGAGTTGAACACGAGGGTAATACATTTCGGAGAAATTAGTCAAATCTCCAATTCACCAAAGGGGTACCCCTTTCAGAAATCTTCGAATTCTCTAATATGGATTCGAGCAATGTTTTGATAGTGAATACTAAAGAATATGTGAGGGTCCTGGGCACAAAAGTTGTAGCCCTATGTCTTAGGGTTCTATGTATAAAATGTTGTGCATATCCGAGGTTTGAATAGGGTGATACAGTCAAAATACTGAGAGATGTACGAATATAAGGAAAAAACTTGTGAAAATTGCCCTAAAAAGGGGGTATTTTTTTTTAAATGTTGAATTAAGGCTCCGTTTCGTCTCCAATATATTCATTACCCCTGAGATCTCTTGGGGGAAAATATCAAACGAGTTGAACACGAGGGTAATACATTTCGGAGAAATTAGTCAAATCTCAAATTCACCAAAGGGGTACCCCTTTCAGAAATCTTCGAATTCTCTAATATGGATTCGAGCAATGTTTTGATAGTGAATACTAAAGAATATGTGAGGGTCCTGGGCACAAAAGTTGTAGCCCTATGTCTTAGGGTTCTATGTATAAAATTTTGTGCATATCCGAGGTTTGAATAGGGTGATACAGTCAAAATACTGAGAGATGTACGAATATAAGGAAAAAACTTGTGAAAATTGCCCTAAAAAGGGGGTATTTTTTTTTAAATGTTGAATTAAGGCTCCGTTTCGTCTCCAATATATTCATTACCCCTGAGATCTCTTGGGGGAAAATATCAAACGAGTTGAACACGAGGGTAATACATTTCGGAGAAATTAGTCAAATCTCAAATTCACCAAAGGGGTACCCCTTTCAGAAATCTTCGAATTCTCTAATATGGATTCGAGCAATGTTTTGATAGTGAATACTAAAGAATATGTGAGGGTCCTGGGCACAAAAGTTGTAGCCCTATGTCTTAGGGTTCTATGTATAAAATGTTGTGCATATCCGAGGTTTGAATAGGGTGATACAGTCAAAATACTGAGAGATGTACGAATATAAGGAAAAAACTAGTGAAAATTGCCCTAAAAAAGGGGAATTTTTTTTTTAAATGTTGAATTAAGGCTCCGTTTCGACTCCAATATATTCATTTACCCCTGAGATCTCCTGGGGGAAAATATCGAATGAGTTGAACATGAGGGTAATACATTTCGGAGAAATTAGTGAAATCTCCAATTCACCAAAGGGTTACCCCTTTCAGAAATCTTCGATTTCTCTTATATGGATTCGAGCAATGTTTTGATAGTGAATACTAAAGAATATGTGAGGGTCCTGGGCACAAAAGTTGTAGCCCTATGTCTTAGGGTTCTATGTATAAAATGTTGTCCAGATCCGAGGTTTGAATAGGGTGATACAGTCAAAATACTGAGAGATGTACGAATATAAGGAAAAAACTTGTGAAAATTGCCCTAAAATAGGGGTATTTTTTTTTAAATGTTGAATTAAGGCTCCGTTTCGACTCCAATATATTCATTACCCCTGAGATCTCTTGGGGGAAAATATCAAACGAGTTCAACACGAGGGTAATACATTTCGGAGAAATTAGTGAAATCTCCAATTCACCAAAGGGGTACCCCTTTCAGAAATCTTCGATTTCTCTAATATGGATTCGAGCAAGGTTTTGAAAGTGAATGTTAAAGAATATGCGAGGGTCCTGGGCACAAAAGTTGTAGCCCTATGTCTTAGGGTTCTATGTATAAAATTTCGTGCAAATCCGAGGTTTGAATAGGGTGATACAGTCAAAATACTGAGAGATGTACGAATATAAGGAAAAAACTTGTGAAAATTGCCCTAAAAAGGGGGTATTTTTTTTTAAATGTTGAATTAAGGCTCCGTTTCGTCTCCAATATATTCATTACCCCTGAGATCTCTTGGGGGAAAATATCAAACGAGTTGAACACGAGGGTAATACATTTCGGAGAAATTAGTCAAATCTCCAATTCACCAAAGGGGTACCCCTTTCAGAAATCTTCGAATTCTCTAATATGGATTCGAGCAATGTTTTGATAGTGAATACTAAAGAATATGTGAGGGTCCTGGGCACAAAAGTTGTAGCCCTATGTCTTAGGGTTCTATGTATAAAATGTTGTGCATATCCGAGGTTTGAATAGGGTGATACAGTCAAAATACTGAGAGATGTACGAATATAAGGAAAAAACTAGTGAAAATTGCCCTCAAAAAGGGGAATTTTTTTTTTAAATGTTGAATTAAGGCTCCGTTTCTACTCCAATATATTCATTTACCCCTGAGATCTCCTGGGGGAAAATATCGAATGAGTTGAACATGAGGGTAATACATTTCGGAGAAATTAGTGAAATCTCCAATTCACCAAAGGGTTACCCCTTTCAGAAATCTTCGATTTCTCTTATATGGATTCGAGCAATGTTTTGATAGTGAATACTAAAGAATATGTGAGGGTCCTGGGCACAAAAGTTGTAGCCCTATGTCTTAGGGTTCTATGTATAAAATGTTGTGCAGATCCAAGGTTTGAATAGGGTGATACAGTCAAAATACTGAGAGATGTACGAATATAAGGAAAAAACTTGTGAAAATTGCCCTAAAATAGGGGTATTTTTTTTTAAATGTTGAATTAAGGCTCCGTTTCGACTCCAATATATTCATTACCCCTGAGATCTCTTGGGGGAAAATATCAAACGAGTTCAACACGAGGGTAATACATTTCGGAGAAATTAGTGAAATCTCCAATTCACCAAAGGGGTACCCCTTTCAGAAATCTTCGATTTCTCTAATATGGATTCGAGCAAGGTTTTGAAAGTGAATGTTAAAGAATATGCGAGGGTCCTGGGCACAAAAGTTGTAGCCCTATGTCTTAGGGTTCTATGTATAAAATTTCGTGCAAATCCGAGGTTTGAATAGGGTGATACAGTCAAAATACTGAGAGATGTACGAATATAAGGAAAAAACTTGTGAAAATTGCCCTAAAAAGGGGGTATTTTTTTTTAAATGTTGAATTAAGGCTCCGTTTCGTCTCCAATATATTCATTACCCCTGAGATCTCTTGGGGGAAAATATCAAACGAGTTGAACACGAGGGTAATACATTTCGGAGAAATTAGTCAAATCTCCAATTCACCAAAGGGGTACCCCTTTCAGAAATCTTCGAATTCTCTAATATGGATTCGAGCAATGTTTTGATAGTGAATACTAAAGAATATGTGAGGGTCCTGGGCACAAAAGTTGTAGCCCTATGTCTTAGGGTTCTATGTATAAAATGTTGTGCATATCCGAGGTTTGAATAGGGTGATACAGTCAAAATACTGAGAGATGTACGAATATAAGGAAAAAACTAGTGAAAATTGCCCTCAAAAAGGGGAATTTTTTTTTTAAATGTTGAATTAAGGCTCCGTTTCTACTCCAATATATTCATTTACCCCTGAGATCTCCTGGGGGAAAATATCGAATGAGTTGAACATGAGGGTAATACATTTCGGAGAAATTAGTGAAATCTCCAATTCACCAAAGGGTTACCCCTTTCAGAAATCTTCGATTTCTCTTATATGGATTCGAGCAATGTTTTGATAGTGAATACTAAAGAATATGTGAGGGTCCTGGGCACAAAAGTTGTAGCCCTATGTCTTAGGGTTCTATGTATAAAATGTTGTGCAGATCCAAGGTTTGAATAGGGTGATACAGTCAAAATACTGAGAGATGTACGAATATAAGGAAAAAACTTGTGAAAATTGCCCTAAAATAGGGGTATTTTTTTTTAAATGTTGAATTAAGGCTCCGTTTCGACTCCAATATATTCATTACCCCTGAGATCTCTTGGGGGAAAATATCAAACGAGTTGAACACGAGGGTAATACATTTCGGAGAAATTAGTCAAATCTCCAATTCACCAAAGGGGTACCCCTTTCAGAAATCTTCGAATTCTCTAATATGGATTCGAGCAATGTTTTGATAGTGAATACTAAAGAATATGTGAGGGTCCTGGGCACAAAAGTTGTAGCCCTATGTCTTAGGGTTCTATGTATAAAATGTTGTGCATATCCGAGGTTTGAATAGGGTGATACAGTCAAAATACTGAGAGATGTACGAATATAAGGAAAAAACTTGTGAAAATTGCCCTAAAAAGGGGGTATTTTTTTTTAAATGTTGAATTAAGGCTCCGTTTCGTCTCCAATATATTCATTACCCCTGAGATCTCTTGGGGGAAAATATCAAACGAGTTGAACACGAGGGTAATACATTTCGGAGAAATTAGTCAAATCTCAAATTCACCAAAGGGGTACCCCTTTCAGAAATCTTCGAATTCTCTAATATGGATTCGAGCAATGTTTTGATAGTGAATACTAAAGAATATGTGAGGGTCCTGGGCACAAAAGTTGTAGCCCTATGTCTTAGGGTTCTATGTATAAAATGTTGTCCAGATCCGAGGTTTGAATAGGGTGATACAGTCAAAATACTGAGAGATGTACGAATATAAGGAAAAAACTTGTGAAAATTGCCCTAAAATAGGGGTATTTTTTTTTAAATGTTGAATTAAGGCTCCGTTTCGACTCCAATATATTCATTACCCCTGAGATCTCTTGGGGGAAAATATCAAACGAGTTCAACACGAGGGTAATACATTTCGGAGAAATTAGTGAAATCTCCAATTCACCAAAGGGGTACCCCTTTCAGAAATCTTCGATTTCTCTAATATGGATTCGAGCAAGGTTTTGAAAGTGAATGTTAAAGAATATGCGAGGGTCCTGGGCTCAAAAGTTGTAGCCCTATGTCTTAGGGTTCTATGTATAAAATTTCGTGCAAATCCGAGGTTTGAATAGGGTGATACAGTCAAAATACTGAGAGATGTACGAATATAAGGAAAAAACTTGTGAAAATTGCCCTAAAAAGGGGGTATTTTTTTTTAAATGTTGAATTAAGGCTCCGTTTCGTCTCCAATATATTCATTACCCCTGAGATCTCTTGGGGGAAAATATCAAACGAGTTGAACACGAGGGTAATACATTTCGGAGAAATTAGTCAAATCTCCAATTCACCAAAGGGGTACCCCTTTCAGAAATCTTCGAATTCTCTAATATGGATTCGAGCAATGTTTTGATAGTGAATACTAAAGAATATGTGAGGGTCCTGGGCACAAAAGTTGTAGCCCTATGTCTTAGGGTTCTATGTATAAAATTTCGTGCAAATCCGAGGTTTGAATAGGGTGATACAGTCAAAATACTGAGAGATGTACGAATATAAGGAAAAAACTTGTGAAAATTGCCCTAAAAAGGGGGTATTTTTTTTTAAATGTTGAATTAAGGCTCCGTTTCGTCTCCAATATATTCATTACCCCTGAGATCTCTTGGGGGAAAATATCAAACGAGTTGAACACGAGGGTAATACATTTCGGAGAAATTAGTCAAATCTCCAATTCACCAAAGGGGTACCCCTTTCAGAAATCTTCGAATTCTCTAATATGGATTCGAGCAATGTTTTGATAGTGAATACTAAAGAATATGTGAGGGTCCTGGGCACAAAAGTTGTAGCCCTATGTCTTAGGGTTCTATGTATAAAATGTTGTGCATATCCGAGGTTTGAATAGGGTGATACAGTCAAAATACTGAGAGATGTACGAATATAAGGAAAAAACTAGTGAAAATTGCCCTCAAAAAGGGGAATTTTTTTTTTAAATGTTGAATTAAGGCTCCGTTTCTACTCCAATATATTCATTTACCCCTGAGATCTCCTGGGGGAAAATATCGAATGAGTTGAACATGAGGGTAATACATTTTGGAGAAATTAGTGAAATCTCCAATTCACCAAAGGGTTACCCCTTTCAGAAATCTTCGATTTCTCTTATATGGATTCGAGCAATGTTTTGATAGTGAATACTAAAGAATATGTGAGGGTCCTGGGCACAAAAGTTGTAGCCCTATGTCTTAGGGTTCTATGTATAAAATGTTGTGCAGATCCAAGGTTTGAATAGGGTGATACAGTCAAAATACTGAGAGATGTACGAATATAAGGAAAAAACTTGTGAAAATTGCCCTAAAATAGGGGTATTTTTTTTTAAATGTTGAATTAAGGCTCCGTTTCGACTCCAATATATTCATTACCCCTGAGATCTCTTGGGGGAAAATATCAAACGAGTTGAACACGAGGGTAATACATTTCGGAGAAATTAGTCAAATCTCCAATTCACCAAAGGGGTACCCCTTTCAGAAATCTTCGAATTCTCTAATATGGATTCGAGCAATGTTTTGATAGTGAATACTAAAGAATATGTGAGGGTCCTGGGCACAAAAGTTGTAGCCCTATGTCTTAGGGTTCTATGTATAAAATGTTGTGCATATCCGAGGTTTGAATAGGGTGATACAGTCAAAATACTGAGAGATGTACGAATATAAGGAAAAAACTTGTGAAAATTGCCCTAAAAAGGGGGTATTTTTTTTTAAATGTTGAATTAAGGCTCCGTTTCGTCTCCAATATATTCATTACCCCTGAGATCTCTTGGGGGAAAATATCAAACGAGTTGAACACGAGGGTAATACATTTCGGAGAAATTAGTCAAATCTCCAATTCACCAAAGGGGTACCCCTTTCAGAAATCTTCGAATTCTCTAATATGGATTCGAGCAATGTTTTGATAGTGAATACTAAAGAATATGTGAGGGTCCTGGGCACAAAAGTTGTAGCCCTATGTCTTAGGGTTCTATGTATAAAATGTTGTGCATATCCGAGGTTTGAATAGGGTGATACAGTCAAAATACTGAGAGATGTACGAATATAAGGAAAAAACTAGTGAAAATTGCCCTCAAAAAGGGGAATTTTTTTTTTAAATGTTGAATTAAGGCTCCGTTTCTACTCCAATATATTCATTTACCCCTGAGATCTCCTGGGGGAAAATATCGAATGAGTTGAACATGAGGGTAATACATTTCGGAGAAATTAGTGAAATCTCCAATTCACCAAAAGGTTACCCCTTTCAGAAATCTTCGATTTCTCTTATATGGATTCGAGCAATGTTTTGATAGTGAATACTAAAGAATATGTGAGGGTCCTGGGCACAAAAGTTGTAGCCCTATGTCTTAGGGTTCTATGTATAAAATGTTGTGCAGATCCAAGGTTTGAATAGGGTGATACAGTCAAAATACTGAGAGATGTACGAATATAAGGAAAAAACTTGTGAAAATTGCCCTAAAATAGGGGTATTTTTTTTTAAATGTTGAATTAAGGCTCCGTTTCGACTCCAATATATTCATTACCCCTGAGATCTCTTGGGGGAAAATATCAAACGAGTTGAACATGAGGGTAATACATTTCGGAGAAATTAGTCAAATCTCCAATTCACCAAAGGGGTACCCCTTTCAGAAATCTTCGAATTCTCTAATATGGATTCGAGCAATGTTTTGATAGTGAATACTAAAGAATATGTGAGGGTCCTGGGCACAAAAGTTGTAGCCCTATGTCTTAGGGTTCTATGTATAAAATTTTGTGCATATCCGAGGTTTGAATAGGGTGATACAGTCAAAATACTGAGAGATGTACGAATATAAGGAAAAAACTAGTGAAAATTGCCCTCAAAAAGGGGAATTTTTTTTTTAAATGTTGAATTAAGGCTCCGTTTCTACTCCAATATATTCATTTACCCCTGAGATCTCCTGGGGGAAAATATCGAATGAGTTTAACATGAGGGTAATACATTTCGGAGAAATTAGTGAAATCTCCAATTCACCAAAGGGTTACCCCTTTCAGAAATCTTCGATTTCTCTTATATGGATTCGAGCAATGTTTTGATAGTGAATACTAAAGAATATGTGAGGGTCCTGGGCACAAAAGTTGTAGCCCTATGTCTTAGGGTTCTATGTATAAAATGTTGTCCAGATCCGAGGTTTGAATAGGGTGATACAGTCAAAATACTGAGAGATGTACGAATATAAGGAAAAAACTTGTGAAAATTGCCCTAAAATAGGGGTATTTTTTTTTAAATGTTGAATTAAGGCTCCGTTTCGACTCCAATATATTCATTACCCCTGAGATCTCTTGGGGGAAAATATCAAACGAGTTCAACACGAGGGTAATACATTTCGGAGAAATTAGTGAAATCTCCAATTCACCAAAGGGGTACCCCTTTCAGAAATCTTCGATTTCTCTAATATGGATTCGAGCAAGGTTTTGAAAGTGAATGTTAAAGAATATGCGAGGGTCCTGGGCACAAAAGTTGTAGCCCTATGTCTTAGGGTTCTATGTATAAAATGTTGTGCAAATCCGAGGTTTGAATAGGGTGATACAGTCAAAATACTGAGAGATGTACGAATATAAGGAAAAAACTTGTGAAAATTGCCCTAAAAAGGGGGTATTTTTTTTTAAATGTTGAATTAAGGCTCCGTTTCGTCTCCAATATATTCATTACCCCTGAGATCTCTTGGGGGAAAATATCAAACGAGTTGAACACGAGGGTAATACATTTCGGAGAAATTAGTCAAATCTCCAATTCACCAAAGGGGTACCCCTTTCAGAAATCTTCGAATTCTCTAATATGGATTCGAGCAATGTTTTGATAGTGAATACTAAAGAATATGTGGGGGTCCTGGGCACAAAAGTTGTAGCCCTATGTCTTAGGGTTCTATGTATAAAATGTTGTGCATATCCGAGGTTTGAATAGGGTGATACAGTCAAAATACTGAGAGATGTACGAATATAAGGAAAAAACTTGTGAAAATTGCCCTAAAAAGGGGGTATTTTTTTTTAAATGTTGAATTAAGGCTCCGTTTCGTCTCCAATATATTCATTACCCCTGAGATCTCTTGGGGGAAAATATCAAACGAGTTGAACACGAGGGTAATACATTTCGGAGAAATTAGTCAAATCTCCAATTCACCAAAGGGGTACCCCTTTCAGAAATCTTCGAATTCTCTAATATGGATTCGAGCAATGTTTTGATAGTGAATACTAAAGAATATGTGAGGGTCCTGGGCACAAAAGTTGTAGCCCTATGTCTTAGGGTTCTATGTATAAAATGTTGTGCATATCCGAGGTTTGAATAGGGTGATACAGTCAAAATACTGAGAGATGTACGAATATAAGGAAAAAACTAGTGAAAATTGCCCTCAAAAAGGGGAATTTTTTTTTTAAATGTTGAATTAAGGCTCCGTTTCTACTCCAATATATTCATTTACCCCTGAGATCTCCTGGGGGAAAATATCGAATGAGTTGAACATGAGGGTAATACATTTCGGAGAAATTAGTGAAATCTCCAATTCACCAAAAGGTTACCCCTTTCAGAAATCTTCGATTTCTCTTATATGGATTCGAGCAATGTTTTGATAGTGAATACTAAAGAATATGTGAGGGTCCTGGGCACAAAAGTTGTAGCCCTATGTCTTAGGGTTCTATGTATAAAATGTTGTGCAGATCCAAGGTTTGAATAGGGTGATACAGTCAAAATACTGAGAGATGTACGAATATAAGGAAAAAACTTGTGAAAATTGCCCTAAAATAGGGGTATTTTTTTTTAAATGTTGAATTAAGGCTCCGTTTCGACTCCAATATATTCATTACCCCTGAGATCTCTTGGGGGAAAATATCAAACGAGTTGAACATGAGGGTAATACATTTCGGAGAAATTAGTCAAATCTCCAATTCACCAAAGGGGTACCCCTTTCAGAAATCTTCGAATTCTCTAATATGGATTCGAGCAATGTTTTGATAGTGAATACTAAAGAATATGTGAGGGTCCTGGGCACAAAAGTTGTAGCCCTATGTCTTAGGGTTCTATGTATAAAATTTTGTGCATATCCGAGGTTTGAATAGGGTGATACAGTCAAAATACTGAGAGATGTACGAATATAAGGAAAAAACTAGTGAAAATTGCCCTCAAAAAGGGGAATTTTTTTTTTAAATGTTGAATTAAGGCTCCGTTTCTACTCCAATATATTCATTTACCCCTGAGATCTCCTGGGGGAAAATATCGAATGAGTTTAACATGAGGGTAATACATTTCGGAGAAATTAGTGAAATCTCCAATTCACCAAAGGGTTACCCCTTTCAGAAATCTTCGATTTCTCTTATATGGATTCGAGCAATGTTTTGATAGTGAATACTAAAGAATATGTGAGGGTCCTGGGCACAAAAGTTGTAGCCCTATGTCTTAGGGTTCTATGTATAAAATGTTGTCCAGATCCGAGGTTTGAATAGGGTGATACAGTCAAAATACTGAGAGATGTACGAATATAAGGAAAAAACTTGTGAAAATTGCCCTAAAATAGGGGTATTTTTTTTTAAATGTTGAATTAAGGCTCCGTTTCGACTCCAATATATTCATTACCCCTGAGATCTCTTGGGGGAAAATATCAAACGAGTTCAACACGAGGGTAATACATTTCGGAGAAATTAGTGAAATCTCCAATTCACCAAAGGGGTACCCCTTTCAGAAATCTTCGATTTCTCTAATATGGATTCGAGCAAGGTTTTGAAAGTGAATGTTAAAGAATATGCGAGGGTCCTGGGCACAAAAGTTGTAGCCCTATGTCTTAGGGTTCTATGTATAAAATGTTGTGCAAATCCGAGGTTTGAATAGGGTGATACAGTCAAAATACTGAGAGATGTACGAATATAAGGAAAAAACTTGTGAAAATTGCCCTAAAAAGGGGGTATTTTTTTTTAAATGTTGAATTAAGGCTCCGTTTCGTCTCCAATATATTCATTACCCCTGAGATCTCTTGGGGGAAAATATCAAACGAGTTGAACACGAGGGTAATACATTTCGGAGAAATTAGTCAAATCTCCAATTCACCAAAGGGGTACCCCTTTCAGAAATCTTCGAATTCTCTAATATGGATTCGAGCAATGTTTTGATAGTGAATACTAAAGAATATGTGAGGGTCCTGGGCACAAAAGTTGTAGCCCTATGTCTTAGGGTTCTATGTATAAAATGTTGTGCATATCCGAGGTTTGAATAGGGTGATACAGTCAAAATACTGAGAGATGTACGAATATAAGGAAAAAACTAGTGAAAATTGCCCTAAAAAAGGGGAATTTTTTTTTTAAATGTTGAATTAAGGCTCCGTTTCGACTCCAATATATTCATTTACCCCTGAGATCTCCTGGGGGAAAATATCGAATGAGTTGAACATGAGGGTAATACATTTCGGAGAAATTAGTGAAATCTCCAATTCACCAAAGGGTTACCCCTTTCAGAAATCTTCGATTTCTCTTATATGGATTCGAGCAATGTTTTGATAGTGAATACTAAAGAATATGTGAGGGTCCTGGGCACAAAAGTTGTAGCCCTATGTCTTAGGGTTCTATGTATAAAATGTTGTCCAGATCCGAGGTTTGAATAGGGTGATACATTCAAAATACTGAGAGATGTACGAATATAAGGAAAAAACTTGTGAAAATTGCCCTAAAATAGGGGTATTTTTTTTTAAATGTTGAATTAAGGCTCCGTTTCGACTCCAATATATTCATTACCCCTGAGATCTCTTGGGGGAAAATATCAAACGAGTTCAACACGAGGGTAATACATTTCGGAGAAATTAGTGAAATCTCCAATTCACCAAAGGGGTACCCCTTTCAGAAATCTTCGATTTCTCTAATATGGATTCGAGCAAGGTTTTGAAAGTGAATGTTAAAGAATATGGGAGGGTCCTGGGCACAAAAGTTGTAGCCCTATGTCTTAGGGTTCTATGTATAAAATTTCGTGCAAATCCGAGGTTTGAATAGGGTGATACAGTCAAAATACTGAGAGATGTACGAATATAAGGAAAAAACTTGTGAAAATTGCCCTAAAAAGGGGGTATTTTTTTTTAAATGTTGAATTAAGGCTCCGTTTCGTCTCCAATATATTCATTACCCCTGAGATCTCTTGGGGGAAAATATCAAACGAGTTGAACACGAGGGTAATACATTTCGGAGAAATTAGTCAAATCTCCAATTCACCAAAGGGGTACCCCTTTCAGAAATCTTCGAATTCTCTAATATGGATTCGAGCAATGTTTTGATAGTGAATACTAAAGAATATGTGAGGGTCCTGGGCACAAAAGTTGTAGCCCTATGTCTTAGGGTTCTATGTATAAAATGTTGTGCATATCCGAGGTTTGAATAGGGTGATACAGTCAAAATACTGAGAGATGTACGAATATAAGGAAAAAACTAGTGAAAATTGCCCTCAAAAAGGGGAATTTTTTTTTTAAATGTTGAATTAAGGCTCCGTTTCGACTCCAATATATTCATTTACCCCTGAGATCTCCTGGGGGAAAATATCGAATGAGTTGAACATGAGGGTAATACATTTCGGAGAAATTAGTCAAATCTCCAATTCACCAAAGGGTTACCCCTTTCAGAAATCTTCGATTTCTCTTATATGGATTCGAGCAATGTTTTGATAGTGAATACTAAAGAATATGTGAGGGTCCTGGGCACAAAAGTTGTAGCCCTATGTCTTAGGGTTCTATGTATAAAATTTTGTGCAGATCCGAGGTTTGAATAGGGTGATACAGTCAAAATACATAGAGATGTACGAATATAAGGAAAAAACTTGTGAAAATTGCCCTAAAATAGGGGTATTTTTTTTTAAATGTTGAATTAAGGCTCCGTTTCGACTCCAATATATTCATTACCCCTGAGATCTCTTGGGGGAAAATATCAAACGAGTTCAACACGAGGGTAATACATTTCGGAGAAATTAGTGAAATCTCCAATTCACCAAAGGGGTACCCCTTTCAGAAATCTTCGAATTCTCTAATATGGATTCGAGCAATGTTTTGATAGTGAATACTAAAGAATTTGTGAGGGTCCTGGGCACAAAAGTTGTAGCCCTATGTCTTAGGGTTCTATGTATAAAATTTCGTGCAAATCCGAGGTTTGAATAGGGTGATACAGTCAAAATACTGAGAGATGTACGAATATAAGGAAAAAACTTGTGAAAATTGCCCTAAAAAGGGGGTATTTTTTTTTAAATGTTGAATTAAGGCTCCGTTTCGTCTCCAATATATTCATTACCCCTGAGATCTCTTGGGGGAAAATATCAAACGAGTTGAACACGAGGGTAATACATTTCGGAGAAATTAGTCAAATCTCCAATTCACCAAAGGGGTACCCCTTTCAGAAATCTTCGAATTCTCTAATATGGATTCGAGCAATGTTTTGATAGTGAATACTAAAGAATATGTGAGGGTCCTGGGCACAAAAGTTGTAGCCCTATGTCTTAGGGTTCTATGTATAAAATGTTGTGCATATCCGAGGTTTGAATAGGGTGATACAGTCAAAATACTGAGAGATGTACGAATATAAGGAAAAAACTAGTGAAAATTGCCCTCAAAAAGGGGAATTTTTTTTTTAAATGTTGAATTAAGGCTCCGTTTCGACTCCAATATATTCATTTACCCCTGAGATCTCCTGGGGGAAAATATCGAATGAGTTGAACATGAGGGTAATACATTTCGGAGAAATTAGTGAAATCTCCAATTCACCAAAGGGTTACCCCTTTCAGAAATCTTCGATTTCTCTTATATGGATTCGAGCAATGTTTTGATAGTGAATACTAAAGAATATGTGAGGGTCCTGGGCACAAAAGTTGTAGCCCTATGTCTTAGGGTTCTATGTATAAAATGTTGTGCAGATCCGAGGTTTGAATAGGGTGATACAGGCAAAATACTGAGAGATGTACGAATATAAGGAAAAAACTTGTGAAAATTGCCCTAAAAAGGGGGTATTTTTTTTTAAATGTTGAATTAAGGCTCCGTTTCGTCTCCAATATATTCATTACCCCTGAGATCTCTTGGGGGAAAATATCAAACGAGTTGAACACGAGGGTAATACATTTCGGAGAAATTAGTCAAATCTCCAATTCACCAAAGGGGTACCCCTTTCAGAAATCTTCGAATTCTCTAATATGGATTCGAGCAATGTTTTGATAGTGAATACTAAAGAATATGTGAGGGTCCTGGGCACAAAAGTTGTAGCCCTATGTCTTAGGGTTCTATGTATAAAATGTTGTGCATATCCGAGGTTTGAATAGGGTGATACAGTCAAAATACTGAGAGATGTACGAATATAAGGAAAAAACTAGTGAAAATTGCCCTCAAAAAGGGGAATTTTTTTTTTAAATGTTGAATTAAGGCTCCGTTTCGACTCCAATATATTCATTTACCCCTGAGATCTCCTGGGGGAAAATATCGAATGAGTTGAACATGAGGGTAATACATTTCGGAGAAATTAGTCAAATCTCCAATTCACCAAAGGGTTACCCCTTTCAGAAATCTTCGATTTCTCTTATATGGATTCGAGCAATGTTTTGATAGTGAATACTAAAGAATATGTGAGGGTCCTGGGCACAAAAGTTGTAGCCCTATGTCTTAGGGTTCTATGTATAAAATGTTGTGCAGATCCGAGGTTTGAATAGGGTGATACAGTCAAAATACATAGAGATGTACGAATATAAGGAAAAAACTTGTGAAAATTGCCCTAAAATAGGGGTATTTTTTTTTAAATGTTGAATTAAGGCTCCGTTTCGACTCCAATATATTCATTACCCCTGAGATCTCTTGGGGGAAAATATCAAACGAGTTGAACACGAGGGTAATACATTTCGGAGAAATTAGTGAAATCTCCAATTCACCAAAGGGGTACCCCTTTCAGAAATCTTCGAATTCTCTAATATGGATTCGAGCAATGTTTTGATAGTGAATACTAAAGAATATGTGAGGGTCCTGGGCACAAAAGTTGTAGCCCTATGTCTTAGGGTTCTATGTATAAAATTTCGTGCAAATCCGAGGTTTGAATAGGGTGATACAGTCAAAATACTGAGAGATGTACGAATATAAGGAAAAAACTTGTGAAAATTGCCCTAAAAAGGGGGTATTTTTTTTTAAATGTTGAATTAAGGCTCCGTTTCGTCTCCAATATATTCATTACCCCTGAGATCTCTTGGGGGAAAATATCAAACGAGTTGAACACGAGGGTAATACATTTCGGAGAAATTAGTCAAATCTCCAATTCACCAAAGGGGTACCCCTTTCAGAAATCTTCGAATTCTCTAATATGGATTCGAGCAATGTTTTGATAGTGAATACTAAAGAATATGTGAGGGTCCTGGGCACAAAAGTTGTAGCCCTATGTCTTAGGGTTCTATGTATAAAATGTTGTGCATATCCGAGGTTTGAATAGGGTGATACAGTCAAAATACTGAGAGATGTACGAATATAAGGAAAAAACTAGTGAAAATTGCCCTCAAAAAGGGGAATTTTTTTTTTAAATGTTGAATTAAGGCTCCGTTTCGACTCCAATATATTCATTTACCCCTGAGATCTCCTGGGGGAAAATATCGAATGAGTTGAACATGAGGGTAATACATTTCGGAGAAATTAGTGAAATCTCCAATTCACCAAAGGGTTACCCCTTTCAGAAATCTTCGATTTCTCTTATATGGATTCGAGCAATGTTTTGATAGTGAATACTAAAGAATATGTGAGGGTCCTGGGCACAAAAGTTGTAGCCCTATGTCTTAGGGTTCTATGTATAAAATGTTGTGCAGATCCGAGGTTTGAATAGGGTGATACAGTCAAAATACTGAGAGATGTACGAATATAAGGAAAAAACTTGTGAAAATTGCCCTAAAATAGGGGTATTTTTTTTTAAATGTTGAATTAAGGCTCCGTTTCGACTCCAATATATTCATTACCCCTGAGATCTCTTGGGGGAAAATATCAAACGAGTTGAACACGAGGGTAATACATTTCGGAGAAATTAGTCAAATCTCCAATTCACCAAAGGGGTACCCCTTTCAGAAATCTTCGAATTCTCTAATATGGATTCGAGCAATGTTTTGATAGTGAATACTAAAGAATATGTGAGGGTCCTGGGCACAAAAGTTGTAGCCCTATGTCTTAGGGTTCTATGTATAAAATTTCGTGCAAATCCGAGGTTTGAATAGGGTGATACAGTCAAAATACTGAGAGATGTACGAATATAAGGAAAAAACTTGTGAAAATTGCCCTAAAAAGGGGGTATTTTTTTTTAAATGTTGAATTAAGGCTCCGTTTCGTCTCCAATATATTCATTACCCCTGAGATCTCTTGGGGGAAAATATCAAACGAGTTGAACACGAGGGTAATACATTTCGGAGAAATTAGTCAAATCTCCAATTCACCAAAGGGGTACCCCTTTCAGAAATCTTCGAATTCTCTAATATGGATTCGAGCAATGTTTTGATAGTGAATACTAAAGAATATGTGAGGGTCCTGGGCACAAAAGTTGTAGCCCTATGTCTTAGGGTTCTATGTATAAAATGTTGTGCATATCCGAGGTTTGAATAGGGTGATACAGTCAAAATACTGAGAGATGTACGAATATAAGGAAAAAACTAGTGAAAATTGCCCTCAAAAAGGGGAATTTTTTTTTTAAATGTTGAATTAAGGCTCCGTTTCTACTCCAATATATTCATTTACCCCTGAGATCTCCTGGGGGAAAATATCGAATGAGTTGAACATGAGGGTAATACATTTCGGAGAAATTAGTGAAATCTCCAATTCACCAAAAGGTTACCCCTTTCAGAAATCTTCGATTTCTCTTATATGGATTCGAGCAATGTTTTGATAGTGAATACTAAAGAATATGTGAGGGTCCTGGGCACAAAAGTTGTAGCCCTATGTCTTAGGGTTCTATGTATAAAATGTTGTGCAGATCCAAGGTTTGAATAGGGTGATACAGTCAAAATACTGAGAGATGTACGAATATAAGGAAAAAACTTGTGAAAATTGCCCTAAAATAGGGGTATTTTTTTTTAAATGTTGAATTAAGGCTCCGTTTCGACTCCAATATATTCATTACCCCTGAGATCTCTTGGGGGAAAATATCAAACGAGTTGAACATGAGGGTAATACATTTCGGAGAAATTAGTCAAATCTCCAATTCACCAAAGGGGTACCCCTTTCAGAAATCTTCGAATTCTCTAATATGGATTCGAGCAATGTTTTGATAGTGAATACTAAAGAATATGTGAGGGTCCTGGGCACAAAAGTTGTAGCCCTATGTCTTAGGGTTCTATGTATAAAATGTTGTGCATATCCGAGGTTTGAATAGGGTGATACAGTCAAAATACTGAGAGATGTACGAATATAAGGAAAAAACTAGTGAAAATTGCCCTCAAAAAGGGGAATTTTTTTTTTAAATGTTGAATTAAGGCTCCGTTTCTACTCCAATATATTCATTTACCCCTGAGATCTCCTGGGGGAAAATATCGAATGAGTTTAACATGAGGGTAATACATTTCGGAGAAATTAGTGAAATCTCCAATTCACCAAAGGGTTACCCCTTTCAGAAATCTTCGATTTCTCTTATATGGATTCGAGCAATGTTTTGATAGTGAATACTAAAGAATATGTGAGGGTCCTGGGCACAAAAGTTGTAGCCCTATGTCTTAGGGTTCTATGTATAAAATGTTGTGCAGATCCAAGGTTTGAATAGGGTGATACAGTCAAAATACTGAGAGATGTACGAATATAAGGAAAAAACTTGTGAAAATTGCCCTAAAATAGGGGTATTTTTTTTTAAATGTTGAATTAAGGCTCCGTTTCGACTCCAATATATTCATTACCCCTGAGATCTCTTGGGGGAAAATATCAAACGAGTTGAACACGAGGGTAATACATTTCGGAGAAATTAGTCAAATCTCCAATTCACCAAAGGGGTACCCCTTTCAGAAATCTTCGAATTCTCTAATATGGATTCGAGCAATGTTTTGATAGTGAATACTAAAGAATATGTGAGGGTCCTGGGCACAAAAGTTGTAGCCCTATGTCTTAGGGTTCTATGTATAAAATTTCGTGCAAATCCGAGGTTTGAATAGGGTGATACAGTCAAAATACTGAGAGATGTACGAATATAAGGAAAAAACTTGTGAAAATTGCCCTAAAAAGGGGGTATTTTTTTTTAAATGTTGAATTAAGGCTCCGTTTCGTCTCCAATATATTCATTACCCCTGAGATCTCTTGGGGGAAAATATCAAACGAGTTGAACACGAGGGTAATACATTTCGGAGAAATTAGTCAAATCTCCAATTCACCAAAGGGGTACCCCTTTCAGAAATCTTCGAATTCTCTAATATGGATTCGAGCAATGTTTTGATAGTGAATACTAAAGAATATGTGAGGGTCCTGGGCACAAAAGTTGTAGCCCTATGTCTTAGGGTTCTATGTATAAAATGTTGTGCATATCCGAGGTTTGAATAGGGTGATACAGTCAAAATACTGAGAGATGTACGAATATAAGGAAAAAACTAGTGAAAATTGCCCTCAAAAAGGGGAATTTTTTTTTTAAATGTTGAATTAAGGCTCCGTTTCTACTCCAATATATTCATTTACCCCTGAGATCTCCTGGGGGAAAATATCGAATGAGTTGAACATGAGGGTAATACATTTCGGAGAAATTAGTGAAATCTCCAATTCACCAAAGGGTTACCCCTTTCAGAAATCTTCGATTTCTCTTATATGGATTCGAGCAATGTTTTGATAGTGAATACTAAAGAATATGTGAGGGTCCTGGGCACAAAAGTTGTAGCCCTATGTCTTAGGGTTCTATGTATAAAATGTTGTCCAGATCCGAGGTTTGAATAGGGTGATACAGTCAAAATACTGAGAGATGTACGAATATATGGAAAAAACTTGTGAAAATTGCCCTAAAATAGGGGTATTTTTTTTTAAATGTTGAATTAAGGCTCCGTTTCGACTCCAATATATTCATTACCCCTGAGATCTCTTGGGGGAAAATATCAAACGAGTTGAACACGAGGGTAATACATTTCGGAGAAATTAGTGAAATCTCCAATTCACCAAAGGGGTACCCCTTTCAGAAATCTTCGATTTCTCTAATATGGATTCGAGCAAGGTTTTGAAAGTGAATGTTAAAGAATATGCGAGGGTCCTGGGCACAAAAGTTGTAGCCCTATGTCTTAGGGTTCTATGTATAAAATTTCGTGCAAATCCGAGGTTTGAATAGGGTGATACAGTCAAAATACTGAGAGATGTACGAATATAAGGAAAAAACTTGTGAAAATTGCCCTAAAATAGGGGTATTTTTTTTTAAATGTTGAATTAAGGCTCCGTTTCGACTCCAATATATTCATTACCCCTGAGATCTCTTGGGGGAAAATATCAAACGAGTTGAACACGAGGGTAATACATTTCGGAGAAATTAGTGAAATCTCCAATTCACCAAAGGGGTACCCCTTTCAGAAATCTTCGATTTCTCTAATATGGATTCGAGCAAGGTTTTGAAAGTGAATGTTAAAGAATATGCGAGGGTCCTGGGCACAAAAGTTGTAGCCCTATGTCTTAGGGTTCTATGTATAAAATTTCGTGCAAATCCGAGGTTTGAATAGAGTGATACAGTCAAAATACTGAGAGATGTACGAATATAAGGAAAAAACTTGTGAAAATTGCCCTAAAAAGGGGGTATTTTTTTTTAAATGTTGAATTAAGGCTCCGTTTCGTCTCCAATATATTCATTACCCCTGAGATCTCTTGGGGGAAAATATCAAATGAGTTGAACATGAGGGTAATACATTTCGGAGAAATTAGTCAAATCTCCAATTCACCAAAGGGTTACCCCTTTCAGAAATCTTCGAATTCTCTAATATGGATTCGAGCAATGTTTTGATAGTGAATACTAAAGAATATGTGAGGGTCCTGGGCACAAAAGTTGTAGCCCTATGTCTTAGGGTTCTATGTATAAAATGTTGTGCATATCCGAGGTTTGAATAGGGTGATACAGTCAAAATACTGAGAGATGTACGAATATAAGGAAAAAACTTGTGAAAATTGCCCTCAAAAAGGGGAATTTTTTTTTTAAATGTTGAATTAAGGCTCCGTTTCGACTCCAATATATTCATTTACCCCTGAGATCTCCTGGGGGAAAATATCGAACGAGTTGAACACGAGGGTAATACATTTCGGAGAAATTAGTCAAATCTCCAATTCACCAAAGGGGTACCCCTTTCAGAAATCTTCGTTTTCCCTAATATGGATTCGAGCAAGGTTTTGAAAGTGAATACTAAAGAATATGCGAGGGTCCTGGGCACAAAACTAGTCGCCCTATGTCTTAGGGTTCTATGTATAAAATTTCGTGCAAATCCGAGGTTTGAATAGGGTGATGCAGTCAAAATACTGAGAGATGTACGAATATAAGGAAAAAACTTGTGAAAATTGACCTCAAAAAGGGGTATTTTTTTTTTAAATGTTGAATTAAGGCTCTGTTTCGACTCCAATATATTCATTTACCCCTGAGATCTCTTGGGGGAAAATATCGAATGTGTTGAACATGAGGGTAATACATTTCGGAGAAATTAGTGAAATCTCCCATTCACCAAATGGGTACCCCTTTAAGAAATCTTCGATTTCTCTAATATGGATTCGAGCAATGTTTTGAAAGTGAATATTAAAGAATATGCGAGGGCCGTGGGCACAAAAGTTGTAGCCCTATGTCTTAGGGTTCTATGTATAAAATTTCGTGCAAATCCAAGGTTTGTATAGGGTGATACAGTCAAAATACTGAGAGATGTACGAATATAAGGAAAAAACTTGTGAAAATTGCCCTAAAATAGGGGTATTTTTTTTTAAATGTTGAATTAAGGCTCCGTTTCGACTCCAATATATTCATTACCCCTGAGATCTCTTGGGGGAAAATATCAAACGAGTTGAACACGAGGGTAATACATTTCGGAGAAATTAGTGAAATCTCCAATTCACCAAAGGGGTACCCCTTTCAGAAATCTTCGATTTCTCTAATATGGATTCGAGCAAGGTTTTGAAAGTGAATGTTAAAGAATATGCGAGGGTCCTGGGCACAAAAGTTGTAGCCCTATGTCTTAGGGTTCTATGTATAAAATTTCGTGCAAATCCGAGGTTTGAATAGGGTGATACAGTCAAAATACTGAGAGATGTACGAATATAAGGAAAAAACTTGTGAAAATTGCCCTAAAAAGGGGGTATTTTTTTTTAAATGTTGAATTAAGGCTCCGTTTCGTCTCCAATATATTCATTACCCCTGAGATCTCTTGGGGGAAAATATCAAACGAGTTGAACACGAGGGTAATACATTTCGGAGAAATTAGTCAAATCTCCAATTCACCAAAGGGGTACCCCTTTCAGAAATCTTCGAATTCTCTAATATGGATTCGAGCAATGTTTTGATAGTGAATACTAAAGAATATGTGAGGGTCCTGGGCACAAAAGTTGTAGCCCTATGTCTTAGGGTTCTATGTATAAAATGTTGTGCATATCCAAGGTATGAATAGGGTGATACAGTCAAAATACTGAGAGATGTACGAATATAAGGAAAAAACTAGTGAAAATTGCCCTCAAAAAGGGGTATTTTTTTTAAATGTTGAATTAAGGCTCCGTTTCGACTCCAATATATTCATTTACCCCCGAGATCTCTTGGGGGAAAATATCGAACGAGTTGAAGACGAGGGTAATACATTTCGGAGAAATTAGTGAAATCTCCAATTCACCAAAGGGGTACCCATTTCAGAAATCTTCGATTTCTCTAATATGGATTCGAGCAAGGTTTTGAAAGAGAATGTTAAAGAATATGCGAGGGTCCTGGGCACAAAAGTTGTAGCGCTATGTCTTAGGGTTCTATGTATAAAATTTCGTGCAAATCCGAGGTTTGTATAGGGTGATACAGTCAAAATACTGAGAGATGTACGAATATAAGGAAAAAACTTGTGAAAATTGCCCTAAAAAGGGGGTATTTTTTTTTTAAATGTTGAATTAAGGCTCCGTTTCGTCTCCAATATATTCATTACCCCTGAGATCTCTTGGGGGAAAATATCGAACGAGTTGAACACGAGGGTAATACATTTCGGAGAAATTAGTGAAATCTCCAATTCACCAAAGGGGTACCCCTTTCAGAAATCTTCGTTTTCCCTAATATGGATTCGAGCAAGGTTTTGAAAGTGAATACTAAAGAATATGCGAGGGTCCTGGGCACAAAACTAGTAGCCCTATGTCTTAGGGTTCTATGTATAAAATTTCGTGCAAATCCGAGGTTTGAATAGGGTGATGCAGTCAAAATACTGAGAGATGTACGAATATAAGGAAAAAACTTGTGAAAATTGACCTCAAAAAGGGGTATTTTTTTTTTAAATGTTGAATTAAGGCTCCGTTTCGACTCCAATATATTCATTTACCCCTGAGATCTCTTGGGGGAAAATATCGAATGTGTTGAACATGAGGGTAATACATTTCGGAGAAATTAGTGAAATCTCCCATTCACCAAAGGGGTACCCCTTTAAGAAATCTTCGATTTCTCTAATATGGATTCGAGCAATGTTTTGAAAGTGAATATTAAAGAATATGCGAGGGCCGTGGGCACAAAAGTTGTAGCCCTATGTCTTAGGGTTTTATGTATAAAATTTCGTGCAAATCCAAGGTTTGTATAGGGTGATACAGTCAAAATACTGAGAGATGTACGAATATAAGGAAAAAACTTGTGAAAATTGCCCTAAAATAGGGGTATTTTTTTTTAAATGTTGAATTAAGGCTCCGTTTCGACTCCAATATATTCATTACCCCTGAGATCTCTTGGGGGAAAATATCAAACGAGTTGAACACGAGGGTAATACATTTCGGAGAAATTAGTGAAATCTCCAATTCTCCAAAGGGGTACCCCCTTTCAGAAATCTTCGATTTCACTAATATGGATTCGAGCAATGTTTTGAAAGTGAATATTAAAGAATATGCGAGGGTCCTGGGCACAAAAGTTGTAGCCCTATGTCTTTGGGTTCTATGTATAAAATTTCGTGCAAATCCGAGTGGTGTATAGGGTGATACAGTCAAAATACTGAGAGATGTACGAATATAAGGAAAAAACTTGTGAAAATTGCCCTAAAAAGGGGGTATTTTTTTTTAAATGTTGAATTAAGGCTCCGTTTCGTCTCCAATATATTCATTACCCCTGAGATCTCTTGGGGGAAAATATCGAACGAGTTGAACACGAGGGTAATACATTTCGGAGAAATTAGTGAAATCTCCAATTCACCAAAGGGGTACCCCTTTCAGAAATCTTCGATTTCTCTAATATGGATTCGAGCAAGGTTTTGAAAGTGAATACTAAAGAATATGCGAGGGTCCTGGGCACAAAACTAGTAGCCCTATGTCTTAGGGTTCTATGTATAAAATTTCGTGCAAATCCGAGGTTTGAATAGGGTGATCCAGTCAAAATACTGAGAGATGTACGAATATAAGGAAAAAACTTGTGAAAATTGCCCTAAAAAAGGGGTATTTTTTTTTTAAATGTTGAATTAAGGCTCCGTTTCGACTCCAATATATTCATTTACCCCTGAGATCTCTTGGGGGAAAATATCGAATGTGTTGAACATGAGGGTAATACATTTCGGAGAAATTAGTGAAATCTCCCATTCACCAAAGGGGTACCCCTTTAAGAAATCTTCGATTTCTCTAATATGGATTCGAGCAATGTTTTGAAAGTTAATATTAAATAATATACGAGGGCCGTGGGCACAAAAGTTGTAGCCCTATGTCTTAGGGTTCTATGTATAAAATGTTGTGCATATCCGAGGTTTGAATAGGGTGATACAGTCAAAATACTGAGAGATGTACGAATATAAGGAAAAAACTAGTGAAAATTGCCCTCAAAAAGGGGAATTTTTTTTTTAAATGTTGAATTAAGGCTCCGTTTCGACTCCAATATATTCATTTACCCCTGAGATCTCCTGGGGGAAAATATCGAATGAGTTGAACATGAGGGTAATACATTTCGGAGAAATTAGTGAAATCTCCAATTCACCAAAGGGTTACCCCTATCAGAAATCTTCGATTTCTCTTATATGGATTCGAGCAATGTTTTGATAGTGAATACTAAAGAATATGTGAGGGTCCTGGGCACAAAAGTTGTAGCCCTATGTCTTAGGGTTCTATGTATAAAATGTTGTGCAGATCCGAGGTTTGAATAGGGTGATACAGTCAAAATACTGAGAGATGTACGAATATAAGGAAAAAACTTGTGAAAATTGCCCTAAAATAGGGGTATTTTTTTTTAAATGTTGAATTAAGGCTCCGTTTCGACTCCAATATATTCATTACCCCTGAGATCTCTTGGGGGAAAATATCAAACGAGTTGAACACGAGGGTAATACATTTCGGAGAAATTAGTGAAATCTCCAATTCACCAAAGGGGTACCCCTTTCAGAAATCTTCGATTTCTCTAATATGGATTCGAGCAAGGTTTTGAAAGTGAATGTTAAAGAATATGCGAGGGTCCTGGGCACAAAAGTTGTAGCCCTATGTCTTAGGGTTCTATGTATAAAATTTCGTGAAAATCCGAGGTTTGAATAGGGTGATACAGTCAAAATACTGAGAGATGTACGAATATAAGGAAAAAACTTGTGAAAATTGCCCTAAAAAGGGGGTATTTTTTTTTAAATGTTGAATTAAGGCTCCGTTTCGTCTCCAATATATTCATTACCCCTGAGATCTCTTGGGGGAAAATATCAAACGAGTTGAACACGAGGGTAATACATTTCGGAGAAATTAGTCAAATCTCCAATTCACCAAAGGGGTACCCCTTTCAGAAATCTTCGAATTCTCTAATATGGATTCGAGCAATGTTTTGATAGTGAATACTAAAGAATATGTGAGGGTCCTGGGCACAAAAGTTGTAGCCCTATGTCTTAGGGTTCTATGTATAAAATGTTGTGCATATCCGAGGTTTGAATAGGGTGATACAGTCAAAATACTGAGAGATGTACGAATATAAGGAAAAAACTAGTGAAAATTGCCCTCAAAAAGGGGAATTTTTTTTTTAAATGTTGAATTAAGGCTCCGTTTCGACTCCAATATATTCATTTACCCCTGAGATCTCCTGGGGGAAAATATCGAATGAGTTGAACATGAGGGTAATACATTTCGGAGAAATTAGTGAAATCTCCAATTCACCAAAGGGTTACCCCTTTCAGAAATCTTCGATTTCTCTTATATGGATTCGAGCAATGTTTTGATAGTGAATACTAAAGAATATGTGAGGGTCCTGGGCACAAAAGTTGTAGCCCTATGTCTTAGGGTTCTATGTATAAAATGTTGTGCAGATCCGAGGTTTGAATAGGGTGATACAGTCAAAATACTGAGAGATGTACGAATATAAGGAAAAAACTTGTGAAAATTGCCCTAAAATAGGGGTATTTTTTTTTAAATGTTGAATTAAGGCTCCGTTTCGACTCCAATATATTCATTACCCCTGAGATCTCTTGGGGGAAAATATCAAACGAGTTGAACACGAGGGTAATACATTTCGGAGAAATTAGTGAAATCTCCAATTCACCAAAGGGGTACCCCTTTCAGAAATCTTCGATTTCTCTAATATGGATTCGAGCAAGGTTTTGAAAGTGAATGTTAAAGAATATGCGAGGGTCCTGGGCACAAAAGTTGTAGCCCTATGTCTTAGGGTTCTATGTATAAAATTTCGTGAAAATCCGAGGTTTGAATAGGGTGATACAGTCAAAATACTGAGAGATGTACGAATATAAGGAAAAAACTTGTGAAAATTGCCCTAAAAAGGGGGTATTTTTTTTTAAATGTTGAATTAAGGCTCCGTTTCGTCTCCAATATATTCATTACCCCTGAGATCTCTTGGGGGAAAATATCGAATGTGTTGAACATGAGGGTAATACATTTCGGAGAAATTAGTGAAATCTCCCATTCACCAAAGGGGTACCCCTTTAAGAAATCTTCGATTTCTCTAATATGGATTCGAGCAATGTTTTGAAAGTGAATGTTAAAGAATATGCGAGGGCCGTGGGCACAAAAGTTGTAGCCCTATGTCTTAGGGTTCTATGTATAAAATTTCGTGCAAATCCGAGGTTTGAATAGGGTGATACAGTCAAAATACTGAGAGATGTACGAATATAAGGAAAAAACTTGTGAAAATTGCCCTCAAAAAGGGGAATTTTTTTTTTAAATGTTTAATTAAGGCTCCGTTTCGACTCCAATATATTCATTTACCCTTGAGATATCTTGGGAGAGAATATAGAACGAGTTGAACATGAGGGTAATACATTTCGGAGAAATTAGTGAAATCTCCAATTCACCAAAGGGGTACCCCCTTTCAGAAATCTTCGATTTCACTAATATGGATTCGAGCAATGTTTTGAAAGTGAATATTAAAGAATATGCGAGGGTCCTGGGCACAAAAGTTGTTGCCCTATGTCTTTGGGTTCTATGTTTAAAATTTCGTGCAAATCCGAGGTTTGTATAGGGTGATACAGTCAAAATACTGACAGATGTACGAATATAAGGAAAAAACTTGTGAAAATTGCCCTCAAAAAGGGGTATTTTTTTTAAATGTTGAATTAAGGCTCCGTTTCGACTCCAATATATTCATTTACCCCCGAGATCTCTTGGGGGAAAATATCGAACGAGTTGAACACGAGGGTAATACATTTCGGAGAAATTAGTGAAATCTCCAATTCACCAAAGGGGTACCCCTTTCAGAAATCTTCGATTTCTCTAATATGGATTCGAGCAAGGTTTTGAAAGTGAATGTTAAAGAACATGCGAGGGTCCGGGGCATAAAAGTTGTAGCCCTATGTCTTAGGGTTCTATGTATAAAATTTCGTGCAAATCCGAGGTTTGTATAGGGTGATACAGTCAAAATACTGAGAGATGTACGAATATAAGGAAAAAACTTGTGAAAATTGCCCTAAAAAGGGGGTATTTTTTTTTTAAATGTTGAATTAAGGCTCCGTTTCGTCTCCAATATATTCATTACCCCTGAGATCTCTTGGGGGAAAATATCGAACGAGTTGAACACGAGGGTAATACATTTCGGAGAAATTAGTGAAATCTCCAATTCACCAAAGGGGTACCCCTTTCAGAAATCTTCGTTTTCCCTAATATGGATTCGAGCAAGGTTTTGAAAGTGAATACTAAAGAATATGCGAGGGTCCTGGGCACAAAACTAGTAGCCCTATGTCTTAGGGTTCTATGTATAAAATTTCGTGCACATCCGAGGTTTGAATAGGGTGATGCAGTCAAAATACTGAGAGATGTACGAATATAAGGAAAAAACTTGTGAAAATTGACCTCAAAAAGGGGTATTTTTTTTTTAAATGTTGAATTAAGGCTCTGTTTCGAATCCAATATATTCATTTACCCCTGAGATCTCTTGGGGGAAAATATCGAATGTGTTGAACATGAGGGTAATACATTTCGGAGAAATTAGTGAAATCTCCCATTCACCAAAGGGGTACCCCTTTAAGAAATCTTCGATTTCTCTAATATGGATTCGAGCAATGTTTTGAAAGTGAATATTAAAGAATATGCGAGGGCCGTGGGCACAAAAGTTGTAGCCCTATGTCTTAGGGTTCTATGTATAAAATTTCGTGCAAATCCAAGGTTTGAATAGGGTGATACAGTCAAAATACTGAGAGATGTACGAATATAAGGAAAAAACTTGTGAAAATTGCCCTAAAATAGGGGTATTTTTTTTTAAATGTTGAATTAAGGCTCCGTTTCGACTCCAATATATTCATTACCCCTGAGATCTCTTGGGGGAAAATATCAAACGAGTTGAACACGAGGGTAATACATTTCGGAGAAATTAGTGAAATCTCCAATTCACCAAAGGGGTACCCCTTTCAGAAATCTTCGATTTCTCTAATATGGATTCGAGCAAGGTTTTGAAAGTGAATGTTAAAGAATATGCGAGGGTCCTGGGCACAAAAGTTGTAGCCCTATGTCTTAGGGTTCTATGTATAAAATTTCGTGCAAATCCGAGGTTTGAATAGGGTGATACAGTCAAAATACTGAGAGATGTACGAATATAAGGAAAAAACTTGTGAAAATTGCCCTAAAAAGGGGGTATTTTTTTTTAAATGTTGAATTAAGGCTCCGTTTCGTCTCCAATATATTCATTACCCCTGAGATCTCTTGGGGGAAAATATCAAACGAGTTGAACACGAGGGTAATACATTTCGGAGAAATTAGTCAAATCTCCAATTCACCAAAGGGGTACCCCTTTCAGAAATCTTCGAATTCTCTAATATGGATTCGAGCAATGTTTTGATAGTGAATACTAAAGAATATGTGAGGGTCCTGGGCACAAAAGTTGTAGCCCTATGTCTTAGGGTTCTATGTATAAAATGTTGTGCATATCCGAGGTTTGAATAGGGTGATACAGTCAAAATACTGAGAGATGTACGAATATAAGGAAAAAACTAGTGAAAATTGCCCTCAAAAAGGGGAATTTTTTTTTTAAATGTTGAATTAAGGCTCCGTTTCGACTCCAATATATTCATTTACCCCTGAGATCTCCTGGGGGAAAATATCGAATGAGTTGAACATGAGGGTAATACATTTCGGAGAAATTAGTGAAATCTCCAATTCACCAAAGGGTTACCCCTTTCAGAAATCTTCGATTTCTCTTATATGGATTCGAGCAATGTTTTGATAGTGAATACTAAAGAATATGTGAGGGTCCTGGGCACAAAAGTTGTAGCCCTATGTCTTAGGGTTCTATGTATAAAATGTTGTGCAGATCCGAGGTTTGAATAGGGTGATACAGTCAAAATACTGAGAGATGTACGAATATAAGGAAAAAACTTGTGAAAATTGCCCTAAAATAGGGGTATTTTTTTTTAAATGTTGAATTAAGGCTCCGTTTCGACTCCAATATATTCATTACCCCTGAGATCTCTTGGGGGAAAATATCAAACGAGTTGAACACGAGGGTAATACATTTCGGAGAAATTAGTGAAATCTCCAATTCACCAAAGGGGTACCCCTTTCAGAAATCTTCGATTTCTCTAATATGGATTCGAGCAAGGTTTTGAAAGTGAATGTTAAAGAATATGCGAGGGTCCTGGGCACAAAAGTTGTAGCCCTATGTCTTAGGGTTCTATGTATAAAATTTCGTGAAAATCCGAGGTTTGAATAGGGTGATACAGTCAAAATACTGAGAGATGTACGAATATAAGGAAAAAACTTGTGAAAATTGCCCTCAAAAAGGGGAATTTTTTTTTTAAATGTTTAATTAAGGCTCCGTTTCGACTCCAATATATTCATTTACCCGTGAGATCTCTTGGGAGAGAATATAGAACGAGTTGAACATGAGGGTAATACATTTCGGAGAAATTAGTGAAATCTCCAATTCACCAAAGGGGTACCCCCTTTCAGAAATCTTCGATTTCACTAATATGGATTCGAGCAAAGTTTTGAAAGTGAATATTAAAGAATATGCGAGGGTCCTGGGCACAAAAGTTGTAGCCCTATGTCTTTGGGTTCTATGTTTAAAATTTCGTGCAAATCCGAGGTTTGTATAGGGTGATACAGTCAAAATACTGACAGATGTACGAATATAAGGAAAAAACTTGTGAAAATTGCCCTCAAAAAGGGGTATTTTTTGTAAATGTTGAATTAAGGCTCCGTTTCGACTCCAATATATTCATTTACCCCCGAGATCTCTTGGGGGAAAATATCGAACGAGTTGAACACGAGGGTAATACATTTCGGAGAAATTAGTGAAATCTCCAATTCACCAAAGGGGTACCCCTTTCAGAAATCTTCGATTTCTCTAATATGGATTCGAGCAAGGTTTTGAAAGTGAATGTTAAAGAATATGCGAGGGTCCTGGGCACAAAAGTTGTAGCCCTATGTCTTAGGGTTCTATGTATAAAATTTCGTGCAAATCCGAGATTTTCATAGGGTGATACAGTCAAAATACTGAGAGATGTACGAATATAAGGAAAAAACTTGTGAAAATTGCCCTAAAAAGGGGGTATTTTTTTTTTAAATGTTGAATTAAGGCTCCGTTTCGTCTCCAATATATTCATTACCCCTGAGATCTCTTGGGGGAAAATATCGAACGAGTTGAACACGAGGGTAATACATTTCGGAGAAATTAGTGAAATCTCCAATTCACCAAAGGGGTACCCCTTTCAGAAATCTTCGTTTTCCCTAATATGGATTCGAGCAAGGTTTTGAAAGTGAATACTAAAGAATATGCGAGGGTCCTGGGCACAAAACTAGTAGCCCTATGTCTTAGGGTTCTATGTATAAAATTTCGTGCACATCCGAGGTTTGAATAGGGTGATGCAGTCAAAATACTGAGAGATGTACGAATATAAGGAAAAAACTTGTGAAAATTGACCTCAAAAAGGGGTATTTTTTTTTTAAATGTTGAATTAAGGCTCTGTTTCGACTCCAATATATTCATTTACCCCTGAGATCTCTTGGGGGAAAATATCGAATGTGTTGAACATGAGGGTAATACATTTCGGAGAAATTAGTGAAATCTCCCATTCACCAAAGGGGTACCCCTTTAAGAAATCTTCGATTTCTCTAATATGGATTCGAGCAATGTTTTGAAAGTGAATATTAAAGAATATGCGAGGGCCGTGGGCACAAAAGTTGTAGCCCTATGTCTTAGGGTTCTATGTATAAAATTTCGTGCAAATCCAAGGTTTGTATAGGGTGATACAGTCAAAATACTGAGAGATGTACGAATATAAGGAAAAAACTTGTGAAAATTGCCCTAAAATAGGGGTATTTTTTTTTAAATGTTGAATTAAGGCTCCGTTTCGACTCCAATATATTCATTACCCCTGAGATCTCTTGGGGGAAAATATCAAACGAGTTGAACACGAGGGTAATACATTTCGGAGAAATTAGTGAAATCTCCAATTCACCAAAGGGGTACCCCTTTCAGAAATCTTCGATTTCTCTAATATGGATTCGAGCAAGGTTTTGAAAGTGAATGTTAAAGAATATGCGAGGGTCCTGGGCACAAAAGTTGTAGCCCTATGTCTTAGGGTTCTATGTATAAAATTTCGTGAAAATCCGAGGTTTGAATAAGGTGATACAGTCAAAATACTGAGAGATGTACGAATATAAGGAAAAAACTTGTGAAAATTGCCCTCAAAAAGGGGAATTTTTTTTTTAAATGTTTAATTAAGGCTCCGTTTCGACTCCAATATATTCATTTACCCGTGAGATCTCTTGGGAGAGAATATAGAACGAGTTGAACATGAGGGTAATACATTTCGGAGAAATTAGTGAAATCTCCAATTCACCAAAGGGGTACCCCCTTTCAGAAATCTTCGATTTCACTAATATGGATTCGAGCAAAGTTTTGAAAGTGAATATTAAAGAATATGCGAGGGTCCTGGGCACAAAAGTTGTAGCCCTATGTCTTTGGGTTCTATGTTTAAAATTTCGTGCAAATCCGAGGTTTGTATAGGGTGATACAGTCAAAATACTGACAGATGTACGAATATAAGGAAAAAACTTGTGAAAATTGCCCTCAAAAAGGGGTATTTTTTGTAAATGTTGAATTAAGGCTCCGTTTCGACTCCAATATATTCATTTACCCCCGAGATCTCTTGGGGGAAAATATCGAACGAGTTGAACACGAGGGTAATACATTTCGGAGAAATTAGTGAAATCTCCAATTCACCAAAGGGGTACCCCTTTCAGAAATCTTCGATTTCTCTAATATGGATTCGAGCAAGGTTTTGAAAGTGAATGTTAAAGAATATGCGAGGGTCCTGGGCACAAAAGTTGTAGCCCTATGTCTTAGGGTTCTATGTATAAAATTTCGTGCAAATCCGAGATTTTCATAGGGTGATACAGTCAAAATACTGAGAGATGTACGAATATAAGGAAAAAACTTGTGAAAATTGCCCTAAAAAGGGGGTATTTTTTTTTTAAATGTTGAATTAAGGCTCCGTTTCGTCTCCAATATATTCATTACCCCTGAGATCTCTTGGGGGAAAATATCGAACGAGTTGAACACGAGGGTAATACATTTCGGAGAAATTAGTGAAATCTCCAATTCACCAAAGGGGTACCCCTTTCAGAAATCTTCGTTTTCCCTAATATGGATTCGAGCAAGGTTTTGAAAGTGAATACTAAAGAATATGCGAGGGTCCTGGGCACAAAACTAGTAGCCCTATGTCTTAGGGTTCTATGTATAAAATTTCGTGCACATCCGAGGTTTGAATAGGGTGATGCAGTCAAAATACTGAGAGATGTACGAATATAAGGAAAAAACTTGTGAAAATTGACCTCAAAAAGGGGTATTTTTTTTTTAAATGTTGAATTAAGGCTCTGTTTCGACTCCAATATATTCATTTACCCCTGAGATCTCTTGGGGGAAAATATCGAAGGAGATGAACATGAGGGTAATACATTTCGGAGAAATTAGTGAAATCTCCCATTCACCAAAGGGGTACCCCTTTAAGAAATCTTCGATTTCTCTAATATGGATTCGAGCAATGTTTTGAAAGTGAATATTAAAGAATATGCGAGGGCCGTGGGCACAAAAGTTGTAGCCCTATGTCTTAGGGTTCTATGTATAAAATTTCGTGCAAATCCAAGGTTTGTATAGGGTGATACAGTCAAAATACTGAGAGATGTACGAATATAAGGAAAAAACTTGTGAAAATTGCCCTAAAATAGGGGTATTTTTTTTTAAATGTTGAATTAAGGCTCCGTTTCGACTCCAATATATTCATTACCCCTGAGATCTCTTGGGGGAAAATATCAAACGAGTTGAACACGAGGGTAATACATTTCGGAGAAATTAGTGAAATCTCCAATTCACCAAAGGGGTACCCCTTTCAGAAATCTTCGAATTCTCTAATATGGATTCGAGCAAGGTTTTGAAAGTGAATGTTAAAGAATATGCGACGGTCCTGGGCACAAAAGTTGTAGCCCTATGTCTTAGGGTTCTATGTATAAAATTTCGTGCAAATCCGAGGTTTGAATAGGGTGATACAGTCAAAATACTGAGAGATGTACGAATATAAGGAAAAAACTTGTGAAAATTGCCCTAAAAAGGGGGTATTTTTTTTTAAATGTTGAATTAAGGCTCCGTTTCGTCTCCAATATATTCATTACCCCTGAGATCTCTTGGGGGAAAATATCAAACGAGTTGAACACGAGGGTAATACATTTCGGAGAAATTAGTCAAATCTCCAATTCACCAAAGGGGTACCCCTTTCAGAAATCTTCGAATTCTCTAATATGGATTCGAGCAATGTTTTGATAGTGAATACTAAAGAATATGTGAGGGTCCTGGGCACAAAAGTTGTAGCCCTATGTCTTAGGGTTCTATGTATAAAATGTTGTGCATATCCGAGGTTTGAATAGGGTGATACAGTCAAAATACTGAGAGATGTACGAATATAAGGAAAAAACTAGTGAAAATTGCCCTCAAAAAGGGGAATTTTTTTTTTAAATGTTGAATTAAGGCTCCGTTTCGACTCCAATATATTCATTTACCCCTGAGATCTCCTGGGGGAAAATATCGAATGAGTTAAACATGAGGGTAATACATTTCGGAGAAATTAGTGAAATCTCCAATTCACCAAAGGGTTACCCCTTTCAGAAATCTTCGATTTCTCTTATATGGATTCGAGCAATGTTTTGATAGTGAATACTAAAGAATATGTGAGGGTCCTGGGCACAAAAGTTGTAGCCCTATGTCTTAGGGTTCTATGTATAAAATGTTGTGCAGATCCGAGGTTTGAATAGGGTGATACAGTCAAAATACTGAGAGATGTACGAATATAAGGAAAAAACTTGTGAAAATTGCCCTAAAATAGGGGTATTTTTTTTTAAATGTTGAATTAAGGCTCCGTTTCGACTCCAATATATTCATTACCCCTGAGATCTCTTGGGGGAAAATATCAAACGAGTTGAACACGAGGGTAATACATTTCGGAGAAATTAGTGAAATCTCCAATTCACCAAAGGGGTACCCCTTTCAGAAATCTTCGATTTCTCTAATATGGATTCGAGCAAGGTTTTGAAAGTGAATGTTAAAGAATATGCGAGGGTCCTGGGCACAAAAGTTGTAGCCCTATGTCTTAGGGTTCTATGTATAAAATTTCGTGAAAATCCGAGGTTTGAATAGGGTGATACAGTCAAAATATTGAGAGATGTACGAATATAAGGAAAAAACTTGTGAAAATTGCCCTCAAAAAGGGGAATTTTTTTTTTAAATGTTTAATTAAGGCTCCGTTTCGACTCCAATATATTCATTTACCCTTGAGATCTCTTGGGAGAGAATATAGAACGAGTTAAACATGAGGGTAATACATTTCGGAGAAATTAGTGAAATCTCCAATTCACCAAAGGGGTACCCCCTTTCAGAAATCTTCGATTTCACTAATATGGATTCGAGCAATGTTTTGAAAGTGTATATTAAAGAATATGCGAGGGTCCTGGGCACAAAAGTTGTAGCCCTATGTCTTTGGGTTCTATGTTTAAAATTTCGTGCAAATCCGAGGTTTGTATAGGGTGATACAGTCAAAATACTGACAGATGTACGAATATAAGGAAAAAATTGTGAAAATTGCCCTCAAAAAGGGGTATTTTTTTTAAATGTTGAATTAAGGCTCCGTTTCGACTACAATATATTCATTTACCCCCGAGATCTCTTGGGGGAAAATATCGAACGAGTTGAACACGAGGGTAATACATTTCGGAGAAATTAGTGAAATCTCCAATTCACCAAAGGGGTACCCCTTTCAGAAATCTTCGATTTCTCTAATATGGATTCGAGCAAGGTTTTGAAAGTGAATGTTAAAGAATATGCGAGGGTCCTGGGCACAAAAGTTGTAGCCCTATGTCTTAGGGTTCTATGTATAAAATTTCGTGCAAATCCGAGGCTTGTATAGGGTGATACAGTCAAAATACTGAGAGATGTACGAATATAAGGAAAAAACTTGTGAAAATTGCCCTAAAAAGGGGGTATTTTTTTTTTAAATGTTGAATTAAGGCTCCGTTTCGTCTCCAATATATTCATTACCCCTGAGATCTCTTGGGGGAAAATATCGAACGAGTTGAACACGAGGGTAATACATTTCGGAGAAATTAGTGAAATCTCCAATTCACCAAAGGGGTACCCCTTTCAGAAATCTTCGTTTTCCCTAATATGGATTCGAGCAAGGTTTTGAAAGTGAATACTAAAGAATATGCGAGGGTCCTGGGCACAAAACTAGTAGCCCTATGTCTTAGGGTTCTATGTATAATATTTCGTGCAAATCCGAGGTTTGAATAGGGTGATGCAGTCAAAATACTGAGAGATGTACGAATATAAGGAAAAAACTTGTGAAAATTGACCTCAAAAAGGGGTATTTTTTTTTTAAATGTTGAATTAAGGCTCTGTTTCGACTCCAATATATTCATTTACCCCTGAGATCTCTTGGGGGAAAATATCGAATGAGTTGAACATGAGGGTAATACATTTCGGAGAAATTAGTCAAATCTCCAATTCACCAAAGGGTTACCCCTTTCAGAAATCTTCGATTTCTCTTATATGGATTCGAGCAATGTTTTGATAGTGAATACTAAAGAATATGTGAGGGTCCTGGGCACAAAAGTTGTAGCCCTATGTCTTAGGGTTCTATGTATAAAATGTTGTGCAGATCCGAGGTTTGAATAGGGTGATACAGTCAAAATACATAGAGATGTACGAATATAAGGAAAAAACTTGTGAAAATTGCCCTAAAATAGGGGTATTTTTTTTTAAATGTTGAATTAAGGCTCCGTTTCGACTCCAATATATTCATTACCCCTGAGATCTCTTGGGGGAAAATATCAAACGAGTTGAACACGAGGGTAATACATTTCGGAGAAATTAGTGAAATCTCCAATTCACCAAAGGGGTACCCCTTTCAGAAATCTTCGAATTCTCTAATATGGATTCGAGCAATGTTTTGATAGTGAATACTAAAGAATATGTGAGGGTCCTGGGCACAAAAGTTGTAGCCCTATGTCTTAGGGTTCTATGTATAAAATTTCGTGCAAATCCGAGGTTTGAATAGGGTGATACAGTCAAAATACTGAGAGATGTACGAATATAAGGAAAAAACTTGTGAAAATTGCCCTAAAAAGGGGGTATTTTTTTTTAAATATTGAATTAAGGCTCCGTTTCGTCTCCAATATATTCATTACCCCTGAGATCTCTTGGGGGAAAATATCAAACGAGTTGAACACGAGGGTAATACATTTCGGAGAAATTAGTCAAATCTCCAATTCACCAAAGGGGTACCCCTTTCAGAAATCTTCGAATTCTCTAATATGGATTCGAGCAATGTTTTGATAGTGAATACTAAAGAATATGTGAGGGTCCTGGGCACAAAAGTTGTAGCCCTATGTCTTAGGGTTCTATGTATAAAATGTTGTGCATATCCGAGGTTTGAATAGGGTGATACAGTCAAAATACTGAGAGATGTACGAATATAAGGAAAAAACTAGTGAAAATTGCCCTCAAAAAGGGGAATTTTTTTTTTAAATGTTGAATTAAGGCTCCGTTTCGACTCCAATATATTCATTTACCCCTGAGATCTCCTGGGGGAAAATATCGAATGAGTTGAACATGAGGGTAATACATTTCGGAGAAATTAGTGAAATCTCCAATTCACCAAAGGGTTACCCCTTTCAGAAATCTTCGATTTCTCTTATATGGATTCGAGCAATGTTTTGATAGTGAATACTAAAGAATATGTGAGGGTCCTGGGCACAAAAGTTGTAGCCCTATGTCTTAGGGTTCTATGTATAAAATGTTGTGCAGATCCGAGGTTTGAATAGGGTGATACAGTCAAAATACTGAGAGATGTACGAATATAAGGAAAAAACTTGTGAAAATTGCCCTAAAATAGGGGTATTTTTTTTTAAATGTTGAATTAAGGCTCCGTTTCGACTCCAATATATTCATTACCCCTGAGATCTCTTGGGGGAAAATATCAAACGAGTTGAACACGAGGGTAATACATTTCGGAGAAATTAGTGAAATCTCCAATTCACCAAAGGGGTACCCCTTTCAGAAATCTTCGATTTCTCTAATATGGATTCGAGCAAGGTTTTGAAAGTGAATGTTAAAGAATATGCGAGGGTCCTGGGCACAAAAGTTGTAGCCCTATGTCTTAGGGTTCTATGTATAAAATTTCGTGAAAATCCGAGGTTTGAATAGGGTGATACAGTCAAAATACTGAGAGATGTACGAATATAAGGAAAAAACTTGTGAAAATTGCCCTAAAAAGGGGGTATTTTTTTTTAAATGTTGAATTAAGGCTCCGTTTCGTCTCCAATATATTCATTACCCCTGAGATCTCTTGGGGGAAAATATCAAACGAGTTGAACACGAGGGTAATACATTTCGGAGAAATTAGTCAAATCTCCAATTCACCAAAGGGGTACCCCTTTCAGAAATCTTCGAATTCTCTAATATGGATTCGAGCAATGTTTTGATAGTGAATACTAAAGAATATGTGAGGGTCCTGGGCACAAAATTTGTAGCCCTATGTCTTAGGGTTCTATGTATAAAATGTTGTGCATATCCGAGGTTTGAATAGGGTGATACAGTCAAAATACTGAGAGATGTACGAATATAAGGAAAAAACTAGTGAAAATTGCCCTCAAAAAGGGGAATTTTTTTTTTAAATGTTGAATTAAGGCTCCGTTTCGACTCCAATATATTCATTTACCCTTGAGATCTCTTGGGAGAGAATATAGAACGAGTTGAACATGAGGGAAATACATTTCGGAGAAATTAGTGAAATCTCCAATTCACCAAAGGGGTACCCCTTTCAGAAATCTTCGATTTCTCTAATATGGATTCGAGCAATGTTTTGATAGTGAATACTAAAGAATATGTGAGGGTCCTGGGCACAAAAGTTGTAGCCCTATGTCTTAGGGTTCTATGTATAAAATGTTGTGCAAATCCGAGGTTTGAATAGGGTGATACAGTCAAAATACTGAGAGATGTACGAATATAAGGAAAAAACTTGTGAAAATTGCCCTCAAAAAGGGGAATTTTTTTTTTAAATGTTGAATTAAGGCTCTGTTTCGACTCCAATATATTCATTTACCCTGAGATCTCTTGGGGGAAAATATCGAATGAGTTGAACATGAGGGTAATACATTTCGGAGAAATTAGTGAAATCTCCCATTCACCAAAGGGGTACCCCTTTAAGAAATCTTCGATTTCTCTAATATGGATTCGAGCAATGTTTTGAAAGTGAATATTAAAGAATATGCGAGGGCCGTGGGCACAAAATTTGTAGCCCTATGTCTTAGGGTTCTATGTATAAAATTTCGTGCAAATCCAAGGTTTGTATAGGGTGATACAGTCAAAATACTGAGAGATGTACGAATATAAGGAAAAAACTTGTGAAAATTGCCCTAAAATAGGGGTATTTTTTTTTAAATGTTGAATTAAGGCTCCGTTTCGACTCCAATATATTCATTACCCCTGAGATCTCTTGGGGGAAAATATCAAACGAGTTGAACACGAGGGTAATACATTTCGGAGAAATTAGTGAAATCTCCAATTCACCAAAGGGGTACCCCTTTCAGAAATCTTCGAATTCTCTAATATGGATTCGAGCAATGTTTTGATAGTGAATACTAAAGAATATGTGAGGGTCCTGGGCACAAAAGTTGTAGCCCTATGTCTTAGGGTTCTATGTATAAAATGTTGTGCATATCCGAGGTTTGAATAGGGTGATACAGTCAAAATACTGAGAGATGTACGAATATAAGGAAAAAACTTGTGAAAATTGCCCTCAAAAAGGGGAATTTTTTTTTTAAATGTTGAATTAGGGCTCTGTTTCGACTCCAATATATTCATTTACCCCTGAGATCTCTTGGGGGAAAATATCGAATGAGTTGAACATGAGGGTAATACATTTCGGAGAAATTAGTGAAATCTCCCATTCACCAAAGGGGTACCCCTTTAAGAAATCTTCGATTTCTCTAATATGGATTCGAGCAATGTTTTGAAAGTGAATATTAAAGAATATGCGAGGGCCGTGGGCACAAAAGTTGTAGCCCTATGTCTTAGGGTTCTATGTATAAAATTTCGTGCAAATCCAAGGTTTGTATAGGGTGATACAGTCAAAATACTGAGAGATGTACGAATATAAGGAAAAAACTTGTGAAAATTGCCCTAAAATAGGGGTATTTTTTTTTAAATGTTGAATTAAGGCTCCGTTTCGACTCCAATATATTCATTACCCCTGAGATCTCTTGGGGGAAAATATCAAACGAGTTGAACACGAGGGTAATACATTTCGGAGAAATTAGTGAAATCTCCAATTCACCAAAGGGGTACCCCTTTCAGAAATCTTCGATTTCTCTAATATGGATTCGAGCAAGGTTTTGAAAGTGAATGTTAAAGAATATGCGAGGGTCCTGGGCACAAAAGTTGTAGCCCTATGTCTTACGGTTCTATGTATAAAATTTCGTGCTAATCCGAGGTTTGAATAGGGTGATACAGTCAAAATACTGAGAGATGTACGAATATAAGGAAAAAACTTGTGAAAATTGCCCTAAAAAGGGGGTATTTTTTTTTAAATGTTGAATTAAGGCTCCGTTTCGTCTCCAATATATTCATTACCCCTGAGATCTCTTGGGGGAAAATATCAAACGAGTTGAACACGAGGGTAATACATTTCGGAGAAATTAGTCAAATCTCCAATTCACCAAAGGGGTACCCCTTTCAGAAATCTTCGAATTCTCTAATATGGATTCGAGCAATGTTTTGATAGTGAATAATAAAGAATATGTGAGGGTCCTGGGCACAAAAGTTGTAGCCCTATGTCTTAGGGTTCTATGTATAAAATGTTGTGCATATCCGAGGTTTGAATAGGGTGATACAGTCAAAATACTGAGAGATGTACGAATATAAAGAAAAAACTAGTGAAAATTGCCCTCAAAAAGGGGAATTTTTTTTTTTAAATGTTGAATTAAGGCTCCGTTTCGACTCCAATATATTCATTTACCCCTGAGATCTCCTGGGGGAAAATATCGAATGAGTTGAACATGAGGGTAATACATTTCGGAGAAATTAGTGAAATCTCCAATTCACCAAAGGGTTTCCCCTTTCAGAAATCTTCGATTTCTCTTATATGGATTCGAGCAATGTTTTGATAGTGAATACTAAAGAATATGTGAGGGTCCTGGGCACAAAAGTTGTAGCCCTATGTCTTAGGGTTCTATGTATAAAATGTTGTGCAGATCCGAGGTTTGAATAGGGTGATACAGTCAAAATACTGAGAGATGTACGAATATAAGGAAAAAACTTGTGAAAATTGCCCTAAAATAGGGGTATTTTTTTTTAAATGTTGAATTAAGGCTCCGTTTCGACTCCAATATATTCATTACCCCTGAGATCTCTTGGGGGAAAATATCAAACGAGTTGAACACGAGGGTAATAGATTTCGGAGAAATTAGTGAAATCTCCAATTCACCAAAGGGGTACCCCTTTCAGAAATCTTCGATTTCTCTAATATGGATTCGAGCAAGGTTTTGAAAGTGAATGTTAAAGAATATGCGAGGGTCCTGGGCACAAAAGTTGTAGCCCTATGTCTTAGGGTTCTATGTATAAAATTTCGTGAAAATCCGAGGTTTGAATAGGGTGATACAGTCAAAATACTGAGAGATGTACGAATATAAGGAAAAAACTTGTGAAAATTGCCCTAAAAAGGGGGTATTTTTTTTTAAATGTTGAATTAAGGCTCCGTTTCGTCTCCAATATATTCATTACCCCTGAGATCTCTTGGGGGAAAATATCAAACGAGTTGAACACGAGGGAAATACATTTCGGAGAAATTAGTCAAATCTCCAATTCACCAAAGGGGTACCCCTTTAAGAAATCTTCGATTTCTCTAATATGGATTCGAGCAATGTTTTGAAAGTGAATATTAAAGAATATGCGAGGGCCGTGGGCACAAAAGTTGTAGCCCTATGACTTAGGGTTCTATGTATAAAATTTCGTACAAATCCAAGGTTTGTATAGGGTGATACAGTCAAAATACTGAGAGATGTACGAATATAAGGAAAAAACTTGTGAAAATTGCCCTCAAAAAGGGGAATTTTTTTTTTAAATGTTGAATTAAGGCTCCGTTTCGACTCCAATATATTCATTTACCCCTGAGATCTCCTGGGGGAAAATATCGAATGAGTTGAACACGAGGGTAATACATTTCGGAGAAATTAGTGAAATCTCCAATTCACCAAAGGGTTACCCCTTTCAGAAATCTTCGATTTCTCTTATATGGATTCGAGCAATGTTTTGATAGTGAATACTAAAGAATATGTGAGGGTCCTGGGCACAAAAGTTGTAGCCCTATGTCTTAGGGTTCTATGTATAAAATGTTGTGCAGATCCGAGGTTTGAATAGGGTGATACAGTCAAAATACTGAGAGATGTACGAATATAAGGAAAAAACTTGTGAAAATTGCCCTAAAATAGGGGAATTTTTTTTTTAAATGTTGAATTAAGGCTCTGTTTTGACTCCAATATATTCATTTACCCCTGAGATCTCTTGGGGGAAAATATCGAATGAGTTGAACATGAGGGTAATACATTTCGGAGAAATTAGTGAAATCTCCCATTCACCAAAGGGGTACCCCTTTAAGAAATCTTCGATTTCTCTAATATGGATTCGAGCAATGTTTTGAAAGTGAATATTAAAGAATATGCGAGGGCCGTGGGCACAAAAGTTGTAGCCCTATGTCTTAGGGTTCTATGTATAAAATTTCGTGCAAATCCGAGGTTTGAATAGGGTGATACAGTCAAAATACTGAGAGATGTACGAATATAAGGAAAAAACTTGTGAAAATTGCCCTCAAAAAGGGGAATTTTATTTTTAAATGTTTAATTAAGGCTCCGTTTCGACTCCAATATATTCATTTACCCTTGAGATCTCTTGGGAGAGAATATAGAACGAGTTGAACATGAGGGTAATACATTTCGGAGAAATTAGTGAAATCTCCAATTCACCAAAGGGGTACCCCCTTTCAGAAATCTTCGATTTAACTAATATGGATTCGAGCAATGTTTTGAAAGTGAATATTAAAGAATATGCGAGGGTCCTGGGCACAAAAGTTGTAGCCCTATGTCTTTGGGTTCTATGTTTAAAATTTCGTGCAAATCCGAGGTTTGTATAGGGTGATACAGTCAAAATACTGACAGATGTACGAATATAAGGAAAACACTTGTGAAAATTGCCCTCAAAAAGGGGAATTTTTTTTAAATGTTGAATTAAGGCTCCGTTTCGACTCCAATATATTCATTTACCCCCGAGATCTCTTGGGGGAAAATATCGAACGAGTTGAACACGAGGGTAATACATTTCGGAGAAATTAGTGAAATCTCCAATTCACCAAAGGGGTACCCCTTTCAGAAATCTTCGATTTCTCTAATATGGATTCGAGCAAGGTTTTGAAAGTGAATGTTAAAGAATATGCGAGGGTCCTGGGCACAAAAGTTGTAGCCCTATGTCTTAGGGTTCTATGTATAAAATTTCGTGCAAATCCGAGGTTTGAATAGGGTGATACAGTCAAAATACTGAGAGATGTACGAATATAAGGAAAAAACTTGTGAAAATTGCCCTAAAATAGGGGTATTTTTTTTTAAATGTTGAATTAAGGCTCCGTTTCGACTCCAATATATTCATTACCCCTGAGATCTCTTGGGGGAAAATATCGAACGAGTTGAACACGAGGGTAATACATTTCGGAGAAATTAGTGAAATCTCCAATACACCAAAGGGGTACCCCTTTCAGAAATCTTCGATTTCTCTAATATGGATTCGAGCAAGGTTTTGAAAGTGAATGTTAAAGAATATGCGAGGGTCCTGGGCACAAAAGTTGTAGCCCTATGTCTTAGGGTTCTATGTATAAAATTTCGTGCAAATCTGAGGTTTGTATAGGGTGATACAGTCAAAATACTGACAGATGTACGAATATAAGGAAAAAACTTGTGAAAATTGCCCTCAAAAAGGGGTATTTTTTTTAAATGTTGAATTAAGGCTCCGTTTCGACTCCAATATATTCATTTACCCCCGAGATCCCTTGGGGGAAAATATCGAACGAGTTGAACACGAGGGTAATACATTTCGGAGAAATTAGTGAAATCTCCAATTCACCAAAGGGGTACCCCTTTCAGAAATCTTCGATTTCTCTAATATGGATTCGAGCAAGGTTTTGAAAGTGAATGTTAAAGAATATGCGAGGGTCCTGGGCACAAAAGTTGTAGCCCTATGTCTTAGGGTTCTATGTATAAAATTTCGTGCAAATCCGAGGTTTGTATAGGGTGATACAGTCAAAATACTGAGAGATGTACGAATATAAGGAAAAAACTTGTGAAAATTGCCCTAAAATAGGGGTATTTTTTTTTTAAATGTTGAATTAAGGCTCCGTTTCGTTTCCAATATATTCATTACCCCTGAGATCTCTTGGGGGAAAATATCGAACGAGTTGAACACGAGGGTAATACATTTCGGAGAAATTAGTGAAATCTCCAATTCACCAAAGGGGTACCCCTTTCAGAAATCTTCGTTTTCCCTAATATGGATTCGAGCAAGGTTTTGAAAGTGAATACTAAAGAATATGCGAGGGTCCTGGGCACAAAACTAGTAGCCCTATGTCTTAGGGTTCTATGTATAAAATTTCGTGCAAATCCGAGGTTTGAATAGGGTGATGCAGTCAAAATACTGAGAGATGTACGAATATAAGGAAAAAACTTGTGAAAATTGACCTCAAAAAGGGGAATTTTTTTTTTAAATGTTGAATTAAGGCTCTGTTTCGACTCCAATATATTCATTTACCCCTGAGATCTCTTGGGGGAAAATATCGAAGGAGATGAACATGAGGGTAATACATTTCGGAGAAATTAGTGAAATCTCCCATTCACCAAAGGGGTACCCCTTTAAGAAATCTTCGATTTCTCTAATATGGATTCGAGCAATGTTTTGAAAGTGAATATTAAAGAATATGCGAGGGCCGTGGGCACAAAAGTTGTAGCCCTATGACTTAGGGTTCTATGTATAAAATTTCGTGCAAATCCAAGGTTTGTATAGGGTGATACAGTCAAAATACTGAGAGATGTACGAATATAAGGAAAAAACTTGTGAAAATTGCCCTAAAATAGGGGTATTTTTTTTTAAATGTTGAATTAAGGCTCCGTTTCGACTCCAATATATTCATTACCCCTGAGATCTCTTGGGGGAAAATATCGAACGAGTTGAACACGAGGGTAATACATTTCGGAGAAATTAGTGAAATCTCCAATACACCAAAGGGGTACCCCTTTCAGAAATCTTCGATTTCTCTAATATGGATTCGAGCAAGGTTTTGAAAGTGAATGTTAAAGAATATGCGAGGGTCCTGGGCACAAAAGTTGTAGCCCTATGTCTTAGGGTTCTATGTATAAAATATCGTGCAAATCTGAGGTTTGTATAGGGTGATACAGTCAAAATACTGACAGATGTACGAATATAAGGAAAAAACTTGTGAAAATTGCCCTCAAAAAGGGGTATTTTTTTTAAATGTTGAATTAAGGCTCCGTTTCGACTCCAATATATTCATTTACCCCCGAGATCTCTTGGGGGAAAATATCGAACGAGTTGAACACGAGGGTAATACATTTCGGAGAAATTAGTGAAATCTCCAATTCACCAAAGGGGTACCCCTTTCAGAAATCTTCGATTTCTCTAATATGGATTCGAGCAAGGTTTTGAAAGTGAATGTTAAAGAATATGCGAGGGTCCTGGGCACAACAGTTGTAGCCCTATGTCTTAGGGTTCTATGTATAAAATTTCGTGCAAATCCGAGGTTTGTATAGGGTGATACAGTCAAAATACTGAGAGATGTACGAATATAAGGAAAAAACTTGTGAAAATTGCCCTAAAATAGGGGTATTTTTTTTTTAAATGTTGAATTAAGGCTCCGTTTCGTCTCCAATATATTCATTACCCCTGAGATCTCTTGGGGGAAAATATCGAACGAGTTGAACACGAGGGTAATACATTTCGGAGAAATTAGTGAAATCTCCAATTCACCAAAGGGGTACCCCTTTCAGAAATCTTCGTTTTCCCTAATATGGATTCGAGCAAGGTTTTGAAAGTGAATACTAAAGAATATGCGAGGGTCCTGGGCACAAAACTAGTAGCCCTATGTCTTAGGGTTCTATGTATAAAATTTCGTGCAAATCCGAGGTTTGAATAGGGTGATGCAGTCAAAATACTGAGAGATGTACGAATATAAGGAAAAAACTTGTGAAAATTGACCTCAAAAAGGGGAATTTTTTTTTTAAATGTTGAATTAAGGCTCTGTTTCGACTCCAATATATTCATTTACCCCTGAGATCTCTTGGGGGAAAATATCGAAGGAGATGAACATGAGGGTAATACATTTCGGAGAAATTAGTGAAATCTCCCATTCACCAAAGGGGTACCCCTTTAAGAAATCTTCGATTTCTCTAATATGGATTCGAGCAATGTTTTGAAAGTGAATATTAAAGAATATGCGAGGGCCGTGGGCACAAAAGTTGTAGCCCTATGACTTAGGGTTCTATGTATAAAATTTCGTGCAAATCCAAGGTTTGTATAGGGTGATACAGTCAAAATACTGAGAGATGTACGAATATAAGGAAAAAACTTGTGAAAATTGCCCTAAAATAGGGGTATTTTTTTTTAAATGTTGAATTAAGGCTCCGTTTCGACTCCAATATATTCATTACCCCTGAGATCTCTTGGGGGAAAATATCAAACGAGTTGAACACGAGGGTAATACATTTCGGAGAAATTAGTGAAATCTCCAATTCACCAAAGGGGTACCCCTTTCAGAAATCTTCGAATTCTCTAATATGGATTCGAGCAATGTTTTGATAGTGAATACTAAAGAATATGTGAGGGTCCTGGGCACAAAAGTTGTAGCCCTATGTCTTAGGGTTCTATGTATAAAATGTTGTGCATATCCGAGGTTTGAATAGGGTGATACAGTCAAAATACTGAGAGATGTACGAATATAAGGAAAAAACTTGTGAAAATTGCCCTCAAAAAGGGGAATTTTTTTTTTAAATGTTGAATTAAGGCTCCGTTTCGACTCCAATATATTCATTTACCCCTGAGATCTCCTGGGGGAAAATATCGAATGAGTTGAACATGAGGGTAATACATTTCGGAGAAATTAGTGAAATCTCCCATTCACCAAAGGGGTACCCCTTTAAGAAATCTTCGATTTCTCTAATATTGATTCGAGCAATGTTTTGAAAGTGAATGTTAAAGAATATGCGAGGGTCCTGGGCACAAAAGTTGTAGCCCTATGTCTTAGGGTTCTATGTATAAAATTTCGTGCAAATCCGAGTTTTGAATAGGGTGATACAGTCAAAATACTGAGAGATGTACGAATATAAGGAAAAAACTTGTGAAAATTGCCCTAAAATAGGGGTATTTTTTTTTTAAATGTTGAATTAAGGCACCGTTTCGACTCCAATATATTCATTACCCCTGAGATCTCTTGGGGGAAAATATCAAACGAGTTGAACACGAGGGTAATACATTTCGGAGAAATTAGTGAAATCTCCAATTCACCAAAGGGGTACCCCTTTCAGAAATCTTCGATTTCTCTAATATGGATTCGAGCAAGGTTTTGAAAGTGAATGTTAAAGAATATGCGAGGGTCCTGGGCACAAAAGTTGTAGCCCTATGTCTTAGGGTTCTATGTATAAAATTTCGTGCAAATCCGAGGTTTGAATAGGGTGATACAGTCAAAATACTGAGAGATGTACGAATATAAGGAAAAAACTTGTGAAAATTGACCTCAAAAAGTGGTATTTTTTTTTTAAATGTTGAATTAAGGCTCCGTTTCGACTCCAATATATTCATTTACCCCCGAGATCTCTTGGGGGAAAATATCGAACGAGTCGAACATGAGGGTTATACATTTCGGAGAAATTAGTGAAATCTCCCATTCACCAAAGGGGTACCCCTTTAAGAAATCTTCGATTTCTCTAATATGGATTCGAGCAATGTTTTGAAAGTGAATATTAAAGAATATGCGAGGGCCGTGGGCACAAAAGTTGTAGCCCTATGTCTTAGGGTTCTATGTATAAAATTTCGTGCAAATCCAATGTTTGTATAGGGTGATACAGTCAAAATACTGAGAGATGTCCGAATATAAGGAAAAAACTTGTGAAAACTGCCCTCAAAAAGGGGAATTTTTTTTTTAAATGTTGAATTAAGGCTCCGTTTCGACTCCAATATATTCATTTACCCTTGAGATCTCTTGGGAGAGAATATAGAACGAGTTGAACATGAGGGAAATACATTTCGGAGAAATTAGTGAAATCTCCAATTCACCAAAGGGGTACCCCTTTCAGAAATCTTCGATTTCTCTAATATGGATTCGAGCAATGTTTTGATAGTGAATACTAAAGAATATGTGAGGGTCCTGGGCACAAAAGTTGTAGCCCTATGTCTTAGGGTTCTATGTATAAAATGTTGTGCATATCCGAGGTTTGAATAGGGTGATACAGTCAAAATACTGAGAGATGTACGAATATAAGGAAAAAACTTGTGAAAATTGCCCTCAAAAAGGGGAATTTTTTTTTTTAAATGTTTAATTAAGGCTCCGTTTCGACTCCAATATATTCATTTACCCTTGAGATCTCTTGGGAGAGAATATAGAACGAGTTGAACATGAGGGAAATACATTTCGGAGAAATTAGTGAAATCTCCAATTCACCAAAGGGGTACCCCCTTTCAGAAATCTTCGATTTCACTAATATGGATTCGAGCAATGTTTTGAAAGTGAATATTAAAGAATATGCGAGGGTCCTGGGCACAAAAGTTGTAGCCCTATGTCTTTGGGTTCTATGTATAAAATTTCGTGCAAATCCGAGGTTTGTATAGGGTGATACAGTCAAAATACTGAGAGATGTACGAATATAAGGAAAAAACTTGTGAAAATTGCCCTCAAAAAGGGGTATTTTTTTTAAATGTTGAATTAAGGCTCCGTTTCGACTCCAATATATTCATTTACCCCCGAGATCTCTTGGGGGAAAATATCGAACGAGTTGAACACGAGGGTAATACATTTCGGAGAAATTAGTGAAATCTCTAATTCACCAAAGGGGTACCCCTTTCAGAAATCTTCGATTTCTCTAATATGGATTCGAGTAAGGTTTGGAAAGTGAATGTTAAAGAATATGCGAGGGTCCTGGGCACAAAAGTTGTAGCCCTATGTCTTAGGGTTCTATGTATAAAATTTCGTGCAAATCCGAGGTTTGTATAGGGTGATACAGTCAAAATACTGAGAGATGTACGAATATAAGGAAAAACTTGTGAAAATTGCCCTAAAAAGGGGGTATTTTTTTTTAAATGTTGAATTAAGGCTCCGTTTCGTCTCCAATATATTCATTACCCCTGAGATCTCTTGGGGGAAAATATCGAACGAGTTGAACACGAGGGTAATACATTTCGAAGAAATTAGTGAAATCTCCAATTCACCAAAGGGGTACCCCTTTCAGAAATCTTCGATTTCTCTAATATGGATTCGAGCAAGGTTTTGAAAGTGAATACTAAAGAATATGCGAGGGTCCTGGGCACAAAACTAGTAGCCCTATGTCTTAGGGTTCTATGTATAAAATTTCGTGCAAATCCGAGGTTTGAATAGGGTGATGCAGTCAAAATACTGAGAGATGTACGAATATAAGGAAAAAACTTGTGAAAATTGACCTCAAAAAGGGGTATTTTTTTTTTAAATGTTGAATTAAGGCTCCGTTTCGACTCCAATATATTCATTTACCCCTGAGATCTCTTGGGGGAAAATATCGAATGTGTTGAACATGAGGGTAATACATTTCGGAGAAATTAGTGAAATCTCCCATTCACCAAAGGGGTACCCCTTTAAGAAATCATCGATTTGTCTAATATGGATTCGAGCAATGTTTTGAAAGTGAATATTAAAGAATATGCGAGAGCCGTGGGCACAAAAGTTGTAGCCCTATGTCTTAGGGTTCTATGTATAAAATTTCGTGCAAATCCAAGGTTTTTATAGGGTGATACAGTCAAAATACTGAGAGATGTACGAATATAAGGAAAAAACTTGTGAAAATTGCCCTAAAATAGGGGTATTTTTTTTTAAATGTTGAATTAAGGCTCCGTTTCGACTCCAATATATTCATTTACCCCCGAGATCTCTTGGGGGAAAATATCGAACGAGTTGAACATGAGGGTTATACATTTCGGAGAAATTAGTGAAATCTCCAATTCACCAAAGGGTACCCCTTTCAGAAATCTTCGATTTCACTAATATGGATTCGAGCAATGTTTTGAAAGTGAATATTAAAGAATATGCGAGGGTCCTGGAAACAAAAGTTGTAGCCCTATGTCTTAGGGTTCTATGTATAAAATTTCGTGCAAAGCCAAGGTTTGTATAGGGTGATACAGTCAAAATACTGAGAGATGTACGAATATAAGGAAAAAACTTGTGAAAATTGCCCTCAAAAAGGGGAATTTTTTTTTTTAAATGTTTAATTAAGGCTCCGTTTCGACTCCAATATATTCATTTACCCTTGAGATCTCTTGGGAGAGAATATAGAACGAGTTGAACATGAGGGAAATACATTTCGGAGAAATTAGTGAAATCTCCAATTCACCAAAGGGGTACCCCCTTTCAGAAATCTTCGATTTCACTAATATGGATTCGAGCAATGTTTTGAAAGTGAATATTAAAGAATATGCGAGGGTCCTGGGCACAAAAGTTGTAGCCCTATGTCTTTGGGTTCTATGTATAAAATTTCGTGCAAATCCGAGGTTTGTATAGGGTGATACAGTCAAAATACTGAGAGATGTACGAATATAAGGAAAAACTTGTGAAAATTGCCCTAAAAAGGGGGTATTTTTTTTTAAATGTTGAATTAAGGCTCCGTTTCGACTCCAATATATTCATTACCCCTGAGATCTCTTGGGGGAAAATATCAAACGAGTTGAACACGAGGGTAATACGTTTCGGAGAAATTAGTGAAATCTCCAATTCACCAAAGGGGTACCCCTTTCAGAAATCTTCGAATTCTCTAATATGGATTCGAGCAATGTTTTGATAGTGAATACTAATAAATATGTGAGGGTCCTGGGCACAAAAGTTGTAGCCCTATGTCTTAGGGTTCTATGTATAAAATGTTGTGCATATCCGAGGTTTGAATAGGGTGATACAGTCAAAATACTGAGAGATGTACGAATATAAGGAAAAAACTTGTGAAAATTGCCCTCAAAAAGGGGAATTTTTTTTTTAAATGTTGAATTAAGGCTCCGTTTCGACTCCAATATATTCATTTACCCCTGAGATCTCCTGGGGGAAAATATCGAATGAGTTGAACATGAGGGTAATACATTTCGGAGAAATTAGTGAAATCTCCCATTCACCAAAGGGGTACCCCTTTAAGAAATCTTCGATTTCTCTAATATTGATTCGAGCAATGTTTTGAAAGTGAATGTTAAAGAATATGCGAGGGTCCTGGGCACAAAAGTTGTAGCCCTATGTCTTAGGGTTCTATGTATAAAATTTCGTGCAAATCCGAGTTTTGAATAGGGTGATACAGTCAAAATACTGAGAGATGTACGAATATAAGAAAAAAACTTGTGAAAATTGCCCTAAAATAGGGGTATTTTTTTTTTAAATGTTGAATTAAGGCACCGTTTCGACTCCAATATATTCATTACCCCTGAGATCTCTTGGGGGAAAATATCAAACGAGTTGAACACGAGGGTAATACATTTCGGAGAAATTAGTGAAATCTCCAATTCACCAAAGGGGTACCCCTTTCAGAAATCTTCGATTTCTCTAATATGGATTCGAGCAAGGTTTTGAAAGTGAATGTTAAAGAATATGCGAGGGTCCTGGGCACAAAAGTTGTAGCCCTATGTCTTAGGGTTCTATGTATAAAATTTCGTGCAAATCCGAGGTTTGAATAGGGTGATACAGTCAAAATACTGAGAGATGTACGAATATAAGGAAAAAACTTGTGAAAATTGACCTCAAAAAGTGGTATTTTTTTTTTAAATGTTGAATTAAGGCTCCGTTTCGACTCCAATATATTCATTTACCCCCGAGATCTCTTGGGGGAAAATATCGAACGAGTTGAACATGAGGGTTATACATTTCGGAGAAATTAGTGAAATCTCCCATTCACCAAAGGGGTACCCCTTTAAGAAATCTTCGATTTCTCTAATATGGATTCGAGCAATGTTTTGAAAGTGAATATTAAAGAATATGCGAGGGCCGTGGGCACAAAAGTTGTAGCCCTATGTCTTAGGGTTCTATGTATAAAATTTCGTGCAAATCCAATGTTTGTATAGGGTGATACAGTCAAAATACTGAGAGATGTCCGAATATAAGGAAAAAACTTGTGAAAACTGCCCTCAAAAAGGGGTATTTTTTTTTAAATGTTGAATTAAGGCTCCGTTTCGACTCCAATATATTCATTACCCCTGAGATCTCTTGGGGGAAAATATCGAACGAGTTGAACACGAGGGTAATACATTTCGGAGAAATTAGTGAAATCTCCCATTCACAAAAGGGGTACCCCTTTCAGAAATCTTCGAATTCTCTAATATGGATTCGAGCAATGTTTTGATAGTGAATACTAAAGAATATGTGAGGGTCCTGGGCACAAAAGTTGTAGCCCTATGTCTTAGGGTTCTATGTATAAAATGTTGTGCATATCCGAGGTTCGAATAGGGTGATACAGTCAAAATACTGAGAGATGTACGAATATAAGGAAAAAACTAGTGAAAATTGCCCTCAAAAAGGGGAATTTTTTTTTTAAATGTTGAATTAAGGCTCCGTTTCGACTCCAATATATTCATTTACCCCTGAGATCTCTTGGGGGAAAATATCGAATGAGTTGAACATGAGGGTAATACATTTCGGAGAAATTAGTGAAATCTCCAATTCACCAAAGGGTTACCCCTTTCAGAAATCTTCGATTTCTCTAATATGGATTCGAGCAATGTTTTGATAGTGAATACTAAAGAATATGTGAGGGTCCTGGGCACAAAAGTTGTAGCCCTATGTCTTAGGGTTCTATGTATAAAATGTTGTGCATATCCGAGGTTTGAATAGGGTGATACAGTCAAAATACTGAGAGATGTACGAATATAAGGAAAAAACTAGTGAAAATTGCCCTCAAAAAGGGGAATTTTTTTTTTAAATGTTGAATTAAGGCTCCGTTTCGACTCCAATATATTCATTTACCCTTGAGATCTCTTGGGAGAGAATATAGAACGAGTTGAACATGAGGGAAATACATTTCGGAGAAATTAGTGAAATCTCCAATTCACCAAAGGGGTACCCCTTTCAGAAATCTTCGATTTCTCTAATATGGATTCGAGCAATGTTTTGATAGTGAATACTAAAGAATATGTGAGGGTCCTGGGCACAAAAGTTGTAGCCCTATGTCTTAGGGTTCTATGTATAAAATGTTGTGCATATCCGAGGTTTGAATAGGGTGATACAGTCAAAATACTGAGAGATGTACGAATATAAGGAAAAAACTTGTGAAAATTGCCCTCAAAAAGGGGAATTTTTTTTTTTAAATGTTTAATTAAGGCTCCGTTTCGACTCCAATATATTCATTTACCCTTGAGATCTCTTGGGAGAGAATATAGAACGAGTTGAACATGAGGGAAATACATTTCGGAGAAATTAGTGAAATCTCCAATTCACCAAAGGGGTACCCCCTTTCAGAAATCTTCGATTTCACTAATATGGATTCGAGCAATGTTTTGAAAGTGAATATTAAAGAATATGCGAGGGTCCTGGGCACAAAAGTTGTAGCCCTATGTCTTTGGGTTCTATGTATAAAATTTCGTGCAAATCCGAGGTTTGTATAGGGTGATACAGTCAAAATACTGAGAGATGTACGAATATAAGGAAAAAACTTGTGAAAATTGCCCTCAAAAAGGGGTATTTTTTTTAAATGTTGAATTAAGGCTCCGTTTCGACTCCAATATATTCATTTACCCCCGAGATCTCTTGGGGGAAAATATCGAACGAGTTGAACACGAGGGTAATACATTTCGGAGAAATTAGTGAAATCTCCAATTCACCAAAGGGGTACCCCTTTCAGAAATCTTCGATTTCTCTAATATGGATTCGAGTAAGGTTTGGAAAGTGAATGTTAAAGAATATGCGAGGGTCCTGGGCACAAAAGTTGTAGCCCTATGTCTTAGGGTTCTATGTATAAAATGTTGTGCATATCCGAGGTTTGAATAGGGTGATACAGTCAAAATACTGAGAGATGTACGAATATAAGGAAAAAACTAGTGAAAATTGCCCTCAAAAAGGGGAATTTTTTTTTTAAATGTTGAATTAAGGCTCCGTTTCGACTCCAATATATTCATTTACCCTTGAGATCTCTTGGGAGAGAATATAGAACGAGTTGAACATGAGGGAAATACATTTCGGAGAAATTAGTGAAATCTCCAATTCACCAAAGGGGTACCCCTTTCAGAAATCTTCGATTTCTCTAATATGGATTCGAGCAATGTTTTGATAGTGAATACTAAAGAATATGTGAGGGTCCTGGGCACAAAAGTTGTAGCCCTATGTCTTAGGGTTCTATGTATAAAATTTTGTGCATATCCGAGGTTTGAATAGGGTGATACAGTCAAAATACTGAGAGATGTACGAATATAAGGAAAAAACTTGTGAAAATTGCCCTCAAAAAGGGGAATTTTTTTTTTTAAATGTTTAATTAAGGCTCCGTTTCGACTCCAATATATTCATTTACCCTTGAGATCTCTTGGGAGAGAATATAGAACGAGTTGAACATGAGGGAAATACATTTCGGAGAAATTAGTGAAATCTCCAATTCACCAAAGGGGTACCCCCTTTCAGAAATCTTCGATTTCACTAATATGGATTCGAGCAATGTTTTGAAAGTGAATATTAAAGAATATGCGAGGGTCCTGGGCACAAAAGTTGTAGCCCTATGTCTTTGGGTTCTATGTATAAAATTTCGTGCAAATCCGAGGTTTGTATAGGGTGATACAGTCAAAATACTGAGAGATGTACGAATATAAGGAAAAAACTTGTGAAAATTGCCCTCAAAAAGGGGTATTTTTTTTAAATGTTGAATTAAGGCTCCGTTTCGACTCCAATATATTCATTTACCCCCGAGATCTCTTGGGGGAAAATATCGAACGAGTTGAACACGAGGGTAATACATTTCGGAGAAATTAGTGAAATCTCCAATTCACCAAAGGGGTACCCCTTTCAGAAATCTTCGATTTCTCTAATATGGATTCGAGTAAGGTTTGGAAAGTGAATGTTAAAGAATATGCGAGGGTCCTGGGCACAAAAGTTGTAGCCCTATGTCTTAGGGTTCTATGTATAAAATTTCGTGCAAATCCGAGGTTTGTATAGGGTGATACAGTCAAAATACTGAGAGATGTACGAATATAAGGAAAAACTTGTGAAAATTGCCCTAAAAAGGGGGTATTTTTTTTTAAATGTTGAATTAAGGCTCCGTTTCGTCTCCAATATATTCATTACCCCTGAGATCTCTTGGGGGAAAATATCGAACGAGTTGAACACGAGGGTAATACATTTCGAAGAAATTAGTGAAATCTCCAATTCACCAAAGGGGTACCCCTTTCAGAAATCTTCGATTTCTCTAATATGGATTCGAGCAAGGTTTTGAATGTGAATACTAAAGAATATGCGAGGGTCCTGGGCACAAAACTAGTAGCCCTATGTCTTAGGGTTCTATGTATAAAATTTCGTGCAAATCCGAGGTTTGAATAGGGTGATGCAGTCAAAATACTGAGAGATGTACGAATATAAGGAAAAAACTTGTGAAAATTGACCTCAAAAAGGGGTATTTTTTTTTTAAATGTTGAATTAAGGCTCCGTTTCGACTCCAATATATTCATTTACCCCTGACATCTCTTGGGGGAAAATATCGAATGTGTTGAACATGAGGGTAATACATTTCGGAGAAATTAGTGAAATCTCCCATTCACCAAAGGGGTACCCCTTTAAGAAATCATCGATTTCTCTAATATGGATTCGAGCAATGTTTTGAAAGTTAATATTAAAGAATATGCGAGAGCCGTGGGCACAAAAGTTGTAGCCCTATGTCTTTGGGTTCTATGTATAAAATTTCGTGCAAATCCAAGGTTTGTATAGGGTGATACAGTCAAAATACTGAGAGATGTACGAATATAAGGAAAAAACTTGTGAAAATTGCCCTAAAAAAGGGGTATTTTTTTTAAATGTTGAATTAAGGCTCCGTTTCGACTCCAATATATTCATTTACCCCCGAGATCTCTTGGGGGAAAATATCGAACGAGTTGAACACGAGGGTAATACATTTCGGAGAAATTAGTGAAATCTCCAATTCACCAAAGGGGTACCCCTTTCAGAAATCTTCGATTTCTCTAATATGGATTCGAGTAAGGTTTGGAAAGTGAATGTTAAAGAATATGCGAGGGTCCTGGGCACAAAAGTTGTAGCCCTATGTCTTAGGGTTCTATGTATAAAATTTCGTGCAAATCCGAGGTTTGTATAGGGTGATACAGTCAAAATACTGAGAGATGTACGAATATAAGGAAAAAACTTGTGAAAATTGCCCTCAAAAAGGGGTATTTTTTTTAAATGTTGAATTAAGGCTCCGTTTCGACTCCAATATATTCATTTACCCCCGAGATCTCTTGGGGGAAAATATCGAACGAGTTGAACACGAGGGTAATACATTTCGGAGAAATTAGTGAAATCTCCAATTCACCAAAGGGGTACCCCTTTCAGAAATCTTCGTTTTCTCTAATATGGATTCGAGCAAGGTTTTGAAAGTGAATGTTAAAGAATATGCGAGGGTCCTGGGCACAAAAGTTTTAGCCCTATGTCTTAGGGTTCTATGTATAAAATTTCGTGCAAATCCGAGGTTTGAATAGGGTGATACAGTCAAAATACTGAGAGATGTACGAATATAAGGAAAAAACTTGTGAAAATTGACCTCAAAAAGGGGTATTTTTTTTTTAAATGTTGAATTAAGGCTCCGTTTCGACTCCAATATATTCATTTACCCCCGAGATCTCTTGGGGGAAAATATCGAACGAATTGAACATGAGGGTAATACATTTCGGAGAAATTAGTGAAATCTCCAATTCACCAAAGGGGTACCCCTTTCAGAATTCTTCGATTTCTCTAATATGGATTCGAGCAAGGTTTTGAAAGTGAATGTTAAAGAATATGCGAGGGTTCTGGGCACAAAAGTTGTAGCCCTATGTCTTAGGGTTCTATGTATAAAATGTCGTGCAAATCCGAGGTTTGAATAGGGTGATACAGTCAAAATACTGAGAGATGTACGAATATAAGGAAAAAACTTGTGAAAATTGACCTCAAAAAGGGGTATTTTTTTTTTAAATGTTGAATTAAGGCTCCGTTTCGACTCCAATATATTCATTTACCCCCGTGATCTCTTGGGGGAAAATATCGAACGAGTTGAACATGAGGGTAATACATTTCGGAGAAATTAGTGAAATCTCCAATTCACCAAAGGGGTACCCCTTTCAGAAATCTTCGATTTCACTAATATGGATTCGAGCAATGTTTTGAAAGTGAATATTAAAGAATATGCGAGGGTCCTGGGCACAAAAGTTGTAGCCCTATGTCTTAGGGTTCTATGTATAAAATTTCGTGCAAATCCGAGGTTTGTATAGGGTGATACAGTCAAAATACTGAGAGATGTACGAATATAAGGAAAAACTTGTGAAAATTGCCCTAAAAAGGGGGTATTTTTTTTTAAATGTTGAATTAAGGCTCCGTTTCGACTCCAATATATTCATTTACCCCTGAGATCTCTTGGGGGAAAATATCGAATGTGTTGAACATGAGGGTAATACATTTCGGAGAAATTAGTGAAATCTCCCATTCACCAAAGGGGTACCCCTTTAAGAAATCATCGATTTGTCTAATATGGATTCGAGCAATGTTTTGAAAGTGAATATTAAAGAATATGCGAGAGCCGTGGGCACAAAAGTTGTAGCCCTATGTCTTAGGGTTCTATGTATAAAATTTCGTGCAAATCCGAGGTTTGTATAGGGTGATACAGTCAAAATACTGAGAGATGTACGAATATAAGGAAAAACTTGTGAAAATTGCCCTAAAAAGGGGGTATTTTTTTTTAAATGTTGAATTAAGGCTCCGTTTCGTCTCCAATATATTCATTACCCCTGAGATCTCTTGGGGGAAAATATCGAACGAGTTGAACACGAGGGTAATACATTTCGAAGAAATTAGTGAAATCTCCAATTCACCAAAGGGGTACCCCTTTCAGAAATCTTCGATTTCTCTAATATGGATTCGAGCAAGGTTTTGAATGTGAATACTAAAGAATATGCGAGGGTCCTGGGCACAAAACTAGTAGCCCTATGTCTTAGGGTTCTATGTATAAAATTTCGTGCAAATCCGAGGTTTGAATAGGGTGATGCAGTCAAAATACTGAGAGATGTACGAATATAAGGAAAAAACTTGTGAAAATTGACCTCAAAAAGGGGTATTTTTTTTTTAAATGTTGAATTAAGGCTCCGTTTCGACTCCAATATATTCATTTACCCCTGACATCTCTTGGGGGAAAATATCGAATGTGTTGAACATGAGGGTAATACATTTCGGAGAAATTAGTGAAATCTCCCATTCACCAAAGGGGTACCCCTTTAAGAAATCATCGATTTCTCTAATATGGATTCGAGCAATGTTTTGAAAGTTAATATTAAAGAATATGCGAGAGCCGTGGGCACAAAAGTTGTAGCCCTATGTCTTTGGGTTCTATGTATAAAATTTCGTGCAAATCCAAGGTTTGTATAGGGTGATACAGTCAAAATACTGAGAGATGTACGAATATAAGGAAAAAACTTGTGAAAATTGCCCTAAAAAAGGGGTATTTTTTTTAAATGTTGAATTAAGGCTCCGTTTCGACTCCAATATATTCATTTACCCCCGAGATCTCTTGGGGGAAAATATCGAACGAGTTGAACACGAGGGTAATACATTTCGGAGAAATTAGTGAAATCTCCAATTCACCAAAGGGGTACCCCTTTCAGAAATCTTCGATTTCTCTAATATGGATTCGAGTAAGGTTTGGAAAGTGAATGTTAAAGAATATGCGAGGGTCCTGGGCACAAAAGTTGTAGCCCTATGTCTTAGGGTTCTATGTATAAAATTTCGTGCAAATCCGAGGTTTGTATAGGGTGATACAGTCAAAATACTGAGAGATGTACGAATATAAGGAAAAACTTGTGAAAATTGCCCTAAAAAGGGGGTATTTTTTTTTAAATGTTGAATTAAGGCTCCGTTTCGTCTCCAATATATTCATTACCCCTGAGATCTCTTGGGGGAAAATATCGAACGAGTTGAACATGAGGGTAATACATTTCGAAGAAATTAGTGAAATCTCCAATTCACCAAAGGGGTACCCCTTTCAGAAATCTTCGATTTCTCTAATATGGATTCGAGCAAGGTTTTGAAAGTGAATACTAAAGAATATGCGAGGGTCCTGGGCACAAAACTAGTAGCCCTATGTCTTAGGGTTCTATGTATAAAATTTCGTGCAAATCCGAGGTTTGAATAGGGTGATGCAGTCAAAATACTGAGAGATGTACGAATATAAGGAAAAAACTTGTGAAAATTGACCTCAAAAAGGGGTATTTTTTTTTTAAATGTTGAATTAAGGCTCCGTTTCGACTCCAATATATTCATTTACCCCTGAGATCTCTTGGGGGAAAATATCGAATGTGTTGAACATGAGGGTAATACATTTCGGAGAAATTAGTGAAATCTCCCATTCACCAAAGGGGTACCCCTTTAAGAAATCATCGATTTGTCTAATATGGATTCGAGCAATGTTTTGAAAGTGAATATTAAAGAATATGCGAGAGCCGTGGGCACAAAAGTTGTAGCCCTATGTCTTAGGGTTCTATGTATAAAATTTCGTGCAAATCCAAGGTTTTTATAGGGTGATACAGTCAAAATACTGAGAGATGTACGAATATAAGGAAAAAACTTGTGAAAATTGCCCTAAAATAGGGGTATTTTTTTTTAAATGTTGAATTAAGGCTCCGTTTCGACTCCAATATATTCATTTACCCCCGAGATCTCTTGGGGGAAAATATCGAACGAGTTGAACATGAGGGTTATACATTTCGGAGAAATTAGTGAAATCTCCAATTCACCAAAGGGTACCCCTTTCAGAAATCTTCGATTTCACTAATATGGATTCGAGCAATGTTTTGAAAGTGAATATTAAAGAATATGCGAGGGTCCTGGAAACAAAAGTTGTAGCCCTATGTCTTAGGGTTCTATGTATAAAATTTCGTGCAAAGCCAAGGTTTGTATAGGGTGATACAGTCAAAATACTGAGAGATGTACGAATATAAGGAAAAAACTTGTGAAAATTGCCCTCAAAAAGGGGAATTTTTTTTTTTAAATGTTTAATTAAGGCTCCGTTTCGACTCCAATATATTCATTTACCCTTGAGATCTCTTGGGAGAGAATATAGAACGAGTTGAACATGAGGGAAATACATTTCGGAGAAATTAGTGAAATCTCCAATTCACCAAAGGGGTACCCCCTTTCAGAAATCTTCGATTTCACTAATATGGATTCGAGCAATGTTTTGAAAGTGAATATTAAAGAATATGCGAGGGTCCTGGGCACAAAAGTTGTAGCCCTATGTCTTTGGGTTCTATGTATAAAATTTCGTGCAAATCCGAGGTTTGTATAGGGTGATACAGTCAAAATACTGAGAGATGTACGAATATAAGGAAAAAACTTGTGAAAATTGCCCTCAAAAAGGGGTATTTTTTTTAAATGTTGAATTAAGGCTCCGTTTCGACTCCAATATATTCATTTACCCCCGAGATCTCTTGGGGGAAAATATCGAACGAGTTGAACACGAGGGTAATACATTTCGGAGAAATTAGTGAAATCTCCAATTCACCAAAGGGGTACCCCTTTCAGAAATCTTCGATTTCTCTAATATGGATTCGAGTAAGGTTTGGAAAGTGAATGTTAAAGAATATGCGAGGGTCCTGGGCACAAAAGTTGTAGCCCTATGTCTTAGGGTTCTATGTATAAAATTTTGTGCAAATCCGAGGTTTGTATAGGGTGATACAGTCAAAATACTGAGAGATGTACGAATATAAGGAAAAACTTGTGAAAATTGCCCTAAAAAGGGGGTATTTTTTTTTAAATGTTGAATTAAGGCTCCGTTTCGTCTCCAATATATTCATTACCCCTGAGATCTCTTGGGGGAAAATATCGAACGAGTTGAACACGAGGGTAATACATTTCGCAGAAATTAGTGAAATCTCCAATTCACCAAAGGGGTACCCCTTTCAGAAATCTTCGATTTCTCTAATATGGATTCGAGCAAGGTTTTGAAAGTGAATACTAAAGAATATGCGAGGGTCCTGGGCACAAAACTAGTAGCCCTATGTCTTAGGGTTCTATGTATAAAATTTCGTGCAAATCCGAGGTTTGAATAGGGTGATGCAGTCAAAATACTGAGAGATGTACGAATATAAGGAAAAAACTTGTGAAAATTGACCTCAAAAAGGGGTATTTTTTTTTTAAATGTTGAATTAAGGCTCCGTTTCGACTCCAATATATTCATTTACCCCTGAGATCTCTTGGGGGAAAATATCGAATGTGTTGAACATGAGGGTAATACATTTCGGAGAAATTAGTGAAATCTCCCATTCACCAAAGGGGTACCCCTTTAAGAAATCATCGATTTCTCTAATATGGATTCGAGCAATGTTTTGAAAGTGAATATTAAAGAATATGCGAGAGCCGTGGGCACAAAAGTTGTAGCCCTATGTCTTAGGGTTCTATGTATAAAATTTCGTGCAAATCCAAGGTTTTTATAGGGTGATACAGTCAAAATACTGAGAGATGTACGAATATAAGGAAAAAACTTGTGAAAATTGCCCTAAAATAGGGGTATTTTTTTTTAAATGTTGAATTAAGGCTCCGTTTCGACTCCAATATATTCATTTACCCCCGAGATCTCTTGGGGGAAAATATCGAACGAGTTGAACATGAGGGTTATACATTTCGGAGAAATTAGTGAAATCTCCAATTCACCAAAAGGTACCCCTTTCAGAAATCTTCGATTTCACTAATATGGATTCGAGCAATGTTTTGAAAGTGAATATTAAAGAATATGCGAGGGTCCTGGAAACAAAAGTTGTAGCCCTATGTCTTAGGGTTCTATGTATAAAATTTCGTGCAAAGCCAAGGTTTGTATAGGGTGATACAGTCAAAATACTGAGAGATGTACGAATATAAGGAAAAAACTTGTGAAAATTGCCCTCAAAAAGGGGTATTTTTTTTAAATGTTGAATTAAGGCTCCGTTTCAACTCCAATATATTCATTTACCCCCGAGATCTCTTGGGGGAAAATATCGAACGAGTTGAACACGAGGGTAATACATTTCGGAGAAATTAGTGAAATCTCCAATTCACCAAAGGGGTACCCCTTTCAGAAATCTTCGTTTTCTCTAATATGGATTCGAGCAAGGTTTTGAAAGTGAATGTTAAAGAATATGCGAGGGTTCTGGGCACAAAAGTTGTAGCCCTATGTCTTAGGGTTCTATGTATAAAATTTCGTGCAAATCCGAGGTTTGAATAGGGTGATACAGTCAAAATACTGAGAGATGTACGAATATAAGGAAAAAACTTGTGAAAATTGACCTCAAAAAGGGGTATTTTTTTTTTTAAATGTTGAATTAAGGCTCCGTTTCGACTCCAATATATTCATTTACCCCCGAGATCTCTTGGGGGAAAATATCGAACGAGTTGAACATGAGGGTAATACATTTCGGAGAAATTAGTGAAATCTCCAATTCACCAAAGGGGTACCCCTTTCAGAAATCTTCGATTTCACTAATATGGATTCGAGCAATGTTTTGAAAGTGAATATTAAAGAATATGCGAGGGTCCTGGGCACAAAAGTTGTAGCCCTATGTCTTAGGGTTCTATGTATAAAATTTCGTGCAAATCCAAGGTTTGTATAGGGTGATACAGTCAAAATACTGAGAGATGTACGAATATAAGGAAAAAATTTGTGAAAATTGCCCTCAAAAAGGGGTATTTTTTTTAAATGTTGAATTAAGGCTCCGTTTCGACTCCAATATATTCATTTACCCCCGAGATCTCTTGGGGGAAAATATCGAACGAGTTGAACACGAGGGTAATACATTTCGGAGAAATTAGTGAAATCTCCAATTCACCAAAGGGGTACCCCTTTCAGAAATCTTCGATTTCTCTAATATGGATTCGAGCAAGGTTTTGAAAGTGAATGTTAAAGAATATGCGAGGGTCCTGGGTACAAAAGTTTTAGCCCTATGTCTTAGGGTTCTATGTATAAAATGTCGTGCAAATCCGAGGTTTGAATAGGGTGATACAGTCAAAATACTGAGAGATGTACGAATATAAGGAAAAAACTTGTGAAAATTGACCTCAAAAAGGGGTATTTTTTTTTTAAATGTTGAATTAAGGCTCCGTTTCGACTCCAATATATTCATTTACCCCCGAGATCTCTTGGGGGAAAATATCGAACGAATTGAACATGAGGGTAATACATTTCGGAGAAATTAGTGAAATCTCCAATTCACCAAAGGGGTACCCCTTTCAGAAATCTTCGATTTCTCTAATATGGATTCGAGCAAGGTTTTGAAAGTGAATGTTAAAGAATATGCGAGGGTTCTGGGCACAAAAGTTGTAGCCCTATGTCTTAGGGTTCTATGTATAAAATTTCGTGCAAATCCGAGGTTTGAATAGGGTGATACAGTCAAAATACTGAGAGATGTACGAATATAAGGAAAAAACTTGTGAAAATTGACCTCAAAAAGGGGTATTTTTTTTTTAAATGTTGAATTAAGGCTCCGTTTCGACTCCAATATATTCATTTACCCCCGAGATCTCTTGGGGGAAAATATCGAACGAATTGAACATGAGGGTAATACATTTCGGAGAAATTAGTGAAATCTCCAATTCACCAAAGGGGTACCCCTTTCAGAAATCTTCGATTTCTCTAATATGGATTCGAGCAATGTTTTGATAGTGAATACTAAAGAATATGTGAGAGTCCTGGGCACAAAAGTTGTAGCCCTATGTCTTAGGGTTCTATGTATAAAATGTTGTGCATATCCGAGGTTTGAATAGGGTGATACAGTCAAAATACTGAGAGATGTACGAATATAAGGAAAAAACTTGTGAAAATTGCCCTCAAAAAGGGGAATTTTTTTTTTTAAATGTTTAATTAAGGCTCCGTTTCGACTCCAATATATTCATTTACCCTTGAGATCTCTTGGGAGAGAATATAGAACGAGTTGAACATGAGGGAAATACATTTCGGAGAAATTAGTGAAATCTCCAATTCACCAAAGGGGTACCCCCTTTCAGAAATCTTCGATTTCACTAATATGGATTCGAGCAATGTTTTGAAAGTGAATATTAAAGAATATGCGAGGGTCCTGGGCACAAAAGTTGTAGCCCTATGTCTTTGGGTTCTATGTATAAAATTTCGTGCAAATCCGAGGTTTGTATAGGGTGATACAGTCAAAATACTGAGAGATGTACGAATATAAGGAAAAAACTTGTGAAAATTGCCCTCAAAAAGGGGTATTTTTTTTAAATGTTGAATTAAGGCTCCGTTTCGACTCCAATATATTCATTTACCCCCGAGATCTCTTGGGGGAAAATATCGAACGAGTTGAACACGAGGGTAATACATTTCGGAGAAATTAGTGAAATCTCCAATTCACCAAAGGGGTACCCCTTTCAGAAATCTTCGATTTCTCTAATATGGATTCGAGTAAGGTTTGGAAAGTGAATGTTAAAGAATATGCGAGGGTCCTGGGCACAAAAGTTGTAGCCCTATGTCTTAGGGTTCTATGTATAAAATGTTGTGCATATCCGAGGTTTGAATAGGGTGATACAGTCAAAATACTGAGAGATGTACGAATATAAGGAAAAAACTAGTGAAAATTGCCCTCAAAAAGGGGAATTTTTTTTTTAAATGTTGAATTAAGGCTCCGTTTCGACTCCAATATATTCATTTACCCTTGAGATCTCTTGGGAGAGAATATAGAACGAGTTGAACATGAGGGAAATACATTTCGGAGAAATTAGTGAAATCTCCAATTCACCAAAGGGGTACCCCTTTCAGAAATCTTCGATTTCTCTAATATGGATTCGAGCAATGTTTTGATAGTGAATACTAAAGAATATGTGAGGGTCCTGGGCACAAAAGTTGTAGCCCTATGTCTTAGGGTTCTATGTATAAAATTTTGTGCATATCCGAGGTTTGAATAGGGTGATACAGTCAAAATACTGAGAGATGTACGAATATAAGGAAAAAACTTGTGAAAATTGCCCTCAAAAAGGGGAATTTTTTTTTTTAAATGTTTAATTAAGGCTCCATTTCGACTCCAATATATTCATTTACCCTTGAGATCTCTTGGGAGAGAATATAGAACGAGTTGAACATGAGGGAAATACATTTCGGAGAAATTAGTGAAATCTCCAATTCACCAAAGGGGTACCCCCTTTCAGAAATCTTCGATTTCACTAATATGGATTCGAGCAATGTTTTGAAAGTGAATATTAAAGAATATGCGAGGGTCCTGGGCACAAAAGTTGTAGCCCTATGTCTTTGGGTTCTATGTATAAAATTTCGTGCAAATCCGAGGTTTGTATAGGGTGATACAGTCAAAATACTGAGAGATGTACGAATATAAGGAAAAAACTTGTGAAAATTGACCTCAAAAAGGGGTATTTTTTTTTTAAATGTTGAATTAAGGCTCCGTTTCGACTCCAATATATTCATTTACCCCCGAGATCTCTTGGGGGAAAATATCGAACGAATTGAACATGAGGGTAATACATTTCGGAGAAATTAGTGAAATCTCCAATTCACCAAAGGGGTACCCCTTTCAGAAATCTTCGATTTCTCTAATATGGATTCGAGCAATGTTTTGATAGTGAATACTAAAGAATATGTGAGAGTCCTGGGCACAAAAGTTGTAGCCCTATGTCTTAGGGTTCTATGTATAAAATGTTGTGCATATCCGAGGTTTGAATAGGGTGATACAGTCAAAATACTGAGAGATGTACGAATATAAGGAAAAAACTTGTGAAAATTGCCCTCAAAAAGGGTAATTTTTTTTTTTAAATGTTTAATTAAGGCTCCGTTTCGACTCCAATATATTCATTTACCCTTGAGATCTCTTGGGAGAGAATATAGAACGAGTTGAACATGAGGGAAATACATTTCGGAGAAATTAGTGAAATCTCCAATTCACCAAAGGGGTACCCCCTTTCAGAAATCTTCGATTTCACTAATATGGATTCGAGCAATGTTTTGAAAGTGAATATTAAAGAATATGCGAGGGTCCTGGGCACAAAAGTTGTAGCCCTATGTCTTTGGGTTCTATGTATAAAATTTCGTGCAAATCCGAGGTTTGTATAGGGTGATACAGTCAAAATACTGAGAGATGTACGAATATAAGGAAAAAACTTGTGAAAATTGCCCTCAAAAAGGGGTATTTTTTTTAAATGTTGAATTAAGGCTCCGTTTCGACTCCAATATATTCATTTACCCCCAAGATCTCTTGGGGGAAAATATCGAACGAGTTGAACACGAGGGTAATACATTTCGGAGAAATTAGTGAAATCTCCAATTCACCAAAGGGGTACCCCTTTCAGAAATCTTCGATTTCTCTAATATGGATTCGAGTAAGGTTTGGAAAGTGAATGTTAAAGAATATGCGAGGGTCCTGGGCACAAAAGTTGTAGCCCTATGTCTTAGGGTTCTATGTATAAAATGTTGTGCATATCCGAGGTTTGAATAGGGTGATACAGTCAAAATACTGAGAGATGTACGAATATAAGGAAAAAACTAGTGAAAATTGCCCTCAAAAAGGGGAATTTTTTTTTTAAATGTTGAATTAAGGCTCCGTTTCGACTCCAATATATTCATTTACCCTTGAGATCTCTTGGGAGAGAATATAGAACGAGTTGAACATGAGGGAAATACATTTCGGAGAAATTAGTGAAATCTCCAATTCACCAAAGGGGTACCCCTTTCAGAAATCTTCGATTTCTCTAATATGGATTCGAGCAATGTTTTGATAGTGAATACTAAAGAATATGTGAGGGTCCTGGGCACAAAAGTTGTAGCCCTATGTCTTAGGGTTCTATGTATAAAATTTTGTGCATATCCGAGGTTTGAATAGGGTGATACAGTCAAAATACTGAGAGATGTACGAATATAAGGAAAAAACTTGTGAAAATTGCCCTCAAAAAGGGGAATTTTTTTTTTTAAATGTTTAATTAAGGCTCCATTTCGACTCCAATATATTCATTTACCCTTGAGATCTCTTGGGAGAGAATATAGAACGAGTTGAACATGAGGGAAATACATTTCGGAGAAATTAGTGAAATCTCCAATTCACCAAAGGGGTACCCCCTTTCAGAAATCTTCGATTTCACTAATATGGATTCGAGCAATGTTTTGAAAGTGAATATTAAAGAATATGCGAGGGTCCTGGGCACAAAAGTTGTAGCCCTATGTCTTTGGGTTCTATGTATAAAATTTCGTGCAAATCCGAGGTTTGTATAGGGTGATACAGTCAAAATACTGAGAGATGTACGAATATAAGGAAAAAACTTGTGAAAATTGCCCTCAAAAAGGGGTATTTTTTTTAAATGTTGAATTAAGGCTCCGTTTCGACTCCAATATATTCATTTACCCCCGAGATCTCTTGGGGGAAAATATCGAACGAGTTGAACACGAGGGTAATACATTTCGGAGAAATTAGTGAAATCTCCAATTCACCAAAGGGGTACCCCTTTCAGAAATCTTCGATTTCTCTAATATGGATTCGAGTAAGGTTTGGAAAGTGAATGTTAAAGAATATGCGAGGGTCCTGGGCACAAAAGTTGTAGCCCTATGTCTTAGGGTTCTATGTATAAAATTTCGTGCAAATCCGAGGTTTGTATAGGGTGATACAGTCAAAATACTGAGAGATGTACGAATATAAGGAAAAACTTGTGAAAATTGCCCTAAAAAGGGGGTATTTTTTTTTAAATGTTGAATTAAGGCTCCGTTTCGTCTCCAATATATTCATTACCCCTGAGATCTCTTGGGGGAAAATATCGAACGAGTTGAACACGAGGGTAATACATTTCGAAGAAATTAGTGAAATCTCCAATTCACCAAAGGGGTACCCCTTTCAGAAATCTTCGATTTCTCTAATATGGATTCGAGCAAGGTTTTGAATGTGAATACTAAAGAATATGCGAGGGTCCTGGGCACAAAACTAGTAGCCCTATGTCTTAGGGTTCTATGTATAAAATTTCGTGCAAATCCGAGGTTTGAATAGGGTGATGCAGTCAAAATACTGAGAGATGTACGAATATAAGGAAAAAACTTGTGAAAATTGACCTCAAAAAGGGGTATTTTTTTTTTAAATGTTGAATTAAGGCTCCGTTTCGACTCCAATATATTCATTTACCCCTGACATCTCTTGGGGGAAAATATCGAATGTGTTGAACATGAGGGTAATACATTTCGGAGAAATTAGTGAAATCTCCCATTCACCAAAGGGGTACCCCTTTAAGAAATCATCGATTTCTCTAATATGGATTCGAGCAATGTTTTGAAAGTTAATATTAAAGAATATGCGAGAGCCGTGGGCACAAAAGTTGTAGCCCTATGTCTTTGGGTTCTATGTATAAAATTTCGTGCAAATCCAAGGTTTGTATAGGGTGATACAGTCAAAATACTGAGAGATGTACGAATATAAGGAAAAAACTTGTGAAAATTGCCCTAAAAAAGGGGTATTTTTTTTAAATGTTGAATTAAGGCTCCGTTTCGACTCCAATATATTCATTTACCCCCGAGATCTCTTGGGGGAAAATATCGAACGAGTTGAACACGAGGGTAATACATTTCGGAGAAATTAGTGAAATCTCCAATTCACCAAAGGGGTACCCCTTTCAGAAATCTTCGATTTCTCTAATATGGATTCGAGTAAGGTTTGGAAAGTGAATGTTAAAGAATATGCGAGGGTCCTGGGCACAAAAGTTGTAGCCCTATGTCTTAGGGTTCTATGTATAAAATTTCGTGCAAATCCGAGGTTTGTATAGGGTGATACAGTCAAAATACTGAGAGATGTACGAATATAAGGAAAAAACTTGTGAAAATTGCCCTCAAAAAGGGGTATTTTTTTTAAATGTTGAATTAAGGCTCCGTTTCGACTCCAATATATTCATTTACCCCCGAGATCTCTTGGGGGAAAATATCGAACGAGTTGAACACGAGGGTAATACATTTCGGAGAAATTAGTGAAATCTCCAATTCACCAAAGGGGTACCCCTTTCAGAAATCTTCGTTTTCTCTAATATGGATTCGAGCAAGGTTTTGAAAGTGAATGTTAAAGAATATGCGAGGGTCCTGGGCACAAAAGTTTTAGCCCTATGTCTTAGGGTTCTATGTATAAAATTTCGTGCAAATCCGAGGTTTGAATAGGGTGATACAGTCAAAATACTGAGAGATGTACGAATATAAGGAAAAAACTTGTGAAAATTGACCTCAAAAAGGGGTATTTTTTTTTTAAATGTTGAATTAAGGCTCCGTTTCGACTCCAATATATTCATTTACCCCCGAGATCTCTTGGGGGAAAATATCGAACGAATTGAACATGAGGGTAATACATTTCGGAGAAATTAGTGAAATCTCCAATTCACCAAAGGGGTACCCCTTTCAGAATTCTTCGATTTCTCTAATATGGATTCGAGCAAGGTTTTGAAAGTGAATGTTAAAGAATATGCGAGGGTTCTGGGCACAAAAGTTGTAGCCCTATGTCTTAGGGTTCTATGTATAAAATGTCGTGCAAATCCGAGGTTTGAATAGGGTGATACAGTCAAAATACTGAGAGATGTACGAATATAAGGAAAAAACTTGTGAAAATTGACCTCAAAAAGGGGTATTTTTTTTTTAAATGTTGAATTAAGGCTCCGTTTCGACTCCAATATATTCATTTACCCCCGTGATCTCTTGGGGGAAAATATCGAACGAGTTGAACATGAGGGTAATACATTTCGGAGAAATTAGTGAAATCTCCAATTCACCAAAGGGGTACCCCTTTCAGAAATCTTCGATTTCACTAATATGGATTCGAGCAATGTTTTGAAAGTGAATATTAAAGAATATGCGAGGGTCCTGGGCACAAAAGTTGTAGCCCTATGTCTTAGGGTTCTATGTATAAAATTTCGTGCAAATCCAAGGTTTGTATAGGGTGATACAGTCAAAATACTGAGAGATGTACGAATATAAGGAAAAAACTTGTGAAAATTGCCCTCAAAAAGGGGTATTTTTTTTAAATGTTGAATTAAGGCTCCGTTTCGACTCCAATATATTCATTTACCCCCGAGATCTCTTGGGTGAAAATATCGAACGAGTTGAACACGAGGGTAATACATTTCGGAGAAATTAGTGAAATCTCCAATTCACCAAAGGGGTACCCCTTTCAGAAATCTTCGATTTCTCTAATATGGATTCGAGCAAGGTTTTGAAAGTGAATGTTAAAGAATATGCGAGGGTCCTGGGTACAAAAGTTTTAGCCCTATGTCTTAGGGTTCTATGTATAAAATGTCGTGCAAATCCGAGGTTTGAATAGGGTGATACAGTCAAAATACTGAGAGATTTACGAATATAAGGAAAAAACTTGTGAAAATTGACCTCAAAAAGGGGTATTTTTTTTTTAAATGTTGAATTAAGGCTCCGTTTCGACTCCAATATATTCATTTACCCCCGAGATCTCTTGGGGGAAAATATCGAACGAATTGAACATGAGGGTAATACATTTCGGAGAAATTAGTGAAATCTCCAATTCACCAAAGGGGTACCCCTTTCAGAAATCTTCGATTTCTCTAATATGGATTCGAGCAAGGTTTTGAAAGTGAATACTAAAGAATATGCGAGGGTCCTGGGCACAAAACTAGTAGCCCTATGTCTTAGGGTTCTATGTATAAAATTTCGTGCAAATCCGAGGTTTGAATAGGGTGATGCAGTCAAAATACTGAGAGATGTACGAATATAAGGAAAAAACTTGTGAAAATTGACCTCAAAAAGGGGTATTTTTTTTTTAAATGTTGAATTAAGGCTCCGTTTCGAGTCCAATATATTCACTTACCCCTGAGATCTCTTGGGGGAAAATATCGAATGTGTTGAACATGAGGGTAATACATTTCGGAGAAATTAGTGAAATCTCCCATTCACCAAAGGGGTACCCCTTTAAGAAATCTTCGATTTCTCTAATATGGATTCGAGCAATGTTTTGAAAGTGAATATTAAAGAATATGCGAGAGCCGTGGGCACAAAAGTTGTAGCCCTATGTCTTAGGGTTCTATGTATAAAATTTCGTGCAAATCCAAGGTTTGTATAGGGTGATACAGTCAAAATACTGAGAGATGTACGAATATAAGGAAAAAACTTGTGAAAATTGCCCTCAAAAAGGGGTATTTTTTTTAAATGTTGAATTAAGGCTCCGTTTCGACTCCAATATATTCATTTACCCCCGAGATCTCTTGGGGGAAAATATCGAACGAGTTGAACATGAGGGTTATACATTTCGGAGAAATTAGTGAAATCTCCAATTCACCAAAGGGTACCCCTTTCAGAAATCTTCGATTTCACTAATATGGATTCGAGCAATGTTTTGAAAGTGAATATTAAAGAATATGCGAGGGTCCTGGAAACAAAAGTTGTAGCCCTATGTCTTAGGGTTCTATGTATAAAATTTCGTGCAAAGCCAAGGTTTGTATAGGGTGATACAGTCAAAATACTGAGAGATGTACGAATATAAGGAAAAAACTTGTGAAAATTGCCCTCAAAAAGGGGTATTTTTTTTAAATGTTGAATTAAGGCTCCGTTTCGACTCCAATATATTCATTTACCCCCGAGATCTCTTGGGGGAAAATATCGAACGAGTTGAACACGAGGGTAATACATTTCGGAGAAATTAGTGAAATCTCCAATTCACCAAAGGGGTACCCCTTTCAGAAATCTTCGTTTTCTCTAATATGGATTCGAGCAAGGTTTTGAAAGTGAATGTTAAAGAATATGCGAGGGTCCTGGGCACAAAAGTTTTAGCCCTATGTCTTAGGGTTCTATGTATAAAATTTCGTGCAAATCCGAGGTTTGAATAGGGTGATACAGTCAAAATACTGAGAGATGTACGAATATAAGGAAAAAACTTGTGAAAATTGACCTCAAAAAGGGGTATTTTTTTTTTAAATGTTGAATTAAGGCTCCGTTTCGACTCCAATATATTCATTTACCCCCGAGATCTCTTGGGGGAAAATATCGAACGAATTGAACATGAGGGTAATACATTTCGGAGAAATTAGTGAAATCTCCAATTCACCAAAGGGGTACCCCTTTCAGAATTCTTCGATTTCTCTAATATGGATTCGAGCAAGGTTTTGAAAGTGAATGTTAAAGAATATGCGAGGGTTCTGGGCACAAAAGTTGTAGCCCTATGTCTTAGGGTTCTATGTATAAAATTTCGTACAAATCCGAGGTTTGAATAGGGTGATACAGTCAAAATACTGAGAGATGTACGAATATAAGGAAAAAACTTGTGAAAATTGACCTCAAAAAGGGGTATTTTTTTTTTAAATGTTGAATTAAGGCTCCGTTTCGACTCCAATATATTCATTTACCCCCGTGATCTCTTGGGGGAAAATATCGAACGAGTTGAACATGAGGGTAATACATTTCGGAGAAATTAGTGAAATCTCCAATTCACCAAAGGGGTACCCCTTTCAGAAATCTTCGATTTCACTAATATGGATTCGAGCAATGTTTTGAAAGTGAATATTAAAGAATATGCGAGGGTCCTGGGCACAAAAGTTGTAGCCCTATGTCTTAGGGTTCTATGTATAAAATTTCGTGCAAATCCAAGGTTTGTATAGGGTGATACAGTCAAAATACTGAGAGATGTACGAATATAAGGAAAAAACTTGTGAAAATTGCCCTCAAAAAGGGGTATTTTTTTTAAATGTTGAATTAAGGCTCCGTTTCGACTCCAATATATTCATTTACCCCCGAGATCTCTTGGGGGAAAATATCGAACGAGTTGAACACGAGGGTAATACATTTCGGAGAAATTAGTGAAATCTCCAATTCACCAAAGGGGTACCCCTTTCAGAAATCTTCGATTTCTCTAATATGGATTCGAGCAAGGTTTTGAAAGTGAATGTTAAAGAATATGCGAGGGTCCTGGGTACAAAAGTTTTAGCCCTATGTCTTAGGGTTCTATGTATAAAATGTCGTGCAAATCCGAGGTTTGAATAGGGTGATACAGTCAAAATACTGAGAGATTTACGAATATAAGGAAAAAACTTGTGAAAATTGACCTCAAAAAGGGGTATTTTTTTTTTAAATGTTGAATTAAGGCTCCGTTTCGACTCCAATATATTCATTTACCCCCGAGATCTCTTGGGGGAAAATATCGAACGAATTGAACATGAGGGTAATACATTTCGGAGAAATTAGTGAAATCTCCAATTCACCAAAGGGGTACCCCTTTCAGAAATCTTCGATTTCTCTAATATGGATTCGAGCAAGGTTTTGAAAGTGAATACTAAAGAATATGCGAGGGTCCTGGGCACAAAACTAGTAGCCCTATGTCTTAGGGTTCTATGTATAAAATTTCGTGCAAATCCGAGGTTTGAATAGGGTGATGCAGTCAAAATACTGAGAGATGTACGAATATAAGGAAAAAACTTGTGAAAATTGACCTCAAAAAGGGGTATTTTTTTTTTAAATGTTGAATTAAGGCTCCGTTTCGAGTCCAATATATTCACTTACCCCTGAGATCTCTTGGGGGAAAATATCGAATGTGTTGAACATGAGGGTAATACATTTCGGAGAAATTAGTGAAATCTCCCATTCACCAAAGGGGTACCCCTTTAAGAAATCTTCGATTTCTCTAATATGGATTCGAGCAATGTTTTGAAAGTGAATATTAAAGAATATGCGAGAGCCGTGGGCACAAAAGTTGTAGCCCTATGTCTTAGGGTTCTATGTATAAAATTTCGTGCAAATCCAAGGTTTGTATAGGGTGATACAGTCAAAATACTGAGAGATGTACGAATATAAGGAAAAAACTTGTGAAAATTGCCCTCAAAAAGGGGTATTTTTTTTAAATGTTGAATTAAGGCTCCGTTTCGACTCCAATATATTCATTTACCCCCGAGATCTCTTGGGGGAAAATATCGAACGAGTTGAACATGAGGGTTATACATTTCGGAGAAATTAGTGAAATCTCCAATTCACCAAAGGGTACCCCTTTCAGAAATCTTCGATTTCACTAATATGGATTCGAGCAATGTTTTGAAAGTGAATATTAAAGAATATGCGAGGGTCCTGGAAACAAAAGTTGTAGCCCTATGTCTTAGGGTTCTATGTATAAAATTTCGTGCAAAGCCAAGGTTTGTATAGGGTGATACAGTCAAAATACTGAGAGATGTACGAATATAAGGAAAAAACTTGTGAAAATTGCCCTCAAAAAGGGGTATTTTTTTTAAATGTTGAATTAAGGCTCCGTTTCGACTCCAATATATTCATTTACCCCCGAGATCTCTTGGGGGAAAATATCGAACGAGTTGAACACGAGGGTAATACATTTCGGAGAAATTAGTGAAATCTCCAATTCACCAAAGGGGTACCCCTTTCAGAAATCTTCGTTTTCTCTAATATGGATTCGAGCAAGGTTTTGAAAGTGAATGTTAAAGAATATGCGAGGGTCCTGGGCACAAAAGTTTTAGCCCTATGTCTTAGGGTTCTATGTATAAAATTTCGTGCAAATCCGAGGTTTGAATAGGGTGATACAGTCAAAATACTGAGAGATGTACGAATATAAGGAAAAAACTTGTGAAAATTGACCTCAAAAAGGGGTATTTTTTTTTTAAATGTTGAATTAAGGCTCCGTTTCGACTCCAATATATTCATTTACCCCCGAGATCTCTTGGGGGAAAATATCGAACGAATTGAACATGAGGGTAATACATTTCGGAGAAATTAGTGAAATCTCCAATTCACCAAAGGGGTACCCCTTTCAGAATTCTTCGATTTCTCTAATATGGATTCGAGCAAGGTTTTGAAAGTGAATGTTAAAGAATATGCGAGGGTTCTGGGCACAAAAGTTGTAGCCCTATGTCTTAGGGTTCTATGTATAAAATTTCGTACAAATCCGAGGTTTGAATAGGGTGATACAGTCAAAATACTGAGAGATGTACGAATATAAGGAAAAAACTTGTGAAAATTGACCTCAAAAAGGGGTATTTTTTTTTTAAATGTTGAATTAAGGCTCCGTTTCGACTCCAATATATTCATTTACCCACGAGATCTCTTGGGGGAAAATATCGAACGAGTTGAACATGAGGGTAATACATTTCGGAGAAATTAGTGAAATCTCCAATTCACCAAAGGGGTACCCCTTTCAGAAATCTTCGATTTCACTAATATGGATTCGAGCAATGTTTTGAAAGTGAATATTAAAGAATATGCGAGGGTTCTGGGCACAAAAGTTGTAGCCCTATGTCTTAGGGTTCTATGTATAAAATTTCGTGCAAATCCAAGGTTTGTATAGGGTGATACAGTCAAAATACTGAGAGATGTACGAATATAAGGAAAAAACTTGTGAAAATTGCCCTCAAAAAGGGGTATTTTTTTTAAATGTTGAATTAAGGCTCCGTTTCGACTCCAATATATTCATTTACCCCCGAGATCTCTTGGGGGAAAATATCGAACGAGTTGAACACGAGGGTAATACATTTCGGAGAAATTAGTGAAATCTCCAATTCACCAAAGGGGTACCCCTTTCAGAAATCTTCGATTTCTCTAATATGGATTCGAGCAAGGTTTTGAAAGTGAATACTAAAGAATATGCGAGGGTCCTGGGCACAAAACTAGTAGCCCTATGTCTTAGGGTTCTATGTATAAAATTTCGTGCAAATCCGAGGTTTGAATAGGGTGATGCAGTCAAAATACTGAGAGATGTACGAATATAAGGAAAAAACTTGTGAAAATTGACCTCAAAAAGGGGTATTTTTTTTTTAAATGTTGAATTAAGGCTCCGTTTCGACTCCAATATATTCACTTACCCCTGAGATCTCTTGGGGGAAAATATCGAATGTGTTGAACATGAGGGTAATACATTTCGGAGAAATTAGTGAAATCTCCCATTCACCAAAGGGGTACCCCTTTAAGAAATCTTCGATTTCTCTAATATGGATTCGAGCAATGTTTTGAAAGTGAATGTTAAAGAATATGCGAGCGCCGTGGGCACAAAAGTTGTAGCCCTATGTCTTAGGGTTCTATGTATAAAATTTCGTGCAAATCCAAGGTTTGTATAGGGTGATACAGTCAAAATACTGAGAGATGTACGAATATAAGGAAAAAACTTGTGAAAATTGCCCTCAAAAAGGGGTATTTTTTTTAAATGTTGAATTAAGGCTCCGTTTCGACTCCAATATATTCATTTACCCCCGAGATCTCTTGGGGGAAAATATCGAACGAGTTGAACACGAGGGTAATACATTTCGGAGAAATTAGTGAAATCTCCAATTCACCAAAGGGGTACCCCTTTCAGAAATCTTCGATTTCTCTAATATGGATTCGAGCAAGGTTTTGAAAGTGAATGTTAAAGAATATGCGAGGGTCCTGGGCACAAAAGTTGTAGCCCTATGTCTTTGGGTTCTATGTATAAAATTTCGTGCAAATCCGAGGTTTGAATAGGGTGATACAGTCAAAATACTGAGAGATGTACGAATATAAGGAAAAAACTTGTGAAAATTGCCCTCAAAAAGGGGTATTTTTTTTAAATGTTGAATTAAGGCTCCGTTTCGACTCCAATATATTCATTTACCCCCGAGATCTCTTGGGGGAAAATATCGAACGAGTTGAACATGAGGGTAATACATTTCGGAGAAATTAGTGAAATCTCCAATTCACCAAAGGGGTACCCCCTTTCAGAAATCTTCGATTTCACTAATATGGATTCGAGCAATGTTTTGAAAGTGAATATTAAAGAATATGCGAGGGTCCTGGGCACAAAAGTTGTAGCCCTATGTCTTAGGGTTCTATGTATAAAATTTCGTGCAAATCCAAGGTTTGTATAGGGTGATACAGTCAAAATACTGAGAGATGTACGAATATAAGGAAAAAACTTGTGAAAATTGCCCTCAAAAAGGGGTATTTTTTTTAAATGTTGAATTAAGGCTCCGTTTCGACTCCAATATATTCATTTACCCCCGAGATCTCTTGGGGGAAAATATCGAACGAGTTGAACACGAGGGTAATACATTTCGGAGAAATTAGTGAAATCTCCAATTCACCAAAGGGGTACCCCTTTCAGAAATCTTCGATTTCTCTAATATGGATTCGAGCAAGGTTTTGAAAGTGAATGTTAAAGAATATGCGAGGGTCCTGGGCACAAAAGTTGTAGCCCTATGTCTTTGGGTTCTATGTATAAAATTTCGTGCAAATCCGAGGTTTGTATAGGGTGATACAGTCAAAATACTGAGAGATGTACGAATATAAGGAAAAAACTTGTGAAAATTGACCTCAAAAAGGGTATTTTTTTTTTAAATGTTGAATTAAGGCTCCGTTTCGACTCCAATATATTCATTTACCCCCGAGATCTCTTGGGGGAATATATCGAACGAGTTGAACACGAGGGTAATACATTTCGGAGAAATTAGTGAAATCTCCAATTCACCAAAGGGGTATCCCTTTCAGAAATCTTCGATTTCACTAATATGGATTCGAGCAAGGTTTTCAAAGTGAATGTTAAAGAATATGCGAGGGTCCTGGGCACAAAAGTTGCAGCCCTATGTCTTAGGGTTCTATGTATAAAATTTCGTGCAAATCCGAGGTTTGTATAGGGTGATACAGTCAAAATACTGAGAGATGTACGAATATAAGGAAAAACTTGTGAAAATTGCCCTAAAAAGGGGGTATTTTTTTTTAAATGTTGAATTAAGGCTCCGTTTCGTCTCCAATATATTCATTACTCCTGAGATCTCTTGGGGGAAAATATCGAACGAGTTGAACACGAGGGTAATACATTTCGAAGAAATTAGTGAAATCTCCAATTCACCAAAGGGGTACCCCTTTCAGAAATCTTCGATTTCTCTAATATGGATTCGAGCAAGGTTTTGAAAGTGAATACTAAAGAATATGCGAGGGTCCTGGGCACAAAACTAGTAGCCCTATGTCTTAGGGTTCTATGTATAAAATTTCGTGCAAATCCGAGGTTTGAATAGGGTGATGCAGTCAAAATACTGAGAGATGTACGAATATAAGGAAAAAACTTGTGAAAATTGACCTCAAAAAGGGGTATTTTATTTTTAAATGTTGAATTAAGGCTCCGTTTCGAGTCCAATATATTCACTTACCCCTGAGATCTCTTGGGGGAAAATATCGAATGTGTTGAACATGAGGGTAATACATTTCGGAGAAATTAGTGAAATCTCCCATTCACCAAAGGGGTACCCCTTTAAGAAATCTTCGATTTCTCTAATATGGATTCGAGCAATGTTTTGAAAGTGAATATTAAAGAATATGCGAGAGCCGTGGGCACAAAAGTTGTAGCCCTATGTCTTAGGGTTCTATGTATAAAATTTCGTGCAAATCCAAGGTTTGTATAGGGTGATACAGTCAAAATACTGAGAGATGTACGAATATAAGGAAAAAACTTGTGAAAATTGCCCTCAAAAAGGGGTATTTTTTTTAAATGTTGAATTAAGGCTCCGTTTCGACTCCAATATATTCATTTACCCCCGAGATCTCTTGGGGGAAAATATCGAACGAGTTGAACACGAGGGTAATACATTTCGGAGAAATTAGTGAAATCTCCAATTCACCAAAGGGGTACCCCTTTCAGAAATCTTCGATTTCTCTAATATGGATTCGAGCAAGGTTTTGAAAGTGAATGTTAAAGAATATGCGAGGGTCCTGGGCACAAAACTAGTAGCCCTATGTCTTAGGGTTCTATGTATAAAATTTCGTGCAAATCCGAGGTTTGAATAGGGTGATGCAGTCAAAATACTGAGAGATGTACGAATATAAGGAAAAAACTTGTGAAAATTGCCCTCAAAAAGGGGTATTTTTTTTAAATGTTGAATTAAGGCTCCGTTTCGACTCCAATATATTCATTTACCCCCGAGATCTCTTGGGGGAAAATATCGAACGAGTTGAACATGAGGGTAATACATTTCGGAGAAATTAGTGAAATCTCCAATTCACCAAAGGGGTACCCCCTTTCAGAAATCTTCGATTTCACTAATATGGATTCGAGCAATGTTTTGAAAGTGAATATTAAAGAATATGCGAGGGTCCTGGGCACAAAAGTTGTAGCCCTATGTCTTAGGGTTCTATGTATAAAATTTCGTGCAAATCCAAGGTTTGTATAGGGTGATACAGTCAAAATACTGAGAGATGTACGAATATAAGGAAAAAACTTGTGAAAATTGCCCTCAAAAAGGGGTATTTTTTTTAAATGTTGAATTAAGGCTCCTTTTCGACTCCAATATATTCATTTACCCCCGAGATCTCTTGGGGGAAAATATCGAACGAGTTGAACACGAGGGTAATACATTTCGGAGAAATTAGTGAAATCTCCAATTCACCAAAGGGGTACCCCTTTCAGAAATCTTCGATTTCTCTAATATGGATTCGAGCAAGGTTTTGAAAGTGAATGTTAAAGAATATGCGAGGGTCCTGGGCACAAAAGTTGTAGCCCTATGTCTTTGGGTTCTATGTATAAAATTTCGTGCAAATCCGAGGTTTGTATAGGGTGATACAGTCAAAATACTGAGAGATGTACGAATATAAGGAAAAAACTTGTGAAAATTGACCTCAAAAAGGGTATTTTTTTTTTAAATGTTGAATTAAGGCTCCGTTTCGACTCCAATATATTCATTTACCCCCGAGATCTCTTGGGGGAATATATCGAATGAGTTGAACACGAGGGTAATACATTTCGGAGAAATTAGTGAAATCTCCAATTCACCAAAGGGGTATCCCTTTCAGAAATCTTCGATTTCACTAATATGGATTCGAGCAAGGTTTTCAAAGTGAATATTAAAGAATATGCGAGGGTCCTGGGCACAAAAGTTGTAGCCCTATGTCTTAGGGTTCTATGTATAAAATTTCGTGCAAATCCGAGGTTTGTATAGGGTGATACAGTCAAAATACTGAGAGATGTACGAATATAAGGAAAAACTTGTGAAAATTGCCCTAAAAAGGGGGTATTTTTTTTTAAATGTTGAATTAAGGCTCCGTTTCGTCTCCAATATATTCATTACTCCTGAGATCTCTTGGGGGAAAATATCGAACGAGTTGAACACGAGGGTAATACATTTCGAAGAAATTAGTGAAATCTCCAATTCACCAAAGGGGTACCCCTTTCAGAAATCTTCGATTTCTCTAATATGGATTCGAGCAAGGTTTTGAAAGTGAATACTAAAGAATATGCGAGGGACCTGGGCACAAAACTAGTAGCCCTATGTCTTAGGGTTCTATGTATAAAATTTCGTGCAAATCCGAGGTTTGAATAGGGTGATGCAGTCAAAATACTGAGAGATGTACGAATATAAGGAAAAAACTTGTGAAAATTGACCTCAAAAAGGGGTATTTTTTTTTTAAATGTTGAATTAAGGCTCCGTTTCGACTCCAATATATTCACTTACCCCTGTGATCTCTTGGGGGAAAATATCGAATGTGTTGAACATGAGGGTAATACATTTCGGAGAAATTAGTGAAATCTCCCATTCACCAAAGGGGTACCCCTTTCAGAAATCTTCGATTTCTCTAATATGGATTCGAGCAAGGTTTTCAAAGTGAATGTTAAAGAATATGCGAGGGTCCTGGGCACAAAAGTTGCAGCCCTATGTCTTAGGGTTCTATGTATAAAATTTCGTGCAAATCCGAGGTTTGTATAGGGTGATACAGTCAAAATACTGAGAGATGTACGAATATAAGGAAAAACTTGTGAAAATTGCCCTAAAAAGGGGGTATTTTTTTTTAAATGTTGAATTAAGGCTCCGTTTCGTCTCCAATATATTCATTACTCCTGAGATCTCTTGGGGGAAAATATCGAACGAGTTGAACACGAGGGTAATACATTTCGAAGAAATTAGTGAAATCTCCAATTCACCAAAGGGGTACCCCTTTCAGAAATCTTCGATTTCTCTAATATGGATTCGAGCAAGGTTTTGAAAGTGAATACTAAAGAATATGCGAGGGTCCTGGGCACAAAACTAGTAGCCCTATGTCTTAGGGTTCTATGTATAAAATTTCGTGCAAATCCGAGGTTTGAATAGGGTGATGCAGTCAAAATACTGAGAGATGTACGAATATAAGGAAAAAACTTGTGAAAATTGACCTCAAAAAGGGGTATTTTATTTTTAAATGTTGAATTAAGGCTCCGTTTCGAGTCCAATATATTCACTTACCCCTGAGATCTCTTGGGGGAAAATATCGAATGTGTTGAACATGAGGGTAATACATTTCGGAGAAATTAGTGAAATCTCCCATTCACCAAAGGGGTACCCCTTTAAGAAATCTTCGATTTCTCTAATATGGATTCGAGCAATGTTTTGAAAGTGAATATTAAAGAATATGCGAGAGCCGTGGGCACAAAAGTTGTAGCCCTATGTCTTAGGGTTCTATGTATAAAATTTCGTGCAAATCCAAGGTTTGTATAGGGTGATACAGTCAAAATACTGAGAGATGTACGAATATAAGGAAAAAACTTGTGAAAATTGCCCTCAAAAAGGGGTATTTTTTTTAAATGTTGAATTAAGGCTCCGTTTCGACTCCAATATATTCATTTACCCCCGAGATCTCTTGGGGGAAAATATCGAACGAGTTGAACACGAGGGTAATACATTTCGGAGAAATTAGTGAAATCTCCAATTCACCAAAGGGGTACCCCTTTCAGAAATCTTCGATTTCTCTAATATGGATTCGAGCAAGGTTTTGAAAGTGAATGTTAAAGAATATGCGAGGGTCCTGGGCACAAAACTAGTAGCCCTATGTCTTAGGGTTCTATGTATAAAATTTCGTGCAAATCCGAGGTTTGAATAGGGTGATGCAGTCAAAATACTGAGAGATGTACGAATATAAGGAAAAAACTTGTGAAAATTGCCCTCAAAAAGGGGTATTTTTTTTAAATGTTGAATTAAGGCTCCGTTTCGACTCCAATATATTCATTTACCCCCGAGATCTCTTGGGGGAAAATATCGAACGAGTTGAACATGAGGGTAATACATTTCGGAGAAATTAGTGAAATCTCCAATTCACCAAAGGGGTACCCCCTTTCAGAAATCTTCGATTTCACTAATATGGATTCGAGCAATGTTTTGAAAGTGAATATTAAAGAATATGCGAGGGTCCTGGGCACAAAAGTTGTAGCCCTATGTCTTAGGGTTCTATGTATAAAATTTCGTGCAAATCCAAGGTTTGTATAGGGTGATACAGTCAAAATACTGAGAGATGTACGAATATAAGGAAAAAACTTGTGAAAATTGCCCTCAAAAAGGGGTATTTTTTTTAAATGTTGAATTAAGGCTCCGTTTCGACTCCAATATATTCATTTACCCCCGAGATCTCTTGGGGGAAAATATCGAACGAGTTGAACACGAGGGTAATACATTTCGGAGAAATTAGTGAAATCTCCAATTCACCAAAGGGGTACCCCTTTCAGAAATCTTCGATTTCTCTAATATGGATTCGAGCAAGGTTTTGAAAGTGAATGTTAAAGAATATGCGAGGGTCCTGGGCACAAAAGTTGTAGCCCTATGTCTTTGGGTTCTATGTATAAAATTTCGTGCAAATCCGAGGTTTGTATAGGGTGATACAGTCAAAATACTGAGAGATGTACGAATATAAGGAAAAAACTTGTGAAAATTGACCTCAAAAAGGGTATTTTTTTTTTAAATGTTGAATTAAGGCTCCGTTTCGACTCCAATATATTCATTTACCCCCGAGATCTCTTGGGGGAATATATCGAACGAGTTGAACACGAGGGTAATACATTTCGGAGAAATTAGTGAAATCTCCAATTCACCAAAGGGGTATCCCTTTCAGAAATCTTCGATTTCACTAATATGGATTCGAGCAAGGTTTTCAAAGTGAATATTAAAGAATATGCGAGGGTCCTGGGCACAAAAGTTGTAGCCCTATGTCTTAGGGTTCTATGTATAAAATTTCGTGCAAATCCGAGGTTTGTATAGGGTGATACAGTCAAAATACTGAGAGATGTACGAATATAAGGAAAAACTTGTGAAAATTGCCCTAAAAAGGGGGTATTTTTTTTTAAATGTTGAATTAAGGCTCCGTTTCGTCTCCAATATATTCATTACTCCTGAGATCTCTTGGGGGAAAATATCGAACGAGTTGAACACGAGGGTAATACATTTCGAAGAAATTAGTGAAATCTCCAATTCACCAAAGGGGTACCCCTTTCAGAAATCTTCGATTTCTCTAATATGGATTCGAGCAAGGTTTTGAAAGTGAATACTAAAGAATATGCGAGGGACCTGGGCACAAAACTAGTAGCCCTATGTCTTAGGGTTCTATGTATAAAATTTCGTGCAAATCCGAGGTTTGAATAGGGTGATGCAGTCAAAATACTGAGAGATGTACGAATATAAGGAAAAAACTTGTGAAAATTGACCTCAAAAAGGGGTATTTTTTTTTTAAATGTTGAATTAAGGCTCCGTTTCGACTCCAATATATTCACTTACCCCTGTGATCTCTTGGGGGAAAATATCGAATGTGTTGAACATGAGGGTAATACATTTCGGAGAAATTAGTGAAATCTCCCATTCACCAAAGGGGTACCCCTTTCAGAAATCTTCGATTTCTCTAATATGGATTCGAGCAAGGTTTTGAAAGTGAATACTAAAGAATATGCGAGGGTCCTGGGCACAAAACTAGTAGCCCTATGTCTTAGGGTTCTATGTATAAAATTTCGTGCAAATCCGAGGTTTGAATAGGGTGATGGAGTCAAAATACTGAGAGATGTACGAATATAAGGAAAAAACTTGTGAAAATTGACCTCAAAAAGGGGTATTTTTTTTTTAAATGTTGAATTAAGGCTCCGTTTCGACTCCAATATATTCATTTACCCCCGAGATCTCTTGGGGGAATATATCGAACGATTTGAACACGAGGGTAATACATTTCGGAGAAATTAGTGAAATCTCCAATTCACCAAAGGGGTACCCCTTTCAGAAATCTTCGATTTCTCTAATATGGATTCGAGCAAGGTTTTGAAAGTGAATGTTAAAGAATATGCGAGGGTCCTGGGCACTAAAGTTGTAGCCCTATGTCTTAGGGTTCTATGTATAAAATTTCGTGCAAATCCGAGGTTTGTATAGGGTGATACAGTCAAAATACTGAGAGATGTACGAATATAAGGAAAAACTTGTGAAAATTGCCCTAAAAAGGGGGTATTTTTTTTTAAATGATGAATTAAGGCTCCGTTTCGTCTCCAATATATTCATTACCCCTGAGATCTCTTGGGGGAAAATATCGAACGAGTTGAACACGAGGGTAATACATTTCGAAGAAATTAGTGAAATCTCCAATTCACCAAAGGGGTACCCCTTTCAGAAATCTTCGATTTCTCTAATATGGATTCGAGCAAGGTTTTGAAAGTGAATACTAAAGAATATGCGAGGGTCCTGGGCACAAAACTAGTAGCCCTATGTCTTAGGGTTCTATGTATAAAATTTCGTGCAAATCCGAGGTTTGAATAGGGTGATGGAGTCAAAATACTGAGAGATGTACGAATATAAGGAAAAAACTTGTGAAAATTGACCTCAAAAAGGGGTATTTTTTTTTTAAATGTTGAATTAAGGCTCCGTTTCGACTCCAATATATTCATTTACCCCTGAGATCTCTTGGGGGAAAATATCGAATGTGTTGAACATGAGGGTAATACATTTCGGAGAAATTAGTGAAATCTCCCATTCACCAAAGGGGTACCCCTTTAAGAAATCTTCGATTTCTCTAATATGGATTCGAGCAATGTTTTGAAAGTGAATATTAAAGAATATGCGAGAGCCGTGGGCACAAAAGTTGTAGCCCTATGTCTTAGGGTTCTATGTATAAAATTTCGTGCAAATCCAAGGTTTGTATAGGGTGATACAGTCAAAATACTGAGAGATGTACGAATATAAGGAAAAAACTTGTGAAAATTGCCCTAAAATAGGGGTATTTTTTTTTAAATGTTGAATTAAGGCTCCGTTTCGACTCCAATATATTCATTTACCCCCGAGATCTCTTGGGGGAATATATCGAACGAGTTGAACACGAGGGTAATACATTTCGGAGAAATTAGTGAAATCTCCAATTCACCAAAGGGGTATCCCTTTCAGAAATCTTCGATTTCACTAATATGGATTCGAGCAAGGTTTTCAAAGTGAATATTAAAGAATATGCGAGGGTCCTGGGAACAAAAGTTGTAGCCCTATGTCTTAGGGTTCTATGTATAAAATTTCGTGCAAAGCCAAGGTTTGTATAGGGTGATACAGTCAAAATACTGAGAGATGTACGAATATAAGGAAAAAACTTGTGAAAATTGCCCTCAAAAAGGGGTATTTTTTTTAAATGTTGAATTAAGGCTCCGTTTCGACTCCAATATATTCATTTACCCCCGAGATCTCTTGGGGGAAAATATCGAACGAGTTGAACACGAGGGTAATACATTTCGGAGAAATTAGTGAAATCTCCAATTCACCAAAGGGGTACCCCTTTCAGAAATCTTCGATTTCTCTAATATGGATTCGAGCAAGGTTTTGAAAGTGAATGTTAAAGAATATGCGAGTGTCCTTGGCACAAAAGTTGTAGCCCTATGTCTTAGGGTTCTATGTATAAAATTTCGTGCAAATCTGAGGTTTGAATAGGGTGATACAGTCAAAATACTGAGAGATGTACGAATATAAGGAAAAAACATGTGAAAATTGACCTCAAAAAGGGGTATTTTTTTTTAAATGTTGAATTAAGGCTCCGTTTCGACTCCAATATATTCATTTACCCCCGAGATCTCTTGGGGGAAAATATCGAACGAATTGAACATGAGGGTAATACATTTCGGAGAAATTAGTGAAATCTCCAATTCACCAAAGGGGTACCCCTTTCAGAAATCTTCGATTTCTCTAATATGGATTCGAGCAAGGTTTTGAAAGTGAATGTTAAAGAATATGCGAGGGTCCTGGGCACAAAAGTTGTAGCCCTATGTCTTAGGGTTCTATGTATAAAATTTTGTGCAAATCCGAGGTTTGAATAGGGTGATACAGTCAAAATACTGAGAGATGTACGAATATAAGGAAAAAACTTGTGAAAATTGACCTCAAAAAGGGGTATTTTTTTTTTAAATGTTGAATTAAGGCTCCGTTTCGACTCCAATATATTCATTTACCCCCGAGATCTCTTGGGGGAAAATATCGAACGAATTGAACACGAGGGTAATACATTTCGGAGAAATTAGTGAAATCTCCAATTCACCAAAGGGGTACCCCTTTCAGAAATCTTCGATTTCACTAATATGGATTCGAGCAATGTTTTGAAAGTGAATATTAAAGAATATGCGAGGGTCCTGGGCACAAAAGTTGTAGCCCTATGTCTTAGGGTTCTATGTATAAAATTTCGTGCAAATCCAAGGTTTGTATAGGGTGATACAGTCAAAATACTGAGAGATGTACGAATATAAGGAAAAAACTTGTGAAAATTGACCTCAAAAAGGGGTATTTTTTTTAAATGTTGAATTAAGGCTCCGTTTCGACTCCAATATATTCATTTACCCCCAAGATCTCTTGGGGGAAAATATCGAACGAGTTGAACACGAGGGTAATACATTTCGGAGAAATTAGTGAAATCTCCAATTCACCAAAGGGGTACCCCTTTCAGAAATCTTCGATTTCTCTAATATGGATTCGAGCAAGGTTTTGAAAGTGAATGTTAAAGAATATGCGAGGTTTCTGGGCACAAAAGTTTTAGCCCTATGTCTTAGGGTTCTATGTATAAAATTTCGTGCAAATCCGAGGTTTGAATTGGGTGATACAGTCAAAATACTGAGAGATGTACGAATATAAGGAAAAAACTTGTGAAAATTGACCTCAAAAAGGGGTATTTTTTTTTTAAATGTTGAATTAAGGCTCCGTTTCGACTCCAATATATTCATTTACCCCCGAGATCTCTTGGGGGAATATATCGAACGAGTTGAACACGAGGGTAATACATTTCGGAGAAATTAGTGAAATCTCCAATTCACCAAAGGGGTATCCCTTTCAGAAATCTTCGATTTCACTAATATGGATTCGAGCAAGGTTTTCAAAGTGAATCTTAAAGAATATGCGAGGGTCCTGGGAACAAAAGTTGTAGCCCTATGTCTTAGGGTTCTATGTATAAAATTTCGTGCAAAGCCAAGGTTTGTATAGGGTGATACAGTCAAAATACTGAGAGATGTACGAATATAAGGAAAAAACTTGTGAAAATTGCCCTCAAAAAGGGGTATTTTTTTTAAATGTTGAATTAAGGCTCCGTTTCGACTCCAATATATTCATTTACCCCCGAGATCTCTTGGGGGAAAATATCGAACGAGTTGAACACGAGGGTAATACATTTCGGAGAAATTAGTGAAATCTCCAATTCACCAAAGGGGTACCCCTTTCAGAAATCTTCGATTTCTCTAATATGGATTCGAGCAAGGTTTTGAAAGTGAATGTTAAAGAATATGCGAGGGTCCTGGGCACAAAAGTTGTAGCCCTATGTCTTAGGGTTCTATGTATAAAAGTTCGTGCAAATCCGAGGTTTGAATAGGGTGATACAGTCAAAATACTGAGAGATGTACGAATATAAGGAAAAAACATGTGAAAATTGACCTCAAAAAGGGGTTTTTTTTTTTTAAATGTTGAATTAAGGCTCCGTTTCGACTCCAATATATTCATTTACCCCCGAGATCTCTTGGGGGAAAATATCGAACGAATTGAACATGAGGGTAATACATTTCGGAGAAATTAGTGAAATCTCCAATTCACCAAAGGGGTACCCCTTTCAGAAATCTTCGATTTCTCTAATATGGATTCGAGCAAGGTTTTGAAAGTGAATGTTAAAGAATATGCGAGGGTCCTGGGCACAAAAGTTGTAGCCCTATGTCTTTGGGTTCTATGTATAAAATTTCGTGCAAATCCGAGGTTTGTATAGGGTGATACAGTCAAAATACTGAGAGATGTACGAATATAAGGAAAAAACTTGTGAAAATGGCCCTCAAAAAGGGGTATTTTTTTTAAATGTTGAATTAAGGCTCCGTTTCGACTCCAATATATTCATTTACCCCCGAGATCTCTTGGGGGAAAATATCGAACGAGTTGAACACGAGGGTAATACATTTCGGAGAAATTAGTGAAATCTCCAATTCACCAAAGGGGTACCCCTTTCAGAAATCTTCGATTTCACTAATATGGATTCGAGCAATGTTTTGAAAGTGAATATTAAAGAATATGCGAGGGTCCTGGGCACAAAAGTTGTAGCCCTATGTCTTAGGGTTCTATGTATAAAATTTCGTGCAAATCCAAGGTTTGTATAGGGTGATACAGTCAAAATACTGAGAGATGTACGAATATAAGGAAAAAACTTGTGAAAATTGACCTCAAAAAGGGGTATTTTTTTTAAATGTTGAATTAAGGCTCCGTTTCGACTCCAATATATTCATTTACCCCCAAGATCTCTTGGGGGAAAATATCGAACGAGTTGAACACGAGGGTAATACATTTCGGAGAAATTAGTGAAATCTCCAATTCACCAAAGGGGTACCCCTTTCAGAAATCTTCGATTTCTCTAATATGGATTCGAGCAAGGTTTTGAAAGTGAATGTTAAAGAATATGCGAGGTTTCTGGGCACAAAAGTTTTAGCCCTATGTCTTAGGGTTCTATGTATAAAATTTCGTGCAAATCCGAGGTTTGAATTGGGTGATACAGTCAAAATACTGAGAGATGTACGAATATAAGGAAAAAACTTGTGAAAATTGACCTCAAAAAGGGGTATTTTTTTTTTAAATGTTGAATTAAGGCTCCGTTTCGACTCCAATATATTCATTTACCCCCGAGATCTCTTGGGGGAATATATCGAACGAGTTGAACACGAGGGTAATACATTTCGGAGAAATTAGTGAAATCTCCAATTCACCAAAGGGGTATCCCTTTCAGAAATCTTCGATTTCACTAATATGGATTCGAGCAAGGTTTTCAAAGTGAATCTTAAAGAATATGCGAGGGTCCTGGGAACAAAAGTTGTAGCCCTATGTCTTAGGGTTCTATGTATAAAATTTCGTGCAAAGCCAAGGTTTGTATAGGGTGATACAGTCAAAATACTGAGAGATGTACGAATATAAGGAAAAAACTTGTGAAAATTGCCCTCAAAAAGGGGTATTTTTTTTAAATGTTGAATTAAGGCTCCGTTTCGACTCCAATATATTCATTTACCCCCGAGATCTCTTGGGGGAAAATATCGAACGAGTTGAACACGAGGGTAATACATTTCGGAGAAATTAGTGAAATCTCCAATTCACCAAAGGGGTACCCCTTTCAGAAATCTTCGATTTCTCTAATATGGATTCGAGCAAGGTTTTGAAAGTGAATGTTAAAGAATATGCGAGGGTCCTGGGCACAAAAGTTGTAGCCCTATGTCTTAGGGTTCTATGTATAAAAGTTCGTGCAAATCCGAGGTTTGAATAGGGTGATACAGTCAAAATACTGAGAGATGTACGAATATAAGGAAAAAACATGTGAAAATTGACCTCAAAAAGGGGTTTTTTTTTTTTAAATGTTGAATTAAGGCTCCGTTTCGACTCCAATATATTCATTTACCCCCGAGATCTCTTGGGGGAAAATATCGAACGAATTGAACATGAGGGTAATACATTTCGGAGAAATTAGTGAAATCTCCAATTCACCAAAGGGGTACCCCTTTCAGAAATCTTCGATTTCTCTAATATGGATTCGAGCAAGGTTTTGAAAGTGAATGTTAAAGAATATGCGAGGGTCCTGGGCACAAAAGTTGTAGCCCTATGTCTTTGGGTTCTATGTATAAAATTTCGTGCAAATCCGAGGTTTGTATAGGGTGATACAGTCAAAATACTGAGAGATGTACGAATATAAGGAAAAAACTTGTGAAAATGGCCCTCAAAAAGGGGTATTTTTTTTAAATGTTGAATTAAGGCTCCGTTTCGACTCCAATATATTCATTTACCCCCGAGATCTCTTGGGGGAAAATATCGAACGAGTTGAACACGAGGGTAATACATTTCGGAGAAATTAGTGAAATCTCCAATTCACCAAAGGGGTACCCCTTTCAGAAATCTTCGATTTCTCTAATATGGATTCGAGCAAGGTTTTGAAAGTGAATGTTAAAGAATATGCGAGGGTCCTGGGCACAAAAGTTGTAGCCCTATGTCTTAGGGTTCTATGTATAAAATTTCGTGCAAATCTGAGGTTTGAATAGGGTGATACAGTCAAAATACTGAGAGATGTACGAATATAAGGAAAAAACATGTGAAAATTGACCTCAAAAAGGGGTATTTTTTTTTTAAATGTTGAATTAAGGCTCCGTTTCGACTCCAATATATTCATTTACCCCCGAGATCTCTTGGGGGAAAATATCGAACGAATTGAACATGAGGGTAATACATTTCGGAGAAATTAGTGAAATCTCCAATTCACCAAAGGGGTACCCCTTTCAGAAATCTTCGATTTCTCTAATATGGATTCGAGCAAGGTTTTGAAAGTGAATGTTAAAGAATATGCGAGGGTCCTGGGCACAAAAGTTGTAGCCCTATGTCTTAGGGTTCTATGTATAAAATTTCGTGCAAATCCGAGGTTTGTATAGGGTGATACAGTCAAAATACTGAGAGATGTACGAATATAAGGAAAAAACATGTGAAAATTGACCTCAAAAAGGGGTATTTTTTTTTTAAATGTTGAATTAAGGCTCCGTTTCGACTCCAATATATTCATTTACCCCCGAGATCTCTTGGGGGAAAATATCGAACGAATTGAACATGAGGGTAATACATTTCGGAGAAATTAGTGAAATCTCCAATTCACCAAAGGGGTACCCCTTTCAGAAATCTTCGATTTCTCTAATATGGATTCGAGCAAGGTTTTGAAAGTGAATGTTAAATAATATGCGAGGGTCCTGGGCACAAAAGTTGTAGCCCTATGTCTTAGGGTTCTATGTATAAAATTTCGTGCAAATCCGAGGTTTGAATAGGGTGATACAGTCAAAATACTGAGAGATGTACGAATATAAGGAAAAAACTTGTGAAAATTGCCCTCAAAAAGGGATATTTTTTTTAAATGTTGAATTAAGGCTCCGTTTCGACTCCAATATATTCATTTACCCCCGAGATCTCTTGGGGGAAAATATCGAACGAGTTGAACACGAGGGTAATACATTTCGGAGAAATTAGTGAAATCTCCAATTCACCAAAGGGGTACCCCTTTCAGAAATCTTCGATTTCTCTAATATGGATTCGAGCAAGGTTTTGAAAGTGAATGTTAAAGAATATGCGAGGGTCCTGGGCACAAAAGTTGTAGCCCTATGTCTTAGGGTCCTATGTATAAAATTTCGTGCAAATCCGAGGTTTGAATAGGGTGATACAGTCAAAATACTGAGAGATGTACGAATATAAGGAAAAAACTTGTGAAAATTGACCACAAAAAGGGGTATTTTTTTTAAATGTTGAATTAAGGCTCCGTTTCGACTCCAATATATTCATTTACCCCCGAGATCTCTTGGGGGAAAATATCGAACGAGTTGAACACGAGGGTAATACATTTCGGAGAAATTAGTGAAATCTCCAATTCACCAAAGGGGTACCCCTTTCAGAAATCTTCGATTTCTCTAATATGGATTCGAGCAAGGTTTTGAAAGTGAATACTAAAGAATATGTGAGGGTCCTGGGCACAAAAGTTGTAGCCCTATGTCTTAGGGTTCTATGTATAAAATGTTGTGCATATCCGAGGTTTGAATAGGGTGATACAGTCAAAATACTGAGAGATGTACGAATATAAGGAAAAAACTTGTGAAAATTGACCTCAAAAAGGGGTATTTTTTTTTTAAATGTTGAATTAAGGCTCCGTTTCGACTCCAATATATTCATTTACCCCCGAGATCTCTTGGGGGAATATATCGAACGAGTTGAACACGAGGGTAATACATTTCGGAGAAATTAGTGAAATCTCCAATTCACCAAAGGGGTATCCCTTTCAGAAATCTTCGATTTCACTAATATGGATTCGAGCAAGGTTTTCAAAGTGAATATTAAAGAATATGCGAGGGTCCTGGGAACAAAAGTTGTAGCCCTATGTCTTAGGGTTCTATGTATAAAATTTCGTGCAAAGCCAAGGTTTGTATAGGGTGATACAGTCAAAATACTGAGAGATGTACGAATATAAGGAAAAAACTTGTGAAAATTGCCCTCAAAAAGGGGTATTTTTTTTAAATGTTGAATTAAGGCTCCGTTTCGACTCCAATATATTCATTTACCCCCGAGATCTCTTGGGGGAAAATATCGAACGAGTTGAACACGAGGGTAATACATTTCGGAGAAATTAGTGAAATCTCCAATTCACCAAAGGGGTACCCCTTTCAGAAATCTTCGATTTCTCTAATATGGATTCGAGCAAGGTTTTGAAAGTGAATGTTAAAGAATATGCGAGGGTCCTGGGCACAAAAGTTGTAGCCCTATGTCTTAGGGTTCTATGTATAAAATTTCGTGCAAATCCGAGGTTTGAATAGGGTGATACAGTCAAAATACTGAGAGATGTACGAATATAAGGAAAAAACTTGTGAAAATTGCCCTCAAAAAGGGATATTTTTTTTAAATGTTGAATTAAGGCTCCGTTTCGACTCCAATATATTCATTTACCCCCGAGATCTCTTGGGGGAAAATATCGAACGAGTTGAACACGAGGGTAATACATTTCGGAGAAATTAGTGAAATCTCCAATTCACCAAAGGGGTACCCCTTTCAGAAATCTTCGATTTCTCTAATATGGATTCGAGCAAGGTTTTGAAAGTGAATGTTAAAGAATATGCGAGGGTCCTGGGCACAAAAGTTGTAGCCCTATGTCTTAGGGTCCTATGTATAAAATTTCGTGCAAATCCGAGGTTTGAATAGGGTGATACAGTCAAAATACTGAGAGATGTACGAATATAAGGAAAAAACTTGTGAAAATTGACCTCAAAAAGGGGTATTTTTTTTAAATGTTGAATTAAGGCTCCGTTTCGACTCCAATATATTCATTTACCCCCGAGATCTCTTGGGGGAAAATATCGAACGAGTTGAACACGAGGGTAATACATTTCGGAGAAATTAGTGAAATCTCCAATTCACCAAAGGGGTACCCCTTTCAGAAATCTTCGATTTCTCTAATATGGATTCGAGCAAGGTTTTGAAAGTGAATACTAAAGAATATGTGAGGGTCCTGGGCACAAAAGTTGTAGCCCTATGTCTTAGGGTTCTATGTATAAAATGTTGTGCATATCCGAGGTTTGAATAGGGTGATACAGTCAAAATACTGAGAGATGTACGAATATAAGGAAAAAACTTGTGAAAATTGACCTCAAAAAGGGGTATTTTTTTTTTAAATGTTGAATTAAGGCTCCGTTTCGACTCCAATATATTCATTTACCCCCGAGCTCTCTTGGGGGAATATATCGAACGAGTTGAACACGAGGGTAATACATTTCGGAGAAATTAGTGAAATCTCCAATTCACCAAAGGGGTATCCCTTTCAGAAATCTTCGATTTCACTAATATGGATTCGAGCAAGGTTTTCAAAGTGAATATTAAAGAATATGCGAGGGTCCTGGGAACAAAAGTTGTAGCCCTATGTCTTAGGGTTCTATGTATAAAATTTCGTGCAAAGCCAAGGTTTGTATAGGGTGATACAGTCAAAATACTGAGAGATGTACGAATATAAGGAAAAAACTTGTGAAAATTGCCCTCAAAAAGGGGTATTTTTTTTAAATGTTGAATTAAGGCTCCGTTTCGACTCCAATATATTCATTTACCCCCGAGATCTCTTGGGGGAAAATATCGAACGAGTTGAACACGAGGGTAATACATTTCGGAGAAATTAGTGAAATCTCCAATTCACCAAAGGGGTACCCCTTTCAGAAATCTTCGATTTCTCTAATATGGATTCGAGCAAGGTTTTGAAAGTGAATGTTAAAGAATATGCGAGGGTCTTGGGCACAAAAGTTGTAGCCCTATGTCTTAGGGTTCTATGTATAAAAGTTCGTGCAAATCCGAGGTTTGAATAGGGTGATACAGTCAAAATACTGAGAGATGTACGAATATAAGGAAAAAACATGTGAAAATTGACCTCAAAAAGGGGTATTTTTTTTTTAAATGTTGAATTAAGGCTCCGTTTCGACTCCAATATATTCATTTACCCCCGAGATCTCTTGGGGGAAAATATCGAACGAATTGAACATGAGGGTAATACATTTCGGAGAAATTAGTGAAATCTCCAATTCACCAAAGGGGTACCCCTTTCAGAAATCTTCGATTTCTCTAATATGGATTCGAGCAAGGTTTTGAAAGTGAATGTTAAAGAATATGCGAGGGTCCTGGGCACAAAAGTTGTAGCCCTATGTCTTTGGGTTCTATGTATAAAATTTCGTGCAAATCCGAGGTTTGTATAGGGTGATACAGTCAAAATACTGAGAGATGTACGAATATAAGGAAAAAACTTGTGAAAATGGCCCTCAAAAAGGGGTATTTTTTTTAAATGTTGAATTAAGGCTCCGTTTCGACTCCAATATATTCATTTACCCCCGAGATCTCTTGGGGGAAAATATCGAACGAGTTGAACACGAGGGTAATACATTTCGGAGAAATAAGTGAAATCTCCAATTCACCAAAGGGGTACCCCTTTCAGAAATCTTCGATTTCTCTAATATGGATTCGAGCAAGGTTTTGAAAGTGAAATTTAAAGAATATGCGAGGGTCCTGGGCACAAAAGTTGTAGCCCTATGTCTTAGGGTTCTATGTATAAAATTTCGTGCAAATCTGAGGTTTGAATAGGGTGATACAGTCAAAATACTGAGAGATGTACGAATATAAGGAAAAAACATGTGAAAATTGACCTCAAAAAGGGGTATTTTTTTTTTAAATGTTGAATTAAGGCTCCGTTTCGACTCCAATATATTCATTTACCCCCGAGATCTCTTGGGGGAAAATATCGAACGAATTGAACATGAGGGTAATACATTTCGGAGAAATTAGTGAAATCTCCAATTCACCAAAGGGGTACCCCTTTCAGAAATCTTCGATTTCTCTAATATGGATTCGAGCAAGGTTTTGAAAGTGAATGTTAAAGAATATGCGAGGGTCCTGGGCACAAAAGTTGTAGCCCCATGTCTTAGGGTTCTATGTATAAAATTTCGTGCAAATCCGAGGTTTGTATAGGGTGATACAGTCAAAATACTGAGAGATGTACGAATATAAGGAAAAAACATGTGAAAATTGACCTCAAAAAGGGGTATTTTTTTTTTAAATGTTGAATTAAGGCTCCGTTTCGACTCCAATATATTCATTTACCCCCGAGATCTCTTGGGGGAAAATATCGAACGAGTTGAACACGAGGGTAATACATTTCGGAGAAATTAGTGAAATCTCCAATTCACCAAAGGGGTACCCCTTTCAGAAATCTTCGATTTCTCTAATATGGATTCGAGCAAGGTTTTGAAAGTGAATACTAAAGAATATGTGAGGGTCCTGGGCACAAAAGTTGTAGCCCTATGTCTTAGGGTTCTATGTATAAAATGTTGTGCATATCCGAGGTTTGAATAGGGTGATACAGTCAAAATACTGAGAGATGTACGAATATAAGGAAAAAACTTGTGAAAATTGACCTCAAAAAGGGGTATTTTTTTTTAAATGTTGAATTAAGGCTCCGTTTCGACTCCAATATATTCATTTACCCCCGAGATCTCTTGGGGGAATATATCGAACGAGTTGAACACGAGGGTAATACATTTCGGAGAAATTAGTGAAATCTCCAATTCACCAAAGGGGTATCCCTTTCAGAAATCTTCGATTTCACTAATATGGATTCGAGCAAGGTTTTCAAAGTGAATATTAAAGAATATGCGAGGGTCCTGGGAACAAAAGTTGTAGCCCTATGTCTTAGGGTTCTATGTATAAAATTTCGTGCAAAGCCAAGGTTTGTATAGGGTGATACAGTCAAAATACTGAGAGATGTACGAATATAAGGAAAAAACTTGTGAAAATTGCCCTCAAAAAGGGGTATTTTTTTTAAATGTTGAATTAAGGCTCCGTTTCGACTCCAATATATTCATTTACCCCCGAGATCTCTTGGGGGAAAATATCGAACGAGTTGAACACGAGGGTAATACATTTCGGAGAAATTAGTGAAATCTCCAATTCACCAAAGGGGTACCCCTTTCAGAAATCTTCGATTTCTCTAATATGGATTCGAGCAAGGTTTTGAAAGTGAATGTTAAAGAATATGCGAGGGTCCTGGGCACAAAAGTTGTAGCCCTATGTCTTAGGGTTCTATGTATAAAATTTCGTGCAAATCCGAGGTTTGAATAGGGTGATACAGTCAAAATACTGAGAGATGTACGAATATAAGGAAAAAACTTGTGAAAATTGCCCTCAAAAAGGGATATTTTTTTTAAATGTTGAATTAAGGCTCCGTTTCGACTCCAATATATTCATTTACCCCCGAGATCTCTTGGGGGAAAATATCGAACGAGTTGAACACGAGGGTAATACATTTCGGAGAAATTAGTGAAATCTCCAATTCACCAAAGGGGTACCCCTTTCAGAAATCTTCGATTTCTCTAATATGGATTCGAGCAAGGTTTTGAAAGTGAATGTTAAAGAATATGCGAGGGTCCTGGGCACAAAAGTTGTAGCCCTATGTCTTAGGGTCCTATGTATAAAATTTCGTGCAAATCCGAGGTTTGAATAGGGTGATACAGTCAAAATACTGAGAGATGTACGAATATAAGGAATAAACTTGTGAAAATTGACCTCAAAAAGGGGTATTTTTTTTAAATGTTGAATTAAGGCTCCGTTTCGACTCCAATATATTCATTTACCCCCGAGATCTCTTGGGGGAAAATATCGAACGAGTTGAACACGAGGGTAATACATTTCGGAGAAATTAGTGAAATCTCCAATTCACCAAAGGGGTACCCCTTTCAGAAATCTTCGATTTCTCTAATATGGATTCGAGCAAGGTTTTGAAAGTGAATACTAAAGAATATGTGAGGGTCCTGGGCACAAAAGTTGTAGCCCTATGTCTTAGGGTTCTATGTATAAAATGTTGTGCATATCCGAGGTTTGAATAGGGTGATACAGTCAAAATACTGAGAGATGTACGAATATAAGGAAAAAACTTGTGAAAATTGACCTCAAAAAGGGGTATTTTTTTTTTAAATGTTGAATTAAGGCTCCGTTTCGACTCCAATATATTCATTTACCCCCGAGATCTCTTGGGGGAATATATCGAACGAGTTGAACACGAGGGTAATACATTTCGGAGAAATTAGTGAAATCTCCAATTCACCAAAGGGGTATCCCTTTCAGAAATCTTCGATTTCACTAATATGGATTCGAGCAAGGTTTTCAAAGTGAATATTAAAGAATATGCGAGGGTCCTGGGAACAAAAGTTGTAGCCCTATGTCTTAGGGTTCTATGTATAAAATTTCGTGCAAAGCCAAGGTTTGTATAGGGTGATACAGTCAAAATACTGAGAGATGTACGAATATAAGGAAAAAACTTGTGAAAATTGCCCTCAAAAAGGGGTATTTTTTTTAAATGTTGAATTAAGGCTCCGTTTCGACTCCAATATATTCATTTACCCCCGAGATCTCTTGGGGGAAAATATCGAACGAGTTGAACACGAGGGTAATACATTTCGGAGAAATTAGTGAAATCTCCAATTCACCAAAGGGGTACCCCTTTCAGAAATCTTCGATTTCTCTAATATGGATTCGAGCAAGGTTTTGAAAGTGAATGTTAAAGAATATGCGAGGGTCTTGGGCACAAAAGTTGTAGCCCTATGTCTTAGGGTTCTATGTATAAAAGTTCGTGCAAATCCGAGGTTTGAATAGGGTGATACAGTCAAAATACTGAGAGATGTACGAATATAAGGAAAAAACATGTGAAAATTGACCTCAAAAAGGGGTATTTTTTTTTTAAATGTTGAATTAAGGCTCCGTTTCGACTCCAATATATTCATTTACCCCCGAGATCTCTTGGGGGAAAATATCGAACGAATTGAACATGAGGGTAATACATTTCGGAGAAATTAGTGAAATCTCCAATTCACCAAAGGGGTACCCCTTTCAGAAATCTTCGATTTCTCTAATATGGATTCGAGCAAGGTTTTGAAAGTGAATGTTAAAGAATATGCGAGGGTCCTGGGCACAAAAGTTGTAGCCCTATGTCTTTGGGTTCTATGTATAAAATTTCGTGCAAATCCGAGGTTTGTATAGGGTGATACAGTCAAAATACTGAGAGATGTACGAATATAAGGAAAAAACTTGTGAAAATGGCCCTCAAAAAGGGGTATTTTTTTTAAATGTTGAATTAAGGCTCCGTTTCGACTCCAATATATTCATTTACCCCCGAGATCTCTTGGGGGAAAATATCGAACGAGTTGAACACGAGGGTAATACATTTCGGAGAAATTAGTGAAATCTCCAATTCACCAAAGGGGTACCCCTTTCAGAAATCTTCGATTTCTCTAATATGGATTCGAGCAAGGTTTTGAAAGTGAAATTTAAAGAATATGCGAGGGTCCTGGGCACAAAAGTTGTAGCCCTATGTCTTAGGGTTCTATGTATAAAATTTCGTGCAAATCTGAGGTTTGAATAGGGTGATACAGTCAAAATACTGAGAGATGTACGAATATAAGGAAAAAACATGTGAAAATTGACCTCAAAAAGGGGTATTTTTTTTTTAAATGTTGAATTAAGGCTCCGTTTCGACTCCAATATATTCATTTACCCCCGAGATCTCTTGGGGGAAAATATCGAACGAATTGAACATGAGGGTAATACATTTCGGAGAAATTAGTGAAATCTCCAATTCACCAAAGGGGTACCCCTTTCAGAAATCTTCGATTTCTCTAATATGGATTCGAGCAAGGTTTTGAAAGTGAATGTTAAAGAATATGCGAGGGTCCTGGGCACAAAAGTTGTAGCCCCATGTCTTAGGGTTCTATGTATAAAATTTCGTGCAAATCCGAGGTTTGTATAGGGTGATACAGTCAAAATACTGAGAGATGTACGAATATAAGGAAAAAACATGTGAAAATTGACCTCAAAAAGGGGTATTTTTTTTTTAAATGTTGAATTAAGGCTCCGTTTCGACTCCAATATATTCATTTACCCCCGAGATCTCTTGGGGGAAAATATCGAACGAATTGAACATGAGGGTAATACATTTCGGAGAAATTACTGAAATCTCCAATTCACCAAAGGGGTACCCCTTTCAGAAATCTTCGATTTCTCTAATATGGATTCGAGCAAGGTTTTGAAAGTGAATGTTAAAGAATATGCGAGGGTCCTGGGCACAAAAGTTGTAGCCCTATGTCTTAGGGTTCTATGTATAAAATTTCGTGCAAATCCGAGGTTTGAATAGGGTGATACAGTCAAAATACTGAGAGATGTACGAATATAAGGAAAAAACTTGTGAAAATTGCCCTCAAAAGGGGATATTTTTTTTAAATGTTGAATTAAGGCTCCGTTTCGACTCCAATATATTCATTTACCCCCGAGATCTCTTGGGGGAAAATATCGAACGAGTTGAACACGAGGGTAATACATTTCGGAGAAATTAGTGAAATCTCCAATTCACCAAAGGGGTACCCCTTTCAGAAATCTTCGATTTCTCTAATATGGATTCGAGCAAGGTTTTGAAAGTGAATGTTAAAGAATATGCGAGGGTCCTGGGCACAAAAGTTGTAGCCCTATGTCTTAGGGTCCTATGTATAAAATTTCGTGCAAATCCGAGGTTTGAATAGGGTGATACAGTCAAAATACTGAGAGATGTACGAATATAAGGAAAAAACTTGTGAAAATTGACCTCAAAAAGGGGTATTTTTTTTAAATGTTGAATTAAGGCTCCGTTTCGACTCCAATATATTCATTTACCCCCGAGATCTCTTGGGGGAAAATATCGAACGAGTTGAACACGAGGGTAATACATTTCGGAGAAATTAGTGAAATCTCCAATTCACCAAAGGGGTACCCCTTTCAGAAATCTTCGATTTCTCTAATATGGATTCGAGCAAGGTTTTGAAAGTGAATACTAAAGAATATGTGAGGGTCCTGGGCACAAAAGTTGTAGCCCTATGTCTTAGGGTTCTATGTATAAAATGTTGTGCATATCCGAGGTTTGAATAGGGTGATACAGTCAAAATATTGAGAGATGTACGAATATAAGGAAAAAACTTGTGAAAATTGACCTCAAAAAGGGGTATTTTTTTTAAATGTTGAATTAAGGCTCCGTTTCGACTCCAATATATTCATTTACCCCCGAGATCTCTTGGGGGAAAATATCGAACGAGTTGAACACGAGGGTAATACATTTCGGAGAAATTAGTGAAATCTCCAATTCACCAAAGGGGTACCCCTTTCAGAAATCTTCGATTTCTCTAATATGGATTCGAGCAAGGTTTTGAAAGTGAATGTTAAAGAATATGCGAGGGTCCTGGGCACAAAAGTTGTAGCCCTATGTCTTTGGGTTCTATGTATAAAATTTCGTGCAAATCCGAGGTTTGTATAGGGTGATACAGTCAAAATACTGAGAGATGTACGAATATAAGGAAAAAACTTGTGAAAATTGACCTCAAAAAGGGGTATTTTTTTTTTAAATGTTGAATTAAGGCTCCGTTTCGACTCCAATATATTCATTTACCCCCGAGATCTCTTGGGGGAATATATCGAACGAGTTGAACACGAGGGTAATACATTTCGGAGAAATTAGTGAAATCTCCAATTCACCAAAGGGGTACCCCTTTCAGAAATCTTCGATTTCTCTAATATGGATTCGAGCAAGGTTTTGAAAGTGAATGTTAAAGAATATGCGAGGGTCCTGGGCACAAAAGTTGTAGCCCTATGTCTTAGGGTCCTATGTATAAAATTTCGTGCAAATCCGAGGTTTGAATAGGGTGATACAGTCAAAATACTGAGAGATGTACGAATATAAGGAAAAAACTTGTGAAAATTGACCTCAAAAAGGGGTATTTTTTTTAAATGTTGAATTAAGGCTCCGTTTCGACTCCAATATATTCATTTACCCCCGAGATCTCTTGGGGGAAAATATCGAACGAGTTGAACACGAGGGTAATACATTTCGGAGAAATTAGTGAAATCTCCAATTCACCAAAGGGGTACCCCTTTCAGAAATCTTCGATTTCTCTAATATGGATTCGAGCAAGGTTTTGAAAGTGAATGTTAAAGAATATGCGAGTGTCCTGGGCACAAAAGTTGTAGCCCTATGTCTTAGGGTTCTATGTATAAAATTTCGTGCAAATCTGAGGTTTGAATAGGGTGATACAGTCAAAATACTGAGAGATGTACGAATATAAGGAAAAAACATGTGAAAATTGACCTCAAAAAGGGGTATTTTTTTTTTAAATGTTGAATTAAGGCTCCGTTTCGACTCCAATATATTCATTTACCCCCGAGATCTCTTGGGGGAAAATATCGAACGAATTGAACATGAGGGTAATACATTTCGGAGAAATTAGTGAAATCTCCAATTCACCAAAGGGGTACCCCTTTCAGAAATCTTCGATTTCTCTAATATGGATTCGAGCAAGGTTTTGAAAGTGAATGTTAAAGAATATGCGAGGGTCCTGGGCACAAAAGTTGTAGCCCTATGTCTTAGGGTTCTATGTATAAAATTTCGTGCAAATCCGAGGTTTGAATAGGGTGATACAGTCAAAATACTGAGAGATGTACGAATATAAGGAAAAAACTTGTGAAAATTGACCTCAAAAAGGGGTATTTTTTTTTTAAATGTTGAATTAAGGCTCCGTTTCGACTCCAATATATTCATTTACCCCCGAGATCTCTTGGGGGAAAATATCGAACGAATTGAACACGAGGGTAATACATTTCGGAGAAATTAGTGAAATCTCCAATTCACCAAAGGGGGTACCCCTTTCAGAAATCTTCGATTTCACTAATATGGATTCGAGCAATGTTTTGAAAGTGAATATTAAAGAATATGCGAGGGTCCTGGGCACAAAATTTGTAGCCCTATGTCTTAGGGTTCTATGTATAAAATTTCGTGCAAATCCAAGGTTTGTATAGGGTGATACAGTCAAAATACTGAGAGATGTACGAATATAAGGAAAAAACTTGTGAAAATTGACCTCAAAAAGGGGTATTTTTTTTAAATGTTGAATTAAGGCTCCGTTTCGACTCCAATATATTCATTTACCCCCAAGATCTCTTGGGGGAAAATATCGAACGAGTTGAACACGAGGGTAATACATTTCGGAGAAATTAGTGAAATCTCCAATTCACCAAAGGGGTACCCCTTTCAGAAATCTTCGATTTCTCTAATATGGATTCGAGCAAGGTTTTGAAAGTGAATGTTAAAGAATATGCGAGGTTTCTGGGCACAAAAGTTTTAGCCCTATGTCTTAGGGTTCTATGTATAAAATTTCGTGCAAATCCGAGGTTTGAATAGGGTGATACAGTCAAAATACTGAGAGATGTACGAATATAAGGAAAAAACTTGTGAAAATTGACCTCAAAAAGGGGTATTTTTTTTTTAAATGTTGAATTAAGGCTCCGTTTCGACTCCAATATATTCATTTACCCCCGAGATCTCTTGGGGGAAAATATCGAACGAATTGAACATGAGGGTAATACATTTCGGAGAAATTAGTGAAATCTCCAATTCACCAAAGGGGTACCCCTTTCAGAAATCTTCGATTTCTCTAATATGAATTCGTGCAATGTTTTGATAGTGAATACTAAGGAATATGCGAGGGTCATGGGAACAAAATTTGTAGCCCTATGTCTTAGGGTTCTATGTATAAAATTTCGTACAAATCAGAGGTTTTTAGAGGGTTATAACGTCAAAATACTGAGAGATGTACGAATATAAGGAAAAAACATGCGAAAATTGCAATCAAAAAGGGGAATTTTTTTTTGAAATGTTGACTTAAGGCTCCATTTCGACTCCAATATATTAATTTACCCATGAGATCTCTAGGGGAAAAATATCGAACGAGTTGAACAGGAGGTTAATACATTTCGGAGAAATTAGTGAAATCTCCAATTCACCAAAGGGGTACCCCTTTCAGAAATCTTAGATTTCTCTAACATGAATTCGAGCAATGTTTTGATAGTGAATACTAAGGAATATGCGAGGGTTCATGGGAAAAAAAGTTGTAGCCCTACGTCTTAGGGTTCTATGTATAAATTTTCGTGGAATTCCGAGCTGTGTAGAGGGAGACACAGTCAAAATACTGAGAGATGTACGAATATAAGGAAAAAACTCGCGAAAATTGCCATGAAAAAAGGAGAATTTTTTTTGAAATGTTGACTTAATGCTCCGTTTCGACTCCAATATATTTATTTACCCATGAGATCTCTTGGGGAAAAATATCGAACGAGTTGAACACGAGGGTAATACATTTCGGAGAAATTAGTGAAATCACCAATTCACCAAAGGGGTACCCCTTTCAGAAATCTTCGATTTCTATAATATGAATTCGAGCAATGTTTTGATAGTTAATACTAAGGAATATGTGAGGGCCATGGGAACAAAATTATAGCCCTATGTCTTAGGGTTTTATGTATAAAATTTCGTGCAAATCAGAGGTTTTTAGAGGGGGATACAGTCAAAATACTGAGAGATGTACGAATATAAGGAAAAAACTTGCGAAAATTGCAATCAAAAAGGGGAATTTTTTTTGAAATGTTGACTTAATGCTCCGTTTCGACTCCAATATATTTATTTACCCATGAGATCTCTTGGGGGAAAATATCGAACGAGTTGAACACGAGGTTAATACATTTCGGAGAAATTAGTGAAATCTCCAATTCACCAAAGGGGTACCCCTTTCAGAAATCTTCGATTTCTCTAATATGAATTCGTGCAATGTTTTGATAGTGAATACTAAGGAATATGCGAGGGACATGGGAACAAAAGTTGTAGCCCTATGTCTTAGGGTTCTATGTATAAAATTTCGTACAAATCAGAGGTTTTTAGAGGGTTATAACGTCAAAATACTGAGAGATGTACGAATATAAGGAAAAAACATGCGAAAATTGCAATCAAAAAGGGGAATTTTTTTTTGAAATGTTGACTTAAGGCTCCATTTCGACTCCAATATATTTATTTACCCATGAGATCTCTTGGGGAAAAATATCGAACGAGTAGAACACGAGGTTAATACATTTCGGAGAAATTAGTGAAATCTCCAATTCACCAAATGGGTACCCCTTTCAGAAATCTTCGATTTCACTAATATGAATTCGTGCAATGTTTTGATAGTGAATACTAAGGAATATGCGAGGGTCATGGGAACAAAATTTGTAGCCCTATGTCTTAGGGTCTTATGTATAAAATTTCGTGCAAATCAGAGGTTTTTAGAGGGGGATACAGTCAAAATACTGAGAGATGTACGAATATAAGGAAAAAACTTGCGAAAATTGCAATCAAAAAGGAGAATTTTTTTTGAAATGTTGACTTAATGCTCCGTTTCGACTCCAATATATTTATTTACCCATGAGATCTCTTGGGGGAAAATATCGAACGAGTTGAACACGAGGTTAATACATTTCGGAGAAATTAGTGAAATCACCAATTCCCCAAAGGGGTACCCCTTTCAGAAATCTTAGCTTTCTCTAACATGAATTCGAGCAATGTTTTGATAGTGAATACTAACGAATATGCGAGGGTCATGGGAACAAAATTTTTAGCCCTACGTCTTAGGGTTCTATGTATAAATATTCGTGGAGATCCGAGCTGTGTAGAGGGAGACACAGTCAAAATACTGAGAGATGTACGAATATAAGGAATAAACTCGCGAAAATTGCCATCAAAAAGGGGGATTTTTTTTGAAATGTTGTCTGAAGGCTCCGTTTCGACTCCAATATATTCATTTACCCATGAGATCTCTTGGGGAAAAATATCGAACGAGTTGAACAGGAGGGTAATACATTTCGGAGAAATTAGTGAAATCTCCAATTCACCAAAGGGGTACCCCTTTCAGAAATCTTCGATTTAACTAATATAAATTCGTGCAATGTTTTGAAAGTGAATACTAAGGAATATGCGAGGGTCATGTGAACAAAAGTTGTAGCCCTACGTCTTAGGGTTCTATGCATAAATTTTCGTGGAAAACCGAGCTTTGTAGAGAGAGACACAGTAAAAATACTGAGAGATGTACGAATATAAGGAAAAAACTCGCGAAAATTGCCATGAAAAAAGTAGGATTTTTTTTTCAATGTTGACTTAAGGCTCCGTTTCGACTCCAATATATTTATTTACCCATGAGATCTCTTGGGGAAAAATATCCAACGAGTTGAACAGGAGGTTAATACATTTCGGAGAAATTAGTGAAATCTCCAATTCACCAAAGGGGTACCCCTTTCAGAAATCTTAGATTTCTCTAACATGAATTCGAGCAATGTTTTGATAGTGAATACTAAGGAATATGCGAGGGTCATTGGAACGAAAGTTGTAGCCCTACGTCTTAGGGTTCTATGTATAAATTTTCGTGGAAATCCGAGCTGTGTAGAGGGAGACACAGTCAAAATACTGAGAGATGTACGAATATAAGGAAAAAACTCGCGAAAATTGCCATGAAAAAAGGAGGATTTTTTTTGAAATGTTGACTTATGGCTCCGTTTCGACTCCAATATATTTATTTACCCATGAGATCTCTTGGGGAAAAATATCCAACGAGTTGAACACGAGGTTAATACATTTCGGAGAAATTAGTGAAATCTCCAATTCACCAAAGGGGTACCCCTTTCAGAAATCTTAGCTTTCTCTAACATGAATTCGAGCAATGTTTTGATAGTGAATACTAATGAATATGCGAGGGTCGTGGGAACAAAATTTTAAGCCCTACGTCTTAGGGTTCTATGTATAAATTTTCGTGGAAATCCGAGCTTTGTAGAGGGAGACACAGTCAAAATACTGAGAGATGTACGAATATAAGGAAAAAACTCGAGAAAATTGCCATCAAAAAGGGGAATTTTTTTTGAAATGTTGACTTAAGGCTCGGTTTGGACTCCAATATATTCATTTACCCATGAGATCTCTTGGGGAAAAATATCGAACGAGTTGAACACGAGGGTAATACATTTCGGAAAAATTAGTGAAATCTCCAATTCACCAAAGGGGTACCCCTTTCAGAAATCTTCGATTTCTCTAATATGAATTCGTGCAATGTTTTGATAGTGAATACTAAGAAATATGCGAGGGTCATGGGAACAAAATTTGTAGCCATATGTCTTAGGGTTCTATGTATAAAATTTCGTACAAATCAGAGGTTTTTAGAGGGGGTTACCATCAAACTATTGAGAGATGTACGAATATAAGGAAAAAACTTGCTAAAATTGCAATCAAAAAGGGGAATTTTTTTTGAAATGTGGACTTAATGCTCCGTTTCGACTCCAATATATTTATTTACCCATGAGATCTCTTGGGAAAAAATATCGAACGAGTTGAACAGGAGGTTAATACATTTCGGAGAAATTAGTGAAATCTCCAATTCACCAAAGGGGTACCCCTTTCAGAAACTTAGATTTCTCTAACATGAATTCGAGCAATGTTTTGATAGTGAATACTAAGGAATATGCGAGGGTCATGGGAACAAAAGTTGTAGCCCTACGTCTTAGGGTTCTATTTACAATTTTTTGTGGAAATCCGAGCTGTGTAGAGGGAGACACGGTCAAAATACTGAGAGATGTACGAATATAAGGAAAAAACTCGCGAAAATTGCCATGAAAAAAGGAGAATTTTTTTTGAAATGTTGACTTAATGCTCCGTTTCGACTCCAATATATTTATTTACCCATGAGATCTCTTGGGGAAAAATTTCCAACGAGCTGAACACGAGGTTAATACATTTCGGAGAAATTAGTGAAATCTCCAATTCACCAAATGGGTACCCCTTTCAGAAATCTTCGATTTCACTAATATGAATTCGTGCAATGTTTTGATAGTGAATACTAAGAAATATGCGAGGGTATGGGAACAAAATTTGTAGCCATATGTCTTAGGGTTCTATGTATAAAATTTCGTACAAATCAGAGGTTTTTAGAGGGGGTTACCATCAAACTATTGAGAGATGTACGAATATAAGGAAAAAACTTGCTAAAATTGCAATCAAAAAGGGGAATTTTTTTTGAAATGTTGACTTAATTCTCCGTTTCGACTCCAATATATTTATTTACCCATGAGATCTCTGGGGGAAAAATATCGAACGAGTTGAACAGGAGGTTAATACATTTCGGAGAAATTAGTGAAATCTCCAATTCACCAAAGGGGTACCCCTTTCAGAAATCTTAGATTTCTCTAACATGAATTCGAGCAATGTTTTGATAGTGAATACTAAGTAATATGCGAGGGTCATTGGAACAAAAGTTGTAGCCCTACGTCTTAGGGTTCTATGTATAAATTTTCGTGGAGATCCGAGCTGTGTAGAGGGAGACACAGTCAAAATACTGAGAGATGTACGAATATAAGGAAAAAACTCGCGAAAATTGCCATCAAAAAGGGGGATTTTTTTTGAAATGTTGACTTAAGGCTCCGTTTCGACTCCAATATATTCATTTACCCATGAGATCTCTTGGGGAAAAATATCGAACGAGTTGAACAGGAGGTTAATACATTTCGGAGAAATTAGTGAAATCTCCAATTCACCAAAGGGGTACCCCTTTCAGAAATCTTAGATTTCTCTAACATGAATTCGAGAAATGTTTTGATAGTGAATACTAAGGAATATGCGAGGGTCATGGGAACAAAAGTTGTAGCCCTACGTCTTAGGGTTCTATGTATAAATTTTCGTGGAATTCCGAGCTGTGTAGAGGGAGACACAGTCAAAATTCTGAGAGATGTACGAATATAAGGAAAAAACTCGCGAAAATTGCCATGAAAAAAGGAGAATTTTTTTTGAAATGTTGACTTAATGCTCCGTTTCGACTCCAATATATTTATTTACCCATGAGATCTCTTGGGGAGAAATATCCAACGAGTTGAACACGAGGTTAATACATTTCGGAGAAATTAGTGAAATCTCCAATTCACCAAACGGGTACCCCTTTCAGAAATCTTCGATTTCACTAATATGAATTCGTGCAATGTTTTGATAGTGAATACTAAGGAATATGCGAGGGTCATGGGAACAAAATTTGTAGCCATATGTCTTAGGGTTCTATGTATAAAATTTCGTACAAATCAGAGGTTTTTAGAGGGGGTTACCATCAAACTATTGAGAGATGTACGAATATAAGGAAAAAACTTGCTAAAATTGCAATCAAAAAGGGGAATTTTTTTTGAGATGTTGACTTAAGGCTCCGTTTCGACTCCAATATATTCATTTATCCATGAGATCTCCTGGGGAAAAATATCGAACGAGTTGAACACGAGGGTAATACATTTCGGAAAAATTAGTGAAATCTCCAATTCACCAAAGGGGTACCCCTTTCAGAAATCTTAGATTTCTCTAACTTGAATTCGAGCAATGTTTTGATAGTGAATACTAAGGAATATGCCAGGGCCATGGGAACAAAATTTGTAGCCCTATGTATTAGCGTTCTATGTATATATTTTCGTGGAAATCCGAGCTGTGTAGAGGGAAACACAGTCAAAACACTGAGAGATGTACGAATATAAGGAAAAAACTTGCTAAAATTGCAATCAAAAAAGGAGAATTTTTTTTGAAATGTTGTCTTAAGGCTCCGTTTCGACTCCAATATATTTATTTACCCATGAGATCTCTTGGGGAAAAATATCGAACGAGTTGAACAGGAGGTTATTACATTTCGGAGAAATTAATGAAATCTCCAATTCACCAAAGGGGTACCCCTTTAAAAATCTTAGATTTCTCTAACATGAATTCGAGCAATGTTTTGATAGTGAATACTAAGGAATATGCGAGGGTCATGGGAACAAAAGTTGTAGCCCTACGTCTTAGGGTTCTATTTATAATTTTTTGTGGAAATCCGAGCTGTGTAGAGGGATACACGGTCAAAATACTGAGAGATGTACGAATATAAGGAAAAAACTCGCGAAAATTGCCATGAAAAAAGGAGAATTTTTTTTGAAATGTTGACTTAATGCTCCGTTTCGACTCCAATATATTTATTTACCCATGAGATCTCTTGGGGCAAAATTTCCAACGAGTTGAACACGAGGTTAATACATTTCGGAGAAATTAGTGAAATCTCCAATTCACCAAATGGGTACCCCTTTCAGAAATCTTCGATTTCACTAATATGAATTCGTGCAATGTTTTGATAGTGAATACTAAGAAATATGCGAGGGTCATGGGAACAAAATTTGTAGCCATATGTCTTAGGGTTCTATGTATAAAATTTCGTAGAAATCAGAGGTTTTTAGAGGGGGTTACCATCAAACTATTGAGAGATGTACGAATCTAAGGAAAAAACTCGCGAAAATTGCCATTAAAAAAGGAGAATTTTTTTTGAAATGTTGACTTAAGGCTCGGTTTGGACTCCAATATATTCATTTACCCATGAGATCTCCTGGGGAAAAATATCGAACGAGTTGAACACGAGGGTAATACATTTCGGAAAAATTAGTGAAATCTCCAATTCACCAAAGGGGTACCCCTTTCAGAAATCTTAGATTTCTCTAACTTGAATTCGAGCAATGTTTTGATAGTGAATACTAAGGAATATGCGAGGGCCATGGGAACAAAATTTGTAGCCCTATGTATTAGGGTTCTATGTATAAATTTTCGTGGAAATCCAAGCTGTGTAGAGGGAGACACAGTCAAAATACTGAGAGATGTACGAATATAAGGAAAAAACTCGCGAAAATTGCCATGAAAAAAGGAGAATTTTTTTTGAAATGTTGACTTAATGCTCCGTTTCGACTCCAATATATTTATTTACCCATGAGATCTCTTGGGGGAAAATATCCAACGAGTTGAACACGAGGTTAATACATTTCAGAGAAATTAATGAAATCTCCAATTCACCAAAGGGGTACCCCTTTCAGAAATCTTAGATTTCTCTAACATGAATTCGAGCAATGTTTTGATAGTGAATACTAAGTAATATGCGAGGGTCATTGGAACAAAAGTTGTAGCCCTACGTCTTAGGGTTCTATGTATAAATTTTCGTGGAGATCCGAGCTGTGTAGAGGGAGACACAGTCAAAATACTGAGAGATGTACGAATATAAGGAAAAAACTCGCGAAAATTGCCATCAAAAAGGGGGATTTTTTTTGAAATGTTGACTTAAGGCTCCGTTTCGACTCCAATATATTCATTTACCCATGAGATCTCTTGGGGAAAAATATCGAACGAGTTGAACAGGAGGTTAATACATTTCGGAGAAATTAGTGAAATCTCCAATTCACCAAAGGGGTACCCCTTTCAGAAATCTTAGATTTCTCTAACATGAATTCGAGCAATGTTTTGATAGTGAATACTAAGGAATATGCGAGGGTCATGGGAACAAAAGTTGTAGCCCTACGTCTTAGGGTTCTATGTATAAATTTTCGTGGAATTCCGAGCTGTGTAGAGGGAGACACAGTCAAAATTCTGAGGGATGTACGAATATAAGGAAAAAACTCGCGAAAATTGCCATGAAAAAAGGAGAATTTTTTTTGAAATGTTGACTTAATGCTCCGTTTCGACTCCAATATATTTATTTACCCATGAGATCTCTTGGGGAGAAATATCCAACGAGTTGAACACGAGGTTAATACATTTCGGAGAAATTAGTGAAATCTCCAATTCACCAAACGGGTACCCCTTTCAGAAATCTTCGATTTCACTAATATGAATTCGTGCAATGTTTTGATAGTGAATACTAAGGAATATGCGAGGGTCATGGGAACAAAATTTGTAGCCATATGTCTTAGGGTTCTATGTATAAAATTTCGTACAAATCAGAGGTTTTTAGAGGGGGTTACCATCAAACTATTGAGAGATGTACGAATATAAGGAAAAAACTTGCTAAAATTGCAATCAAAAAGGGGAATTTTTTTTGAGATGTTGACTTAAGGCTCCGTTTCGACTCCAATATATTCATTTATCCATGAGATCTCCTGGGGAAAAATATCGAACGAGTTGAACACGAGGGTAATACATTTCGGAAAAATTAGTGAAATCTCCAATTCACCAAAGGGGTACCCCTTTCAGAAATCTTAGATTTCTCTAACTTGAATTCGAGCAATGTTTTGATAGTGAATACTAAGGAATATGCCAGGGCCATGGGAACAAAATTTGTAGCCCTATGTATTAGCGTTCTATGTATATATTTTCGTGGAAATCCGAGCTGTGTAGAGGGAAACACAGTCAAAACACTGAGAGATGTACGAATATAAGGAAAAAACTTGCTAAAATTGCAATCAAAAAAGGAGAATTTTTTTTGAAATGTTGTCTTAAGGCTCCGTTTCGACTCCAATATATTTATTTACCCATGAGATCTCTTGGGGAAAAATATCGAACGAGTTGAACAGGAGGTTATTACATTTCGGAGAAATTAATGAAATCTCCAATTCACCAAAGGGGTACCCCTTTAAAAATCTTAGATTTCTCTAACATGAATTCGAGCAATGTTTTGATAGTGAATACTAAGGAATATGCGAGGGTCATGGGAACAAAAGTTGTAGCCCTACGTCTTAGGGTTCAATTTATAATTTTTTGTGGAAATCCGAGCTGTGTAGAGGGATACACGGTCAAAATACTGAGAGATGTACGAATATAAGGAAAAAACTCGCGAAAATTGCCATGAAAAAAGGAGAATTTTTTTTGAAATGTTGACTTAATGCTCCGTTTCGACTCCAATATATTTATTTACCCATGAGATCTCTTGGGGCAAAATTTCCAACGAGTTGAACACGAGGTTAATACATTTCGGAGAAATTAGTGAAATCTCCAATTCACCAAATGGGTACCCCTTTCAGAAATCTTCGATTTCACTAATATGAATTCGTGCAATGTTTTGATAGTGAATACTAAGAAATATGCGAGGGTCATGGGAACAAAATTTGTAGCCATATGTCTTAGGGTTCTATGTATAAAATTTCGTACAAATCAGAGGTTTTTAGAGGGGGTTACCATCAAACTATTGAGAGATGTACGAATATAAGGAAAAAACTTGCTAAAATTGCAATCAAAAAGGGGAATTTTTTTTGAAATGTTGACTTAATGCTCCGTTTCGACTCCAATATATTTATTTACCCATGAGATCTCTTGGGGAAAAATATCGAACGAGTTGAACAGGAGGTTAATACATTTCGGAGAAATTAGTGAAATCTCCAATTCACCAAAGGGGTACCCCTTTCAGAAATCTTAGATTTCTCTAGCATGAATTCGAGCAATGTTTTGATAGTGAATACTAAGGAATATGCGAGGGTTCATGGGAACAAAAGTTGTAGCCCTACGTCTTAGGGTTCTATGTATAAATTTTCGTGGAATTCCGAGCTGTGTAGAGGGAGACACAGTCAAAATACTGAGAGATGTACGAATATAAGGAAAAAACTCGCGAAAATTGCCATGAAAAAAGGAGAATTTTTTTTGAAATGTTGACTTAATGCTCCGTTTCGACTCCAATATATTTATTTACCCATGAGATCTCTTGGGGAAAAATATCGAACCAGTTGAACACGAGGGTAATACATTTCGGAGAAATTAGTGAAATCACCAATTCACCAAAGGGGTACCCCTTTCAGAAATCTTCGATTTCTATAATATGAATTCGAGCAATGTTTTGATAGTTAATACTAAGGAATATGCGAGGGCCATGGGAGCAAAATTTGTAGCCCTATGTCTTAGGGTTTTATGTTTAAAATTTCGTGCAAATCAGAGGTTTTTAGAGGGGGATACAGTCAAAATACTGAGAGATGTACGAATATAAGGAAAAAATTTGCGAAAATTGCAATCAAAAAGGGGAATTTTTTTTGAAATGTTGACTTAATGCTCCTTTTCGACTCCAATATATTTATTTACCCATGAGATCTCTTGGGGGAAAATATCGAACGAGTTGAACACGAGGTTAATACATTTCGGAGAAATTAGTGAAATCACCAATTCACCAAAGGGGTACCCCTTTCAGAAATCTTCGATTTCTCTAATATGAATTCGTGCAATGTTTTGATAGTGAATACTAAGGAATATGCGAGGGTCATGGGAACAAAATTCGTAGCCCTATGTCTTAGGGTTCTATGTATAAAATTTCGTACAAATCAGAGGTTTTTAGAGGGTTATAACGTCAAAATACTGAGAGATGTACGAATATAAGGAAAAAACATGCGAAAATTGCAATCAAAAAGGGGAATTTTTTTTTGAAATGTTGACTTAAGGCTCCATTTCGACTCCAATATATTTATTTACCCATGAGATCTCTTGGGGAAAAATATCGAACGAGTTGAACACGAGGTTGATACATTTCGGAGAAATTAGTGAAATCTCCAATTCACCAAAGGGGTACCCCTTTCAGAAATCTTCGATTTCTCTAATATGAATTCGAGCAATGTTTTGATAGTGAATACTAAGGAATATGCGAGGGTCATGGGAACAAAAGTTGTAGCCCTACGTCTTAGGGTTCTATTTATAATTTTTTGTGGAAATCCGAGCTGTGTAGAGGGATACACGGTCAAAATACTGAGAGATGTACGAATATAAGGAAAAAACTCGCGAAAATTGCCATGAAAAAAGGAGAATTTTTTTTGAAATGTTGACTTAATGCTCCGTTTCGACTCCAATATATTTATTTACCCATGAGATCTCTTGGGGAAAAATATCCAACGAGTTGAACACGAGGTTAATACATTTCAGAGAAATTAATGAAATCTCCAATTCACCAAAGGGGTACCCCTTTCAGAAATCTTAGATTTCTCTAACATGAATTCGACCAATGTTTTGATAGTGAATACTAAGGAATATGCGAGGGTCATGGGAACAAAAGTTGTAGCCCTACGTCTTAGGGTTCTATTTATATATTTTCTTGGAAATCCGAGCTGTGTAGAGGGAGACACAGTCAAAATACTGAGAGATGTACGAATATAAGGAAAAAACTCGCGAAAATTGCCATGAAAAAAGGAGAATTTTTTTTGAAATGTTGACTTAATGCTCCGTTTCGACTCCAATATATTTATTTACCCATGAGATCTCTTGGGGAAAAATATCGAACGAGTTGAACAGGAGGTTAATACATTTCGGAGAAATTAATGAAATCTCCAATTCACCAAAGGGGTACCCCTTTCAGAAATCTTAGATTTCTCTAACATGAATTAGAGCAATGTTTTGATAGTGAATACTAAGGAATATGCGAGGGTCATGGGAACAAAAGTTGTATCCCTACGTCTTAGGGTTCTATGTATAAATTTTCGTGGAATTCCGAATTGTGTAGAGGGAGACACAGTCAAAATACTGAGAGATGTACGAATATAAGGAAAAAACTCGCGAAAATTGCCATGAAAAAAGGAGAATTTTTTTTGAAATGTTGGCTTAATGCTCCGTTTCGACTCCAATATATTTATTTACCCATGAGATCTCTTGGGGAAAAATATCCAACGAGTTGAACACGAGGTTAATACATTTCGGAGAAATTAGTGAAATCTCCAATTCACCAAACGGGTACCCCTTTCAGAAATCTTCGATTTCACTAATATGAATTCGTGCAATGTTTTGATAGTGAATACTAAGGAATATGCGAGGGTCATGGGAACAAAATTTGTAGCCATATGTCTTAGGGTTCTATGTATAAAATTTCGTACAAATCAGAGGTTTTTAGAGGGGGTTACCATCAAACTATTGAGAGATGTACGAATATAAGGAAAAACCTTGCTAAAATTGCAATCAAAAAGGGGAATTTTTTTTGAAATGTTGACTTAAGGCTCCGTTTCGACTCCAATATATTCATTTATCCATGAGATCTCCTGGGGAAAAATATCGAACGAGTTGAACACGAGGGTAATACATTTCGGAAAAATTAGTGAAATCTCCAATTCACCAAAGGGGTACCCCTTTCAGAAATCTTAGATTTCTCTAACTTGAATTCGAGCAATGTTTTGATAGTGAATACTAAGGAATATGCCAGGGCCATGGGAACAAAATTTGTAGCCCTATGTATTAGGGTTCTATGTATAAATATTCGTGGAGAGCCGAGCTGTGTAGAGGGAGACACAGTCAAAATACTGAGAGATGTACGAATATAAGGAAAAAACTCGCGAAAATTGCCATGAAAAAAGGAGAATTTTTTTTGAAATGTTGACTTAATGCTCCGTTTCGACTCCAATATATTTATTTACCCATGAGATCTCTTGGGGAAAAATATCCAACGAGTTGAACACGAGGTTAATACATTTCGGAGAAATTAATGAAATCTCCAATTCACCAAAGGGGTACCCCTTTCAGAAATCTTAGATTTCTCTAACATGAATTCGAGCAATGTTTTGATAGTGAATACTAAGGAATATGCGAGGGTCATGGGAACAAAAGTTGTAGCCCTACGTCTTAGGGTTCTATTTATAAATTTTCTTGGAAATCCGAGCTGTGTAGAGGGAGACACAGTCAAAATACTGAGAGATGTACGAATATAAGGAAAAAACTCGCGAAAATTGCCATGAAAAAAGGAGAATTTTTTTTGAAATGTTGACTTAATGCTCCGTTTCGACTCCAATATATTTATTTACCCATGAGATCTCTTGGGGAAAAATATCCAACGAGTTGAACAGGAGGTTAATACATTTCGGAGAAATTAATGAAATCTCCAATTCACCAAAGGGGTACCCCTTTCAGAAATCTTAGATTTCTCTAACATGAATTCGAGCAATGTTTTGATAGTGAATACTAAGGAATATGCGAGGGTCATGGGAACAAAAGTTGTAGCCCTACGTCTTAGGGTTCTATGTATAAATTTTCGTGGAATTCCGAGTTGTGTACAGGGAGACACAGTCAAAATACTGAGAGATGTACGAATATAATGAAAAAACTCACGAAAATTGCCATGAAAAAAGAAGAATTTTTTTTGAAATGTTGACTTAATGCTCCGTTTCGACTCCAATATATTTATTTACCCATGAGATCTCTTGGGGAAAAATATCCAACGAGTTGAACACGAGGTTAATACATTTCGGAGAAATTAGTGAAATCTCCAATTCACCAAACGGGTACCCCTTTCAGAAATCTTCGATTTCACTAATATGAATTCGTGCAATGTTTTGATAGTGAATACTAAGGAATATGCGAGGGTCATGGGAACAAAATTTGTAGCCATATGTCTTAGGGTTCTATGTATAAAATTTCGTACAAATCAGAGGTATTTAGAGGGGGTTACCATCAAACTATTGAGAGATGTACGAATATAAGGAAAAAACTTGCTAAAATTGCAATCAAAAAGGGGAATTTTTTTTGAAAAGTTGACTTAAGGCTCCGTTTCGACTCCAATATATCCATTTATCCATGAGATCTCCTGGGGAAAAATATCGAACGAGTTGAACACGAGGGTAATACATTTCGGAAAAATTAGTGAAATCTCCAATTCACCAAAGGGGTACCCCTTTCAGAAATCTTAGATTTCTCTAACTTGAATTCGAGCAATGTTTTGATAGTGAATACTAAGGAATATGCCAGGGCCATGGGAACAAAATTTGTAGCCCTATGTATTAGCGTTCTATGTATATATTTTCGTGGAAATCCGAGCTGTGTAGAGGGAAACACAGTCAAAATACTGAGAGATGTACGAATATAAGGAAAAAACTTGCGAAAATTGCAATCAAAAAGGGGAATTTTTTTTGAAATGTTGACTTAATGCTCCGTTTCGACTCCAATATATTTATTTACCCATGAGATCTCTTGGGGGAAAATATCGAACGAGTTTAACACGAGGTTAATACATTTCGGAGAAATTAGTGAAATCACCAATTCACCAAAGGGGTACCCCTTTCAGAAATCTTCGATTTCTCTAATATGAATTCGTGCAATGTTTTGATAGTGAATACTAAGGAATATGCGAGGGTCATGGGAACAAAATTTGTAGCCCTATGTCTTAGGGTTCTATGTATAAAATTTCGTACAAATCAGAGTTTTTTAGAGGGTTAAAACGTCAAAATACTGAGAGATGTACGAATATAAGGAAAAAACATGCGAAAATTGCAATCAAAAAGGGGAATTTTTTTTGAAATGTTGACTTAATTCTCCGTTTCGACTCCAATATATTTATTTACCCATGAGATCTCTTGGGGGAAAATATCGAACGAGTTTAACACGAGGTTAATACATTTCGGAGAAATTAGTGAAATCACCAATTCAGCAAAGGGGTACCCCTTTCAGAAATCTTCGATTTCTCTAATATGAATTCGAGCAATGTATTGATAGTTAATACGAAGGAATATGCGAGGGTCATGGGAACAGAAGTTGTATCCCTATGTCTTAGGGTTCTATTTATAAATTTTCGTAGAAATCCGAGCTGTGTAGAGGGAGACACAGTCAAAATACTGAGAGATGTACGAATATAAGGAAAAAACTTGCGAAAATTGTAATTAAAAAGGGGAATTTTTTTTGAAATGTTGACTTAAGGCTCCGTTTCGACTCCAATATATTCATTTACCCATGAGATCTCTTGGGGGAAAATATCGAACGAGTAGAACACGAGGGTAATACATTTCGGAGAAATTAGTGAAATCGCCAATTTAGCAAAGGGGTACCCCTTTCAGAAAAATTCGATTTCTACAATATGAATTCGAGCAATGTGTTGATAGTGAATACTAAGGAATATGCGAGGGTCATGGGAACAAAAGTTGTAGCCCTATTTCTTAGGGTTCTATCTTTAAATTTTCGTGAAAATCCGAGCTGTGTAGACGGAGACACAGTCAAAATACTGAGAGATGTACGAATATAAGGAAAACACTTGCGAAAATTGCCATAAAAAAGGGGAATTTTTTTTGAAATGTTGACTTAAGGCTCCGTTTGGACTCCAATATATTCATTTACCCATGAGATCTCTTGGGGAAAAATATCGAACGAGTTGAACCCGAGGTTTATACATTTCGGAGAAATTAGTGAAATCACCAATTAACCAAAGGGGTACCCCTTTCAGAAATCTTCGATTTCTCTAATATGAATTCGTGCAATGTTTTGATAGTGATTACTAAGGAATATGCGAGGGTCATGGGAACAAAATTTGTAGCCCTATGTCTTAGGGTTCTATGTATAAAATTTCGTACAAGTCAGAAGTTTTTAGAGGGGGATACCGTCAAAATATTGAGAGATGTACGAATATAAGGAAAAAACTTGCGAAAATTGCAATTAGAAAGGGGAATTTTTTTTTGAAATGTTGACTTAAGGCTCCGTTTCGACTCCAATATATTCATTTACCCATGAGATCTCTTGGGGAAAAATATCGAATGAGTTGAACACGAGGGTAATACATTTCGAAAAAATTAGTGAAATCACCAATTCACCAAAGGGGTACCCCTTTCAGAAATCTTAGATTTCTCTTACATGAATTCGAGCAATGTTTTGATAGTGAATACTAAGGAATATGCGAGGGTCATGGGAACAAAAGTTGTAGCCCTATGTCTTATGGTTCTATGTATAAATTTTCGTGGAAATCTGAGCTGTGTAGAGGGAGACACAGTCAAAATACTGAGAGATGTACGAATATAAGGAAAAAACATGCGAAAATTGCCATGAAAAAAGGAGAATTTTTTTTGAAATATTGACTTAAGGCTCCGTTTCGACTCCAATATATTCATTTACCCATGAGATCTCTTGGGGAAAAATATCGAACGAGTTGAACACGAGGGTAATACATTTCGGAGAAATTAGTGAAATCTCCAATTAACCAAAGGGGTACCCCTTTCAGAAATCTTAGATTTCTCTAATATGAATTCGAGTAATGTTTTGATATTGAATACTAAGGAATATTCGAGGGCCATGGGAACGAAATTTGTAGCCCTATGTCTTAGGGTTCTATGTATAAAATTTCGTGCAAATCAGAGGTTTTTAGAGGGGGATACAGTCAAAATACTGATAGATGTACGAATATATGGAAAAAACTTGCGAAAATTGCAATCAAAAAGGGGAATTTTTTTTGCAATGTTGACTTAAGGCTCCGTTTCGACTCCAATATATTCATTTACCCATGAGATATCTTGGGGAAAAATATCGAACGAGTTGAACACGAGGGTAATACATTTCGGAGAAATTAGTGAAATCTCCAATTCACCAAAGGGGTACCCCTTTCAGAAATCTTCGAATTCTCTAATATGAATTCGAGCAATGTTTTCATAGTGAATACTAAGGAATATGCGAGGGTCATGGGAACAAAAGTTCTAGCCCTATGTCTTAGGGTTCTATGTTTATATTTTCGTGAAAATCCGAGCTGTGTAGAGGGAGACACAGTCAAAATACTGTGAGAGTTACGAATATAAGGAAAAAACTTGCGAAAATTGCCATGAAAAAAGGAGAATTTTTTTTGAAATGTTGACTTAATGCTCCGTTTCGACTCCAATATATTTATTTACCCATGAGATCTCTTGGGGAAGAATATCGAACGAGTTGAACACGAGGTTAATACATTTCGGAGAAATTAGTGAAATCTCCAATTCACCAAAGGGGTACCCCTTTCAGAAATCTTCGATTTCTCTAATATGAATTCGAGCAATGTGTTGATAGTGAATACTAAGGAATATGCGAGGGTCATGGGAACAAAAGTTGTAGCCCTATTTCTTAGGGTTCTATCTTTAAATTTTCGTGAAAATCCGAGCTGTGTAGACGGAGACACAGTCAAAATACTGAGAGATGTACGAATATAAGGAAAAAACTTGCGAAAATTGCCATAAAAAAGGGGAATTTTTTTTGAAATGTTGACTTAAGGCTCCGTTTGGACTCCAATATATTCATTTACCCATGAGATCTCTTGGGGGAAAATATCGAACGAGTTGAACACGAGGGTAATACATTTCAGAGAAATTAGTGAAATCACCAATTCACCCAAGGGGTACCCCTTTCAGAAATCTTCGATTTCTCTAATATGAATTCGAGCAATGTTTTGATAGTGATTACTAAGGAATATGCGAGGGTCATGGGAACAAAATTTGTAGCCCTATGTCTTAGGGTTCTATTTATAAAATTTCGTACAAATCCGAGGTTTTTAGAGGGAGATACAATCAAAATACTGAGAGATGTACGAATATAAGGAAAAAACTTGCGAAAATTGCAATCAAAAAGGGGAATTTTTTTTGAAATGTTGACTTAAGGCTCCGTTTCGTATCCAATATATTTATTTACCCATGAGATCTCTTGGGGAAGAATATCGAACGAGTTGAACACGAGGGTAATACATTTCGGAGAAATTAGTGAAATCTCCAATTCACCAAAGGGGTACCCCTTTCAGAAATCTTCGATTTCTCTAATATGAATTCGAGCAATGTATTGATAGTGAATACGAAGGAATATGCGAGGGTCATGGGAACAGAAGTTGTATCCCTATGTCTTAGGGTTCTATTTATAAATTTTCGTAGAAATCCGAGCTGTGTAGAGGGAGACACAGTCAAAATACTGAGAGATGTACGAATATAAGGAAAAAACTTGCGAAAATTGTAATCAAAAAGGGGAATTTTTTTTGAAATGTTGACTTAAGGCTCCGTTTCGACTCCAATATATTCATTTACCCATGAGATCTCTTGGGGGAAAATATCGAACGAGTAGAACACGAGGGTAATACATTTCGGAGAAATTAGTGAAATCGCCAATTTAGCAAAGGGGTACCCCTTTCAGAAAAATTCGATTTCTACAATATGAATTCAGGCATTATTTTGAAAGTGAATAACAGGAGGTCTGATATGGTAATGAATAAGAAAGTTGTAGCCCTATATCTTAGGCTTCAATGTATAAAATTTCATGCAATTTCGAGGTGTGTAGAGGTCGATACGACCAAAATACTGAGAGATGTACAAATATGAAAATTGCCTTCGAAATGTGGAAATTTTTTCAAATGGAGACTTAAGGCTCTGTTTCCACTCAAATAGAAGCATTTACCCATGAGATGTCATGGTGTAAAATATCGAACGAGTAGAACACTAGTGTAATACATTTCGGAGAAATTAGTGCAATCGCCAATTTCCCAAAGGGGTACCCCTTTCAGAAAAATTCGATTTCTACAATATGAATTACAGCATTATTTAGAAAGTGAATAATAGAAAATCTGCGAAGGTAGAGAATAGGAAAGTTGTAGCCTTATATCTTAGTCTTCTATGTATAAAATTTCGTGCAATTTCGATGTGTGTAGAGGTCGATACAACAAAAATACTGAGAGATGTACAAATATACGGGAAAAACTTCCGAACATTGCCTTCGAAATGTAGATATTTTTTAAAATATGGACTTTAGGCTCTGTTTCCACTCAAATAGAGGCATTTACCCATGAGATGTCATGGTGGAAAATATCGAACGAGTAGAACACTAGTGTAATACATTTCGGAGAAATTAGTGAAATCGCCAATTTCCCAAAGGGGTAACCCTTTCAGAAAAATCTGACTTCTACAATATGAATTCAGGCATTATTTTGAAAGTGAATAATTGGAAATGTGCGAAGGTAGTGAATTGGAAAATAATTTCCCTATATCTTAGGCTTCTATGTATAAGATTTCGTGCAATGTCGAGGTGTGTAGAGTTCGATACGACCAAAATACTGAGAGATGTATAAATATAAGGGAAAAACTTGCGAATATTGGCTTTGAAATGTGGAAATTTTTTCAAATGTGGACTTGAGGCTCCGTTTCCACTCAAATAGAAGCATTTACCCATGAGATGTCATGGTGGAAAGTATCTAACGAGTAGAACACGAGTGTAATACTTTTCGGAGAAATTAGTGAAATCGCCAATTTACCAAAGGGGTACCCCTTTCAGAAAAATTCGATTTCTACATTATGAATTCAGGCATTATTTTGAAAGTGAGTAAGAGGAAATCTGCGAAGGTAGTGAATAGGAAAGTTGTAGCCCTATCTCTTAGGCTTCTATGTATAAAATTTCGTGCAATTTCGGGGTGTGTAGAGGTCGATATGACCAAAATACTGAGAGATGTACAAATATAAGGGAAAAACTTGCGAAAATTGCCTTCGAAATGTGGAAATTTTTTAAAATGAGGACTTAAGACTCCATTTCCTCTCAAATAGAAGCATTTACCCATGAGATGTCATGGTGGAAAATATCGAACGAGTAGAACACTAGTGTAATACATTTCAGAGAAATTAGTGAAATCGCCAATTTCCCAAAGGGGTACCCCTTTCAGAAAAATTCGACTTCTACAATATGAATTCAGGCATTATTTTGACAGTGAATTATTGGAAATCTGAGAAGGTAGTGAATAGAAAAGTAGTTTCCCTCTATATTAGGCTTCTATTTATTAAATTTCGTGCAATTTCGAGGTGTGTAGTGGTCCATACGACCAAAATACTGAGAGATGTACAAATATAAGGGATAAACTTACGAAAATTGCCTTCGAAATGTGGAAATTTTTTCAAATGTGGACTTAGGGCTCCGTTTCCACTCAAATAGAAGCATTTACCCATGAGATGTCATGGTGGAAATTATCGAACGGGCAGAACACGAGTGTAATACATTTCGGAGAAATTAGTGAAATTGCCAATTTACCAAAGGGGTACCCCTTTCAGGAAAATTCGATTTCTACAATATGAATTCAGACATTATTTTGAAAGTGAATAGCAGGAAGTCTGGAAAGGTAATGAATAGGAAAGTTGTAGCCCTATATCTTAGGCTTCTATGTATAAACTTTCGTGCTATTTCGAGGTGTGTAGAGGTCGATACGACCAAAATAATGAGAGATGTACAAATATAAGGGAAAAACTTGCGAAAATTGCCTTCGAAATGTGGAATTCTTTTCAAATGTTGACTTAAGGCTCCGTTTCCACTCAAATATAAGCATTTACCCATGAGATGTCATGGTGGAAAATATCGAACGAGTAGAAAACTAGTGTAATACATTTCGGAGAAATTAGTGAAATCGCCAATTTCCCAAAGGGGTACCCCTTTCAGAAATAGTCGATTTCTACAATATGAATTCAGGCATTATTTTGAATGTGAATAGTAGAAAATCTGCGAAGGTAGTGAATAGGAAAGCTGTAGCCCTATTTCTTAGGCTTTTATGTATAAAATTTCGTGCAATTTCGAGGTATGTAGAGGTCAATACGTCCAAAATACTGAGAGATGTACAAATATAAGGGAAAAACTTGCGAAAATTGCCTTCTAAATGTAGAAATTTTTTCAAATGTGGACTTAATGCTTCGTTTCCACTCAAATAGAAGCATTTACCCATGAGATGTCATGGTGAAAAATATCGAACGAGTAGAACACGAGGGTAATACATTTCGGAGAAATTAGTGAAATCGCCAATTTACCAAAGGGGTACCCCTTTCAGAAAAATTCGATTTCTACAATATGAATTCAGGCATTATTTTGAAAGTGAATAACAGGAAGTCTGCAAAGGTAATGAATAGGAAAGTTGTATCCCTATTTCTTAGGCTTCTATGTATAAAATTTCGTGCAATTTCGAGGTGTGTAGAGGTCGATACAAACAAAATACTGAGAGATGTACAAATATAAGTGAAAAACTTGCGAATATTGGCTTCGAAATGTGGAAATTTTTTCAAATGGGGACTTAAGGCTCTGTTTCCACTCAAATAGAAGCACTTTCCCATGAGATTTCATGGTGTAAAATATCGAACGCGTAGAACACTAGTGTAATACATTTCGGAGAAATTAGTGAAATCGCCAATTTCCAAAAGGGGTACCCATTTCAGAAAAATTCGATTTCTACAATATGATTTACGGCATTATTTAGAAAGTGAATAATAGGAAATCTGCGATGGTAGTGAATAGGAAAGTTGTAGCCCTATATCTTAGGCTTCTATGTATAAAATTTCATGCAAGTTCGAGGTGTGTAGAGGTCGATACGACCAAAATACTGAGAGATGTGCAAATATAAAGGAAAAACTTCCGAACATTGCCTTCGAAATGTAGAAATTTTTTAAAATATGGACTTAAGGCACCGTTTCCACTCAAATAGACGCATTTACCCATGAGACGTCATGGTGAAAAATATCGAATGAGTAGAACACGAGGGTAATACATATCGGAGAAATTAGTGAAATCGCCAATTTACCAAAGAGGTACCCCTTTCCGGAAAATTTGATTTCTACAATATGAACTCAGGCATTATTTTGAAAGTGAATAACAGGAAGTCTGCAAAGGTAATGATTAGGAAAGTTGTATCCCTATATCTTAGGCTTCTATGTATAAAATTTCGTGCAATTTCGAGGTGTGTAGAGGTCGATACGACCAAAATACTGAGAGATGTACAAATATAAGGGAAAAACTTGCGAAAATTGCCTTCGAAATGTGGGAATTTTTTCAAATGTGGACTTATGGCTCCGTTTCCACTCAAATAGAAGCATTTACCCATGAGATGTCATGGTGTAAATTATCGAACAAGTAGAACACTAGTATAATACATTTTGGAGAAATTAGTGAAATCGCCAATTTATCAAAGGGGTACCGCTTTCAGAAAAATTTGATTTCTACAATATGAATTCAGGCATTATTTTGTAAGTGAATAAGAGGAAATCTACGAAGGTAATGAATAGGAAAGTCGTCTCCCTATATCTTAGGCTTCTATGTATAAAATTTCGTGCAATTTTGAGGTGTGTAGAGGTCGATACGACCAAAATTTTGAGACTTGTACAAATATAAGGGAAAAACTTGCGAAAATTGCCTTCGAAATGTGGAAATTTTTTCAAATGTGGACTTAAGGCTCCGTTTCCACTCAAATAGATGCATTTACCCATGAGATGTCATGGTGAAAAATATCGAACGAGTAGAACACGAGGGTAATACATTTCGGAGAAATTAGTGAAATCGCAAATTTACCAAAGGGGTACCCCTTTCAGAAAAATTCGATTTCTACAATATGAATTACGGCATTATTTAGAAAGTGAATAATAGGAAATCTACGAAGGTATTGAATAGTAAAGTTGTAGCCCTATATCTTAGGCTTCTATGTATAAAATTTCGTGTGATTTCGTGGTGTGTAGAGTTCGATACGACCAAAATACTGAGAGATGTACAAATATAAGGGAAAAACTTGCGAACATTGCCTTCGAAATGTGGAAATTTTTTAAAATGTCGACTTAAGGCTCCATTTCCACTCAAATAGATGCATTTACCCATGAGATGTCATGGTGGAAAATATCGAATGAGTAGAAAACTAGTGTAATACATTTCGGAGAAATTAGTGAAATCGCCAATTTCCCAAAGGGGTACCCCCTTCAGAAAAATTTGATTTCTACATTATGAATTCAGGCATTATTTTGACAGTGAATAATTGGAAATCTGCGAAGGTAGTGAATATGAAAGTTGTTTCCCTATATATTATACTTCTATGTATTAAATTTCGTGCAATTTCGAGGTGTGTAGAGGTCGATACGAACGAATACTGAGAGATGTACAAATATAAGGGAAAAACTTGCGAAAATTGCCTTCGAAATGTGGAAATTTTTTCAAATGTGGACTTAAGGCTCCGTTTGTACTCAAATAGAAGCATTTACCCATGAGATGTTATGGTGAAAAATATCGAACGAGTAGAACACGAGGGTAATACATTTCGGAGAAATTAGTGAAATCGCCAATTTACCAAAGGGGTACCCCTTTCAGAAAAATTCGATTTCTACAATATGAATTCAGACATTATTTTGAAAGTGAATAGCAGGAAGTCTGGAAAGGTAATGAATAGGAAAGTTGTAGCCCTATATCTTAGGCTTCTATGTATAAAATTTCGTGCTATTTCGAGGTGTGTAGAGGTCGATACAACCAAAATACTGAGAGATGTACAAATATAAGGGAAAAACTTGCGAAAATTGCCTTCGAAATGTGGAATTCTTTTCAAATGTTGACTTAAGGCTCCGTTTCCACTCAAATATAAGCATTTACCCATGAGATGTCATGGTGGAAAATATCGAACGAGTAGAACACTAGTGTAATACATTTCGGAGAAATTAGTGAAATGGCAAATTTACCAATGGGGTACCCCTTTCAGAAAAAGTCGATTTCTACAATATGAATTCAGGCATTATTTTGACAGTGAATGGTAGGAAATCTGCAAAGGTAGTGAATAGGAAAGATGTAGCCCTATATCTTAGGCTTCTATGTATAAAATTTCGTGCGATTTCGAGGTGTGTAGAGGTTGATACGTCCAAAATACTGAGAGATGTACAAATATAAGGGAAATACTTGCGAAAATTGCCTTCGAAATGTGGAAATTTTTTCTAATGTGGACTTAAGGCTCCGTTTCCACTCAAATAGAAGCATTTACCCATGAGATGTCATGGTGGAAAATATCTAACGAGTAGAACACTAGTGTAATACATTTCGAAGAAATTAGTGAACTCGCCAATTTCCTAAAGGGGTACCCCTTTCAGAAAAATTCGATTTCTACAATATGAATTATGGCATTATTTTGAAAGTGAATTCTAGGAAATCTTTGAAGGTAGTGAATAGGAAATCTGTTGCCCTATATCTTAGGCTTCTATGTATAAAATTTCGTTCTATTTCGAGGTGTGTAGAGGTCGATACGACAAAAATACTGAGAGATGTACAAATATAAAGGAAAAACTTGCGAAAATTGCCTTCGAAATGTGGAAATTTTTTCAAATGTGGACTTAAGGCTCTGTTTCCACTCAAATAGAAGCATTTATCCATGAGATGTCATGGTGAAAAATATCAAACGAGTAGAACACGAGTGTAATACATTGCGGAGAAATTAGTGAAATCTCCATGTTACCAATGGGGTACCCCTTTCAGAAAAATTTGATTTCTACAATATGAATTTAGGCATTATTTTGAAAGTGAATACTAAAGAATCTGCGAAGGTAATGGCTACAAAAGTTGTAGCCCTATGTCTTAGGCTTCTATGTATAAAATTTCGTGCAATTTCAAGGTGTGTAGACATTGATACAATCAAAATACTGAGAGATGTCCAAATATAAGGGAAAAACTTGCGAAAATTGCCATCGAAAAGTGGAAATTTTTTCAAATGTGGACTTAAGGCTCAGTTTCGACTCCAATAGAGGCATTTACCTATGAGATTTCATTGTGGAAAATATCGAACGAGTAGAACACGAGTGTAATACATTACAGTGAAATTAATGAAATCTCTAATTTACCAAAGGGGTACCGCTTTTAGAAAAATTCAATTTCTACAATTTGAATTTAGGCAATATTTTGAAAGTGAATGCTAAAGAATCTGCGAAGGTAATGTCTACAAAAGTTGTAGCCCTATGTCTTAGTCTTCTATGTATAAAATTATGTGCAATTGCTAGGTGTGTAGAGCTTGATACGATCAAAATTCTGAGAGATGTACAAATATAAGGGAAAAACTTGCGAAAATTGCCTTCGAAAAATGGAAATTTTTTCAAATGTAGACTTAAGGCTTAGTTTCAACTCCAGTAGAAGCATTTACCAATGAGATATCATTGTGGAAAATATCGAACGAGTAGAACACGAGTGTAATAGATTACGAAGAAATTAGTGAAATCTCCAATTTACCAAAGGGGTACCCCTTTCAGAAAAAATTTGATTTCTACAATATGAATTCGGGCAATATTTTGAAAGTGGATACTAAAAAATCAGTGAAGGTAGTGGGCACGAAAGTTGTTGCCCTGTGTCTAAGGCTTCTATGTATAAAATTCCTTTAAATTTCGAGGTGTGTATTGTGTGATACAACAAAAATAGTGAGAGATGTACAAATATAAAGAAAAAAACTTGCGAAAAATTGCCATCGAAAAGTGGAAATTTTTTCAAATGTGGTCTTAAGGCTCCATTTCAACTCCATTAGAAGCATTTACCCCTTAGATGTCATGGGAGAAAATATCGAATGAGTAAAACACGAGTGTAATACATTACGGAGAAATTAGTGAAATCTCCAATTTAACAAAGGGGTACCCCTTTTAGAAAAATTCGATTTCTATAATATGAATTCGGCAATATTTTGAAAGCGAATACTAATGAATCTGCGAAGTTAATGGACACGAATGCTGTAGCCCTATGTCTAAGTCTCCTATGTATAAAATTCCGTGAAATTTCGAGGTGTGTATAGGGTGATACTTCAAAAATACTGAGAGATGTAGAAATATAAAGAAAAAACTTGTGAAACTTGCCATCGAAAAGTGGAAATTTTTTTAAATGTGGACTTAAGGCTCCGTTTCAACTCCAATAAAAGCATTTACCCATGAGATGTCATGGGAAAAATATCGAAGGAGTAAAACACGAGTGTAATACATTATGGAGAAATTAGTGAAATCTCCAATTTACCAAAGCCTTTTAGAAAAATTCGATTTCCATAATATGAATTCGAGCTATATTGTGAAAGCGAATACTAATGTATCTGGCAGGGTAATGGACACGAAAGTTGTGGCCCTATGTCTAAGGCTTCTATGTATAAAATACGGTGCAATTTTTTGGTCTGTAGAGGGTGATACGAGCAAAATACTGAGAGATGTACAAATATAAGGGAAAAAGTTGCGAAAATTTCCATCGAAAAGTGGAAATTTTTTCAAATGTGAACTTAAGGCTCCGTTTCAACTCAAATAGAAGCATTTTCCCATGAGATGTCATGGGAAAAAACATCGAACGAGTAGAACATAGAAGCCTAAGACACCTCAAAATTGCACGAAATTTTATACATAGAAGCCTAAGACATAAGGATACAACTTTCGTGCCCATTACCCTTGCAGATTCCTTAGTATTTATTTTCAAAATATTACTCCAATTCATTTTATAGAAATCGAATTTTTCTGAAAGGGGTACCCCTTTTGTAAATTTGAGATTTCACTAACTTTGTCGTAATGTATTACACTTGTATTCTACTTGTTCTATATTTTTCCCCATGACATCTCCTAGGTAAATGCTTCTATTTGAGTTGAAGTGGAGCCTTAAGTTCACATTTAAAAAATTTCTACTTTTCGATGGCAATTTTCACAAATTTTTCCCTAATAGTTGTACATCTCTCAGTATTTTGGTCGTATCTCCTACTACACATCTCAAAATTCCTCTATATTTTATACATAAAAGCCCAAGACATAGGGCTACAATTTTCGTGCCCATTACTCTCGTAGATACGTTAGTATTCATTTTCAAAATAATTCTCGAATTCATATTATAGATTTCGAATTTTTCTGATAGGGATACCCTTTTGGTAAATTGGAGATTTTACTAATTTTGTCATTATGTATTACACTCGTGTTCTACTTGTTCGATATTTTTCCCCATGACATCTTATGGGCAAATGCTTCTATTTGAGTTGAAATAGAGTCTTCAGTCCACATTTGAAAATTTTTAACTTTTCGATTGTAATTTTCGCAAGTTTTTTGCATATATTGATACATCTATCCGTATTAATAATGAAGGTCCAAACAAAACAAAATTATTATTAGACAGGCATGGCGCCCTGCAAAGAAAAATAATAATGATTGATGTCCTTTCATTTCTTACCTTTTGAAATTTATTTATAACAAAATAAGGTTTATTATTGTGGAAATTAGATCCTATACCCATTTTAAATGATCCATTTTAATTTTTACCCACTACTTTTAACTCTTATTTTAGTACCCAAATTTTCAATTAATGTACCCATTATACCCCTTCAATTACATGTTTTTTTTTCTCCTTAAACACACTACAATTAGAATGTATTTCTAATTTAACTATAATATGACACATATAATACACATTACAACAACACTTAGAATCATGTACTCAAATAAGGGTAATTTGGAAAATCTCATGATAATAATGGGTAAAGTTCAACTAAATATATTTAGTGTCTAATTTTAGTTAACTACTCCTAAAAATGGGTAGTTCTCAACTTTTCCCTTTATTATTCTATTCTAAAGATAAAAATTCCAACAAACTATAAAACATAAAATGTCCATGTACTTAGATATTTATAATTAACTGGTTCTTGATTTTATATTCTATTTTAATGGAAGCTTCAAGGTTGTGAATTTAAAAAAAAAAGTGTGAATATGTAAAGTCATTTTTTTTTCTTTTAAATTAAATTATCACATAATGTCAATTAAAATTATACAACTTGTTAAATTTTAATTAAAAAAATCATTAGGCTATTAATGTTAATAATGTAATATTGAAAGAAAAAAAATAGTAACAACTAATATATAATAAATTGAATATTTAAAATATATGAACATAAGATATATATATATTAAAAATATCAACTAAGGTAGATATGAGTCACTCAATTGAACTTCTTCTACAATGAATGTGAGAGTGAATGCTTCTCATGAAATGAAAATAGTGACTAGTCTAAACATAAAAATATTTACATAGTTTAATTTTAAAATTATATTTCATTAATTATAAATAAGTTTTTTATTTAGATTTTGGCGACAATTTACAACTGTCGGTATTGAGCTTTTATTAACTTTCGATGTTGGGATCAAGAGCGACATTTTATAACTGTCGGCATTGGTCTCAAAGTAACTGTCGGTATTAGTCTCAAATTAGTTGTTGGCGTTGTGATCAATAGCGACAATTTTTAAATATCAAAAGCAATAGTGACAGTTATTAATTATCGATATTGGTCTCTATGCTTACCGTTTTTAACTATCGACGTAGAATCGCGAATTGACTGTCGTAGTTAGATGTCAGGAAAGCACGAATTGCCTATCGTGGTTGGGTGTCAGGAAAACTCACTTTCGTAGAAGTGATATAAGACTTTAGTTATTATTCTTCTCTTAGTAAAGTAAGAAAAAAAAATATATTTATAGCGGGTATATAAATTCAAATGATGGTCTTGGTGAAATTTGGAAGTTGACAAACCCCGACGTATATAATCAAAATTCAAATAAATTTTAGGTTTTTTTTTTAGTTAATACATTGTTACTTCACAAAAAATTGTTTTGGATAATTCTATGGTAGGGACTTCAAAAAAAGCTTCCTGTAAATTTTTAGAAAATTCCGAATAATTTACAGTGCCGATAACTAAATTTAAACATGCTATTTTCCACGTTCATTAAAAAATTAGTCACGCGTGAAACAACCTGTTTTTATACTAGTTTTTGGCACTGTAAATTATTCAAAATTTTCTAAAAATTTACAGGATGTTCTAAATAATTACAATATACACAGTCATAAAAAAAATTGCGCCGAAAAATATTCACGGGTTGAGAACACAAAAGAATCCTACCAGTATGGGTCTTTTTTTAGGCTCCTACAAAGGAAATTTCCAATTGTTTTATAGTTTTAGATTTTTTAAAATATAGGGATTTATTTTTAAAAAAAACCAGAAATTAAATAATTCGTACTACATTATTAATTTGGACAGGCCAACGCTCATAAATGCAACGAGTATAATAGGAAATTTGTGTGGTGTCGGTACGGCACGGCACCCATGCAGCTGTTTTTGATAGCCACTCCCACTTGAGTGAAACCCAACCCACCACAACCACAAACTTCAAGTCAGGAAATTTATTGACTGTTTGCCTTATCTGTTAGATGAAAATGATTTATATTAAAATAAGGATAATTTTTTTTACAAGAGTTTCGTTTTAAGGTTTATTGGTAGGGCTTTTAGTATTTTTCGACCCGTAAATAGTTTTCGGCGCGAGTTTTTTTATGACCGTGTATATTGTAGCTATTTAGAGCATCCTGTAAATTTTCAGAAAAATTCCAAATAGTTTACCATGCTGAAAAATTAGGTTCAAATATATTGTTTTCCACGCGCATAAAAAAAATTAGTCACGCGTGCAACAACATGTTTGAACCTAGTTTTTGGTACAGTAAATTATTATGAATTTTCTGAAAATTTGCAGGATGTTCTAAATAGCTACAATATACACGATCATAAAAAAATCGCTCCGAAAACTATTCATGAGTTATAAACACTGAGAGCCCTACCGATAGAGCTTAAAGTGAAGCTCATGTAAGAGAATTCCTCATTAAAATAAATTAGGTGTATCATAAAAAGATAAAGAAATAAGTAAATTAAAATTTTACCATTACTTTTTTAAAAAAGCAAAATTATTGTGAATTTTTATTTTTTATAAATAATATCTTTTAAAAAAACTACATTATTTATTTAAAAATTATTGTAAAATAAGACCTCTTTCTTTTTTTTTAATACTTATTTTAGTACATTATTTTTTTATTAAAAAAATTTATAATTTTGTTTGGTTTACAAATTTATTTTAACACATCAATGATTCTTTTGTCCATATTTTTTTCTTTCTGTAAAAGAGGGTCGTATTTAAAATAAAAAAATTCTTAGATATTTATGATTTTTTTATCGATTGCAAAAATTATTTTAATAGATTAATTTTGTTTTTTCTTGAGTTTTAGTTTTTTGTGATGAATGTAGGTTTTTATTAAACATAATATTATCCCAAAATATTTTAATAGGGATACGTGTATTTGAAATAGTTGCTGCAGAAATTAAAACAGGAACAAAATTATTGAATTAATAATCTGGGTTGAGTCACGGACTACGTCACTCTCTTTAAGACGTTCACGGCACTTCTCAGAATTGTGCAAGCAGACTATCATTCTCGTCGTCCCTAGGATGAAACAGCCCAGTCAAACACTGCATCGGACTCTCACTGCAATGTAGAGAACCGTCGAATACAATACCCTAAAAACTACTGCTTGGAATCAATCATGAAAATTGAACCCAGTATTTTTTTCATGTGAAAATGAGATGTATTTTACCCCGTGAAATTCATCGCACTATATCGAAGAAGTGGACAGAAAATGATGGGAATAAAAAAGGTTAATTAAATCGTGGGAGAAGTCTTCTTTTTTCAAAAAAAAATTAATCACGTTTTTATTAAATAAAATAATAATTTAATAAATAAATTTTTCTCCAAAAAATAAAGTGCACACCACACCAACCAACTCAGGTCAAACAATGGCGCATGTGTTCAGGTGAGCATTTGTGTAAGGCATCCCTCTTCTACAAGAGTGAGTACTCCTTGGGGCACAACCCCAAGGCTCAAATTTACTATATATACATTTACACATAAGTATTCCAAAGTAACGTGGACTGTTACTCTAGCACACTTTCTATTTTTAACTATTCATATATATATAGGATAATTTTTTTATATGGGCTTCACTTTAAACTCTATCGGTAGGGCTCTCAGTGTTTCTCGACCCGTGAATAGTTTTCGGCGCGATTTTTTTTTATGACCGTGTATATTGTAGCTACTTAGAGCATTCTGCAAATTTTCAGAAAATTCTGAATAATTTACAGTACCGAAAACTAAGTATATATGGGAATTCTCCTATAGGGGCTTCACTTTAAGCCCTACCGGTAAGGCTCTCAGTGTTCTCAACCCGTGAAAAGTTTTCGGCGCGATTTTTTTTTATGATCATGTATATTATAGCTATTTAGAGTATCTTGCAAATTTTCAGAAAATTCTGAATAATTTACAGTACCGAAAACTATGTTTAAATATGTTGTTGCAGCCATAACTAATTTTTTTTTTATGCGCGTGGAAAATATGTTAGAACCTAGTTTTCGGTATTATAAACTATTCGAAATTTTCTGAAAATTTCCAGAATGCTCTAAATAGCTACAATATACACGGTCATAAAAAAAATTGCGCCGAAAACTGTTCATGAGTCAAAAAATACTGAGAACTCTATCAGTAAGGCTTAAAGTGAAACCCAAAAAAAAAAATTGTCTAGTATACATAAGTTCCAATAACGTCTAATGTAAATTACCCGGACTTGATCTTTCGTAAAGGATATCAACTTTTTAAAAAGAAAAATAGAAACTATTTCAATGAGCCAGACAGGTACAGAAATATCCAAAAAGGATATTGTTTGGGTACATTTAGATTACCGTATCGATCACTCAAAATCATACGTACGTGACGTGGTCCAACCATGTCAGTCAACAATGTGAATTGTATGGTGAGCTGATTAATTTGTATTGATTAATTCAACGTCGGATCTTATGAATTATATAGTATTGGGTATTTTAATGTGTCAAATAACAATACTTTTAATTATAAGCTTTAGCCTTTTTAAGAATGGATTTTGTTTAATTATTACTAGAACCATATATTGTCATATATAGGATATTTCTATGGTGCATATCTTGTCCGGCTCGTGAACAGTTTTTTGCAATATTTTTTTATAATCGTGTATATTGTAGTTATTTAGAGCATCTAGCAAATTTTCAAGAAATTCTGAATAATTAATTTATAGTTCCAAAAATTAGGTTCAAATATATTGTTTACACGCATAAAAAAATTAGTTATATGTGCAACAACCTGTTTGAATCTAATTTTCGGCACTGTAAATTAATAATTCATAATTTCCTGAAAATTTACAGAATACTCTAAATAACTATAATAAATACGGTCATAAAAAAAATCAGAAACACATAAGTTTTGCACCATAGAACTATCCTCTATATATATACACGTGTGTGTGGTGTTTTTCTATACAACTTTTAATTTATATGTATCTCGTACCGATACTCAAAGGCATTATATTAAAATATTACTCTTGCTAATAAGTTCACTAATAATATCGTCGGTAATAATGTCGATAGTTCACATTAGTTATTGTAATGTTTTGGTGCATAATTTTAGTGCACATATCATTACTCATTTAAAAAAAATGAATTAACTCATTTGCTATTATGTTCTTTTGCAAAACATCGTTTTAATATCCTATTTGTTCAATAATGTTCATATATTACCCTGTATTTTAAAATCATACATATTTGATATCCTAATCTCAGATTTAATAAATATTTTTTTTTAAATATGACCAAGCTGTCAACACTTATATATAATTAAGTAATTAAATTTAAATTTAAAACTCATATAATTGATAGTAGTATTAAATTGGTAAAAAAATTTATTAATTAAATTTGAATTTAGGTATCAAATCTGTACAATTTTAAAATACAGGGTACCAAATAAATATTATTGTAAATACAAAATACCAAAACGATATTTTACAAATACCCATAATAATAAAAGGTTACCTACCATTTAAAAAACACAATGAATGAATTGAAACAGAAAGCTAGTGAACCCTATCCAACTGTATTGACAGAACTTCCACGAGAGGTGTAATAATTCTCCTTAAAATTATTGTTTTATTCTCTTTAAAAGCTAGTGAATGATAGGTTCCTCACATTTCTTATCTTATATTTCAAGGGCATCGATCTCTATATAAGATCATGTTTATTCTATTCTATAAGATCAGTACTATCTCTCTATCTGGCTGGTATAATTAATATATAATAATAATAATATATACAGTGCGATATAGATCGATGGCGATGATGATTAAGGTGAAGGAGACGAGTATGGTGAAGCCGGCGGAGAAAACTCCACGGCGGCGGCTTTGGCTGTCCATTTTGGACCTGATGGACGCTCCTAATAACCATAATCCAGTCGTCTACTTCTTCAGATCCAATGGAGCCACCAACTTTTTTGATGCCCGTATTCTCAAACAAGCTCTTAGTAAGGCCCTCGTTCCATTTTATCCCTTGGCCGGTCGGTTAGGGCTCGACGGCGATGGTCGGACTGAGATCGATTGCAACGAAGAAGGTGTCCTTTTCGTCACGGCGGAGACCACCGCTGTCATCGATGACTTCGGAGATTTCTCTCCCACGCCTCAGCTCCGGAGCCTCACTCCCTCTGTTGACTACTCTCTTGGGATCTCTTCTTTTCCCTTACTCTTGGTGCAGGTACCATGCCCTACCCTCTCCTATACAATTCGATGACTTCACTTTAAACTTTACCGATGGGTATATTGTAGCTATTTAGAGCATCGGCAAATTTTTAGAAAATTCTGAATAGTTTATAGTACCGAAAACTAGGTTCAAACATGTTGTTTTTTACACGTATAAAAAAAATTAGTCTCGTGTTCAACAACATGTTTGAATCTAATTTTCGATAATGATGCTCTTAATATCTACAATATACACGGTTATAAAAAAATCATGTCAAAAAGTATTCATGGCTCGAGAATACTGAGAGCTCTACCGGTAAAACTTTAAGTGAAGACAATAAAAGAGAATTCCCTTATTTATATATAAATATATATATGTATGTATGTATAAATCTAATATATTATGTAATAGTAGATTTAGTTGCGTGCATGCATGCATGATTTTGCGTTAGTAGAAATAACTACTAATGATTTGAATATTAATGTGTTTTATTAGGTTACTCACTTAAAATGCGGGGGAGTCTCACTTGGAATTGCTGCCGACCATCGTGTACTAGATGGACCTTCTGCTTTTCACTTTTTCGAATCATGGTCTAGAATTGCCTGTGGTCTCGACATAACCATTCAACCATTTTTAGATCGAACACTACTTCGACCTCGAAACCCACCTCAACCTTCATTTCCTCACACTGAATACCAACCTCGCGATCAGCAAGACACCACCACCACCAAGGTTGACACCAAAGTTGCCACTTTTAAAATCACCAAGGAGCAACTAAACACACTCAAAACCAAGACCACAAAAAGCATGGAAAACGGTAACAACAACAACAATAATATCATCAAATTCAGCACGTACGAGATTCTAGCAGCTCATATTTGGAAATGCGTTTGCCAAGCACGAGAGCAACCCGACGAGCAACAGACCACCTTGTACTTCCCTGTCAATGGTAGATTCGCCAATAGATTGCAGCCTCAACTCCCACCTGGTTTCTTTGGCAATGTGATTTTTCCAGCTACACCAACGGCCAAGGTAGGTGATCTCAGAACCAAGCCACTGTCCTATGCACTAACTTGCATCCATGAAGATTTGAAGAAAATGGACAATGATTACTTGAGATCGAGTATTGACTATTTGGAGCTTCAGCCTAATAATGTGTTGTCCTCCATTAGGCGTGGGGACCACACTTACAGGAATCCAAATTTTGGGATTACGAGTTGGGTTAGGCTGGTGAGCTACGAGGTTGATTTTGGATGGGGTCCGCCTATTTTCATAGGATCTGGTGGCATTATATTAGAGGGAAAATCGTATGTTTTGCCTAGTCCTACTGATGATGGGAGTTTATTGGTTGGCATATCTTTAGAACCACACCACATCAAAGCTTTTGAGATTTTGTTTTATCAGATATGATGTCAACCCAAACTTCTTAATAAGCTAGCTAGAGCTACTTTATGATCACCTTTGTCTTTATTTATATATATATGGTTTGCTATATGTACTATACATATAGCTGAACTATATTTAGTTAGTGTGTTGTTAACATGTTCGGTTATATGCCTTTCTTTCTTGTTATTATTATTATTATGTAATTTCTTATGTAATTCTTTTTATCAATAAAGTAGTATAAGTCTTTTGGTTTGCTATATGTATAATTAGTGTGTTAACATGTTGGGTTTTATACCCTTCATTCTTATTATGTAATTTTTTTGTGTAATTCATTAAGTGTCAATAAAGTAATATAAATCTTTTTATTAGCAATAATAATGCTTTTTTTTTTTACTTTCTATAGATAATTTTTTTGGGGGACACTTTACTTTCTATATAGATAGATTCAAAATACATAATTACAATTGATTTATGGGTTTATATTTTTTTAGACTATGTGTTTTGTCTCATTATTTGTTTGGACTCTGTGTTTTAACAAATTATTTTTTGGACCCTATGTTTTGTAAAATAGTTAAAATAGAACCATAAACTCAATTTTGATGAAGAAAAAATTGAATATAACAACACAGTTTTTAAACAGAGTAATTTTATTTTTATTCTGAATTATTAATTTAGTAAATTAATTGTGATTTTAGACCAAAATCGAGCAAATTATAAAATGCAATGAGTATAATAGTAACAAAAAAAGTAGGAAATTTGTGTGGTGTTCGGTACGGCACGGCACTGTTTTTGATAGCCACTCCCACTTGAGTGAAACCCAACCCACCACAACCACAGACTTTATGTCAGGAAATTTATTGAACTGTTTGTTTTATCTTTTAGATAAAAATGATTTATATTAAAATAAATTAGGTGTATCATAAAAAGATAAAGAAATAAGTGAATTAAAATTTTACCATTACTTTTTGAAAAAAGCAAAATTATTGTGAATTTTTTTTTTTAATAATATCCTTAAAAAAAACTACATTATTTATTTAAAAATTATTGTAAAATAGGACCTCTTTCTTTTTTTTAATACTTATTTTAGTACATTATTTTTTTATTAAAAAAATTTATAATTTTGTTTGGTTTACAACTTTATTTTAATACATCAATGATTCTTTTGTCCATAATTTTTCGTTATGTAAAAGAGGGTCGTATTTAAAATAAAAAATTCTTAGATATTTATGATTTTTTATGGACTGCAAAATTTATTTTAATGAAAATGACTTGTTATATGAGATTTTTAATAGATTGTGCAAAAAATATGGCTTTTTTTCTAGAAAAAATAATTTATGGCTTTTTTTTTAATTTCACTTTTATAGGTTTATTTTCTCATATTTTTGTATAAAAATTTGTTTATGTCATAGTTTTACTCTTAATCAAGTTTTATTAATTTAGAAGGGTATGTTTGTAATTTGATTATTTTTTTTAGCTTATTTTATTTTTTTATATAACAACTTTTATATTAAATTTTTCCATGGTTGTTTTGCAAATTTTTTATTAATTTTTTTTTTGTAATATGAATTGTGTTTATTATTTTTTTATTTATTATAAACATTTTTTTCCTTTTTTTAGGTTGTACGTTTTTTTTTCAAAGTCTAGGTAAGGTAACCCATTACTTAACTTATTTTTCAAAGTTAAGTAAAAAAAATATTATAGCTACGTTAAATAACATTTATCCAGAAGGGTAACCAGTTACTTGTTTGATTTTAAAAATTCTCATTATTTTAATAGATTATTTTTGTTTTTTCTTGAGTTTTAGTTTTTTGTGATGAATGTGGTTTTTTTTAAACATAATATTATCCCAAAAAATTTTAATAGGGACACGGTGTTGGAAGTAGTTGCTGCAGAAATTAAAACGGGAACAAAATTACCGAATCAATAACTGGGTTGAGTCACGGACTACGTCACTCTCTTTAAGACGTTCACGGCACTGCTTAGAATTGTGCAAGCAGACTATCAACCCCGTCGTCGCCAGGATGAAACTGTCCAGTCGAACACTATATCGGACCCCCACTGCACTGTAGAGAATCGTCGAATACAACACCCTAAAAACTACCGCTCGAAATCGATCATGAAAATTGAAACCAGTGTTTTTTTCATGTGAAAATGAGATGTATTTTACCTCATGAAATCCATCGCACTATATCGAAGAAGTGGACAGAAATAACAGAAATAAAAATATTAATTAAATCATGGAAGAAGTCTTCAATTTACCAAAAAAAAAATCACGCTTTTAATAAATAAAATAATAATTTAATAAATAAATTTTTCTTCAAAAAATAAGATCACGCTACACTAACCAGCTCATGTCGGTTGAATGGCATGTGTTTAAGTGAACCTTTGTATGACTTCTCCTTCTTCCACAAAAATTGAGTACTCTTTTAGGGAGTCAATAAAGTAACTTTTCTATTTTTAACAATTCATATATTTATATATATAAAAAAAAATAGAAACTATTTCAATGATCCTACGTGTTAGTATGGTACGAGACTATGGATCATATGTATGAAAAACAGCCAGACAGGTACAGAAATATCCAAAAAAGGGTATTGTTTGGTTTGGGTACATGTAGGTCTTACCTTGTATATCAAATCTATCACTCAAAATCATACGTACGTGACGTGGCTATGAAATTCATAAAGATGGCGTGGACCAACCATGTAGAGCTGATTAATTTGTATTGATTGTCGTTAACTTAAAAGGGATGTCATCTTATACAATGTTAGATGTTTTAAGGTGCTAAATAGCAATACTATTAATTATAGAGTAATGATATGTATACCTAAAATATAAATCAAAACATTACACATAGTGATGTGGCAATTTAGCCTAGTCAATCACATTTATTAAAACTGGGATCCATTATTTTAAGATAGAGTGACACGTCACTGTGTATAATATTTGGGTACATATTTTGGGTACACATATCATTTCTCGCCTTAGCCTTTTTAAGAATGGATTTTGTTTAATTATTACGAGAACCATGTATTGCCATATAAAGGATATTTCTATGGTGCATATCTTGTCCGGCTTGTGAATAGTTTTTGGCACTATTTTTTTTATGATTGTGTATATTGTAGTTATTTAGAGCATCCTGTAAATTTTCAGAAAATTCTGAATAATTAATTTATAGTTCCGAAAACTAGGTTCAAATATATTGTTTTCCACATGCATAAAAAAAAAATTAGTTATATGTGCAACAACCTGTTTGAACTTAATTTTCGGCACTGTAAATTAATTATTCAGAATTTCCTGAAAATTTACAAAATGTTCTAAATAACTACAATAAACACGCTCATGAAACAAAATCACGCCAAAAACTATTCACAAACTGGAAACACATAAGGTATGCACCATAGAATTATCATATATATATATATATATATGTGTGGTGTTTTTCTATACAACTTTTATTTTATATGTATATCTAGATTATGTACCGATACTCAAAGGCATTATATTAAAATATTACTCTTGCTAATAAGTTCACTAATAATATCCTCGGTAATAATGTCGATAGTTCACATTAGTTGGTGTAATATTTTGGTGCATATATCATTACTCATTTAAAAAATAAAATTTACTCATTTGATTTCCTATACTTTTGCAAAGCTCATTAATTATAAGCCTTAGCCTTTTTAAGAATGGATTTTGTTTAACTATTACGAGAACCATGTATTGCCATATGGAGGATATTTCTAAGGTGCATGTCTTGTCCGGCTCGTGAATAGTTTTTGGCACGATTTTTTTTATGATCGTATATATTGTAGTTATTTAGAGCATCCTGCAAATTTTCAGAAAATTCTGAATAATTAATTTATAGTTCCGAAAACTAGGTTCAAATATATTGTTTTCCACACGCATGAAAAAAATTAGTTATATGTGCAACAACCTGTTTGAACCTAATTTTCGGCACTGTAAATTAATTATTCGGAATTTCCTAAAAATTTACAAAATGTTCTAAATAACTACAATAAACACGCTCATGAAACAAAATCGCGCCGAAAACTGTTCACGAGCCAGAAACACATAAGTTATGTACCATACCTATATATATATACACACACGTGTGTGTGGTGTTTGTCTATATTATGTACCGATACTCTAAGGCATTATATTAAAATATTACTCTTGCTAATAAGTTCACTAATACTATCCTCGCTAATAATGTCGATAGTTCACATTAGTTGGGGTAATGTTTTGGTGCACATATCATTACTCATTTAAAAAAGGAAATTTACTCATTTGTTATCCTGTGTTTTTGCAAAACATCGTTTTGGTATCTTATTTTTTTAATAATACTCGTATGGTACTCTATATTTTAAAATCATACATATTTGGTACCCTAAACTCAGATTTGATAAATATTTTTTTTATAAATATGATCAAACTGTCAACACTTATATGTAATTATAAGTAATTAAATTTGAATTTGAAACTTATATAATTGATAGTAGTTTGATTAAATTGGTAAAAAAAATTATTAATTAAATTTAATTTTAGGGTACCAAATCTGTACGATTTTAAAATACAGAGTAACAAATGAACATTATTATAAACACACAGTACCAAAACGATACTTTACCAAAACACAGGATAGTGAAAGGTTAAAAAATACAATGAATGAATTGAAACAGAAAGCTAGTGAGCCCTATCCAACTGTATTGATTGAACTTCCACCAGAGGTGTAACAGTTCTCTTCAAATAATGCATGTTGCTTTTCATTTATTGAATAGTGAATGATATGATCCTCACATTTCTTATCTTATATTTCAAGGGCACCGATCTCTATATAATATATATTTATATATATATATATATATATATAAGAACATGTTTATTCTATTCTATAAGATCAGTACTATATCTCTTTCTGGCTGGTATAATTAATATATAATAATATACAGTGCGATATAGATCGATGGCGATGATGATTAAGGTGAAGGAGACGAGCATGGTGAAGCCGGCGGAGAAGACTCCACGGCGGCGGCTTTGGCTGTCCATTTTGGACCTGATGGAAGTTCCTAATAAACATAATCCAGTCGTCTACTTCTTCAGATCCAATGGAGCCACCAACTTTTTTGATGCCCATATTCTCAAACAAGCTCTTAGTAAGGCCCTCGTTCCATTTTATCCCTTGGCGGGTCGGTTAGGGCTCGACGGGGATGGTCGGACTGAGATCGATTGCAACGAAGAAGGTGTCCTTTTCGTCACGGCGGAGACCACCGCTGTCATCGATGACTTCGGAGATTTCTCTCCCACGCCTCAGCTCCGGAGCCTCACTCCTTCTGTTGACTACTCTCTTGGGATCTCTTCTTTTCCCTTACTCTTGGTGCAGGTACCATGCCCTAGCCTCTAGCCTCTCCTATATATTTTCTATAAGGTTTCGCTTTAAACCCTATCAGTGGACTTTTAGTGTTCTACATCTATGAATAATTTTTTGCGCGATTTTTTTTTATGACGGTGTATATTGTTACTATTTAAAGTATCTGTAAATTTTTAGAAAATTCCGAATAGTTTACAGTACCGAAAACTAGGTTCGAACATGTTTTCCACGCACATAAAAAAAATTAGTCACGTGTGCTACAACATGTTTGAACTTAGTTTTCGGTATTGATGCTCTAAATAGCTACAATATACACTATTATAAAAAAATCACATCGAAAACTATTCACGGCTCGAGAACACTGATAGTGCTACCGGTAGGGCTTAAAGTGAAGCTCCGGTAAATAATTCTCATATATATTATGTAGTAGTAGATTTAGTTGCATGCATGTATGATTTTGCGTTAATTATTAGTAGAAATAACTACTAATGATTTGAGTTTTAATGTGTTCCATTAGGTTACTCACTTCAAATGCGGTGGAGTGTCACTTGGAACTGGTGGCGACCATCGTGTACTGGATGGACCTTCGGCTTTTCACTTTTTCGAATCATGGTCTAGAATTGCTTGCGGTCTCGACATAACTATCCAACCATTCTTAGATCGAACACTGCTTCGACCTCGGAACCCACCTCAACCTTCATTTCATCACATCGAATACCAACCTCATCATGATCAGCAAGACACCACCACCACCACCAAGGTTGACACCCAAGTTGCCACTTTTAAAATCACCAAGGAGCAACTAAACACACTCAAAACCAAGACCACAAAAAGAATTATGGAAAATGGCAACAACAACAACAATAATATCATCAAATTCAGCACGTACGAGATTCTAGCAGCGCATATTTGGAAATGCGTTTGCCAAGCACGAGAGCAACCCGACGAGCAACAGACCACCTTGTTCTTCCCTGTCAATGGAAGATTCGCCAATAGATTGCAGCCTCAACTCCCACCTGGTTTCTTTGGCAATGTGACTTTTCCAGCTACACCAACGGCCAGGGTTGGTGATCTCAGAACCAAGCCACTGTCCTATGCTGCAACTTGCATCCATGAAGGTTTGAAGAAAATGGACAATGATTACTTGAGATCGAGTATCGACTATTTGGAGCTTCAGTCTAATAATGTGGTGTCCTCCCTTAAGCGTGGGGACCACCATTACAGGAATCCAAATTTCGGGATTACGAGCTGGGTTAGGCTGGTGAGCTACGAGGTTGATTTTGGATGGGGTCGCCCTATTTACATAGGATCTGGTGGCATTATATTGGAGGGAAAATCATATGTTCTACCTAGTCCTATTAACGATGGGAGTTTATTGGTCGGCATATCTTTAGAACCACAACACATCAAAGCTTTTGAGATTTTGTTTTATCAGATATGATGATGTCAAACTTCTTTAGAACCATCCACAACACATCAAAGCTTTTGAGATTTTATATGTATAAATAATTAGTGTGTTAACATGTTGGGTTTTATACCCTTCATTCTTATTATGTAATTTTTCTTGTGTAATTCATTAATTGTCAATAAAGTAATATATATCTTTTTATTGGCAATAATAATGATTTTTTTTTTTTACTTTCTATATAGATAGATTCAAAATACATAATTACAATTGATTTATCACATTTGTGTGAGTAATTATATATCACATTGATAATAATTAAAAAAAAAAATCATAATTGGTAACAATACAAGATACCAAACATATACTCCATTTCCTAATATTTTTGTAGATCCATTCAGTGGAGTGGTGATAAATTATGAACATTATATCCAACAAGGAAGATCATGATCCTAATGTTGAACTGGGACAAAATTAACAGAAAACTAACATGTTATCTATCTGTAATTTTATAACACCAGTCATCATTTTACTAACAAAGCCTCAAATTTATAAACGATTCAAAGTGACAGGATTATGATTACAATTACTAAAAATCCTAAAAGCAAAACAGGCACACATCTTGGGAGCTCTCCTCCTTTGCACATCGTTATCAGCTGTTAGAAAAGTTAGTTATAAGAAGAGCAATCACCTTCATGCCCGCCCGGTACCACCGCTAAGTAAGCTAATATTGCCATCTCAACCATAGAGAACTACAGATCTGAAGCCTTGAGCTTCCTAGGCCTTTTATTAGACTGAGCTGGAGATGATGGAGCTTCTGATCCTCCTCTTCCAGGTGCCTGAAAAAGCTCACAAGTGTATTAATGGATGCACTCACATTCCACCATAAAGTGCAAGCAATAAAATCTCAAAGGAAATCGACATGTATGTACCTTGCGTTTCTGGTCTCTTTTACCAGCTCTCTCCCCTGAAATTTATATAAAATTATAAATGTTAAGTAACTACATGAACACTACTCATCTCAGAAACAAACCTGAAAAACCCCACAATATATTACCTCCAAAGTTCATTGAGTCAGGAATAAACATCCGGTCCTGATCAACACCATAGTATAAACAGTTTCAGTAGAGTGAAAAAAAATCATTTGAAAGCACTATTAGAATTCCAATAATATTGTAATGCCTACTGGATGAATGAAGAAGTTGACCTTAGGTGTGCCAGGTGCTTCATAGGGATTATCGCGAAAAGAGGAACCCTCTGTCTCCTTGTATTGCAACTGATCCCAGAAAGGTCAGATAACAACAATTAGGAGAACTCTAGCACACAATTTACGTAGCCGATTCACAACCATGCAACATCAAGGGAAGTAAGTCCTAAAATATGCAATACCTGTTTCTGAAGATTGAGCAGGGTCAGAATTTCTTTCCTCAATTCAAGATGCTCCGCACAAACAGCTTTGGTCGGTACCCTTGGTTTTAGATTAACCTGTAAAGGCTAGGACACATTTTTAACCACCTTTAAAGAATAAAATGTATAGCACAACTACAGGATTCATTTTTTAATATGGAATAGCGATTATGCAGCTAGCAAGAACAAAATGATGAAATCAAGCACTGAGAAGCCTGAAGGAAATGGGAAGAAGAAGATAATAGTGAACGTAAAAAGAACATGCAATAATGTAGGTTTTCAACATAAGCACCACAAAGGGAAAATATAAACTGAAAAATAAGTGATAAATAGTACTTGCAGTAAATAAAATACGCCAACGCATTATTGCCTCAAGTAACGTCAAGAAGAACGCATGAATATATAATCTGGAATGAATAGACTATAGAACACAAACCCCAAGTTCTTGTAAAGTCTGCTCGACACGCTTGATGGTCCGCAGCCCAGCAGATGCACTTGCAGCTTGTATCATTTGATCAAGTGCATATGTTCTCAAATATACCCGAAGCTGTAGATTTTCAAAAATTAGTTGAGGCAAAATTGAAGATGTAAAATGGATGAAACTTCACAGGAAAACATCACTACACAAAGACACACAAAGAAAAACAGTGTCTTGATTAGAGTGGGTGAAAGTTTAGGGGCAAACCAGCCATTAGACATACCATGCGTAGAGAAGCTACAGTTGCAGCATTGTCGGCCGCCAATGTTGAAGGTGCAGCAACTACTGTAGATGGAACCTGAACATTGGGAGAAGGTGACACAGTATCACCCGGAATAGTAGTCCTCTCAGTATATTCTGTGCCAACATTTGATGCAACAGGCAACTCCACCTCTTCAGCTGCCTAAAAACATAAAACAGAGTAAATAAACACAAGAGGTATGCACATGCATCTGCAACATTTATTTCTTTCACAAATCATACCATAATTCTGGACCTACCTTTGCAGCTGATCGAGACTCAGTTATTTTTTTGGCTTCTGCAAGAACCTGTAAGAAAATGCAAGTATAGATGATAGGCCCTCACGTAATGAATTAGATATGTAACTTCTTTTGAAACAGACGGTATGTAACTTAGTTGCTAATAAACTATAAACATAAATAAATTAGACCTCGACATCTTTTTTCTCTTGCTGTTTAGTTTGGGAGAGAACCATTGACAATGCTCGCTTGCGTTCTCTCTCTTGAGAAACGTTATAAGGTTCCTAAATGTAGGTTAACAAATATACAAAATCAGAAAAATAGTATAAAATGACAAAGCTCAAAAAATTGTCCAGCAAAAACATGATGGTAAACGATTACTTAGATCAAGTATGAAATGATCAAGTAAATATAAGTTATTGTACAATTCTCACACCTTAATAATAGGGTGCCCTGAAACATCCGCAGGAGATGGAGCTCTAGCAATTAACATAGCTCGGCAGACTGAGAGTAATTATAGATTGACAACATCACAATGCTAATCAGGGCATATTAAGTTCAGTAATGCTGCGTAAACACACGCACGAAAGGTGGGGGAAGGGAGTGCAGGGGAATGAAGCCAGCTCAAGTGAATGACAATAAAAAGTGAAGAAAATAGCAAGATGACATACCACTGTAATATCGGTCCTTCAACTCCTCTACTGTTCGAGATGTTGGGAACCTGTCAGCTATTACAACGAATCGGAGATCAAATTGTTTGCACAAGTTAAACAATTGATCTGTCTCTTCCTTGGTCCATGTCTAATGAAGATATTAAATGTATAAGGTGAGAAAACGTGTTTGACAAAATAAGGAAATTAAAAGGAAAAATGAAAACTAAATATATATATATATATAGATAGATAGATAGATAGATAAAATCCTAATTTGAGACTTACAGAATCAGTCAAATGTTTCTCATACTCCTCATCTGTGTATTGGACAATGTCAGCAGACTGCATAGCATCAAATACACAAAAATATTAAACCACACAATGTAACCAACTGATTTCAGTGAGAGTATGAGAAACATAACAATGCAATATGTTATACCTTGTTATACTTGGCAAAAGAGTAGTCACCTGTTGGTGGTGCACCATTAACAACTCTGACCTGTGGATTAAAGGTTGCAGAGAAAAAAAAAATATATATATATATATATATATATGAAACTGTGTATCTAAACCGATGCATGTACATTTTTAGGATAATTTAAGTAACAATCTTCAAAAGCAACAGAAATATTACCCAATGGTACAGCTGCAAATTATCATTTCGAGCAGAACTTGTAAAAGGAAGCCACTGCCAAGTAATCTGAAAATAGAATATCAAGAATGATGAAACAACACTAACATAACAAAAAACAACAATTCTTGAAGTTTTAAGACAAAACAAACTAGAAAAATAAGCCATGTAAGGAAAACGGAGTTCAGGAAAACCTTCTCATCTGCTGGAGGCCTTTTCCTCAATTGGGACAAATCGATCGATGGCATAAGAGGTGGCACACCACCTGTGAGTGCATAAACCTGAAATTCAACACCACCCATAAACACCATCAACTAACTCGCTAAAAACACACTGAAATATAACTATATTATATAAAGCAATCCAAAAAATTCAACATTTTGATTTAAAGGTCGATATGGAAAACCCCAAAAGGCGAAATTACCATAAGAAAAGATGGAAAGAACAAACCTCTCGTGAAATACCATCGGGTTTTCTGTGAGAGTCTTTCTGAGGCCTGGATTTCTTCTCTTGTGCTACAGGATGTGCGTTTTTGGGCAAGCCAAGAATGTCCTTGGCATCCATTCTAATTGCCCCAAAAAAACAAACTAAAATTTGGTTTCTGACGTTGTGTTGAAGATGAATCGGAATTTCCCGTGCACCTATAACTATAACATTTGGATTGGAGCTCGGAAGCTCGAATCCATGTGTCGAATTGCTTGAATTCGTTGCGAATTTTAAATTCGATACAGCTGAAAATGTTGATGAAGTGAAGTAGGAGTGATTTGATTAGGTGAATTCTAGGGTTCTTCTGTTCGAGCGCCAAAGATTTTGATTACAGGTGCAAGAACAAGAAGAAGACGAAGAAGAATGAGCTGTGTGCTTTACCATAACTAGTGCCAAAGTTGCCAATAAAACGACATCGTATCACCTTGGTATTATATAGTTACAGATTTTCTTAACGTGAAAAAGGAACCTTAACCCAAAGCTTTGAACAACAATATGAAAAAGTCGATTATGTCATGTGGAGTATTAAGGTTTAAGATTTTAGTTACATAGCTTTAAGTGTCTTTTTATTTAATCTATTTACTTACGTTTTAGATTTTTTTTATTTTATTTGGCTAGAGTTTTGTTTAAATTAATTAAAATGAAAAATATAGGGTTCAGATTTAATTTTTTATTTTATTTATTAAAATTATTTTAAAGTTTTGATTTTGATTAAAATATATTTTAATAATATAAAATATTGGTTTCTATTTTTTTTAATTGACTAATTTATTAAAATAGGAGTATTATGATCGTATTAAAAAATATTTTGACTGAAAAATTGGTTTTTAAGACCCAATTTAAACATGGACAAAATGTTATTTTTCTCCTTAACTATAATATTTGTAGACTTTTGCTCATTTTGTCTAAAATACTAATGGTTTGTTGATTGATTAATTGATTTTAAATTAGAAAAAATAAATAAAAATTATTTTAAAAATTAAAAATAAAAAATTAACAAAAACTTATTTTTAAATTTATGAAATTATATAAAACAATTAATAAACATAAAAAAAAATTTAATCCAAATATAATTTAAAAAAAACTAAAATCAATAAAGATTTTAATTTAGTTTAGAAATATTGATTTTAATTTTTTCAAAATTATATTTGGATCAAAAACTCTTTATGTTTATTGATTTTTATTTATTGGATTTTATATAATTTATTAAATTTAAAAATTAGTTTTAATTAATTTTATTTTTAAAATTATTTTTATTTATTTTTTCTAATTTAAATTCAATTAATTAATAAAAAATTATTTTAAAATATTTTTTTAACTACCATATCAGCAAATTGTTACTATTGTGGACCGGCAAAAGTCCACAAATGGTATAGTTCATGATGTATTTTTTACAAGCAAAAAAATTCAGGAGCCAAAAGTCTACGAGCTTTATAGTTTCGATGAGGGGAAAGCATTTTGTCATTTGACAAAACATAAAGTCCAACAATAAATTTTTAATAATGTAGGATCAAAATGGTATTAGACAAAAACACAAGATCTAAAATAGTATTAACGGTCTCAACAGTAGTTAAATTTTATTTTTTTAAAATGTTATTTTAATATAGTTCTTTTTAAAAAAATATTATTATTATGATTTATGACAATTTCAATTATTATATCATAAATTCTTCAAAATTTTAATAATTTTATAAAAAAATTACGATAAATAAATCACAAAATTATATTATTGTTTGCTATAAAATCCTAGTTCTAAAAAAAATAGACGACAAAGTGAAAAAGAATAATGCTAATTTAATAAAAAAAGGATTAAGGATTCTATTAAAAAAATTAAATTGAGGATCTAGATACAAAAAGACAAATTAAATTTAGAGTATTTGTTACAATAAAATTCTTTTGAAGAGAACAATTGCATGTTTGTTAACCAAACCTACGTGTTGTACTATTAATTATTATGCATAATAGTTAATAGTACCACAATTGCATGAAGAAAATACAACATTATTTTCCTAATAAATCATGATATATATATATATTCTTTTTCTTTTCTTTCTTTTTTTTATTACATTTCAATATTACAAATAAAATAGGAAGAATGATTTAAATTGAAATAAAAGAATACTCTTTGCACAATATTAGTATTGTAATCTTAATTTTTTTTTTTTAAATTGCACTTTATATGACTTTTAAATTTTTTATATTCTTTGGAGACTTAGACTATTGTAATTGGAAACGAATGAGGTTAGCATGGATAATTTGAGGTTACTTAAAAAAAAATAGGAAAATGCTAATTGCATTCCATTTTACATTCTTTTTGGGATTATCTTAATTCAATGAATGGCCTGTGTATTAACTAATAATTCATAATAGATTTAAAATATAATTTAATTTAATAATAACCATGCATCATGCAAGAAAAGAATGTAAAAGAAAATGCAGCATAAAATTTCCTAAGCACTCCTCAAAAACATATCATTTGACACAAATATAATAACAATTTCTAATTTCACAATTTTAAATTTTAAATTTTCAAAAATTGTATAATCAATTTTCGATTTTCGCAAATAACAAAATCAACCCTCTAATTTAAATTTAAATGGAGATTTATCTTCAGTGAAAATTAACTTTGAAAGACATACTTAAATATTTAAACTTGAAACCAAACATGCTACCACCGCCTTTCATAAGCTAAGGTCATCTCCAACCACAACACTATATTTGCCATTGCACCATCACCAAATAGGATAAAATTTCAGCATCTTATTTTTTCTCATTCCAACCACAACACCAAAAAATATATTTTTCATTATTATATTATTATTCTTTTACATAATTGAATACTTTATATTATTATATTATTTTACTAAAACCATCACAATTATTATATCAAACTAATTATTTTAATAAGATGAAATTATTAATAATTTGACAAAAATATTTAAATTATTTAAACTCCACTAATTTTTTTTTAAAAATCATATTAATTTTACTGAAATACATATTACATTACTAGAGGTAAGAAAAAAACGGTTACATTTAATTAACTCTTAAATAACACGTAGATAGATTGATTAAATTTAACTAATTCTCGGAGTTACCATGCTCGTCCCATAAGTGTTCAATTAATGCATTTCGAAGTTCAATATGAGCTTCTTTATCCCTAATTTTTTTATGTCGAGCAAGGAATTCTTGAAACCGAGTATCATCATCACCTAGCATCTCCACTTCTGGACTTTGCACGTCGACTCGTTCTTCAATTGTTGCATTAACATCACGTTCATCTTCTATTATCATATTATGCATAATAATACAAGAAGTCATTATATCATGTAACACTCTCTTGTTCCATAAGCGCACTGGTTCTACCACGATTGCAAATCTTGACAGCAATACTCCAAATGCGCGTTCTACATCTTTTCTACATGCTTCTTGTTTCATTGCAAAAAACTTTTTTTTCTTACCACGTGGATCGTGAATGCTTTGAACAAGAGTAGACCATTTTGAATATATACCATTAGCTAAATAATAACCCATATTATATTCTTTACCTTTGATGACATAATTAGCGGGTGGAGCAATACCTTCAGCAAGATTAGCAAAAAGATGGGATGCCTCCAGCACATTGATATCATTATTAGATCTCGGTAGACCAAAATATGCATGTCATATCCAAACGTCATAGTCAGCTACAGCTTCAAGAATAATGGTTGGGGATCCACTACGACCGGCATATTGTCCTCCCCAAGCCGTTGGACAATTTTTCAATTTCCAATGCATACAATCTAAACTACCCAGCATTCCTGGAAAACCCCGGCGTTCACCAATGTGGAGTAGCCTTACAACATCATCAACGTTAGTTGATCGTAGATAGCGAGCTCCAAACACCTCAACAATAGCACGGAAAAATCGCTTCAAACTTTCTAAAACTGTAGATTCTCCAATTTTTATGTACTCATCGGTAGCATTTGCCAGTACACCATATGCTAACATTCGAAATACAGTTGTTACCTTTTGCAAGCCGGACAACCCAAGTTTACCGAGTCCGTCCCTTCGTTGGACGAAGTAATTGTCATGCCTTTGTATAGCATCAAATATACGAAAGAATAAAGGACGACCCATTCGAAATCTTCGTCGAAACATCGAATCATTAAACCGGGGATTTTCTGCAAAATAGTCATTGAAGAGATTGCGATCAGCATTTTCCCAGTCACGGTTGATAACTATATGACCAGGAATTGAGCCCCGGCGTGACCCATCGTTATTGAGGTGTTGAGTGATGCAAAAATTGTTGTTTGCAGTAATTTGACATACCACTTGATTTTCTAGATCATCATAATAATCATCATCTGAAAATGAAGAAGATGATAATAAATAAGATGAACTGCCATAATAAGAATTCATCTTTTATCAAAGCTAATTTGTGTGTGTATTATGGTCTGCATGATATCCATATTTTATAGTGTACATAATCTTATCTTTAATTTTTCAAAATTTAAAGATAAGAATCTTGACGAATTGATTTAGATCGTGGATTACTTTGACTATGATCTCAACCGTTGCATTTGAAGATAGGATATCTTATCTTATCTTATCTCTTGGCAGTGTGTTGTCAAATCATATTTTAAAATTTAAAGATAAGAATCTTGACGAATTGATTTGGACCGTGAATTACTTTGACTATGATCTCAACCGTTGCATTCGAAGATATGATATCTTATCTTATCTTATCTCTTGGCAGTGTGTTGTCAAATCAGATCTTTATCCAATTTTTACATCCCTATATAAGTGCATATTACTCTTTGAAGAAGACCACACACCTTCAAAAGAAAAACAAAATACTGATGACCAATTTAAAAAATTAATGGAACAAAATCAAAAGCTTGTCGAAGTTATAGAAAAGGGTAACTCAGAAAGGAATGAAATTCGACGACAGAAGATTGAATTGGCTAAAATGAAATAAGAGAATAAAATTCTATTTACGGATTTGAATTCTATATCCGATCCAGAATTTCGCCAGTTTATTCAAAATGAAAAAAGACAAATTTACAAAAGAAGAGCACAAACATCTAAATATGGTGAACAAAGAGAAGGTTCTCAATATCAAGGATCCCAATATCGAGCATCTCAGAATGAAGGATCTCGATTTAATGAAGCTCACAGAGAAGGAGCTACAGATGAAGGCCAAGGATCTGAGACGAACCTCCCAGGAAATTTTAGTCAATACTTTGATTATCTTGACGAAATGAAAAATGATTTCCCAAATTATTAAATTATTATAGTAGTTTCTTTTTTTTTAAGATCTATGTCATTGCTTCCGATTTATGTTTAGTTTATTTCATTTTACCTTTATAATGTATGTTTTTTAATGAATGTATGTTTAAATTTGTAATGTTTTAATTGTATTTTGTTAAGTATTTCTTTAATTATATGTCAATGTTAATTATTATTTTTTATGAGTGTATTATAAAAATTAACTAAAATTGTGTAAAAAATATATATAATTATGATATATCTAAATTGTAATTAAAAACTTCAAAAAATAATTAAAAAAATAATTAATCTAAGCATTTACAATTTAACTTTATCAAAATAAATTAATTTTAAACTTAAATAATATATATATATATAAGATTATTAAAAAAAAAAAAAAAAAAGACATATGCCATAGCTACAGTACCCCCAGCATATATGCTGGGGTACAGTAGCAATTCAACATATATGCAACTGCCATTGCCGTGGATTGGAGGAGTAAAAAACAGCAAATATGAGAAGATGGTGTGGTATATGCCGTGGGTTGGACTTGCCCTAACAAAACTGCAACACTATATTAAATCTAAAAAGAATTGTGAAAAAAGACATTTTACTTTGATTTTAGAAAAAAATAATAATAATTACAATCCCAATAATACTCTATTGTTGTACAAAATTTATCATTTGTCTTGCAACAAATTCTAATTTTAGCAATAATAATGTTTAGATACAATAAATACACAGTAAAATGGCCTATTTTGAGAAACAAAAGTACTTAATAAAATTTGGACCCTTTTAGCAAAAACCAATGTTTTTATCATTATCCCTGTGGAAAAAAGACTAGTGTAGCATTATCTTTTGTAATTTTTTAAAAAAAAAGAGTAAATAACAACTTGTTACTCACATAAGAAGATGATGAATTCATTTGATACAAATATTTCAATGGCTCACAATTCACAAACATACTATACACAAGTTGTAAACGCTTCTATGTCAGAAAGCAAATCATCAATGATACGTTTCAGTTGGCTTTCTTATGTTTAAGATTATCATGTTTATTAGTACCAAATAATGAAAACAATTCAGGTCCTGGTTTATCCACTAATGTTGAACCTAAATGGTTAAAAAAGACGACAAAGTAATAACTAAACTAAGAATTTTCACTAGAAAATAACTATTAAGATTCCCAATCCATTTTGTGGTTGAAATGATTTGGAAATCAATTATAATGATCACTTTCACTTATGTTATGTGGTCAATCATTTTCATTTTGTCTTCCTCACCAAAATGCCAGCATATATAAAAATAGCATGATCAATAATTTATATTTTTAATAAAATAAAAATACCTTTGAGTTGACAAGCCTGAAGGGTTAAATCAAATGTTCAAGGCAAGCAGCAGGACAAAGTATGCATATCATCACATCTAAAGCAGTGAAATGCAAATACAATGACTGAAACCTGAGGCTGAAACAGGTAGGTAGGAAATATAAATTTGAGACTGAGAAAGAGACAAAGAGAAACCAACATCAATATCAAGGCTTTCAAGTTTGAAGATGTGAATGAAGTGAAGTGAAGTGAAGTGATAGTGATTCTATTTCTATCTATCTTTTAGTTCCTGTTCGAATTGCAGCAGCTTCTCACGCACAGGTTGCAAAAATTGTTTCAAACCCTGGCTGATTTGCAGCTTCTCTTGCTGAGAAAAATCCTTTTCTTCACTCAATTTCACCTCCACCTGCAACTTTTTCATTAAAGTAAACAACTTGTCTTGTTTTGGATTGCATTGTATTCAATGATTCATTGATTCACTGATTGTGTTTGTAGAACAGAATAGAATAGAATAGAATATACCTGCAACTCATCTAGCTCACCGAATGAAAACTCTGGGATTTCCAGATACCCTTTTATTGATTTTTTCTCCTCGCCCACAATCCACTCCCCTAATTCATATTCATGTAAACATTTGATCTTTGATTTAACAGACTAATAATTATAAATAAAATAAAGAATTTGGGTTATGTCAGACAGAGAGAGAGGAGATAGACAGGAGCATAAGTAAGTACCTTTGACATTCAAGGTCATCTCATAGGTATAGCCAACACGTTTCTTATTCCGGACAGTGACCAAGAAGGCCTGGTGAATACATGTTAAAACACATGAGAATGAGATCACAACAACTCTCATTATTATTACTATTATTTAAATGAGATGATTTCTAATGATGTTGAAATGAAACTCACTCACATCACCAACACATTTTGATAAATCTGATATCTGTGCTTTCCCAGCTGACAACTCCAAAGAATCAACTGTCATAACCAACTCCTGCCCCCATCCACATTCAATACATACAAATTATTACCAAAAAAAAAAAAAATCAAACACATACATACATACAAGAAAAGGGTAGAAGAAAAAACCAACCTTTATTCTTTGGGTTGCCCAGCTATTAAGGTTCTTCTCCTCCCAAGTTCCAGCCTGAAACAAACAAAGAAACATAGAAAGATCCAAAAGATAAGACATTTGTTGTCTTTGTCCTAGTCTTTGTCTTGTCTGTAAGCGTAAAAACAGTAATAGAAATGTGTATTCATATACATACGCTATTCCAGACAGAACCCAGTTGGGTCGGGGGCTGAGCGGCGTTGGATGAGAGAATGTCGTTTGAGCTGAGCTTGCGAGGAGCGGGAAGAGGAACGGCGTCCTCCGTCACACCTCTGACCCAATACGTGTACGACGACGTCGTTTCCTGCTGGGTCTTCTCCGTCGACGACGAAGACAATGCTTCTCCATCTTCCATGGCGTGGCGGCTGATCTACTTCTCTCTCTCTCTCTCTCTCTCTCTCTCTCTCTCTCTCTCCCACTCTTCAGGAAGCTTCTTCTTCTGTGAGAGTTAGATCCCAAATGCCAAAGTCATCGAGTGGTGTTACTATTTTTCGTGCTTTCGGTCAATTGGGCCGAGTGAGCCCCAACTGATTGGGCCTTATTGGCCTTTTGTACTGTAAAGGTCAAAGTCAACCTCAAAGAGTTATATATATATATATATATATACGTATATATAGATATAGGGTAGCAAATTAAAAACAGCGCAGATCGAAACTTGTTGTGACGAAGAGTTTGGCTAAAAAGCCAGCCATGATTATTATGTTATGTGACACAACCTTGAAAATCACACAGGTTCGAATATAGAGCAGCACCTTATTATCGCCTAGCTAATCCAGTTTAATTTCAATATGCACACAACCCTATCATATACATATATATATATATATAAATATATTTATAGCAAACAATTTCGGTTTAATGGCGTCAACCATCCAGAAAGGAAAATTAAATATTGATGAAAAAGAAGAAGATTGAGACATGAAATTGATGGACGATTATATATATAAATAGATAGATAGATAATAGAGAGAGTGATAATCAATTATAATAATTTTCCAAGAATATATAAAAGGATATTAGATATAAATACCAAATCGGCTGCATGGGGCAAGAAAAAGCAGAGAATATATATATAATTTGTTATCTCAGGATTTCAAAATTGTTTTGTTTGTTTGAAATTAAAATCTATGGAGTGGTATCCAGCCGCTGGAGAAATCATAAATATATATAAATAAAAATTATATGCACTAGTAATACAAATTATTAAGGAAAGTTAAATGGTGACTAGCTATCCTACATGAGTAGTATAGTGGTAGTAGTAGTAAATCACCTAATAGCCTTGAGGAATATATATATATAAATTTATATATATACAAATTAATATATGAATTACTAGCTTGGTATATAATATCTCCTTCTTTGCTTCAAACATCTAATCACACGTTTACTAAAGTGTAATTCGAATTGGAGTGAACCAATAAAGAAATGAATGGAATAATATATGAAAAAATCGGAATTATTATTTGTATTATGTTTGTCTTTCATAAAAACTAATGTAATTACGTGGCACAAATTATCGACACGTGGTAGTTAAAGGATGACGTCATCAGTGTAAACCCTAGTCGACCCTCGACCAGACTATAAGGTGTAATGAGAGTTCAACACAACAACTAATCATAACATAATCAAAGAGCATATTTATTAGATATTTAAACAAGTCATGTAAGGCTCTTAGCCCATTTATGTAAGATCCATGAGCCTATAAATAGAGGGTTTAGTTTTCATAACGACCTCGATCGTGAGATTCTCAGAGATTCAGGGGACCACTTTTCTAGGGACTGGTTACATGCGCCTTTTCCGTTAGGATTTTGGGACCACCTATTTTTTAAAAGAAAAAAATAAAGAACACTTCATTAAAAAAGACGAAGAAGTAACTATGATTTTAGTAACATAGATAACTACTAACCATAAAAAACCCATAAAATATACACACATATCAGATGTGAAGGTAACCAGTTGCCCCCAGAAATATACTTACAAAAAACGGGACGGTAACCAGTTACCCCCATAAATATACACACAAAGAACGGGAAGGTAACCAGTTACCACAGACCTGAAGAAAGAAAGAAAAAATCAGATCCACCGCCTTTCTCGTCTCTCCCAACTTATTCTATTCCCTCACCAAGAACCCTAGCCACTGTCTGCCTTTCCATCGCCTGGGTTTGTTGGATTAGGCTTATACATGATCTTTATTTATTTTCATGTATATCTAATATTAAACAAATTAATATGAGATAGCCTAAAACATGTTTCTAAAATTGAATTCAAAGATAAACAAATAATAAAATACTTATAGTATACGCAGCGGAATTAAAGAGTCATTCATTCAGTTTCTCTAACTCCTGTATCCTCTCTATCGCAGAGTATTATCAAGAAACTGAACTGATCTTCTATTTTCTTCACAATCTTTCAATGTATCCTTAGAACCACCTAGACTAGTGTGGGCAATTCTCAACACATGAGATAGATATAAAGAGAAGAAGAGAAAATAACAAAGACGTTTAGAAAAGGACTTGTGTTTAGAGAGAATCTAAAACTATCATAAAATCTTACTTGTGACTTATCAAACTTATGTTTTGACTTCTCTCTAAGCACTCATTTTATAGACTCAATTAGACAATTTAATTTAATTAAAAAATCAATAAAATAATAGTCATTTTGAAGCCCTAGGTCGAAATTATCATGGGCTATAAGCCCGTGAAATTTCCCATTTGATTATAAGCCCATTGGACTTAAAATCAAGGCCTGTATTATTTTCTATTGATTTAATTATTTAAATCCTTTATCAAATTAATTATTTATAATTTGAACCTTGATTTAAATTTATTTATTAATTTAGATACCAATTTATCTTGATTAATAAATCTGCCATAAATTCTATTTTCTTCTCAAAATTACACAACTCTGTGAAACTATCCAAAATTGACCTGGTCAACTTTGATAATTCTAATTGATGATTAAATCAATTAATTGAGACTATCTAGATGATTTTATCCAAGGTATAATGGGGACCATGGGCCTATGAAATCAAGCTCCAATAAGTTATCATAAATCTAACAAATAAATTTACTAACTTATTAACTCCTCGTGACTCCACTATAGACTTGGAATTGCGCTCTTGAATTCATAGAACGCTCTATAACAAATATAGATACGCTATTAATTATCCATTGTTACAACCATAATTGTCACTCAATCCTCTATAGACGGTCTACAATGAGACAGGACTAAAATACCATTTTACCCCTCATTGTATTTTATCCTTAAAACACTTAGTTCCTTGTAAATGATATTTCAATAAACTAATTTAATTACTGAAATGAGATCTCCATCATTTATCACATTGAACCAAACTAAAAGGAAACCATCGTTTCACTTCTTCATCAGAAGCTATAGATGTTCATATCTATGATTAATACTCCCACTCAATTATACTACCGAGTTCCCAAGATGTAAGTATGGGCTAGTCCGTAGGGTAAGATGGTAACGAACAAGTCAAAGAACTCAAATAATACGATCAGTTAGAATACTGTAATGTCCCAAATTTCCTAATAAGGTTTAGGACCTTGATTAGGAGGCCCGGAGGGCCATAATTGATTTATTATAGTATTTAATGATTATATGCATGTTTATGTGAGTTATATTATTACATGATGGTGAATGCATGCATATGGGCTCATATGTTAACTGTGAGGGTATTTTGGTAATTTGGCCACTGTGGGCATAATTGTATATTTTGGGTGCATGACTGTGATTAATTAATATAGCCACACTATAAGGTGGATTGGTTCGAGCTAATCGACATGAGATGATCATGAGATGTAAGTGTTCGGTCTAGTCATAACGGGTTTAAGTTCGGGGCTCGGGGAGAGTCTCGGGATGATATTGATGATTATAGCGTTACCGGGGATTTTAGGGTAACGGGATATGAATTATTGGTGTTTGAGGATATGGAGATTAGTGGGAATTGGGAAGCGTTAATTATGATTAACGGGATAGGTGGAAAGCACAAATTTTACCCTTGAAATGGTTTAGAGGCTTTTATTGGCTTAAGGGTATTTTGGTCATTTTGGGTTTTGGATATATATGAGTTAAAGGCTGCTGGCTGTGGAAAGTTGTAGATTAAAACAGAGATAAAACAGAGGTTATCCTCTTCCCTTCCCGTACACTACCTTCCCTTCATCCTTCTTTGGTCTTGAGGCCATCATGAGGTTTTGAGCTAGGAAATCAAAGGTGGCAGCTAGGGGACTTGTTTTACTCATTAAAGGGGATTCAAAACCGTGTTTGAGGTTAGTTCCAGTTATGAATTTAATGGTGTGCTCTGTTTTTAAGTTAAGTTTTGAGTTTCTTAAGTTTTTACGCTTAGAATTGGACTTTGGCAATTGTTGAGTTTTTGGTTGGTTTGAGCTTCAGGTTTTGGTGGTTTTGGACCATTGGGAATTTTGGTAACTTTGATTTGGTGATTTGGAGATGTTTAGATGGGTTTTTGGAAGGTTTTAGAAGTGGAAAAACAAAGAAAAATGGCTGGTGCGAAGTTGGGCCGCGGCCCTGTTCTTGGGCGCCGCGGCCCTAGCTTGAGGAAGGTGGAGAAGGCTCTGCCAGGGGGGCAGGCCGCGGCATGGTCCATGTAGGGCCGCGGCCCTTAAGGGAAAAATTGCCCAAAAATGTGTTTTTGTGATGGAAACTTAACTCTAAGGGCCTAGGATCGATCCTACTACTTAGTTGAGTGGGATTCGAGGTTCCGGAGGCTTGGGTTGGGTTTGGAAGTATTTAATTACTCATTTTGATGAGGTTTTATATTTGGTTATGACTAGGTGACCGCTAAGGGCTTAAAGGTTGATCGTTCTCAAGGGTCGTTCTTTAAATCGTTCTAGCTCGAATCTGAGGTAAGAAAACTGCACCCTGTGTATATGAGACATGCATGGTTATTAATGATGCATGTCGATTGATTATTATGTATGACATGCATGGCTATTCTTAATGCATGTTGGTTGACTATTAAACGTGACATGTATGGCTGTTATTGGTGCATGTTGGATTAATGGTTATATCGCATATGATGCATGAGAAACATGTGATTGGGACATGCTTCATATACTGAGTATGATATCGTTCAGAGCTTGAGCCTCTGTGTTTGTGCATGGTCCTAGTTGTACCAATACCTATTTAGTAAGCATGCTGAGTACCTTGTTTATGGATATGGAACATGTGATATATGATTGGCGGCATGACTTACTTGTGTATGACACTGACTAGTCAGGGACCGACCCTAAGGTCGATGAATCACGCATTGAATGGCTCTATGGCATTAATGCTAGACCGACCCTAAGGTCGATGAATCGCGCATTGAATGGCTCTATGGCATTAATGCTAGACCAACCCTAAGGTCGATGAATCATGCATTGAATGGCTCCATGGCATTAATGCTGGACCGACTCTAAAGTCGAGAATTGCGCATTGAGTGGCTCTAAGGCACTAATGCCAGACCGACCCTAAGGTCGATGATCACGCATTGAATAGCTCCATGGCATTAATGTGGGACCGACCCTAAGGTCAAAGAATTTATAAGCGCTTGCCTGGTCTACGACCAGATGACTATAGCCAAGGTATATGACCCCGGTGACCGTTTGTCACATGGCTAAGGGACGTTGTCCATAGTTTCGACTCTAGAGTCGTGAGGAAGGTTATGTTGGTGACTAATCACCTTGCACCTGTCCTAATCAAACTTAAGGAAGGATCACTTATCGATTAAGCCCTGGTGACCCTATCGTCACATGGCTAGAAGGAGCGATGCTCATTATTGTGACTTTTGGCTATTGTCACCTACTTGCTTGGACTGATAGTCCTGAATGGTTATTATGATCGTTGTTGATATTATACCATGCTTTATTGTGTTTTCTTGCTGGGCTATGGCTCACGGGTGCTACGTGGTGCATGTAAAGGCAAGAGGAAGCTGGACCATCCTTGAGTTGGAGGGCTTAGGTGATGATGTGTACATATGCAGCTGCTCGTCCGCCACGGCCGAGGTTTAAAGTGGAACTAGGGTTGAACCCTGTTTTGCAGCTTAGAACAGCCTGATGTAAATATTTTCTGTAATAAACTCTTAAATTTATATTTTCGGGATCCTAATGTATATGTTAAACGTTCTAGTGAAACGTTACATCTTAACCAAAGTTTTTAATCCCTAAACCGCTAATCATATTTAGTTCACGATTTTGGCCAAATGACTCGATTAGCGAGTTTAGCACTATTTGCAAGGCACACCGTAACGATCCCTGGAATTGGGGCGTTACAAATACTAACCACTCAGAATTGAGATTGAATTGACATATGGTCAACTATATGATATGACTAGAATAGATAATAACGGTATGTTTATTTATCTTATCAACTGTCAATATCGGTCATGTCCGATGTAACAAATACATCCAATCTTATCTACTTTGCTAATGTTCTGGAAAGAACATAACACTGTAATGTGTAAGTATATCATATCGTAGATTGGCAAGTCAGTGTAAATCCAGTGCACTGACTAATCTTAGGACTAACTTATTTTGAACATATAATCATATTTATATTCCACTGTGATTACGTCACTATAAATAAGATTAGCTATATGCTCGGGATTTAATAGAAGTTTATATTAAACAAATAATCATGAAAATAAAACATGTGAGCAAAGTGATTGACCAAGTCAAAAAATGATTTCTATTCTTTTATTGATAATAAAATGATATTACAAAGAATTTGAGTTTTAATTAGGGCATAAAACCCCAACAGGGTTCGTGTCTAATCTACCTCCATGCATCACCTTCGAGCACAAACCACATTCCACCCTCGCCTCCGACCACTACCAGAACCCCCTATCCCCTGCACACGAGCTCCATCGTTTTGGATCTGGGTGCGCATCGACACCACGGGCGGAGCTGGATGTGGTTTGTCGTGGAGATGGTGATGTCGCGCTCAAATGGGGCTCTCAAACGAAGCTGGGGTCTCGAACGGTTGGGGCTCAAGCGGAGTTGGGGTCTCAAACGATTAGAACTGGGTTCGAATGGTGGGGCTCAGGCAGAGCTGGGGTCTCAAACGATTGGAACTGGGTTCGAATGGTGGGGCTCAAGCAGAGCTGGGCTCTTGAACGGTTGGGTTCGGTTAGGATCACCGGAGCTAGAGGGAATGGCGTGGCTTGGTTTTGGAGAGAGAATGAGTTTGTATTGATGGGGTTTGAGAGAGAGAAGAGTTGAATTCTAATTTTACAATAGTACACCTATTTGACAGATGTGTTTTGGTTTTAAATTTACCTTTCATATTTAGTTAGCTAGTAATTGTATTTCTCGTACTTTAGTTTTTCTTTAATAAATTTTTTCATACAAATTAGTAAAAATATAATCCTCCTATTTTTACACTATAATTATATAAAAACCATATTTTTTAAAACCTCCCTATTATTTTTCATATGTTTATGTCATTTGGGCCCGAACTTATTTGGCTTATTGGGCTTTATACGATAAAGGTCAAAGTGAAAGTCAACACAAACTCCACGCCACGACGTCGTTTTGAAAGCAAGTAAAATGGCTGATATTGTCAGTAAGTACGTAAAGTTAGTTAATTAGTTAGTCAAATTTGCTTAGCTTAGCTTACCTTAGCTTAGGGGTTTCGTTTCGAAATAGGAACGGGAATGGCCATGGCTGACTCTGATCACACCAAAGAAGAAGACGTCAGTGGCTATGGCCATGGCTACACGGTGGACGAAGGTCTTTCGGCAGTGGGGTTCGGGAAGTTCCAAACAAGGATGCTCTGCTACGCAGGCCTCGGCTACTTCGCCGACGCCTCCGAACTGATGCTCCTCTCATTCATAGGTCCAGCTCTCCAATCCCAATGGTCCCTTTCAACCTCTCAGCAGACCCTTCTCTCCACCGTCGTCTTCGCCGGAATGCTCTTCGGAGCCTCCGTCTGGGGTCTCGTTTCAGACCACTTCGGAAGGAGGCCTTCTTTTCTCGGCATTTCGCTCCTCATCACTCTCGCTTCCTTCTTCAGCTCCTTCTCTCCCAATTACACGGCTCTCTTGATTCTCCGCGCTCTCGTCGGCGTCGGCTTGGGCGGTGGCCCCGTCTTCTCCTGCTGGTTCTTGGAGTTCGTTCCCGTTTCCGATCGAGGCAAATGGATGGTCGTCTTCTGCACTTTCTGGACTTTCGGCACCATTTTTGAGGCTGCGCTTGCTTGGGTGAGAATGAGATCGATGAATTGAGATCGTCTTCCTTCTTTCCTACCTATCTTTCTTTTTCATTGCTGATTAACCCATCAAATTGAATTGCTCATCTTACAGATTGTGATGCCGACGCTGAATTGGAGATGGCTTCTTGCCCTATCTTCCATACCATCGTTCGGATTGGTCCTGTTCTACCCGCTCATTCCAGAGTCTCCAAGGTACTTGTGTGCCAATCACAGACTTGCTGATGCACAGCATATAATGGAGAATATAGCTTTGGTCAACCAAGCAAAACTCCCTCCTGGAACCCTGGTCGCCGACTTACCACAACACACAGTCAGTGAGAATGAAGATGAAAGTGAAAGTGAAAACAAAGTTGATTATTCAAATTCCAACACCACCCCATTACTCAAAAACAGACCACAATCTTCACAACCCTTGTCGTCCTCCTTGTCTCTGATTTTCTCCCCAAAGTATATTCGAACCACAATCCTGCTCTGGGTCTTGTACTTTGGAAACTCATTTTCATACTATGGCATTATATTGCTGACATCGGAGCTAAGTGCCGGCCAAACCAAATGCCACCATTACTTGGACTGGAATTCAGAAAGAGAAACCGGTGGTGGTGGTGGTGGTGGTTCTTCTAGTCTGTACGTCGATGTGTTCATCACCAGTTTAGCTGAAGTTCCAGGGATTGTACTGTCAGCCTTCATTGTAGACAGAGTTGGACGAAAGCTCTCTATGATTATCATGTTCCTGATGGCTTGTGTTTTCCTCTTACCACTGGCGTTCAACTTCAACTTCAACTCTACGACTTCATCAACAACTGGGTTGTTGTTTGGTGCTCGTATGTGCACCCTAGGGACCTTCACAGTTGCCTGTATATATGCTCCAGAGGTATCTTCACCACCACCACCACCATCATCTTCTTCTTCTTCTTCTTCTTATTATTATTATTATTATTACTAGTTCTTTCTTTCTTAACTACTGATCATTTCATTATGATACATGTGATGTGTGTGTGTGTGTAGTTGTACCCAACTCCGATGAGGGCAACTGGGAGTGGAGTAGCGAGCGCAATGGGAAGAATAGGAGGAATAGTGTGCCCTATGGTAGCAGTGGGACTCGTGGCTGGCTGCCACCAAACGGCTGCCGTTGTTCTGTTTGAGATAGTTTTACTTATCTCTGCTCTCTCTGTCATACTGTTTCCATATGAGACCAAGGGCCAGGATTTGCAGGACACGCTCTCTGCCTCTAGCCCTAGCTCTACCTCTACTATTCCCTAGCTCTATACCCCTAATATAGGCTAATAATAAGTATGTATTAGGATCAAGGGAGGTTGGTGTTGGTTCACTGTTTATGAAGAACCTATCCTATCCTTTAAAAAACAAAAGAGAGAGAATCACTAGGCTAGTTAAGGTTAAGAAACAAACAAGCTATTGGTTTTCCCATTTTTACCCCTCACGTGGAGTGTTACTATTTATTTTGTTGTACAAAAATTATATGTCTTGGCTTGGGATGCATAAATTTCATAATTATTTTTGGGTTTTGTCCTTTGTTAATTTCTTCAAACTCAAGTAATAAGAAAGCATAGTAGACTGTACTCAACTGATGAGAAGGCTGTAGTAGTACAGCTAGACAAAATCCATGTAAAACACTCGGGCAACTCGAGTGGTGTTGTTGATTAGTATAGTGATTACACAACGGTATGTATGTCGTTGGTTGCATGGTAAGAGTTCTAACAGAACAAAAATGTTAGTTTTTTCGCTGGCATTGCGAAGAAGTGACAATAATTTGGGCAATGCTCCACCTCTGCAAACACCACTACTCTTGCAGGCCGCAGCTACTGATGAAACAGAATCCAGCCGAAGACAAGCTATGGATATTTCATCTCCGATGTATGTATCTCGAGAAAAAACCATCTGCAACTAACTATGTCCTTCGATTAAAACCGATCAATCAATTGATTTTTGGCTTCGGTCGTCTTGGCCTTAACACAATATACAGGACTCCCAACACAACTAGAAAAGCAGGAATTGTAGTCATATCAAACACCACATCCACTTTTCTCTCTCTTGTACAGTGAATTGGGTGGAGAAGGGCTATCGTTGCATTTACTTGACTATAGAATCTGCATGCAAAAAACCCAACCAAACCATAATAATTAAATATAAATCTCCCTCTCTCTGGAGATTTCTCAAAGTTAAGTTTTATATTTACTTTATTGATGAACAACCACAACTACTGATAACTAACCCTTTGGATGAGTCTTCCAGAGCATGTAACAGTCTTATGGCATCCCCATAATGCAATTCTCCGGAAACAGTTGAAATCTGAAGAAAAAAAACCACAATATCAAATTGGCAGTTGAAACAGTTCCGACTAAATCAACTTCTCTTACAAAATTAGAATAGGAAAAGAATTCAAGGCAAAAGAACAAGATCACTCACTCTTCTCCATAGGCTAACAACATAATTGTACTTGTTAACTAGCTCGCGCTCTTGAGACTTGAAGAGTTTGAAGGTTTTTTCCGCTGGCTCAGTTAAGTCTTCCAACAATATGTAAAATCACAGAAAGGAAAAAAAATACAGCTAATTCACAAAATATGCTATGCAGAGGTGTATGTGCGAATCAAAGAGGTCAAAAGTGGAAGACAGAAGACTTATCAACTTCACCAATTATATGCATCCTAATAAAGTAAAACTAAAACAAATTGAAATAACTTTCATGAGCAATTACACCATCTATGTGCCCTGCTGCATGGAATTGAGTGCATAAAATCGATATAATTGAATAAGTCACATTATGGGCAAGGATACTTGTACGCTCCATGATAAGAAGATGGATGGCTGAATTGACCATTTCTATAGACTCTTCGAGAGTTGTTATGATGTAACTACGAGCAATTGTATCAGACTGAAACTGCGAAATGTGCCAACCTTGAGAAGTGATGGAGTAAGGATTGCATCCCACCGACCACATCCAGTCCTGTCGATATGCCAGATGGTATTCCATATAATATCACAAAAAAGATGCATACACATGATACAAAACTCCATATACACATGCAAAATATTTTCTGCGGACAAAAATGAATGTTACAGGGTGAGTGTTTCTAAGTTTGTGCATGTACATGCTTCTATATGTTTTGACGTGTGGAGTTGTGAGTCGCGTTTAAAAGAAAACACAGTGACGGAAAAACAAATTACAAGAACCAACATATACGAGAAAACATAGCAGATGGAACTTGGAATGACCTAGCAATCTAAAGTTACTATTGGGAAAAAGAAAAAAGAGGGGGGGGGACACCCCCGACCATTGTTTGGAAAATAACCAAAAGTTAATTCTCAAATCAAAATTCCAAAAGAAAAATGGTTTTTATATCAATTACAAATCTGCACACGGGAAGCTCATAAATCAAGAATAACTGAAAAATGCTCAAAATAGGGAAATTCAGATTCTAGGTTACTTACCTCCATTGCAGTTTCATGGGCTTGACTGTAAACAAGATGTAGAGGTATAAGACCAGCCACATGTTCAGAAGCAGCAGCCAGTGCAGCTTTTATTGGCCTCCTATGTATGGGGGCAGTAAAAAAAAATCAATGCATAATTGGAGATGCTTTTCCCAAGTGCTTAGCAAGTGTTACAAAAAGATATAACATCCCAAAGGCAACATCAAACACATGTTACTTTCGAAACGCCAATTTCAAAGAGAGTGAAACACATAAATTAAATATGTTTGCAAAGATATTCCACCAATAATCAAAAGACCATTCCTGATTAAAAGGTCCAGACCAAAATAGATAATATAACCCATCAACAATATGCAATTAGCTTCTGGAAAACATAGCTGACCTAATGAAATAAAAAGCATTGAAAATGGTTCAGTTGCATCCAACACCCCCACAGCAAGAAAAGAAAAGGCTGAAATTTATAAATGAAACAGATGATTAAAATGCTTACCTTAGATCCAACAAAAGTGAACGTCCATTGCACTGTAGATGGCTTTCCCAGGTTGAGGTCTCTGACTGAGCAACAATAATCATGTCTGAAAGTGCCTTAGCCTGATAATGTTTGTCAACAAACAATGGCTCACCATGAATGAACCAAAACACTGGAACCTCCAGTGTGGACCTGCTATGGGCATGTGTACCTGCATAGTCCAGAAAGTGTACGAGTGTTACCACACTATGCAAAAAGAAAACCTGAACTTCAAACATCTAAATTCATCTGTAATAATAATAAAAATACTAGAAATAGCAACCAGCCAACCATTGCATTACCAATCTCATATCCCCATGTGTGCCTAAATCTAATGATTCAAAGTTATTACATTTATATGAATGAAACCAAATATACACAAATGGTTTTTTATTCAAAATACTCGGACAGGATAAAAAAAAACAGTTCACTGGTAATTGCTAGGCATCAATACAATAAGTTCTCTTGATGTTGGTCTGCCAAATGAAATAAAGTTCACACAAAAATAGATAGGGTGCCAAAAAAAATAAGGGCAAAGGCAGCAAAGAACCTTTGAGAGAGCCATGATCATGCAACCTCTGTAGTTGATACTGCAGAATGGAGGAATCAAGATATGTGTGAATATTTTTCCTATAAGTTCCATTAACAAGCAATAGTGGGACAGCTGCTGCTCGCCGTGCCACAGAAAATGCCATTGCCAAAGCAGGATCGTCTGAAAGTGGTAACCTAACATAACATGAATACATGTAATGTTACAGCATTTAAGTATCCAATATTTGACATTAATCAACCAAATAAAAAACAATACTGGTTCATACATGTGAGGACTGAAAGAAAACTTCTGAGAAGGTAGCAACAAAGATTGGAGCCCAATCTTTAGAGCGTCAAGATCCACTGGTAATTGTTCAAAACGTTTGACTCTCTGCACGAATTAGCAGTATGTACTTGGTAATATGGCACGAATTATAATAAAAATAATTAAAATTACAACCCAGTTGCGTGCTGAAGATTCTCTATCAAATATATTATTGCATACCTCCTGTGTGATGAAAAACAACTGAAAAGATATCTTTTCATAATAATGAAATGCCCCCTCAGCCATGGAAGGTGATATGATGTGTCGCATCGACCCCCATAATGTTGCACCCAAATCTGCTAGAAAAGTATCTCGAGCCACTGTGTAATTTTGGTGCTCCTGCACATGATCAAATAATCAACACAAACACACACAATAAAACAAAACAAAACAAATAACAAAATTAATAAACATAAGAGAACTAATAATATTATTAAGAAGCATGTTCTTGTAAACGTAGAAATGGCAGACAAGGCATGCAAATTATCATTACACCAATCACAAACCTCATGAGTATCACTGAACAAATTCCATTTCTCCATTCGTTTCAGTGCCTCTACGGCTTTTCTTTTATGGGCTTCATCATATTCTTCACCTTCAAATGACTGTAGCTCATTTTTCAAATCCCGCATTCTCTCATCAAGCTCTAAAACCAATGAATAACAAAGGTTGAAAAATTTGTAGCATTAAGGTAAATAACAATCACAAAGAACATAATCCTGATATAACTATGGACCCAACATGATCAAAGGCATCGAAACCAAGGAATAATAAGCACAAGACCAAAAAAATAATAATGAGAAAGACAGGCAGACAGAGAGAAGAAGCATGATTTATTGCTTCCCACCAAAAAAAAAAGATAAGTAAATAAAAATGATGGCTAATCCAAGATAACATCTTCCCCCTAACAAAGATCCAAAGCTGATGGCTAATGCTAAACAACCCATCTCTTGGCAACATAGAAACAAACATATTTAATACTTACTAACAAAGCATGCAATTAAATAAGAAAGAAAGAAAGAAAAGGATTACCTTCACAAAGAGCCAGCTTAACTCTCCTCCCCTTGCAATGTTTGAAAGAAAAAAGTTCATATATATCAATCTCAGCCAGAAGAATATCAATCGCTTGATGATCTTTCTGCAATTAGACAATGAAATTAAATTAAACCGAGAAATCCTCGTAGACGGTAACCTCCCCTAAACAACACTATTCAACCCCAAAAAAAATTAACAAGTAAATTTATTTGAAAATCACATTCATATACTTTCTTCCTCTGCATTTTTGTTGTTAAAATTATTTTGCTACTACTGGATTCTCTATTTCGGTGCTCAATAAATATACCGATTAAAATCCAATTTACATCAATAAAATAAATGAAATAAGAAATGGCAGCACCTAACTATGTAAAATAAAATAAATGAACCAATTTACATCAGTAAAATAAATGAAATAAGAAATGAATTATTTTTTACTACTGGATTCTCTATTTTATATATATATATATATCAATACAATATTTAACATGTTTTAATCTCTTTTTCTCCTTTCATATCCTACTAATGAAATAAGAGATACTGAGTAATCATTGTTGTCATAATCGATGCTAACCTCAGAAAAAGATATTTATTTATATAGCAAGACTCGATTTTCCTTTACTCCTTTTCAAATGTTACAGAGAAAGGAGAAAATGAATTCCACAATCGAGTGAAATATGACAAACAGAAATATTTTAACTAATGCATTTTATCATGAAAAGCACATACATCCCCAAAAACAGCAAACTTTTCCTGAATAGCATCTTGCAAGCGATCTTCAGCTTCATCTTCTGTAAGCTCTGCACAATAACAATCAGGATCACAATCATTAGAAAAATGTAAAAGGAACTTACAAAACTCTATAGAGTAAAAAAAATATTACTCTAATGAAACATGTACAATAGAATGCAAGTGCAACGGTGTCCATCTCATTAATTAGAATCTTCAGCAACTTTTATTTTTCAAAATGTAATTTACTTCAAACATGTATGGATCTGAGCCAATGTCATCCAATTATCTTTCAAACATTTTAACAGATCACAGCATCACAACTGAGGAAATGACAGTACAGTTCAATGGACTTAGTTTTTTAGAAAAAATAACCAAATCATAGACAGAGAGCAACAAGAGTACCTGAAACTGAGCCAATTGTTTTTTCTACATTTGGTAAACTCAGTTCTGTCCGCACACCTTCTCCACCAACTGCTGGTCCCCATGAGAAAGGACCCGCACTCAAATCAATAAATGCCCATCTGGAAATAGAACATATAAGCATCAATGGTACTATAGTATCTGTGACATCAATTTTTGTGCATAAAAGAAAGAACTCTTACCTGTCTTTTCCAATCCACGTATCTGTAAGACATTCTGCTTGAACACTGAAATCTCCAGATCTTAATTCCTTTTCAAAAACAAGCTTCATATCTTCATTCTTCCCTTTCAATAACTTGGATTTTGAAAAAAAGAAAAAGGGGGAAAAATAAAAAAGTAAATAATAACAACAGAAAAACTAATTATGTTTGTTGAAAACATTAATTTCACTTGATATATCTGAATCTTCTATCTAGTAAACAAGAAATATATACCTGCAACACTTTGGTCTGAATGGTAGCGGCAGTATCCTTCCCTTGAGTTAACTTCTCAATGTTATTCAGTGCTTCCAGGCACATATTGTACCACTCTACCTAGAAATGAGGATTGAATATAACCTTTTTAGTTACATTAGAAAACCAATAAAATTGATGCTCTTATACTTCCTATTAAGTAAATGATTTATGTGCTAGCAAATGTCCAATGTTTGGTAGAAACAAATTAAATAAACTATAACAGTAGCACACACAACTTCTACACTCAAACAAGAGATTATACAAGATGGTCATCTTCCTAGTTTTTTTTTTTTTTTTTTATCAAAACGAAGCTGCCGGCAATCTTTATAGTTCTCATCATGTAAATAAGTAGAGGCATTAAAAGGAGCTTTATGAATGTATCTCCCTTCCAAATAATGGAAGTGAGTAAACCAGTTTGGAGCCTTGTCTTGTCTCATCTAAAAAGACATACGACGCATGTTAAATTATTTCCTTAACAAATATTTCTTTCACTGTATTTAAACATCATTGCACATTTGACTCTGTATCAGTGTAAACATGTTTGAGACAGTTGTTTCAAACAAGGCTCATCATCCACTATTATCCACATAAGAAAGGTAAGACGTACTAACCGTATCACTGTCTTCAGCTATCCTCAAGGAGAACTCTACCCCGGGATGTTTTTCGTACAAAGGCTTCTTAATCTTATCCAAGGCTGTGAACATTTTATATTTAGAAATTAGAATTCTCCAAATTCAGAGGTCACATTTTTTGTCTCCAAAGGAAACTGGAAGTGAATAAAATACTCTTGAAAGATCTCCTCGAGGTAAATCAAAAACAAACAAGAATACAAATTTCCTCATGAAATACAGCTAATGAAAGAGGAAAACATACCAAGAACAGCTTCAGGAGTGCCTCCTGACTGACGAATCATTGTTTGTAAAGTCTTGTTCTATACAAAATAAACCTATCAGTACGTATTCATTTCAACATTAAAAAGGCAACATGAAATCAAAAGAAGCATAATCTAAGTTGTTTGCAAAGACTTGTTCTGTTCAACAACACAAAAAATACAATAAGTAATAGTTTTATAAATAATAATAATAGGCTAACTGTTTCAAATATATAAATATATATATATATATTAATAGGCAACATAACAAAGGGAGTGAAGAAATCCCCAGAAAAAACGATATAATTTTTATTTTATTTTTTAAAAAAAATTGGTCTAGTCTAACAGTTCCCAAATCCTTAGTGATAGAAAAAAGAAAAAAAAAAAGTAATTCCTTATTTCCTCCTCTGAAATATCACATCTTAAAAGATTCATTGGTTTTTTTATCCCACAGCCCAACAAAATTCTTGTTCTATACAACATAAAACAATCAGAATAATAAAAGACTTGGTATCTACTATGTATTAACAAACAAAATAGTAAACAATAATCATCCTAAGATGCAGAATACTTATTAAACAAACAGTGAAAAGAACACAGAATTCAATAATAAAATAAGCATACCTCTTTAAGAAAATTTAATTCTGAATCTGATAAACCTCTTCTGCAGAATATTCATAAACAGTAACTCAAGAAGTTAAATTCATGATGAAATATTGAAATTTCCGTTAAATAATTAAAGACACACACAGTGAGGAAAAAATAATAGCTTAAGCCAGAAATACTTGAGTTTTGGTGAGCTGTGACATAATGCAAGCAGCTTAAAATATCTAGCAAAGTTGCTCCTTTGCAATATGGCTAAACTGTCATATCTCTAACAGCTTAAAAATCTTTTAGCTTGCCAGGCATTTCCAATGCTACCAGTCATTCAGACAAAAGTACGCACCTGTATCCATATTTAGGTCTTTTTACATCACGCTTTGGATTCAGAATGAAAACATTATATGTATCTTCAAGTCGAAGAAATTCAATAAGGCTACTGAAAAGGACTTCCATAGCATCCAAATCCACTTGATAAAAAGAATCCACATTATCCCTGGAAAAGACAGAAAAAAATAAGTAATATGGAGATAACTTTCTAATTTGTTTGTTGTGTGGTTTTCTGTTCCACATTTCTACTCATTATTACAATGTTCGTTTCTTATCAAAAAAAAAAAAGGTAGTGACTAAACCAAACAAGTATCTTGCAGTCTAAATTAGGATTGCTTTGTGTACATATTAAAAAGAAATGTAACAAATAAATAAATCCGAAATCTTATATTCTTTCCTATAGAAGCAAAGATATAAAGAACACAATTCTACTTCTACTCAACAAAATGTACTTCAATTCTTGCCAAGTTCATATTTTTATTACTTCACTGGAATTTCAGGGCAACTTTAAGGAGCAAGGATTGAGCTGTGTTATGGGTAATAAATTATAAATATCAAGAACCAGATGTTACAGAAAAGAAGAGCTAAATGAAATTAGAAAATGGAAAACTGCAAAAATATGAAATTTTGTGAATAATGCAGCATACTTGTTAGCAGCAGAGACATCATCATCGCGAGCTAAAACACGTAATGCTTGCTCAAATATGGAGGTAACCTTTTCTCCCATCAGTATTGCATGGACGGAAAAGCTGCAAAGGCACAATGATGAGCTGAGTATTTTTACATGTAGAAAAGTAAACTTCCATTGATTCCAACTAATAAAAGTGGGAAAGAGAATTGATTACTTGTAATTTACGTGACTGACGATAGGAAGATGGTGGCGCAGCTCTTTTTCAACGCTAGTCTTGTAAAATGGGTCCAAGACTTGTCCAATTTGGGGAATCCGAGCATGTTCAAAGACGTGATCAATTTTTGTGAACCAGCGCTCAAGTTCTTCGGATTCAAGCTTAAATTCTTTGAAGAGAAGAGAAGAGTTAAGGAAAAAATAGAGTGATGGGAGTGAAGAGAAAAGAGAAAGTGAAAGATATACCTTGGTTTCCTTTGCCTTCAAAGCCTATGAAGATGAAATTGACTGGAACTTGAAGGTAGATAGAGTCAACTTCGAGTAGCTTCAGATAATTGGCAATGTTACCTGAAATGAAATACGAATTAAGATTCAAATCTCATTTAACATTTTAAAGAAAAGTGAGGATTGGTGCAGTTTGTAGAATTTCATTTACCTGCCTTGGTGTAATTGAGAAGACCCAGTTTAGAGGTGGGAGATTCCAAATCATCAAATTCTGAGAAAAAAGGAAGAGGATTGAATGAAATTGTAATTGAAATTGATATTGATATTGATATTGCGGAGATTAGATTAGAGAACGAAGTAGGTATATACAACATACCACCGGAACGAATAACAGACTCGCTCCAGAATTTGCTCTTCTCTTTGAGATTAAACAAGGAGAAAACTGAAGAGGTGCGAGTTTGAGGTCGAGCTCTTCCACCGGGAGACGAAGATCCATCGGAGTTGATCGGCAACAACTGAGGTTATTCCAATTGTCAGTGATAATAGAGAGTGAAATAGGGTAAGGAAGGAAGGGAGAATGGAGCAAGTACTGACCAGTAAGAGAGATAATAAGAGGAACAAGGGAGATGCAATAGATCTTGGTCTTCGTCTTCTTCGTCCGTCTATGGAATCCATGGATATGGAGTCCAAACCAGTCTCCACAATCACTCTTCTCATTTTCATGTCTATGGAATTGCAATAACACTCTTCTCTTCCCTTGTGAAGCTTTCATTTTTAGGACACCCTCAATGTGCCACGTGGATCTGACATGTAACCACACTATTGGCCCTTCTCTTTCCAATTTTTTTTAAATGAAAGTAAATAATATTTAGAAAAAAATGAGTATCTTTTTTAAAGGAAAACCCACCAATGAGTCAAAATGGTAAATTTCTCTTTTATAGGGCGAGCAAACGACAATAAAAAAAAGTAGATTCGCTTTTAAAAGCGAGTACGCTAAATTCTGGTCATTTAACACGAGTCAAACAATCCGAGATAGTAGGCAATGAAATAAATCTATGGTATTTATTACTACCAATCCCACAAAAGGGTACAATATGAAAGGAAAAAACAATAAAACAAAATAGAAACACAATTAAACTAGTCTAACTAAGAAAAGATCTCAAATAAATAGAAACAATATGAAATAAGGTAGAGAAAATCCAATAGCAGCATAAAACCACTCCTTACTATAGCATGAACAGTGAGAGGAGAACCCCTTCGTTATACCAGGCTCGAAGGCTCCAAGAACACCATCGTCGTGAGGGATTCAAACCAAGATCCAAAATTAACAAAGCCATGAAAACTAGTCCTAAAACCCTACAACAAGTCTTCTCATTTTCATGTCTATGGAACAATAACACTCTTTTCTTCCCTTGTAAAGCTTTCATTTTTAGGACACCTCAATGTGCCACCTGGATTTCACATGTAACCACACTATTGGCCCTTCTCTTTCCAATTTTTTTTAAATGAAATTAAATAATATATTTTTTTAAAATGAGTATCTTTTTTAAAGGACAACCCACCAATGGGTCAAAATAGTAAATTACTCTCTCATAGGGCGAGCAAACGACAATAAATGAAATAGATTCGCTTTCAAAGGCAAACACACTAAGTTGTGATCATTTAACACGAGTCAAACTATCCGAGATAGTAGGTGATGAAACAAATCTGTGGTATTTATTACTACCAATCTCACCCAAGGGTACAATATGAAAGGAAAAAACTTAAAATAAAATATAAACACAGTCAAACTAGTCTAACTAAGAAAATATCTCAAATAAATAGAAACAATACGAATTAAGGTAGAGAAAACCCAATAGGAGCATAAAACCACTCCTCACTAATCCATATAGCATGAACAGTGAGAGGAGAACCCCTTCGTCGTACCAAGCTCAAAGGCTCCAAGAACACCATCGTCGTGAGGGATTCAAACCAAGATCCAAACTTAACAAAGCCATGAAAACTAGTCCTAAAACCCTACAACTTGTCATCGCCAAAAGGGAGTTGAGCCCAGCACCCATCTCCACCAACAAAAAAGATGAAGCCTACATTGACAAGAGTGAGAATTGGAGCCTCAGTCCAAGATGCTGCCTAGAGCACCACCACGCCAAGGAATCCATTCATCGAAGCCACCTGCCAAAAGCAAACCAACCTTAACTTGCTATGTGAATAGTATTTCACTTTCGCCCAGAGCACAAACACCACCAAGGTGCCAACAACTCCTCCGATCGAAAGGAAGAGGAAGAAAAAAAACTAGGGTTTCTGCTAGGGTAAGAAGATTGAGAGATAATTCTTTTACAAGAATTATACAATCACAAAAACATTATTCAAGTTCAAGTTCAACATCAAGTAATTAGACATTTAACACATATGTCGACTCATAAGGTAAGGTAGTTGATGAGTGTCTATTTTATACACTAATTTATGTCTCTTTTATCTTGATTTGGTGTGCTTACTTCAAGTTTTTATGTGGATTTGATGTATTCTCTTGAATGTATAGGAATAAGCTTAATTGATGATTTTGTAGCCAACTTAGAACTTCAAACTAAATTTTGATCATTATTCATTTATATTATGGAAAAACTCTTAGAAATATAAGTTGTGGATATTTTTTTTCGGATTTTCATAACTTTTTGAATTGTTGTATTTGGAGTTTGGATGAAAAAGTTATGCATGCTTTATTGAGCAGTGTCAAAACCAAGGAGTGAAACGAGCTAAAAAAATCAAGTCTACTAGAAACTGACCCGAGAAGCGCCATTGCGCCTAGACTGTTACCATAACTTAAAATTTCATATCGAGTTAGAGCTTCAGATGCCATTGCGCCTTGCAAGTAGATTCTACTTTTTAATCAATTTTAAATTCAATTTTCAGGGTAATTTCTTGCGGGCTATAAATATAAGCTTATGGTTTCATTAAAGAAACTTTTGGAATGTCTTGGAGGCACTTTTGGAACTTCTTGGAGGTTATAACTCTTGAATAAATAGTTATTTTTATACTTTTAAGCTTATAAATGTAGACTTAGGAAGAGTGATGTTTGTTTTTTGCAATTATTTTTAGTAAATTTATTTTCATTTTTGTGTTGTTGTGAGTTTATGGTGCCTTGTTACTTTTTAAGAGCTGAAAGTAAGAAAATAATGAATTTATGCATGAATTATCCAAGGAAAAAGATGAAAAAAAAATTGGTTTCTAAGTTGTTTTGTTTGTGCTGAAATTTCAGATTTTGCTACAGCAAAGGAAATTTTGTTGAAACATTTTCATCAGGATTCAAGTAAAGGGTTTCAGCATATGAAGAAGAGACCCTTGACATGTTATTAATTGAGTTGGCAAAGAGTAATGAGGCGGCATAAATTAGAGACATTGAGTTGCATTTTGGAGCATTTTGTAGAAAATAAAAAATGGAGACAAAAAAAGTGGGCAAAAAATAGAGACAAATGACATGTGTCTTCTAATTAGGGAAAGATTGGTACCCTAACATCAGTAAAAAGAAAGGAAGCCACCATTTTAGTGGGAGAATCCTAGAGTTGCAATTGTAGATAGAGTAATAAGAGAAATGAAGAAAAAGAAGAAGTAGAAGAAATTTGAAGCTTGAAGAGGAGAATCCAAGGAAGAAAATGAAGAATAGGAAGACAAGATTATTGATTCATCATTTTTTGCTTGTTTTCTCCTCTTTAATCTCATTTAAGTTTGTAATTTTTTTAGCTTTTTTTATTTAAATACACATGGACTCTTTTGATTCTGGATTTGTGCTCTTGAATTTAGTCATGAACTAAATCTTTTGAGGCTTAAATTATTGATGAACTCTATGTCTTAGTTTTAAATTTAAATTTCTAGCATTTTATTTTTAGCAAAAATACTCATTGTTTATTCAAGTGTGCTTAATGATGAATTCTTGTTGTTGTTTGGCCATCAATATCAAGACGATTAGTTATATTTGTGATGTGAAGTTTTAAATATAATGGATGAACTTGAATGCACAAGTAGATAATCTTGTTAGATTATGTTTTGTGAATAGCATTGGAATATGTTATTTGTCTTGTGTAACAATTGTGAATTGAAGCTTAAAATTGAGTTCTTAAACTTGACAGGCATAGGAATATGTTTAATTAGGTGAAAAAAAATTAATATCATAGTATTTGGGAAAGTTCTATGAACTTATTTTGAATTTTTGTTAACTCTGAGAATTTTGCAACAACAATGTTAGAGAAAAATATCACACATAGAAAGTTGTGGGTACATTCAACAATACATAAGAGCATGAGTTACTTCTCTCATTACCAATTGGTTTTGAGATGGAACCACATGTTTCTTATCATGCACATCATTCTACTTCTAGATCACTTTCCACATTCTAACAAGCAAAATGCACAGGTCACTTGACATAGAAAAATTTAATGATTCAAGCTCATCTCACCCAATTGAATTTCTCTTGCTTTTATATTGCCATCTTAGTTTATTTCAAGTATTTTTAATTTATTTTTCACCACTATTAAATTGTTTGATAATTGATTTGCGCACAATTATTTGCTAATTCAATCCTTGTGGAGACAATACAACTTATCATTTATTATTTGTTTTTTGACTATGTATACTTGCACATTATTGATCAAATTATATCACAACGGGAGGCAGAGAATACATTGGAGAACAAGGAGAAAAATGATTGAAGCCAAATTGAACATCTAAAGTAGTTTTTCTTCTCTTGCTTTTTTTTAGCTTAATTAGTTATGAACATGAATGTTATTGATTTAATGTAGGGTTGTGCAAAAGTTTTTGCAAACCGCCCAATCCAAATAAACCGCCCAAACCAAATCGAAAAAAACTGACAAAAAATGTAACCCGACAAAAATTCAACTCTATTATTATATTGGGAAATTATACCATATAACCCGAATATAACCCGCCCAATATAACTCGAATAAACCGATTAAGAGTTTTTTTTTTCATTTATACATACATCTCTAAGTTTGGAAGATGTATGATATACTTTTAGTTTGTTGAATCTAATTATTTGAACATTTAAAAAAAAACTTAAGATTGGTTTGGGTGGGTTAACCCGACCAAACCGCCTAAAACATTGGACATATTAAACTTTTTTTCTTTCTTAATTGAACGAGTTAGAGTTGGATTTTTGCAACCCGATTTTTACACTGGGTTGATTAAAATATGTTATAAGCCGACCAAACCGACTAATGAACACCCCTAGTTTAATGTTTGTGATCAAGAACTAAACATATTTTCTAGAGTATTGATGAAACTATTTTAAGTTATTGAAATAAAGTTTTGATATTATTCTCATGAAGTTTCTCTAATTTATTCATGCATTTTTTTGTTTAATGTTTGATCACCATTGAATTGAATTGCGATTTATGATTTTACACTTGAGAAATGTATTCTTGAATTGGACCTAGAAGTGTATGAAATAAGAAAAGTGTGAGATTGAGAAATTCTATGATTTCTATGAATTTCATTAAAAGGACCACATTGCTTAATAAATTATTGTTTAATTAATATTGAATAGAGATATTTTATTGATTAATTAAAAATAATTTCACTTACAATTGAGAAAATTGAGTCGAGTCACATCCACTAATCTAATGTTAAGTTGATATCTTTCCTTGAATGTAAAGACTAATCTAATGTTACAAAATGAAATATATGATTTGTTATTTAAAAGCAGCTGACCAACTCAAGTCAAAAGAAAATGACTCAACTAACATAACCATTAATGGCAGCTGTTAAATAGTAGATTTACTTAAAATAAATTAAATCAAAATTACTTTATTTTGGGTAGATATATATATATATATATTTTGATATTTTGGGTAGATATATGAAAGTAAAATAAAACAAATATTGTATTCACCACAATATTTCCTTAGTTATGGACTACAATACTTTAATTTAGTAATAAATGTAGAAAGTCTTTTTTTTTTTTAGGACTTCATTTTAAATTTGACCGTGAGACTATTCTCGACCCATGAACAATTTTCAGTGTGAATTGTTTTATGATTGTATATATTGTAGCTATTTAGAGCATTCTGCAAATTTTTAGAAAATTTTGAATAGTTTACAATACTAAAACTAAGTTCAAACATGTTGTTGCATGCGTGACTAATTTTTTTTATACGCGTAAAAAACAACATGCTTGAACATAGTTTTCGGTACTTGAAACTCTTCAGAATTTTCTGAAAATTTGCATGATGCTGTAAACAACTACAATATATACAGTCATAAAAAAAATACAAAAAACTGTTAACGAATCAAGAACACTAAAGAACCCACTAGTAAAGTTTAAAGTGAAGTCCTGTACAAGATTATCCTATATATATTTTAGAACTATAAGACCAAACAAGAACTACAAATATCTCATGTAAAACTAGAAATAGATAAACATGGAATGTAGTAGTAGTAGGAAATTAGGGCAAGGGAATTGAAGAAGGTGGTGGTTAAGCAAAGTTATAGTGCTTGTCGACAGCGAGAGAGACATCCCAAGTGCAGCTCATGCCTTTGGGAAACTCCACCAAGTCACCAGCCTCGATCTCCACAGCCTCCTCGGCTCCCTCGGGCGTCACCTTCACCTTCCCTTGCACCAGATAACATGTCTCTTTTGCTTCGTACGTCCATGGAAACTTGCTCGGAGGGCAACCCCATCTATGTCCATATATACATATATATATGTATATCATTACAAACAACCCCATCTTTGATTTTGAAAATTATTATTAATTCATGGTGTACTTACTTGGGCCAATTTCTGACTCCCATCTGTGTAAGCTTCGACTCAGGAGGATTCTTCTCAATTTTGATTCCGAGTTTCTCAGTGGCCACAGACATGGTCACACGGCCACGGCCACCACGGCCACCGCGGCTCACTACTGCACACGACGACGACGATGGTGATACCAACAAGCCTGTGACTCCTGCTACTGCGCATCCCATTTCCTCTACCGACTACTCACTTCACTACTTAAATTCTCTCCACTCATTATTTCAATTTATAATTAAACCCCAAAATTAAATAAATAAATAATAATATGTGATCAAATTTACTCTCAATTGTCAACCTCTCACACCTCATCTCATCCTCTTTCCTTATATTTATATTTATTTGCACTCCAAAAAAAATTATGCACACCCGAGTAATTAAAAAATATTATTTTTTACACTTTTTTCTCAATAATTTTTTTCACATTCTTTAAGTTCTTTTTTTTTTGTTAATTTTAATATTTTTATTTTATCTTGTTTTCATAATTTTTTTTTATAATGTATAATTTTTTAGAAAAAAACTCTTAGTTTAACAAGTTTTATTTTTTATTTAAATATTTAAAATATGTATTATTTATATGTACTTTTAAAATAAAATAAAAATAGAATATCTTAATTAAATTTTTGGGCATAAATATAATGCCCCTTTATTGTATACTTTTTTACACTTATGCCCTTCCTTTACAAAAGACAAAAAAAGAAGAAGTAATTACTTGGTGGGAGTAATTGGTATTTTGCTTTGCTGTTGCCCACTTGTATATTTTTGTTTTGTTTTGTAGGGTTCCTTTGCTTTGGTGGGTTTTAATTAATTAATGACTTCACACAAGAAAAATCATCTTCCTCTCAATTCAATTTTTATTCACACAACTTTTAACTCACTTTTCTTTTTGTAAATAAACATGTGATATTATGACTCAATTATGATGACTTGACTACCCAACATCACCCTCTATATAATTTTCTCATTAATTATAATATGATAAATACACTCCATGAAACTAATAATGATTAAAATGAATATATATATAAATATATATATATAGATATATTAGATTATTGCTTAATTAACATTCTTGAGTCTTCACACTCCATGACCCTACCTCTCACTACCCACTTGCTTGAGAAATTTGGAATTTCTCTCAAATGGGTTTTGAATTAATAATTAAAATTAAATTTTGTTATGAGGAGAAAATGGTCAAACATATAATAATTATTATTTTGATTTAATTTTGTTATTAAGATTATTTGTGACAAAAATATCAAACCTTTCATAATAATTGCATTTAAAAGCCTAATTAGTTTTTTTTGTAGAAATAATACTAAATCTTTGATAATAGTTGAACTTAAATACTAAATTAAATTAATATTTTCTAAGTCCATTTTTTATGCAAGATATAAATTTTGTGTCAAATTTTGTAAAAAAAATGATTCTATGCTATATTGGCTCAATTATTGCAATTGTGCCTCAATGCACAAGATGCAAATTAGCTTTAAAAAGTCAACAATTCATTTAATATTTATTGATAATATACAATTTTTTTTTTCATTTTATATTATAAAAAAGATAAACTAAAAAATAATATGGTTATTATTAATTGTTAATTAATAAATTAGTGACGATATATTAAATAAAAAATGAACATTTATTGTTGTATCAAATTTGATCCATGCTATATTTTGGCACAAGATATATCATGGACCAAATTTGATACACTTTTTAGAACACTATTGGAGTGATGATTTTACTAAAATATGCTAAATATAATAATGCACCACATTTTTGACACTCTATTAAAAATGCTTTGATACTCACGTAAATATTAATTTTTTTTTTTATAGTAATACTACTTTAAATAAGTGTAATATTAAGAAAGATTTGACATTATTACTATATTAAAAAAATGATTTGGTACATAACTGCAATTATTAACAAAAATTTAGAATTAATAAAAAAAAATTGATTTGATATTGAAGTATAATTATTAGTAAAAATTTAGTATCATTACCTTAAAAAAATTAATTTAGGGTGCGTTTGGAAAACTACTCTGTATTTAGAAATGAGTGTAATTCAGAATAATTATTTAATTTTGATCCTAATTACATTTTATAATTCTTATAGCCCATAAGAATTAGTTTTAATTATACTTAGTAATTACTAATTATAGTTCCAGTTTTAACAAATGTGATTGATTATACTAAATTACTATATTACTGTGTGTAATATTTGAGTATATATTTTTGGTGCACATATCATTACTCATAATAATTATTACCCTATTATTTACATAACATATTAATTACACATTTATTTCCAATCACGCGTTCATTAGAAAGATTTAATATTTTTCACCAAAAATATATCTTCTTCTTCTTATTATTATTATTATTATTATTATTATTATTATGTGAAAAACAAAGCAAAAAGACCAAGCCCAATAGTATTGACTAGTGCAGTCAACTGGAGCTGCTGGTTGGCTCTCTCTCTCTCTCTCTCTCTATTTCTATGCCCAAATAAAATAGAATCAAAATGTGCTCAAGCACTACTACTACCCTTATTGATGACGTGGCACATTCTGATTGGATGATGCTCGACACGCAAGCTCTGCTTTTTCTTATTCCAAAATTTCAAAGACGAAAGGGTGTGGAGGTCACGTGGATATAACGCAAGGGGCGCACCGTAACTCTGCTCGCTGCGTCGCACCGGATGATTCCTCCTCGCCATTACAAAAATCCAAAACAAAAACAAAATATACGAAACGAGAAAAATAAAAAGGCGAAAAAATGTATATTATATATTAATATAAAAATAAATAAAGAAAAAAGAAAAATAGAAAGGAGATGAAAATGTGTAAACGAAGACCAGGAGACTTAGAAGACTAAGGGGACGAAGAAGAAGAAGAAGAGGAAGAAATCGTTTAAATCTCTAGCCTTGGAGCTCGATCTCTTCAGCTGCTGCGTTCGACGGATTCTGACGACTCGGCAATCGGAATCGCGCGCCGAATCCATCTCCATCAAGGTCCGTTTTATTCATTTTCATCTCTCGGATCCTTTTTGCTTTAATCTCGTCTTCTTTGTTTACTTTCTATTTTTATTTCTCATACTCAGCAATTTATTGATGCAGATTTGGTTTTCTAATTTGTTTTCGGATAACTTAGGCTTTCTTACTTTTTATTTATTTTTTAAATAGTAATTAAAAAAGGAAAAAAAAAGAATTTAGAGTAATATTTGTTCGTTAGGTTTTCTATCAGGAGTTATTTTTGTTTTAATTTTTATTGTTGGGGTTATTCTATTTTTGTTTTATTAAAGGGAAAAATAATAAAATTTGCATTTTTAGGAAATTTGTCTAAAAATAGAAAGGAAATAATTGCTTTGTGGATTTATTTTGGCAGAGTTTGGGGGTTTGATTGAACTACAAGCCTGTGATGCTGAAGAAATAAGGATTCTCTTGAAGGGCTTTTGGTTTTTGTTTTGTTTATATAAACTATATATACAAATATATATCAGAAGAAAAAAATGTTGGAGAATGGTCAAAGGTTTCCTGGAATTATAGGGATGAGTAACCAGGACAACAACTACTGTGATTTGTCCCAAGGGTTTTATTATAAGCTCGATGAAGGGACCAACATGTCTGTTGACAGTTTTGGGAGCTTGCAAACTAGCAACGACGGAGGATCTGTTGCTATGTCTATAGATAACAGCAGTGTGGGTTCTAATACAAACGATTCTCACACTCGCATCTTGAACCACCAAGGCCTAAGACGACGTGCAAATGACAATTGCTCCGTCCAACAGAGTGTTAACCGCAGAGGAAGAGTTATGCATGTTCTGAGTGATGATGCCCTTGCTCGAGCTCTAATGGACAGCAATTCCATGACAGAGGGTCTTGAAAACTATGAGAACTGGACCATTGATTTGAGGAAGCTAAATATGGGAGAGGCCTTCGCCCAAGGGGCTTTTGGAAAACTATATAGAGGAACTTACAAGGGTGAGGATGTTGCCATCAAGATCTTGGAGAGGCCAGAAAACGACCCCGAAAAGGCTCAGCTAATGGAGCAACAGTTCCAGCAGGAGGTTAAGATGCTGGCCACACTGAAGCATCCCAACATTGTTCGGTTTATTGGGGCTTGCCGCAAACCAATGGTCTGGTGCATTGTCACTGAATATGCTAAGGGTGGTTCTGTTCGGCAATTCTTAATGAAGCGCCAAAGTCGCTCGGTTCCCTTGAAATTAGCAGTCAAGCAAGCTTTGGACGTTGCTAGGGGAATGGCATATGTTCACGAGCTCGGGTTGATCCACCGAGACCTCAAGTCAGATAATCTTCTGATTTTCTCTGACAAATCCATAAAGATTGCTGATTTTGGGGTTGCTCGGATTGAGGTGCAGACAGAAGGGATGACACCAGAAACAGGAACATATCGCTGGATGGCTCCGTAAGATTTTTAACTCTTTAGCTGGAAGATAATTTGCTATATTTTTCTTTTTTGGAAAGTCCATTTTATGGACCTCATCGTTTTGCTCTTACAGTCTTTTTTGTTTGTGTGTGATGTTTTTTACTTTATTGTTTGCTTTTAGTTCTTAATAAGCATTTGCATGTGAGTAGCTTTTGATCATTGTCAGTCTTTATATGTCATAGTTTGTTTCATATAGTTGCTTTTGCCAGACACTCACTGAAGCTGGTTTTGGTTTTTGAACTACGTCTAGTTTGGAATGATAATTTGTTCCAGTAATCATATTTATGAATAGCCTCAGTATGATTCTCTTAAATGAGTTTTCATAGTACACTTTCCTTGCAGCTTTTTAAAATAGCTAGATATATAACCTTCCTTCTAATTCTAGGGAAAGGTGTTCATATTTATTCTTTTTTTGATATTTAACTTTGTCCTTGGGGTTATTGATTTTTATACATACTAGCATCTAGGATCTCTTTCTCTTTGCCATCTTTTAAATTCCGTTTGTCGAGACAGCTGAAAGGTGATGTATTTCCTTTTCTATATAATCTTTGAATTTGAGATGGTCCAATATGTGCTACTTGGAAAGTTTAACCCGTGAGTTCATATCGTTTTGTGTTATTTTTTGATATCCTGTAGCTCATATTCATCCTGGTACGACGATCTCATTTTTGGTGAAAAAAAAATGTTCGTTGATGTCTGAAGTGAAGATCATGCACAAGAGCGCATGTTAATAGGCCCCCCGTTTTTTTATTTAAAAAATAATTAAAAAAGGAATTAAAATATTTCATCTGCTTTTGGAATAAGGCCACTGGTTTCTAGTGACTACAACTTTCGTGATTAATACATAATTGTCATCTGATATGATCTAATCTTTCTTTCTATACATAATTATCCTTTCATATTATGACAGCAGAAATGTCTTGACTTCTTTTGTCTTATCTTGTGATTGTTTTGTGGATAGTATATGCTCCACTTTCTAGGGGTACCCCAATTATTTAATTATATAGTCATGGTTGAGCAAGTCTTTGAGTTTGGTAGATGTACTAGTTCAGTCTCCTACTGTTTGATGGTTTCAATCTTTACGACAGCTACTAGTGCGGTTATGTTCCTAGTTGCATGGAATTATGACTACCATTACAACAAAAATGTATCTGAATCACATTGTGCAGGAGTTTATGTCTCAATTTTTCTTATATATTTCACATAAGATCACACTTCAGAAGATTTGGTGGTGAAACTTTTTTGTGCAATGACTTTTCCGATAAAGTTTGATTTTTTTAATTTTATTTTCTATCCGTCGACTTATTTTTCCAATATGGTGATTGTTTTCCCCCTTTTTTTTTTGAATAATCTGGCTCTGCAGTGAGATGATCCAGCATAGGCCTTACACGCAGAAAGTGGATGTTTACAGCTTTGGAATAGTTCTTTGGGAGCTTATCACCGGGATGCTCCCATTTCAGAACATGACAGCAGTGCAGGCAGCATTTGCAGTTGTTAACAAGGGTGTCCGTCCTATTGTTCCAATCGATTGCTTACCTGTTCTGGGTGAGATAATGACTCGATGCTGGGATGCCAATCCTGATGTGAGGCCACCCTTCACCGATGTGGTGAAAATGCTTGAAAATGCGGAGACAGAGATCATGACAACCGTGCGCAAGGCTCGTTTCAGGTGTTGCATGACCCAACCGATGACAGCAGACTGACCCTCAGGAGAAAATGGGGAAAAAGAGAAACGTTACAAGAAAAAGAAAGAGAAAAAAGAAGAAACTTGGAAAAAATGATAAAAAAAAAAGAGAGGCAAGAGAAGGTCATTATATTGTTGTAGCTTTTGTGTATTTATCAGGTTAATTATTATCTTTGGTTAAGATAGAAAAAGGAAAAGTGATGAAAAGAATATTTGGTTTTGGGGGTTCTTCTTCTGTTATTAATAGATTCGGTTGCTGCTGCTGAGTTAGTAAGATAGGATGTGTGTGTGTGTGTGTATGTATACATACACATATACACATGTCCTTGTTTAGTTCTGTTTTGGGGTTTCTGTTGTCTCTTGCTATGTATTAACACCTCCCTTGTTTAGTTCTGTTGTATTTGACAAAACGCAAGATGTTGGGTTCTCCTTCCACCAAATATATGTCAAGCACGCAATTGTTGTACTTTTTTTTTTTTCTTTTGGGGGGAAGACTATATCTATCTATATATATATATATATATGATCTATGATATGTCAATTTTTATACAGCAAGTATACAGATAGATATAACTGCATGCGAGTTGTGTTTTGTGTTAATTGTTTGGAAATTAAATGTTTTGACTTAACCAAAATCAATTGGTTCTGGTTAGGTGAGGCTTTGGCTATCTATGTATGACACTCCTATAGTCCTAGACCACTGCTGGCTGCTGCTGCTGCTATATATTATATGTCATAAGTGCCATCTTATCAACAGGCAATATTCTATTCAATTCAATTCAATTATGAGGAAAGTGACTCAACACTCAGTAATCAGTAGTACCTTCTTGTCTACTACTCTACTTTTCAATCATTCAATGAATCAAATGAAGAAGAAAGAATACTAAACTAGCAACTTGAAAATCTTGAAAAAAAAGAAGTGGCTTCACTCCAAATTTCAATCATATTTATTAATTATCATCACTACTACCAAGTGTGCTGCTTCCTTCTAGGGCTCACAAACTAGTGTGTGATTGTACAATGAGAAAAAGACAAATCTGATGGAAAAAGGGTTTGGCATGAAATTCCCTTAAAGCAGCAGCAGCAGTAGCAGCTTTGGTAATCGAATACCACTCTCTTCTGAATCTGGTTATTGCTGGGATGGCAATGGCAATGGCAATTGCAGAAGAAGGAAGGTTTTTCAGAGTGCACAACACACAGGGTTGTGCATTCATTCCCAAGCCCAAGCCAAAGCCAAAGGCAAGCTTTTTGTTCAATCTTAAGCACAGAAAAATGGCATCTTTTTCCTCCACCTCCACTCTAATCCTAAATGCCTACAAACCCAACAAACCACAACTTGCTTGGCCCTCTCCCACCGATGAGATTCCATTTTGGAGCAAGGAGTTTCCTTCTCTGGATCATGTGGGTGCTGCTGTTGATGTGGTCAACCATGATCATCCTCATCAGCTCATGCACATCACTCACGTCACGGCTGAAATGGCACCCATAGCCAAAGTGGGTGGCCTTGGCGATGTCGTCACTGGACTTGCTCGTGCCTCCTTGTCCCGTGGCCACACCGTCGATATAATGCTCCCTTTCTATGAGTGTATCCCAAGGCAACAAATCACTGACTTGGCTTTAATCACCACCTTTAGCTCCTACCATGATGGAGTTTGGATCTCAACCGAAGCCTATCGAGGACTGGTTTCATCTATCCCTGTTATTTTCATTCAACCCTCCAACCATTTCTTCAAGGGCAAACATGTGTACGGTGGCTCCTATAATGAGCTCGACGCTTATGTCTTCTTTAGCCGTGCTTGTCTTGAATGGATGCAGGTTTCTTCTTCTTCTTTCTTGTTTTAACGTTCTCAATTGCATAGGCTTAATCTTTAGCATAATTCATCTCAGGTGACTGGAACCCAACCAGATATTATTCATGTCCATGAGTGGCAGACATCTGCTTTGCCCTTGCTTTATTGGGATATGTATCATAATCTTTCTCTAAAGGTATCCACTTTATTTGTCACTATTGTTTTGTTTGGAAAAAATTCTTCTTTCTTATCGTTGATAAAACATGTTCTTATTCACTTTCTACTTTGTAGAAACCAAGAATAGTCCTAACCATCCATAACATGGAGCATTTTGGAGAGTGTAGGTAAGTACATGTTTGATCTAGAGAATGGCTTGGTTATAGATATTGGGTTATGCTTTTCTCCTATGATCATTATACATGAAAGTTATCCTTTAAAGGGGCTTTGACATAAACATGATCAATCATTATGCATGAAAATTCATGTCAGTATTCTGATACATCAATCAATGTTTAAAACACCGCTTTTATGCCTCAAGGCGTTTTGTTTTTGTGAGGCGAGGCGTAAGATGAATGTGTCTTATAAAACTCAAATATAGAATAAGAAATGTCATAAAACTCAAACATACCATAAAATTTATCATAAAACTCAAACATAAATATCTCATAAATGATCTAAATCAATGTGAACGATCCTCGCCGGAGTTTTATGAGATTCAATAATAAAAGACAAATCTACTGTTAAAACTACTCTATGAGTTCACTGATGTCCATTCAAGTCCTTTGCATGCATGTTATGTTATATTGGCAGCGAACAGCAACTTAGCAAGTCTGGTCTCGATGGTTCTCTATATGCAACTATTGACAAGGTGAGCTTTTATCTGTTTGAGATGAATAATTTTTTTCTGTGGGTGATTCCAGAGATGTCTTACAGATTAATAAGAAAATAATTTATGTTTATATGTGAAGAACTAAAGCCAGAATTAGAGGAAAAACTTATTTTTAGATAAATCTCAGTGTTTCTCTTCTCAACATGGCAGGCAGTTGATGAACGAACTATTGGCCATAATCCTGAGAGATTGAGCTTATTGAAAGGTGGAATAGTCTACAGCAATGCGGTTGTGTAAGTTGCAGCACTTTGTTGACTTGCAAGTACTTGTATTATATGTGTATCCATAACCATTAACCTGCTAGTGCATATTTAATTTCTGCCTATGTGATATTTTGGAATATCTAAAATTATTTGAGCAGTTGATATTTCAAACTCATCTCATGAATAAGTTTGAAAAATTAGTACCACCAAAGTGGTTAAAGGATTACTATGCTACAGAAACAGGGTGAGTGTAGGCACATCTGTCTCAGCTCTCCAAATGTCTTTTCAAGCAGAAATGACCATCAACTTTAAGATTGCTAGTTTAACATAATGATAAATTAAAAAGTATAGACTTAACAGTTTATTAAAACGATGAATTATTGATTTGAATACTCATAGTTGCTATAAATTATGGCTGTGGAATATACTTAGATTATTGAAAGTCTGTTGATAGCTTGAATTTGAGCCCTCCACAAGACTAGAGTACAAAAGACTCTAGTTGACTTGACACTGACATTTTGTATATCAAATTTAGGAAGACATAGAAACTTCATTGATTGTATTTAGTGTGTAATTGTGCACTTATTATTAAGTAAACCAGTGGACAGGAGCATATATGCTGTTTCATGTCTGCAAACACAGTCCATACCATGCATTGCATCATCAACAAGCCATTTTTTGTTCTTTTCATTTTCAGCACAGTCTCCCCAACATATCTTAAGGAAACGATGTGCTCAGGATGGCTTTCAAGCACTTTAGTGAGCAATCGGCATAAGTAAGTTACTCGTTGCTCTCTATATATGTGGTTGTACTTGGTAGTTGGTTCATCTCATTTTATGGACCTTTATAAAAAAATTTCCCTACAGACCATGTCATGTAAACATTTTCTCCAATGTATTTACAGTATTCAGTAATGAAACATAAAATAGATTTAAATGTGAGGGAAAAACACAACAATGAAAAATGGTAGATGGTAAGGATTCCTCAAGAAACAAAACAAAGTTAAATTCTTAGAAAGTTAGAATGAAATTTGCCAATCTAACAAAATGAAAGAGAATGGAACATCCTTGTGCTCCTCAGCTCCTTAGATTTGTTTCATCAAGAAAAACGAAGTTTAGTCATAATCGAAAGGAACACTTCGTAGCACCTAAGCCAGAGCGAACATTACTCCAAATGATTTTCCTTCTAGGATTGCATCCCATCACAAAATGGGAAATACTGAAAGAGCTATCCTTCCTTAAAATATTCCACAACTTTGATTCCATTGCACATTGAAGAAAAACATGCAATTATTCTCTAAACGACGTAGTAGAATCCAGTGATTATATTCTTACATGTGAAGCACTCTCTCCAACCTATCCCATCTATTGAGAGATAAAGAAAAGTGAACTCTACTAGTTTAGTGGGTTTTAGGCTTTTAGCAATGTTTTGGGCTTTTCATTACAAGTGTTACCTGTAGGTAGTGGTACAGTGTAAAATCTAATGTTGTCTCTCATAATAATCTAAGATTTTTGAAGAAATAGCTATTCAAAATTAAATATGTCCCATCTCTTAATGACTTAATTTTTCAGAAAAATTGGTAACCTAACGTATGATTTTGTGATTATATTTGTACAAACTTTTATATTACTTTTCCATTCAATAATCCTTTTTATCATGTATTTTAGGTACTTTGGTATATTAAATGGGATTGACACTGCAATATGGAACCCTGCCTTGGATGTTTTCTTGCCTGCTAAGTTCCATGGTGAATTTATGTCTCTTTTATAAAATTAGCAATTTGATATCATCAGGAACATTTGCACTTTAACCTTTCTCTCTCTTTATAATACTACATCATAACATGAAAACTGAGTTAGAAGTTAAAGAAAAATTAGATGTGGATCAACATGTACTAAATAGGTACTAAATTTAAGTTCTAACAAAAGAGTATGTTCTGTACTTTTAGTGAATTGACTATGTATCAACATATACTTAGTACTTAATAAGTTCTAAAATAGAGCTCATGCTCTTTAATTTAATGTATTAGAGACGATGGAATATGTATGTTAGTGCTATAATCTTTGTTCCTACCTTATTGTGTCATTGATCGTTTTGGCTTTATAAATAAACTGTTGTTTAGTGAGATAAGATGTTACATTGACTTCTGGTCTCTTCCTTTGTAGTATTTAACATATTAATACAAAGTTGTTTCTTTTCTTAAAAAAAAAAAGAAATCTCCTTAAGGCTTATCATTACTTGTTACCAGTACTTAATAGTTTGCAGATTTAATCTCTCATTTTCTTATCTTGTAGGTCAGAATCTTGAGGGGAAAATGTTATGCAAGTACTTTGTCCAGAGAGGCCTTGGTTTGGCCTCTAGTGAGAGTGTACTGGATGTGCAAACCACGGTGCCATTGGTTGTTTGTATCACACGACTCGTCGCACAAAAAGGCCTTCACTTAATTATTCACGCAATGAAGCGCGTTGAGGAACTTGTAAGTCTGTTAATGAAGAATGTTGTGTATATACCAAGACTAACATTTTTGCACTAAAACATGGACTTTCCATTTCTCAAGTACATACTGATTATATTATTCAACTGCACAGTATTGTTTACAGTATTGGCACTTCAAATTCTAGATTTTACTGCCTGACCATACAATAGATGCGAATTTCAGCATAAGGTTCTGAATAGTCTGATATTTCTCTTAATTATTGAGTCATTTCTAGGGTGGACAAATGATTATACTGGGAAAAGCTCCAGATGGTAACATTCAAAGAGAATTTGAAGGACTTGCAAATTTGGTAACAGATTTCCGCTTCCTCTCTTTTGGTTCGAGTTAGGATTCCATTTATTCAATGAAAGAAAAACCATATCATGATCTTCAATCAGTTTAATGTGTCAAATTATTTTTCTTTTCTTCTTTTTCACACTTTCTTCTGGCTGAAGTGTTAAATAAAAGTTATCCTTGCAAATAAATCCAGGTTATGAGAACATCTTTCATGTTTATATCCAATGATTGCATCCACCATCTTTTTGCTATGTGTGCGCGCAACTCCCTAATCTCTGCCGTCCCATGTTCCATCTGCTACTGATGTTATAAAATTTTGAAGTAGCAATACTTGGTGCATATTACAGAACAAAATTAGTGTAAGATAAGGTAATTTCATAGAATGGCTAATAAAATGATATAAAATTACTAAGTTGAGAAGGGTCTTAAGCTTTTATTGGAACACATGAAATGATAGGTTTTCAACAGTTGAAGTCTTTAGAAAGAATAAGAAAAGATGAAGTTTTTATGAGACATTGATCCCTGTAAGAAACTTAAGTATTAGTCTTAGGATTGTTGTCAATTTTATGTTCCAGCCAAACTGACGGACACCCATACTTTTTCTCCCATGTTGCAGCATAATCAGGGTCCTAGCATTCGAATCTTATTGATGTATAGGTAAGTGGTCTTTCTATGTCATCATTGGAAACTATATTTTTTTGTTTGTTGAACTTGAATATGTGATCAAAATCTTTGTTCTTGTTCAAAATTAGAATCCTACTTGCCTGTAGTAGAGTACATTCCTCCTTTAGAGGAGCTTTATTGTTTGTCAACAACATCTTGATTCTGTTTCGTTTGCTTGTTTGTTTGTTATGCAGCGAGGAGCTGTCTCATATGCTTTATGCTGCAGCAGACATGGTGTTCGTTCCTTCCATGTACGAACCGTGTGGACTTGCACAAATGATTGGCATGCGTTATGGAGCAGTATGTAATTCCTTTGGATTGGATGATGAGCATCCATTCCATTGTTATGTTTATTTCACTACTCGTCGAATGCGAATGCAAATGCGATTTCATTCAAGTGAATACAGATTTTCTTCAGAATTTTAATAAGAATAGGGACTAAAATGGTCACTTTGTTTGATCCTATTTCAATCTTATTTTGTTTATTGATTTTTTCAGGTACCTGTGGTTAGAAAGACCGGTGGTCTAGCTGATACAGTCTTTGACATGGACAATCAGCTAAACCAAGAGATGGCCAATGGGTAATTTATTTTCACTGTGTTAATATAGTCTTTCTAAAGTGTGAATGTACCAACGTGGTAGTACTAATACTATTGCTATGATAATATCTTTTAGCAATCATTAGCTCACAGTATGCCTTGCCCTTGAGATTTGGCTTCTAATAGTCATTAGTTTCCATAGTCTCTTAAATCAATGTTAAGTTTGGCTTACCTTGTAAACCAATAAATTTACATGTGCTCCTATGTGGTTTGGTTACAGGCTCTGAGATGAGTTTTGTTATTGCAAAGCATATAACCAGTTGATTTTGTTCAGGTTTGTTTTTGAGGGAATCGATGAAGCATCTCTAGATGGGGCCTTGGATCGTGCATTTTCCTACTTTAAAGACAGTAAGTTGGTTATCTTCCACTTCCACCTCTTAGTAATATCCATAGCTATATAGTTTAGTTGACAATTCAGCTTGAGTAACTAACTAAGCTAGCTAAGCTAACTATACTCCCACAAATAGTTGAGTGGCTTTTCCTATTGATACTCAAACTGAATGTTAAATTTGTCAGTACTCCCAACCAATTACACTATTACTTCCCCTTTTTTGTTACAGATCCTGATAAATGGAACAGCATTGTGAGGAAGATTATGGAAATTGACAATAGCTGGAACAACACAGCTGGGAAATATATTGAGCTGTATAGCTCAATCAGAGCAAATGCTGACTGATGATACTTTAGACACAAAGGCCTTCAATTTCAAGCTACTCCAGACTAGACTACACAGGTTGCACCCCTTATGCTGTCATTTTTGGCTACTTTCTCAGAAAATGATCACCTTGGCCACACCTGTGATTGGTGCTAGTATGCTACCTGCAATGTATTAAGCTGTGCATGTATGTAACATGTAATAATAAGCTGATGCTGCTGTAAATACAACAAATTAACAGCACTACACAAATGGCAAAATTTTGAAATTTCTTTAGACATTTTGAATTTCTTTATTGATTTGCCCTTCTCCCAGGTAACTTTACAAGTCCTCGCCGCCCGAAGAAAACCAGCAAAGAATTCGACAGACACTACTACTTTAGGTATTAGGCATCAGCATAGTACACAGAGTCCTCTCCTCACCCATTCAACTACTTCAGCAACGCCTAAAACCGTCTACCTTGAGAAACAAAAAAAAAAAACAATTTAACGAAAAATCAAAAACAAAGATGAGTATGTAAGATATCAAACACCCTCCCTCTCCTTGAGGAGCAGGACCCGGCGTAGTACCTAACTGCACTGAACCACGCGAGACGCCCAAAATACCATCCCAATGTGGTCAGCAAGTGAAGAAAAAAAAGAAAAAAAAAGGTAAGAGAAGTCCACTAAGTCAATGCGAAGACCCCGAAGGATATGTCTAAACGCAGCTAGAAACTAGCTTACTTAACAGTTGCTTCCTTGTCAATGGATTCATCACCACCTGAACCAGATGCTAGTACTTCTTTGTCACCCTCCTCCTTTCCCAAACCTTGTGATAAGACGCCAGACAACTGGTTTAGAGAATCATGACCGAAAGATTCTGAAACATCTTTTCTTGTACTAGCACCAACTTCGGATGCTGCTGCCTGGTTGGCACTCTCTCTCAGATTCAGTGCTTGAGAAAAAGCAGTTGACACGTCATGAACAAAACTATCATTAAACGAATCAGCACCGTCTGAAGTTGAGCAAGCTTGGTGTCTGGCCTTCCTTTCCCTCGAGACTTTTTCCCGATCATCATAAAAGTAAAAATCATCTAGGAGAGATGTTCGTGCATCATGATCCTTGAAAATTTTCAACATCTCAATACCCTGTTTGAATCCTACCTGGTTTTTTTAGCAGTAAGAAATAGAATGTAAGAAATCTATTACATATACAATAAATAAAATGGCCAAAGCCATATGACTGTAATAAATGCATAAAAGCCAAGGTACAAAGTCATATAAATTCATTCATCTGATAACTGTAAGATACAACTTTTTGCAACTCAGGAGACTTTTTCTAAACACTTCAGGTCAGACCCCCAAAAGTTAGTTGAACATGGATATAGTCAGATCATCCAAGGACCAGGGTCGATACATACATTTTGTTATGTTAGAACAGTTAAGAATATGTCAATCTCATGCAATCATGCATACATGGAAGAGAATTAATAAGATAAAACCTGAAGAGGGATATAGTATATTTAATTGTTACCTCCTGAGAATCTCTACTGTGAGTAACAGGCTTGTTATCATTGTTGTCAAGTAGAATATGGCGGAATCGAATGTTGGGAACATCCTTAACAATATGCCATTGAACTGGGAATTGTCCACTCCATCTATCTTGCTGCCAGTAATCCGCATCCCTCTCAAAATCAACAGCTCCAACCATTTCTGCTACCCCACAGAACTGTCCACTTGCGTTAACCTGTTGATACAATCAACGTCTAATAAGATTTACAAGAAAATTAATAACATGCCACAGCACCAAAAATAATGAAACTGCCTTTCCCAAAGAGAAAAGGTTTCTTATTTAAGTATTTGTTGTATCATATCATGTAGCATACTAGTACGAACATAGTTTTCAGTTAAAAAAAAGATGCTCAGAAAGTATAAATGCACACATTTAGAGAGCAAAAAACTAATCCAAGTATATGAAAACCTTTTAATTCATGCAGTTGTATAACAAAGGCAGTTCAATTCAACTAAAACTTTCTAATTAGCGCAAAACGAGTGTGCGTTCTGTGTATTTCCAAAATGCAAATGCATTTGGTGCCGAGTTCTTAAGAGAATTTGTCCTTCAAAAACTACTAAATCTCAGAGCAAACCAACTACATATTTTAATTCCTGCATTGCCTCAATATATACATACATACATTTATATATATACATACATACACAAGGGAAATACTTTGAGCAGTCAAAGGAACATACCGAGAAAAACAGGAAGACTGGGCAGTGTGATTTTATATCCCTTGCTTCATGATAAGCAACATCAAGTTTCTTGTTTCCATGTGGTGTACTAGCCCAAACATTGTATTTAATACTCTTGTGAACATTGTCTTCACTGAAAGACTTGATGATAAAGAATTTTGCATTCTCATAATCGGTGACAAAATCCAACCGGTTATATGAATCAAGAAGAATTCCAGAGGCAGATAAGTTGTTGTTGTTAGCACCAGAAGAAGAACCTTGTTCAGTGCCACTCTTTCCCTTCTGCTTTGATGCCCTTGGCCCCCGATTACGGTCATTAAAGATGTCCCGGGAATCAATAGAAACACTAATTGAGTCTTGGTCTCTCTCTCTTCTTCTGCCTTTGTCAAGAGTTAGTTGATTCAGATCATTAGTAACTGAGTAAGGAAATGAAGCACCTCCATAGCCAGAGCTCTGATATGAACTACCGTGATGATAATGAGAACCAGGCGCCAAACCATACCCATGGGTTGGTCTCTGTTGTTGAGAAATCTGCTGAAAAAAAGACCATGTCTTGTAAGCAAAAATATTTATATGAAAGAAAAGGTTATCCATGACCATATTCATAATGGCAATAGCATATAAGGTGTAAAAAATAGTTTTACTAGGGAAAGGGATGGTGTAATTTTCCACATTTAAGCATAGTTCAAGGCACTAACCCTTGGGTTTACAGGGAGGGTGTTGGCCTACAGAATGAGTGAAAAGACTCAACACACAAAATAATGGCACACTATTAGCTAAGAGTAGCAGTAACTTTCTTTCGACCAATTTCAAAACATGCAAGATGACTTTTTTTCTTTATAAGACCTATATAGGGATAGATCATTTGTCTATATTAAAGTTACAAACAATCTACTTATCATTTTCTTTCTATTTGCAATCCCCAAGTTCGAAACTTTTTTATTTTTTTCGTCATAAAATTTTCTATTCGTTATCATATACTCACACTTAAAACAAATAATTTTGTATCATCCAAAAAGACCATGAAGAATGACAATATTCAAATTAAAATAATATTGATTAAAACAAACCTGCCCAAAATTGTTCTCGTATGACCCAAGAATGCCCATTGGTTGGTGATAAACTGTTGGCGATGTTACCGGACTATTATTAACATTTCCAGAAAGGTTACCTCCGCCTAATGATCCAAAATTGACTAGGTAACCTGATCCTGGCCCAAAAAACATGTTATCAATAGTACTACTTTCTGGTGTCATCAACTCAGTTGGAGAAACTTGAAGAGCCGAAGACATATGAGGCAGATTTGGCGCTGTTTGATGAAAATAGGATGGAGAGAAAGGAAGCTGCTGCGGAGAGAATAGTTGACCATCTACCATAAGGGGCATAGGTGTAGCAACTGGAGAATATTGTCCATATGCAATTTCAGGATTGAAGCCATAACCAGAATGGAACACAAGAGATGAATTGTCATTGTAGACAACCTATTACACAATGAGAGAAAAAAAAATAGAAATATAAACTTAGACTGAAAACAAATCCTAAACATACCATAATTTAAAAAATTACTACTCACCGGCGATAAAACATGCAAGCCATCACTATTAACATATTGTGAATATGCATTCCAAGAGCCAGTGCTGCTACCATAACCTGAACCACCTAAAGTTTAGATAAATGTAGCCATCAATAGGGTATGATATGATTGTGAAAAGACGCATTGGAACTAAAAGAGACATGAAAAATCAATATCTTACATATTCTTACAAATTTAAACTCAAACAGAACTTTGAACATGTCATACTTGAAATTGTAAACGACAATAATTTAAAAAATAATTCCTTCAATTACCCAAAAAGGCTTGAGCCTCCTTTTGTTATCAAATATTCACAAACATAACAATAGAAGCAGCAGAGGCTCAAGAAACTAACCCGCATATGAAATGTTCTGTTCATTAGAAGAAACATAAGCTTTATAATGGTGGAAAGTGCCATAGTCTCCTCCACCTGCATCCAGAGAATCACGTTGTCCTGTGACATTGCTTGAGTGCCCTATAATGAGTGCCTCAGGAGGAGAAGTATTCGCAGAAACAATCCTTTCATCTTTGGGTGGAAGTGGCTGATGATAAAACCGAAAATGAAGTGCTAGTGAGAAGATTTATTATCCTATTTACAGGAAAAAAAGAAAAACCAAGACAAAGACAAACCAAACTGAAACAAAGTTCCACAGATATTTGCACTAGCTATTACCTGCTCAGTCAAAACATCTGGCTTATCAGGTCTCTCACCTGCATCAAGAACTAGAAATTTTGAGTGGCAACATAAAGACTGAAAACACCAAAAGAAATGACACCATAAGAAGGACATTCAAGTTGGATGAGAGTGATTATAGTCATCATTTTTCAAATATTTAGGGTCTAAGATTGCTTGGAAACCCTTTCTTATTTTTGTTGAAAATTTCTATCATTCTTTCATTGTATTATTAATCCACACAGAAGTGTTAACCTATCACCTATGGAAACAACATGATAACATTCCCAGAAAGTTTCAGATTATTTTCAGGTCAGTTCATAGACTTGATACATGCTATCTGTCAGGACTCAACAATAAAACTTGGTCAGAGTTTAAATCTGCCTCTGCAATCTACCTCTAATCTAGTTTTTGCTCATACAAAGTCCATCTATAATTACCAAAAGAGAGTTAACAATCTTGTCAATATAACCAAACCCAACCAAAAGCTTTGTTGCAGCATATACAAAGCCACGCCCAAGAAAGAACCAACGATACCAACCAGTAAAGTTGTATGCTTTTGGGAAGAACTAAGAGAAGGCCAGGAGTACTCGATTATAGATTCTTTAAATGATAAAAGAAGGGAATCCAACTAAACTTTTTCCTCTCCAATCGAAGGGAGAACCCACACAAACCCTAGAAATCTTGAATTTCAAATTATAATGCAAGCAAATACATGCTGCATTTGACACTTAAAATGCTAAATCCTAGGCTTTGAGCTCCGCAGGCATTGACCCAAAATAATAGTTGTCAAACAATCCATGAAATTAAAGTTTGAAGCTACGAACTTTACAATACCAAAAAAAAACGAAAAAAAAAAAGAAGAAAAAAAGAAAGGGGGATTTCAGAAAAGCAAGAAGGAAAAGCTCGGATGAATATGGAGAAAATACATTATACATACCAGAGGAAGAGCAGACAACTCGATCTCGGTCGTGGCGAGCCTTGTCCATCACTCTAAGATCTAATTCCACAAACGAATTGAATGAGCAAAACCCAGAAAATTTGGATTGGAAAAGGGGAGAATTGAAAGAAGAATAATTGATGAAAATAAAATAAAGGGAAATGGGAATGAGAATGAAAGGGGTTTGCGTTATGATTCTTCTGGGTCTTGCTCTATTTCTGCGTCTGGTTCTCAAAAGAGAGGGTTTTAGGCATTACATTACATATATTTGTATGCATCTTAATATTTAAACTTTATTTTAATAATAATTATTTAAAAAAAAAGAATTTTTTTTTTTTTTTATCATTATTATAACACATTTTCAGATCATTGGTTGATAACTGACACCAAATGTCTCATTGACTGTTGACTTTGCTTATACAATTGTTTTATTACAATTTGGGCTTTCCTATTTTTATTTCCTAAATGAAAAAAAAAAACTTTATATATATTTATATGGTAAAGGTTGGGACTTTGGTCTTATTTTTATAAAGAAATGACCATTGTTCATAGGAGTTTATATATATGATGATAATGGTAATGGTTACCAATCCCATGCCAATATGCCATTTTTACTTTTCTTTCTTTTCCTTTTACTTTTATTACCATGTTTCACTGAAAATCCACTGAAGAAAAAAAAAATGTGCTTCATTTTTATTTATTTCTGTCAATAAAAAAAATCTCCCCCAAAGATGATCAAATAGAAAAAATAATAAGAATAGAGTGTAAAGAGGAGGAAGAAGCCACATTGCTTTTGACTATGTATACATTGTAAACTAATAAATGTTACAAAGAGTGGAAGTAGTAGTAGTTGTTGTGGTAGTGGTGAGTTGAGTCCAACTCCAAACCAAACCAAACCAACCCAACTTTGCATCTGTTGTTGTCTTAGTGACGCTTCATTTCCCTGAATAAGTTGGAAACCTTGGGAGATAATCTTGGAAGGAACTTGAACAACTGTACAATAACAACAACAACAACAACACCAATCACAATTCAATTCATTACAATTAAGAAGAAGAAGATGAAGATGAAGAAGATGAAGTTGAAGATGAAGAAGATGAAGATGAAGATGAAGAAGATGAAGTTGAAGATGAAGAAGATGAAGATGAAGATGAAAAGGGTACCCATAGTTTGACACAGGCATCAATGACAACAGGAACCAAGCAGATAAAAATGGTTATGGTAGCCTGATCCACCTCCACTCCATAATGTTCTACTATAATCTCTACCAATGTTTGCCAACCAGACTCTGAGTGATACCTGCACCATATATTATTATATTAATACATAAGAGTAATGATTTGTACACCCAAACATTACATACAGTGACGTTTCACTGCTTTTTAAAACAGTAGGTCTCAGTTTTAATAAATATAATTCGTTAGGCTAAACTGCCACATTATCAATGTGTGTAATATTTGGGTGTATACTTTGGGTGCACATATCATTACTCAATACATAAAGCATCAAAGCAAAGCAGAGAAATTTATGTATGTATGTATGTATGTTATTTACCCCAAAAAAATATCTGTGATAAGTATAATTAGAAATGCCTTGCCAGTATCTGATATATTGTTTATAATTTTATAACCTGTAAATTTGAGCAAAGCTACCTGCAATGCAGACATAATAGTCATCAATCAATCAATCAATCAATCAAGTAACATTGAATTTGAACAAGAAATAGAATGTGAATCAAGAAAATGGAGCTAAGTGACCAAAACTCACTTGACTCTGATTGAAGTACAAAAGAATGAACACTGATATCCCAAACGCCATGTCTGACCAAATGTTGGCAAATGCTCCACGGTTTTCTAACCTCCTCTCTTCCCTCAACTCTAATCTACACATACATATATATATTTGATGATATGCAAATGTATCTTAATACCCTTAATATATATATATATATATATATATATATACTTAGAATTGAATACAGAAACAACAGACCAAGTAGCTTATGCTTACGCTTTGTCCCTTAACTCCCACCAAAGGTGATCATCAGATAGAGGAGGAGACTTGCCAATTTCAACCTCCAGCTGCAACCTGGCTTTCTCCATTTTGAGCTCTTCCACTATTTCAAGCTTCTGGTTTCTTCTCACATCAAGCATTTGAGCAGCCAGTGGCACTTTCTCCACATATCTGCCCCATTCAAATTTCCAAACCACACACATACATTCCATTCCATTACATACTAACCACCATTATTATTAGCTTTAAGCTTAGGAGATATTAGCTTCATATTATCATACACACATACATACATACCTCTCTAAAAATGGCATAAGAACATAGTCATGCAACACAAAATCCAATGCCCAAGGCACAATGATCAACACTGCCAAAAACTTAGCCTATAATAACAATCACATCATCATCATATTAGCAATTCATAATAATAACAATAAATGTATAAGAGAAAGAACAGTGATTTACTGAATTAATGGAAGCATAGCGGAAGACTCGATCTTCATACAGCAAATCATCCTCATCACCAGCAAGCCAATTCCTAACAGACCTAACCAAACCCATTTCAGGAAACACCTTCTCCTCCTCATCCATGGATTTCCCAGAAGGAGGAGAAGCTCCTGCTCCTGCTCCTGCTCCTGCTCCAGCTCCACCATTGTTGTAGTCCCAATCCAAATCTTGATGACCCTTCTCCCCATCAGTGGCAAGCCAATCCTCCCAGCTACGAGACTCCTCATTCCTCCTGTCTTCCTGGGCTTCACGCAGCTCAACTATGGCCTCCGCTCTCCTCTTCCAGGCCTCAAATTTAGAACCATCATCAACTTCAACCTCAACATCTTCTTCTGCTTCTGATTCTGATTCTTCCTTTACTTCTTCTTCGAGGTCCAGCATATCGTCCTCCTTCAGACCAAGCCAATTGCCATCGTCGTCCAAGAAGAATCTGTACCACCAGCTCTTCTTCTTCCTCCTGGCCTTTGCATTTGCAGCAAACCCACCGCGACTCTTGCTCCAACGCTTATCCAAACCAACCACCAAACTCAAAGTCTTCGAGGAAGAAGAAGAAGAAAAGGATGAAGAAGAAGAAGAAGAGTGTTTGGAGGTGAAAAGGTTAAAGCTTTGGCATAACACCATGGAAGAGGTCATTCCACATCTTAAATCTCAGCTCTCTCCACTGCAATTTCGAAGCTTTGGCATTTACCAGACAAATTGCATCGTGGGTTTATCTGTTTCTTTCTCCCTCTCTCAAATTTTAATATATTATATAATATCTTCTATATTATATATTTCAACTGCAAAACACTCCCTTTTTTTTATTATTATTATTAAATTAAAAAAAATCCATGCTAATTTTTTTAAAAAAATATCCAGTTTTTTTTAATTCATAAACAAATCAACCTTTACATTAAAATATGATCAATGTTGAATAAAAGTACCTAGAATCAATCCTCAAACTTAGATGATGATTAAGAAATGTTTTGTGTATGGATTTATTTATTTATTATATTTTCATTAAAAAAATATTTTTTTTTTGTTTATTTATTTCAATTTTAAGTTTTAGCTTATATTTTACCAAAACCTTTGTATTTTATGGTTTTGTTTTTTACTAATTTTATAGCAATTTGAAATTTGGATAAAGATTTCTCTAATTTTTTTTTTAAAAATAAAAAAATCACGTGCACCATTTTGACCAAATTATATCACAATTGTATCTAGGTTAAGAACAAGTTCTTTTCAAGTTGAATTATACATCTAATAAGTAGTAAAAAAAAAATCATTTATAAGGGCCAATAATAAAAGTGGAGATATATTAGAAAAGTTTGGTACTTTAGTATTTAGGGATTTGATCAGTGTTGACAAGCTTTTCTTTTCAAGCTTAATCATAGCACTTACTCTAAATTTACAAGATATATATAACAAATTGGAGACAGATTAATATTTTGTCTTTGTCAAAGCTGATCTGTGTGGATAAACAATCATCTGTAACAGAAAAAGCTTGTTAATTTAGTATTTGAGATTTGGTCAGTGTTGTGGTTACACATTGTCATTTCATGAATCAATGAAATGACAAGATAAGACAATATATTACACCTTGTCACAATGGAAAGTTCTAATTTTCAAGCTGAATTTGACTCAAGCCTTGGCATTTCTGTAGTCTTTTCACTTGCATGGCTCTTCTCACCTCTTCCACGCCGCGCCAATTGCCGGTTTCAGCATAAACCATACTCAGCAAAGTGTGGTTAGCAGCATTCTCAGGCTCTGATTCAACCAACTGCTGTGCTAACACCTCTGCTACTTCCATTCTTCCATGGAGTTTACAGCATGATATCAAAGAAGTCCAAATTCTGGGACTTGCTTCCACTGGTATTGCTCTCACAACCTTACAAGCATCTTCAATCTTCCCTGCCCTCCCAAGAAGATCAATGTAGCAAGCATAGTGCTCCATTGTCAATGGTATTTCATCACTACCTTTCATCAAACGATGGAAGATCTCCTGTCCCTCTTCGACAAGGCCGGCGTGGTTGCAAGCAGATAAAACCGAAAGGAAAGTCACTTGGTCTGCCTCCACCCCTGCCTTTTCCATTTCATGAAACAATTCAAGAGCTTGTTCACCACGCCCGTGAACCCCATAACCATCTATTAGTGTGCTCCATGAAATGGAGTCTTTAATTGGTATCTCCATGAAAACTCGACGAGCAGCCTCTACACAACCGCACTTTGCATACATGTTTATAAGAGCATTCCCTATGGAAATGTCAAAGGTTACCCCAGATTTTAAGGTATAGCAATGGATTCCACCAGCGAGGTCTAGAGAAGTGCAGGCGGAAATTACTGCCAATAGAGTTATGGAGTTTGGTTCGATTCCCTCTTCCTGCATCAGGTTGAAGAGCTTTATAGCCTTGGCTTTATTACCGTGCCGAGCATAGCTGGCGATGATTGAACTCCACATTACAACATCTCTAACAGTTGATCTCTCAAAAATGAGTTTGGCAGCAGGGGATGTTTCTTTGCTCGTGCAATACATGTGCATGAGAGCTGCTGAGCAGTGAGGATCTGAATGAAATCCACGACGAACCGCATATCCATGAATCTCTTTCCCATGTTTTATGCAGCCTAAGTGGGCACAAACTGGTAAAATGGCTATAAGCGTTACTCGGTTTGGTTTCACCCCTTCAACCTGCATTGCTCTGAAGCAGTACATTGCCATATCATAGTTATGAGCGGCAGCACATCCCGAAATCATAGAGGACCAAGAAACTTCATTCTTCACAGCCATTCTATCAAAAACATGTAAAGCCATGGTGGAGCAGTGACACTTGAAATACAAATCAAGCAGAGCTGTCGACAAGAACACAGACTCCTCCTGAATCCTTCCGTCAGTGACAACAAGAGCATGAATTTCCCTTCCAAGTCTCAACCGTCGTGACCGAGCACAAACCGATACAATGCAGGCAAGCAACTCCGGCTTGGGCACAAAACCATAGAAATACATTTGCTTCAGCATTTGCAAGGCTTCGGAAGGATGCCCATTTTGTATATAACAATTAATGATGGAATTCCATGTGATGGTATCTCTGTAAGGCATTGTATCAAACACCTGCCGCGCTGCCCGAAGATTGGAAGATTTGGCGTACACGGAAATGAGAGAATTGGAAACAACTGCGTCTGAAGAGGAGCCTGACTTGAGGGCAAGGCAGTGAAGCTGAAGAGCATACTGCTGTGACTGCGAGGCCTTGATAAGCGAGGGAAGAACAGTGACATCAAAGGTGTTTGGGAACTGGGAATGGTGAAAGCAGCGGGAGAGGAGGTGTTTGATATGACAACATTTGTGTAAGTTAAGAGTGATATTAGAGTGATAGAAAAAGTGGGTCATGGCTGCAAGAGGAGATTGATTTGATTTAGTCCGAGAAGCCAAGACGACAAGTGGGAAGAAAGCAACGAAAGGGAGAATAAGGCGTAGTAGTAGGAGTCGGAGTAGGAGGTGGCCTGGGCGGCCATAGAAAGGGTCTCCTTCCAGTCTTGCGCAGAGCTTTGAGAATGTGCTTTTGATCCATATACCCCAGAACTGTGATCTTGTTCAATGCCACATCTATGTCCACGCACCGTACCCCTGTCCAAGTCCATATACTCATTCTCATTCAATATCATATCTATTCATAATACATAACTATATATACACAAGTACCTATAATACAAGAGAAATTGGTGAATGAAAACTATATTTTTTTTTACTTTTAACATATTTTTGCAAAATGACATTTGTCTAAAATTTGATCAGTTGTCTAAATTTTTAAATTTTTCGGCCACTGTCTAAATTTTTCGACGACGGTTTAAAATTTTTGAGTGGCTGTTTGTTTGAATTTTTCGACCACATGTTTAAATTTTCGACTGGCTTTCTAAATTATAAGAGATCATTTTGCAAAAAACTAATAAAATTAGACTAGAGTGTAAAATGACTTTAAAAAATATATCATTTACACAAGTACCTATGTTTTATCGAAATATAAACTTAGTAGCCACATCTAATTTAAAATCATATATATTTAGTATGCTGGACTCAAATTTAAATAATAAAACATTTTCGATAGGACCAAATTGTCATTAATTATATGGGTTTCAAATTTAAATTTAATTGATTAATTACATATAATTGAGTATGATTTGGTAATATTGATAAAATTTTGTTGTTTAAATTTAAATCCAGATACTAAATATGTACGATTTTATATTATAAGATAACAGATAAATATTATTGAAAACACAAAGTACCAAATCTGTATTTCGATAAAACACAACTTACAAAGTATTTCCCGTGTATATAACATAATTGATAATCATATATATATATATTTACAGGGCCGGTCCTGGGCATAGGCGGGCTAGGCCCACCCTTACCCAGGGCTCATTTTTTAAAATTACTAAATATTGGTTTAATTTTATTTAAAATTACATATACAAAAGGGTCCAGTTTTTTCAAATTTATTAAAACCGTCTTAGGCCCACTTTTTTTTTTGGGTCGGTCCTGTATATTTATATATGTGAATGGATTAGAGTTAGAGAGGTTACCTTTGATCTTGCATAGGGCTTTGCGAACATCCTTCTCGCAGGCTTTGCAGTGTATACGCAGCTTGAGCTCCACCACCGCTAACTCTAACATCATAAATATACCACCAAAACATCTTCATATACATATTATATATATATATATATGATTGGAAAATGGAACCTTGCTAAGCTACTACGCTTACTTTACTTGACTCACAAACAACATCCAACCAATACTAATCATCATGTGTGGATCTATTGTATATATTCATTAGTAGTTGTCTTGTGGTAATGATGGATTTGAGCATGCGTGTATATATATATATATTCATTAAATGTACTTTCATGTATGTTAAAATATATTGTTCCATTTTTATTCATGTATGTTAATGTCGTGGTAAAGCAATCCACGACCACAAGGCTCCAAGATTCACCTGCAAAACAAACCAAGAACAAATATACACAGAAAAGTATATTAAAACACAAATACTTAGAGAACAACAATAAGAAAGGGGGAAGAAAAGAAATCACACAGAGAGATTTATATTGGTTCAGCCTTAAAATAAGGCCTACATCCAGTCCGAGCACTTCTCCACTATAATGAATCAATGTTACAATACAAAGCAACCCTTCTTCCTCTCCAAAGGTTTTTGAACACTCTGTACAACTAAAAAATGAGCACTTAGTTTACACTACAGTGTACTCTCACACACTCAACAATATACAAAGAAAATTAACCCTTGTTCTCTCTTCTCTCTTTTCTAAGCCTCTCAAAACCTCTGAATTTCTTCTCTCCTTCAACTAATGAAACCCCTGGATATATATAGCTGCACCTCCAGTTCTTTCACGTGTTGAAAGAAAAATCAATTCTGTTTTAACTGACTAAAAATCTGTTATAACTGACAAGACAAAAAACGTAACAGAAGAGAAAAGTTGTTTAATGATCTCTTAACAACACACGTCATTTGCCAATTATATAAGGATTACTCCAACAGTTAAATTACTTAATTCATGGGCAATTATAATTTTAGCTCATTATCAATCTCATTCACATATTTGATGTCACTTACCCTTAGCAAACAATGTCTATGTATGTGTAAAATATCCAAATATAACCATTAATAATACAATTACAAAACAAAGAACAATAAAAAGAAGAAAAAAACAAACAATGCTGATCAAACCGCTCATACAACCAAACTAAATAAATCAAAATTAATTGGATGAAATGTATGTTATGTTTCTCGATGTTATCATACAATAGAACAAGGAAATAATAAAAAAAAATAACTATTAATAATATGTATTTTAGAATGTACAAATCACTACACTAATAAAAAAAATTCATCAATTACATTAATATCAAAATTAATTACATAAATAAGTGAGGGAAAAATAAATATATCAATACCTAATTTTTCTATAACCAATTTACAAATAATTAGCTACTTTCTTATATCCAATTTATTAAATAATTATCCACTTTTTGAGAAAGTAAAAAACATTTAAAAAAAAATATAACATTTTCATAACAGATCTCCCAAAAAAATGTGAAGTATGATCAACTAAAAATATTTGTTGATATTTTAGGTTGCCTACTAGTTGTCTTTTAAACTATTTAATATACATATTGAATACCGATAACATAATTTCTAGAAATTATGCTAGCTTATTATTACGGTAATATTTGGAAGTTTATCATTGTCGTTACTACTTGGAAGTTTATTATTATAACTAATATTTAGTGACGTATTACTATTATTACTTTTTGGTAACTTATTTAGTTGTGTAATGTTTAAGATACATTTTCGCTACCTTGAAAACTATCTGACAAACCTATTAAAGCTACTTTAAAAATTTGTAATATGATACTATCTTGTAACTTTTAAATAGAATATAAAAAAACGTTATTTGGTAACTCAATAAGTCGATTGTTTTCAACATGCACTTATATTTTACCCAATCTCAATAATAATCAATCTATAATTCCATTAAAATAATCAAAACTAACACTTGATTTCTAGTTAGAATTTTAATTTGAAATTGTATATTTTTTCTCATAAATCTTGAAATCGCGCCATAATAACTGATTACAATGAAAAAGCTATAACTGGTTACAACTATTCTCGTTTGGAGAGTTGTAACTGATTCTATATCTGTGATTTTTTTTTTTCTATTTGGTTCCAGACTTGTAACCAGTTACCATTCTAAAACTGAGAAATTGTAATTGGTTCCAAGTTTGCGAAATTTTTTTTGTTACATACTTGTAACTGGTTACCATTCTCAAACTGATAAATATTGTAACTGGTTACAAATGTAAAACTAAGGAAACTAGTACAAAGATAAATTTTTACATAAATATTTTTGAGTAATGATATGTGCACACACAAATTACACACAAACATTACACACACTTATGTGGCAAATTACTTTAACCAATCTGTACGCCCTGAATATCTGCACACTTCGGCAAGCTAGAAAAGGGCCTAACTCGGTCTGCCACGTGTCAATCGTCCATCCGGAGCTGTTTGTTACCATCCCCTAATTTAACCAACCCGAGCTAGTTAATCATTTAGTTGTTCCTTGGAGTCATTGTGTCGACATGGTGAGAGCCACGAGCTAGCACCACCTTAAGCTCGTAGTGCATTAGAGGCCTGACACCCCCGAATCCTTGTAAAGTCAACCACGCAATATAAACGTGCATATCCCAAACGTCAAGTGTCTATTCTATTCCTGAATTCTTGGACACGCAGTATAAACGTGCGTGTTCAAACGTCCCACGCCTGATTGGGGCCATGCAGTCCATTATCTATACTTACATATTGATTAGACCACACTTCACTGCAAGGTTTAGGAATTAATCATCAATGTCACATAAATGATTTGATGGATGAAGAGGTCACGAGATGACCCCAATACCTACTCAGAGATCAATCTTCTATAAATACTGAAATCCTAGATAGTGCAAGGGGTTGGCTTATTCTTGTAAAACAAACACTTTGTAAGAAATAGTGAGGAGATATCAAGATTTTAACCTCCGAACCACCTAAAAAGGGAGTGACTATTGTTTCCTTGCAATTAATTCTCACATCCTAGAATACTATCATTTTCATATTATGGTTTATCAATTAGCACTAATCCATCCTATTTATTCGTATAATTATCTGTTGGCGAAAAACCGCGTCAACAGAATCATATTTATTAAAGATGGGTCCCACTAAGTAAAAGTGAGTTGCCCATAAGTGTGTGTAGTATTTGTGTGTACACATATCATTACTCAATATTTTTATTTTACTTGGTTAATATTTTAAAGTGGGTAACTAATTACAAATATGACACTAATTTGTTACAGTTTTGGAGGGTGATAACAGTTTTTTTTCTTTGTTTTCTTATTTTAATACAAGTTTTGTGCATACTTATACACAAATACAACTTGAAACAAGTTGATGTACATTTATTATTTATGAATAAATAGATTTCTTTGAATATATTTTTATATATACAACTCTGTGTATTGTTTCATACTAAATTTAAAGTAATGTTTTCTTGTCTAATATTTGACTTGAGATTTCAGAAGCTATATCTATGGATATTTGTATACAATACATTTACATGATCAAAATAATTATAATCTAATAATGTACAAAATAATAAAAAACTCATTATTTAATTACAATCATATTTCAATTATTACTACGTAATTATACTTATTATATTCATATAACTAATAAATGGAAAGAAAAGGAAGACAAAATATGTACTTATTTTATTTATATAATATTAATTGACGAAAAAAAAAAGCAAAATCAATACTTATTATAATCCATTAACATACAAAATAATAAGAAAATCATTATTTAATTACACTCATATTATTATGTAATTATACTTATTATTAATTTTTATACATATACTACTACTATTGATATTGTTTTTTTTCCTAGTACAATAGAATACTAACCGACGAAAGTGAAATAGTGATAATACTTACTAATATTGGCTTGAGTGAAACTAATATAGCTTCAAAATAAATAAAAAATTATCAAAAATTACTTTTTTCTTCCAAATTTAAAATAAAAACTTAATATAAAAACACTTTTATTATTAAATAATTATTTATGTGAAATTTAAAATAAAAAAAGTGAGTATACATTAATATAAAAGCTTGAAAAATGGTCTAGTAAAATGTTTTAAAATAAATGTTAAGTTAAAACAACAAAATTATAATTATAAAACCACAGTAAAAAATAATACAACTTAATTATGCAAAAAATTATGGCATATTTTATAAATTATACATTTATATGAGAAATTATAAGTCATATATTTGTGTTTACCGAGTTTTTCGAAAACTGGAAATATATTAAGAAATCAGAGCTAGAAAGAAAGGATCAAAGATAAACAAACAAATTTTTTACGTGGTTGGGGCGTTAATAAGCATTAGTTCACAAGTCTATTGTATTAGATTTTAGTGAACTTTTGACAATGGAATTTTCTGCAAGTTTTAGCAGAGTAATTGCTTACAAGAGAAAATTTGGGATCCCCGCTACAGTGCACAGCTGGTCCTATTTATAGGCAGTCAAGTGCAATGAGCTTGGGCTGGACTAATCCGGGCCCAATATGGATGTAATCATGGTTTACTCGCTAATGGAGTCATAATACAAAAAATGTTGCTTAATAAAACATAGTAATTAGGGCCCATTGGGCCGGCTTAGCCATGGTCAAGCCTTACAAGCTGCCAATGGTACATAATTTCAGACTGGTCCATATGGGCTTCTAAGGGGATCCTGGGGACAGAATCTGTCAGAGTAGTAGTAGTATTATTTCCTAGGAGTAGCGTACGTTCCGTGCGTAACCTCATTTGCAGGTTAGTAAAGACCAACTTCCGTGTTTCGTGGGGACATGTCAGCATCAGGGAAGATCAAACTTGCCCTATCCGAACGTCTGGTCCAGGTTCCTTTACTAATATCCCGGTTTACTTACCGAGTCCTGGTTCATTCACCAAGGCTTGGGTTCATTCTTAACAAGGTCTATTCCCATACTAGTGAGTCTGCCACCTCTATTGGCATCCCGGAGGATACGGGTGGGTTGGGATCGGGAAGATGAGTTGAGCCAACATCCTGGTCCCAGTTCCCTTGTTATGGTCGCGTTCACCGAACGTTGGTGGGCTCATTGACGATTGGGCTATCAAGACTTTCTTCTTCCCTATTCATCGGGCTCAGAATGTGCCCAGATCTCTTTAAGGGGGCCCACAGACTCATTGCGTCATACCACATGTCCCGACGGGAAAACATGGATAACAATTTGAAAGAAAAAAAAACATAGAACATTAACAAAATGAATTTCCCATACAAATAGTTAAGTGGCAAAAAAAAAAAAAAGGTCATATATATAAATAAATGATTCATTGGGCCATCTCTTTTTCATGCACACTCATCTAATCTTGAATTGAAAGCTTTCTTAAAAAACAACCTTGAGATAAGTTATTACCAATATTTAGGGCTGAATAACTGTAAACTGAGGTATTATTTTCTTATTATTGTTTGACTTCTCTAATTTATAAATCCTTTCGTACATATATTAATGATATCTTTAAATAGAAAGATAGATATATTTATATAAAAAAAACTTCATTATTTCATCTTTTCTGCTCTAACAATCTGAATTCCAATAAATAATTATTAACAACGTACACGCCACTTATTACCACTTTTCCTAGTAACTTTTATTGATGGGCAATTCTATCCATTTTCATCGACGAGTCAAGATCAAAAAAAATATAGAGAGACTGACACGGTATAACGTTATTAAAAAAATATATAAAAGCTAGTGTAGTGTTATGGGGTTAGAAATACATTTAAAGATATTATTTATTTTCATGCGAATTTTCGTATTATCAAAACAACACACACGAATCCCTAGAACATGTTAATGTTAAAATAAAGTAAAGCTATTAGAACTTACATATACGCAGTGAAACTGGAACAACTCATTTTTTCAATTTCTGTAACTATTGATTCATTTCGGTAGCAGAATATTATCAAGAGATTGAACTAAATCAACAGCACATACAATTTTCGATACCAATTTCTTGATCACCTAGAATTAGTGTGGGCAGTTCTCAACACATGCGATGTTACAAAAAGAAGAATAGAGATCAATATAAGAGGCTAAGAAGGCTTCTAACCTAGAGTTATTTCTCTAAATTAAACTTACCAATTTAATTCGCTTAGAGAAAATCCTAAAGTTAACTATGCTTTTATAGACTCACTTAGGATTAATTTAAGCAATTAATTAATTAAGATAAATGGGAAAAAAAAACCCTTTAGCCGTACACCTAAAGCAATAACCAATTGACGGGGCGGCCCCCAATCCGGATATGTTGGGAGCAGTTCAGACCCAGTAAGATTTTTTTTTTCTTAAATAAAAAAAAAAACTATTTTTTTTAAATGTTGCAATATAAAAAAATAACAAAAAAATATTCCATGCCAGACAGAAATGAGGTGCCCAATAAATTTTTATAAATTACATTGCCTACTAAAATAAAAATGAAATTTAATATACTTTAAAGCAAAATATAAATTTTTTCATCTATTTCTCTTCAATATACTTTGTCTTATTATATATAAATATATTTTAATCGTAAATCACCCTAAATAATGATAGTAATTTGTTTTTTAAAAAAATTATTTAATTACAAAAAAAAAAAACAATAACAACAACCGAGTCGGGTCGTGATCTCGACCCGCCCTGTTTTCGCCTAGTTTATATCAAGGTCACCCCGTCCGATCATAAATCTCGACCCGTCGGGATTCTTTTCGATCCTTAAATTTCTCGCACTATTCCTCTTATGAGGTTTTTGGGGTCGCAGTGATTAGGGAAACTGCTTTACAGGATACATGTGAGAATATAGATTCATTAATTGTTCCGCTCCTTTTTTTTTACAAGCAAAAAATTAATCGTTAGAAAAATAAGTAATTAAGAGTTAATTAGGACTAATGTTGATGATTGTCCACCCAAATTTAAACTCAAAATTCATATCAAAGATATTTGATCATATTGATTAGAGCAAAAAATTAACCTAATGAAGAGACAAAATATAATAATAGAACATGATTAATTTAATTTTAGTCCTGTCCGGATGTAATAATTTAATAAAATTTTGGCCCCCTAACTCTTAGCTCTAGCTCCATCATTGCTCATTAAAATAATTAAATTAATCAATTGAAATATGTAACCTTATTCTTCATTGTTTAATCATCATAGACTAGTTCCAATTTTTTTTTAACTATGCAGTTTGAAATAACTACTTTAAAAATTAAAAAAAAAATACATGTTGAAACTCTGGTTAATAAACTAATTATGGATTGTAGTTTGAAACAAATAATATAATATAAAATAAAAATCCAAATAGAAAGAGAGTGAGAAAGATGGGTTTAATTAGTAAGCATTGGCGAGCTTCAATATATATAAATTAAGACAAAATGTCTCATCTCAATATATCTCTTTCTCAACCAACACTGCTGTCACTTTCCACGGCCCGAAATCGTCTCTATTTTCCATTCTTTTTACTTATAGCCTTCTGAAAACTTTATATTAAAGCACTCGTGATTAATTTTTGTGTTCTAGATAAAATATTTAAGCAAATATCAATATTAATTCTCGGGTTTATACTTTTTTATACCTCGTATTTGACCTTATTACATATTTAGATCCTGTATTTTAATAAATTACTTTTTAGACCCTGTATTTTCTAAAATAGTTAAAATAGACTCATAAACCTGATTTTGATCAAAGTTTTTGAACTAAAACCACAAATAATTAATCAAACTAACAACTCAGAACAAAAATACAGTTATTCTGCCTAAGAACTGTGTTGTTATATTCAATTTTTTGTTTATCAAAATCAGGTTTAGGGCCTATTTGAACAATTTTATAAAATACAGGGTCCAAAAAATAATTTATCAAAATATATGATCCAAACACATGATCTAAAACCGATAACGAGACAAAACACATTATTTAAAAAAATATATAAATGGTAAATTTCCAATATTTTAATACAAATTAAATATAGCTACATAATATCAATACATATTAATTTTGAAAATTTATTAAAATTTTACAGATTACAAGATTACAAAGACAATAATGTATGATATGATACACTAACACCACTCAAAATCAAGTATAAAAAAGAAAAAAAGAACAAAGAAAATTAGGGAAGAAAAAGGCAGTGGTAATTAAAAGTGATCAAAGTCAAAGTTCAAAGGTGGTGATGAGGATGGGGAATGAGGCGTACGGGTAGGCCCTTGGCGGGTATGGGCATGGGATCCACGACGATCTTCTCGTCGGGAAGGACCTTCTCCCACCTGTAACGCTTCACCAAGTGGTGCATGAACACCAGAATCTCCAGCCTCGCGTACTCTTTTCCCGGGCACATCCTCGGCCCACCTCCGAACGGCACGAACGTGTACGGGGCTGGTCCGTTCCCCTCGAACCGGCTCGGGTCGAACTTCGCCGGCTCCGGGAAGTAATCCGGGTTCTTGTGCGTTGAGTTGGCACTCCAGTACAGCTTCCAACCCTTTGGGATGGTGAAGCCGTTGAACACGAAGTCGGTCATGGCTTCCCGGAAAGCGCCCTGGAGCGGCGGAGCCAGGCGGAGCACTTCCTGGGCCACATTCCACGAGTACTTCATCTTCTGCAAGTCATCCCAGTTCAACGCCTCTCCTTCCATCTTTGACTTTGCGATCTCCATTTGTTCTGTTCAACATGGCCGATCGATTAGAATCAAACAAGTAAAAGGGTTTTCCCTGTGAAAAGTTTTGATTGACTCAAGTCCACACACACATATATATATATATATACTAACCTGCATAGACGGCCTCGTACACGTGTGGAAGCTCAGCCAAGTACTTGACGATAAAGGTACAGGCGGCGCTGGCGGTGTCGTGGCCGCCGATGAGCAGTCCAAGAATCTTGTTGGCAATGTCCAACTCGCCCATGTAAACGCCATCTTCGGTACAGGTGAGGAGCATGTGAGACAAGATGTCCTGGGAAGGGCTGGCCTTGTTCTCGGCCAAGTCAACCTTTCTCTGCTTGATGATCTTAACGAGCTCCTTCCTGATATAAGCGGAGGCTTTAATGGCGCGGTGGAATGGGGTTCCGGGGAGGTCGATGGGCATGGAGATGATTCCGGAAGCGAGCAACTGAAATGGGTCCTCGAACTTACGGATCTCCTTGGGGTCGTCGAGGCTGACGAACACCCTCGCAGCCAGCCAGAAGGTGTATCTCTTGGCCAGACTGAAGGTGAGAATCTCCGCGTTGTTGTCCCAATCCGCTGCGAAATGGCGCTGAGCTATCTCGTCCATGAGGCCGATGTAGCCGCGGAGGGCCTCGGGCTTCATGAACTGAGGGAGTAGCTTTCGCATCTTCTTCGCCTCCTCCTGAGAAGAGGTATCCTCGGAGGAGTTGGGGAAGACTTTGTTGACGGAGCTCGGCCACCAAGCAGTGACGAGCTTGTTCTCGTTCGAGAAGAGGAACTTGTTGCAGGTCGAGCCACAGAAAACCGCGGCCGGCTCACCGAGCAAAGAGGTCTTGAAGATGTCCGAGGAGAATTTGGTCATTCGGTCGAAGATGAACTTCTCCGGATGACCTTTCCATCCTGTAGAGAGAAACTCGAAAGTTTCTCCCAGGATTGGATAACCAGTCTTGCCTGGAGGCAGATTGGTGCCGACGAAGAGGGATTTGTGCTTGTAGAACAGGACAAAGAATCCCACTGAGACCAAAGTCATGAGCCCTAGTAGGAGGGAGAGGAACAAGTGCTCCATAATTTGTTTTGTTGATTATTTGATATGATACCTCTCTTTTGTCTCACTTATATATATATATATAGTTGTTAACATAAAGTACGAAATGAGATGAATGATTTTGAGTTAAACTTGGCCTATATTTATAGGCAAAGACACACTCAAAGTAAACATATGCATAGATGAGTTTGTAATAGGTGTACTAAAAAAAAAGTCAAATTAAGCAAGCAGAGAATCTCTCCATAAAAATATAATCTAGTTTTTTTTTGGATCCTTTTTCTTGACTTATAGTACCCTGGCCTGCCCAGCCACTTAAATAATATATATTATTAATTGGTTGGTAAAATAACACAATATTAATTTTTATTATGTTTATATGACTAATAATATATTGCCTACTAGCCTACCCTAATCTTTCCACATGTGACAAATATATAAACACAACATAAATAGAGAGGGTATTTCTACGCAGCAACTCACAAAAATAATTTTGGCAAAATTTATTTTATAATAGTATATATTAGAGTTATTTAAAGTATTTTATAAATTTTTAAAAAATTTCGAATAATTTCTAATACAGAAAACAAATTTTATATGCGTGATTATTTTGTTTATATGCGTGAAAAACAATATATTAATATTGTTTTTCGGTAGTTAAAATTATTCAAAATTTTCTAAATATTTACAAATATTCTAAATAATTATAATATTCATGTTCATTAAAAAAATATATATATATACCGAATTGGTGCAAACAATATATAATTGTATGTTCACATAATTAGATTAAGTCAATGCATGTTTATTGAATTTTATATGTGTTTATTTTGATATGAAATCTGATGAAGATATATTGATATCTTCCAGTCCCTCAATATCTTTATTGGATCTATAAATGGTTAAATATAAAAAATTTAATTAGTAATTACAACTTATAATTAAAGTTTTTTTAATTGTAATTAGCTACATAATACGTTGTTGAAATTAATTATTTAAAAAAGTGATGTCGTGCAAGCAAAGCGACAAAGTCAAACAAAAGCAGCTTTATTAATTTTAGTTTCAACGATTTCTCACGTCTTTTTTAATATTTTCCTCTCCTTCTTCCACGCAAAAACCCACCTTTTTTATTTACTAAAAAAAATTATTTATCTTAAATGTAAGCACTTAATTATTTAAATTATTTTTTTCGGATAAAATTAATTTTCGTCTATGTTTTATTACAATTGTCTGTTCTAATTGTAAATTGTGTCTGTGACATATTAACGAAAATAGTAAATTAAATTAATATTTATAATAAAAGTACCTAAGTTAATAGATATATACGATAAAAATACTTAAGTTATAATCAAATTTAATATCACATAGTAGACTTAGCAGTAAAATAAACAACTGTAACAAAATATAGACAGAAGGTATTTTTGCCGGTAAAAAAATAATACTTAAGTGCTACAAATGTAATAATTTAAATAATTTCGTCGTAAATATTTATTTAAAAAATAAAAATAAAAAATTATGTAGTGGTATATATTTTAATTGACCCTCTTCTTATTTTGTTTAGATTTCTCTTTGGAGGGTCCCACTAAAGAGTTAAGAGAGGTGTAAAACATAGAATAGTTATATAATCATGTGAAGACTGAAAATAATATATATATATATATGACTTAAAGAGTCTATCAACTTTGAATTAATATCATATTTATATGTATGCATAACAAGACCATTCTAATAATAATAATAATAATAATAATATTCTTTCAAAAAATAATAATAATACGGTGGGCTTGCTACAACAGATTTTGAATGATGATGGAATATATTAATTTAAAATTAGAATTAAATTGGCATGATTAATTGTGTATATATATATATATATATATAGATAGATAACTGATGAATATATAATATTAATTAAAATTATTAAATATATATGGACGTGAACTCACATGTGTTATAATTGATTAATAAATATCGTTATAATTAATCATCAATAAAAATTAGCCTTGATTATTTAATTTTGATGAATATCTCTCTATATATTTTCATTGGAGTTTGGAATTAATGTATAATTTTAGTTCGAAAGCAATAACATGATCAGATCGAAGATTTAATTAGGTTGACCGCTATACATAAATGATTTTCTTTAAAGTAGTTTATATATTTGTGTAAGTATAGCTAACTTAATTAACTTTTAATAATATATATATAAGTCTCATACTATTATTATATATATTACCAAAACCAAAGAAAACTAGTGATGTGATGATTTGTTGAAGAAAAATGCTACATAGGGGTGGATATTTCACCTGAAAAATTCGCAAACATGTTTGATCCGCAACCAAAAAACTCGATTTTTTGTAAAATCTGTCGAATTCGGGTGAAATCTGGTCCGAACACGACATACTTCGAGTCGGGTTCGAGTTTTGGAACTAAGACACACGGGTTCGGGTGCAACCCGATCCCAATTAAAAAAATTTAATTTTAAAAATAGTTAATATTTTTTTCTAAAAAATTTACCAGGGCCCAATTTGTAAAAAATCAATATTACCAAACTAACAACAAAGTTAAAAAAAATAGTATTTTTGAATTTTTTTTACCAATGCCCATTTTCGGCCCAAAGCCCATTTTTGGACCAATCTCACCTGAAATCACCCCAAAAACTGAAAACTTTAGAGCGGGTTCGGTACCCTATTTTCCCACCCGAAATCCGCAAAACCCGAATCCGATGCACCCAAAATCTAAAAACTCGACCCATGTATACCCTTAATGCTAAATATACTTTATATTACACTCTATTTTGTATTATCTTAAATCAACAAATGGTACGTGAATTCTACTAATGATTTCAAAATATATTAAAATATAAAAATTAAATAATATCCTAATGTTATATATGGATGAATGAGACTATAATAGTTCAGTTATCACTCCTCCTTGTAGAATACACACCTACCAAACATATATCCTCATGTATAATATTATATATTAGTCATAATTACACACCTACCTAATTTATATCTAACACATATATATATATATATATATATTTATATATAAGTGGAGCGGGGACACTAAATAGCTAGCTATATATATAGTCTTGTCATGTAATTTCTTGCAGTTTTCGTATCCAAAATACTAGTCGTCTACAAATTATATAGCAAATGTGAACGTATCATATTTACATAAGCTTTTGGGTATAAATTATTATGGTTTTTTTTCGATGGTTTCATATATAAAAAGAGTAAAGTTGACTTATTGCTACTTTAATTGCGGTTGGGTTAATTGGCCAAATTATATATCTTCCAATTTTGACTATATATATATATATATATATATATATATATATGACTCACTTCTTAACTTTCATACGTTTACTTTCCTTTATAAAAGAGGTCAATATAACCCAATTATCATTTTTATCTTTTTGAAGGGTCATGACATTCAACTTGACCATGAAACATTATATATATATATATAGTCAATACACTAATCAACCTCAAAACGAGTTTCAAGCAACACACTTTTTCATTACCGTATATACTGGGGAAATTTTTTGTATCGGACTTCACTTTAAGCTCTACCAGTGAGGTTTTTAGTGTTCTTGACCCGTAAATTATTTTCGGATCGATTTTTTTTATGATTGTGTATATTGTAGCTATTTAGAGCATCCTGCAAATTTTCAGAAAATTCCAAATAATTTACAGTACCGAAAAACTAGTTTCAAACATATTGTTGCATGCATGACTAATTTTTTTTATGAGCGTGGAAAGCAACATGTTTGAACCTAATTTTCGGTACTGTAAACTATTCAGAATTTTCTGAAAATTTGCAGGATGCTCTAAATAGCTACAATATATACGGTCATAAAAAAAATCGCGTCGAAAATTATTCACGGGTTGAGAAACACTGAGAGCTCCACCAATAAGGCTTAAAGTGAAACTACTGTAGAAAAATTTTCCTATATATATACTTATTATCAATATTTATGTAAATATTTTTATGAACAAAATTAAGAAGAGAAATTCATTATTTACAACAAGTACTATTTTCTTTATGTCCTATATGACAATTAAAAAATTATAATAAAAATAAATTAATATATTTTCTTAATTAAATATGTATTGTATGTTGCTTTTACTTCCTAATATATATATATATATATGGATTGAAGCATAAACATGTTTCAGAGGCCAAACAATAAAAAAAATATTTAAAGGGGCCAAATATGTAATTTCTAAAAAAATTAAGTAGATTAATTAAAAATTACTATATAATTTCTTTTTCCCCAAAATTTTGAGGGAGCCAAGGCGCCCCTCACCTCCTATGTAGCTCTAACTCTTAAATATAAAATATGTATATATATATACGTAATATTTTTTTTAGAAATCTCATGTGCACTTAAAATATGTATACACAGTGATATGTTATTACTTTTTAAAATAGTAAATTCAAATTTTAATAAATGTAATTAGTTAGATTAAACTGTCACATTAGTGTGTATAATATTTGGGTATATATTTTAAGTGCACACATTACTCTTTATTTAAATACACATTTGCATACATAAATAATGTTTTGTCAAATTGTATGCATAAAAGACATGTAATAATAAGGAAAGAGAAGATTAATATTTAAAATATGATAAATAATAAGTTATTTCCTTAAACTCGTATTTTATCACATAATTATTCAAATTTATATTTTCATAAGTAAATGATATAATTTGTCAAATTTTTAAATGGTAGGACAGAAAAAAGATGTATAATTTTATATAGAGTTTTTATATTTTTTTAGATCATGTATTTTTTCTGATTACCTGTTTGGACTCTATGTTTTTAAAAAAAATCATTTTTAGACCTTATAATTTGTAAAATGATTCAAATAGACCCCTAAACTAAATTTGATGAAGAAAAAATTGAATACAACAACACCGTTTTTTAGGCAGAATGATTTTATTTTTGTTCTGAATTGTTAGTTTGGTAAATTATTTTTTATTTCAGTTGACAAAATTTTGACCCGAATCGGGTTTAGGTTCTATTTGAACTATTTTCCAAAACATATGGTCCAAAAAGTAATTTGTCAAAATACAGAATCAAAACAGATAATATGACAAAACGCAGGGTACAAAAAAATATACCCTTTTATATGTGTTTAATTTTTGTTAGAAAGGAGAGAGATGCATTCATATATAAACACTCTTAATTTTGTCAAATAAGTAAGAAGATTATTGATTTTTGATGAAAATGCTCTAATGATATATCATGATTGAATCAAATGATCACAATTTCAATATATATATATATATATTATTGACTTTTTTATATTAAAAAACAAAATATATCCTCATTTGTCTTAGTTGGCTGCGGACAATGCAGTACTGTAGTCTACGAAAATTTTCATATATATACCATTTTGTTGTTTTAGTTTTCATATATAACATTTCCAAGCTAACCTATTTATTTACCATGGTACATTAACTATTGGGTAGGTCATCATTTGGTATACAGTATTTTTTGTAAAATATCATTTTTGTACCATGCGTTTACAATAATGCTCATTCGATATTTTGTATTCTGAAATTGTACATATTTACTATCATGTATTATAAAATCGTACATATTTGATACCCTAAACTCAAATTTAATTAATAAAAATTTACAAATTTAATCAAAACACTCTCAGTTTCTAATTTATAATTAATTATTTAATTATATATAACTGATGTCAGTTTTGTCACATTGACAAACTTTTATCTATCAAGTCCAAGTCTAAGGTACCAAATATGTATGATTTTAAAATACTGGATATCATATGAGCATTATTGAAAACAGAGAGTACCAAAATGATATTTTGTAAAAATACAGGATAGCAAATGAGGAAATTCCCTTTTACATTTTATAATTTAATGTCTTTATTTAAAATATTATAAATACACAACCATGCATGCATGACAAAGTATTTACGTGATATATTTTTTGTCACTCATATATATATAGCATAATTATAAAGGTATGTATGGGTGTATATCTTTTGTGTTTTTTAAGTTGTGAATAGTTTTTGGCATAATTTTTTTTATGATTGTGTATATTGTAGTTATTTAGAATATCCTGCAAATTTTTCAGGAAACTCTAAATAATTTACAATTCTGAAAACTAAGTTCAAATACGCTGTTTTCCACTCGCATAAAAAAAATTAATCACGGGTGCAACAACCTGTTTGAACCTAGTTTTCAGCATTGTAAATTATTCAAAATTTCTTGAAAATTTGCAAGATGCTCTAAATAACTACAATAAGCACGGTTATAAAAAAAATCGAGCCAAAAACTATTCCCGAGTTGAAAACCCATAAGATATGCACTATAGAAGTATCCATTATATATAATCAATATATAAATTAATATATAATATGTATTTTCATAATTATAAGATGTTCTTATTGTAAAATAGACACACGATCATGAATACGAGTTGAAAATTTGTAAAATACTCTAAGTAACTACAATAAACACGATTATAAAAAAAAAATCATGCGAAAAACTATTTAGAAGCCGAAAACACATTATGTATGCACGGTAGAAATATCATTATAATTTATATATAATCAATATATAAATTAATATATAATATGTATTTTAATAATTATAAGATGATCTTACTGTGAAATAGACATGTAGAAAAATATGAATGGTCAAAGTCAAATCACAGATAAATGACTGGATGGCACCCAACATTTCTAATTCAGGAGGCGCCGGTCTGGCTGGCAGAGTTGGAAAACGCACAACTCAGACTCTTTGACTGTAAATTTTATTCATTAATCATAAAATAAAAATTCATTAATTATCGCTGTTTAATAAAATCTCCATTTGAATAATATATATATAATCATAAAATATCTTAATCACAATTTGAGATTAGTTATAAATAAAAATAAAATATACATTGTAATAAATTATAATTTTTTTTTTTTTATGCGCGTGGAAAATAACATGTTTAAACCTAGTTTTCGGTACTGTAAATTATTTAGAATTTTCTAAAAATTTACAGGATGCTCTAAATAGCTATAATATACACGGTCATAAAAAAAGGTCGCGTCGAAAACTGTTCACGGGTCGAGAAATACTGAGAGCCCTACCGGTAGGGCTTAAAGTGAAGCACTTATAGAAAAATTGTCCTATATATATATAGTCATAAAATATTTTATTTATAATTTGAGATTAGTTATAAATAAGAATAAATTCTACATTATAATAAGTTATAATACTTTTTTTATTCAACATTTAGAAAATATGGCTCCATGTAGAGATAAATATCTTAATACTAAATATATTTATACATATGGTATTTAATACTTTCTAAAAATTCTTGATAAAATTAATTATCGATTTAGACTGCCAAAATAAATTTGTATATATTCAATATTATATAGATATATATTGTAGATATATCCTTATGTCATTTTCATTTATCAATATTTATACATTAAATTTGACATGTTTTTATCAATTATGATTTAATTTAAATTTAAATTTATATTTTCAATATTAAATTATATCATCCTTATAGTAAATATTCAAAGCTAGCCCAGTCATACACATATGATTGATGAATTTATTGTTCCTATATTTTATCAATATATCAAAATAGATATAAGTTTTAAGAAGTTATAAAAAAGCCCTCTTGTATGGTAAAACGGTAAAAAATATTATCTCAATACAATCTTGATCAAATTTATGGTAAAAAATATTATCTCAACACGATCTTGATCAAACTTAAGGTGCTAAATAACAACACACGAAAATAAAATCACCATATATATTTCTTATTTGAACTAAAACAAGAGACTAATTTATTAGTGTTGACTACCTTTTTCACTATCAGCGTTTATAAAAGAGGTTAAAAGAAATAGCTATATGAACACAGGTTTTTACGTGGTTTAGGTTATAAAATAATCCTAGTCCACGAGTCTTTAGTATTAAGGAGATTGCAAGCTTGTGGTTGCAAGCTTCTACAGTGTCTTCTCATGCAGCGTTTAGATTACTCTGAGTATAAATATTTTTCTCAGCTAAAAAACCAAACTCTTTACAATGAGACTCTCAACCCTATTTATAGTGGCCGGAGTCATTAATGTTAATCATAAACAACTAATGCACATTCTTCTCATAATTGGGGGAATTAATACACTTAAATGCATTAAGTTGCAATGAATAAAGGCTATGGCCCAAGCGAGACTTGCAAGGCCCACTGCAGAAAGGTAACCACTTTATGGGAAACATGTCACTGGGACTGTCAGGGCATGTTGTACATATCTCCGTGTCAGGCGTCGCAACGGGCATGCGAATTGTCGAGTCGTACATTGACAACACTGTTGATGGATCACCCACAAAGGTTGTCATACAATCTTTTGACTCTGAGAACCCGCTCCCCCTTGACACATTGCTCCACCTCCTAGATCTGATAACTAGAACCTCGGGCCTGGAGGCGATCGAGACATAACACTCCTGGCCTTAACTGTCCGAGCTGGAGAAACTCCGTCTCTGAGAGCGAAACTCGACGAGTAACTCATCAAGGCACCTACTATCCTCCTTGGACACATCCTAACCTAGGAGGACCTTTTCTCCGACTACAGACCTCGGGAAGTAACATACCCCGAGGATGTCCGCATACATCATAGGTAGCCATCGAGGATTGCCACGTGTCGGCAGTGAGAAAATATGGACAACAATTAACATAGCCACCATATATTTTTGTTTTCATATATATATATATATAATGCATGTCTTTTGCTAAATTTATATATATGTTATGTAGTTATAATAAGAAAAGTGTATCCGGTCACAAGTCTACATAAACTTTTTTTTTAATTCCAGACTTGTAACTTATTACAACTCTCAAACTGAAAAATATTGTAACTAGTTGCACTTTTTTAATTATAACTATGTATGACGTGATTTTATACATTTTAAAAGAGAAAAAAAACAATTTGAAAATTCAACCAAGAAATCTATTATAATTATTTTTTATTATTATAATTCAGATAACATTCGGAGATTGAAAATTAACCTCGTCTCCGTCCCGTTCCCCATTTAGATGAGCCCTGTCCCCATGGGAAAAATGTATATCCCTACCTACATGCCTTAAAAACCATTATAATCAATATATTAAATACAACTACTTACTATATATAGCATACATTCATGTATTAATTTAGAGTGTTGTTATTTTGCACCTTAAGATTAGCGATATCTCATAATACTTATTAAATTAAAATGTGTGAGATTCAATATTAAATTGCACCAATAATAGTATGTCACCTCCTTTTAGTGTTGGACACTATTGATGTTTCTTAGCAATTCTCATTAATTTAATAGTGTTGTTATTTGATGCTCAGTAGCACATGTAATGTCAGTATTTATCAGTTTTTACTATTAAGTATTAAATTAAAATATACGAGATAAATATTGAATAGGACCAACATCACTATGACATTTCACTTGGTGCTAGTGCCCCTTAACAATACTATTAACAGAAGAAGTTGGTGTGCCTAATAAATATCATATGAATCTTGCACGTTATATACAACTATAGCAAACAACTTATCTCAAAGAATAAAAAATTCATATCACACGTATGTATATATATATATATATATATATATGTGTGCACTTTATCTAATATAGTCAAAATGTTTAATTAATCATTATTATTATTAAGATTTATACGATGATTCGCTACATCTACAAGGCATCACAGGTGAATATGAATATATATAAATATATATGAATGTAATGCATAATAGAGGTTAGATATATATATAGATGGTGTAGTTAATATGTAACATAATGGAATTGATCAATTTGGTAATTTATAAGATTGAAGAGAATCCAAGTGGAAATTTCAGCAAAATTAATGTACAGATATACATCCAAACTTCCGAGTTCTGCAGCATCTAGCAAGAGAACAAAAGGATGAAGGTCAGACGAACAAAAGATTAAGAATGAAAATCAAGATGGCCTAAGCTCGAATGATCGAGGCTATGGAACGAGCTCGATAAAAAGAATGAGATCGGGATTGGAGCGTGTATTCCACATAAAGAGGGAAAGACGAATTTATTTTGGAAAATCTAAGATTTTTAGGGAAAAAAGTTGACGGTTACTCAAAAAGTAATATTTTTTGGAAACATGCAATTTGAAAACCCTAATTCTATACCCAGTTTCTTGGTCTACACGATATGATACTCGAAATTAAGAAAACCCAGTAAAAGAGCCAAATTTGCATCATTCATGCAAATTCTGGGTTTGAAAAATCCGTAACAACAGAAAGAGCCTAAAAATGTCAATTAGTGTTTTGAAAATTCAAATCTTTGTACGATACTGGCTTTTAAGTTTGTCCCATGTCAATTTTTCTTTATATATATAAGAGTTCATTAAAAAGTAAAATATTGGACAGAAAAATGAGAGAATCTGAATTTTGGTTTAATTTGAGAGCAGGACAGGTCATTTATGGAGTATAAATCAGTCAATTACAGTTTACTAAAACAGAAACGAATATTCCTGAAAGTGTAAATTATGTTCACAAACTTACATTTGTGTTAAATATGATGGGCTTCCTCAACATGTGGTGTCTCTAAAACTTTAGAAGGGACCTGAATACTGAAATTATTTCCATAAGCAAAGAATGAGCAACTGAGTAATAAACATGTGAAAAGAAAAAAGTCAAATATATCTCAGATTTATACCTTTTTAGATCCTGTATTTTGTCTCATTACCTGTTCGGACCCTGTATTTTGACAAATTATTTTTTGGACCTTATATTTTGTAAAATGGTTAAAATAGAACCCTAAGCTCAATTTTGATGAAGAAAAAATTGAATATAACAACACAGTTTTTAAGCAGAATGTTTTATTTTTGTTCTGAATTGTTAGTTTGGTAAATTATTTATAATTTTAGTTAAGAAAACATTGACCAAAATCGGATTTAGGATTCTATTTTAACTATTTTACAAAACACAGGATCCAAAAAGTAATTTGTCAAAACACAGAATCCAAACAGGTAATAAGAAAAAACACAGGATCCAAAAAGATATAAACCCGTATATCTTTATAAACCTCAGCAAATCAAAGACAAAAGAGTAATAACAACTCTTACTTGGTTTCATCTTCATTTTTAACTACCATGTGAACTTCACGGCATCTTTCTGGAAGCCATCTTGTGATTGTGTACTCAAAAACAGTGAATTTTTCCACGCATGATGAAGAGATAGCATCAGCAGCACCATTTCTACTGACATTAAGGACTAACAATGTCTTGACAACGCCACTACAAAGCCGAGTGGTGCAATGAATATCAGACCACGTCCTCAACCTCGAGTTTCCATCCCCGCAACCTTTTTCTTCTTCTGGCGATAAAACAAGCACAGCAAACTCAGAATGAATCAGAGCTGGATGGTGACGGTAGGCGACAAAGTCCACGCCGTACCTAACCCCAGACATCACAACCCAATTCTTCATTCGAAGATGAGAATAAGCTTTGTAAAAATCAGGGAAAGTCTCTTTCTTGGATTTCATGTATAGCCATAGCTCTTCACCATTCATCAAGCGTTTGTTTTCGTCAACTATCATGAGGCACTTGAGAGAATAGTGAAGGTAAAAGGCCTCTTCCATGCCCAGCTGAAACCATTGCTTTTCTTTTTCAGCTGTAGTAATGGCTACACCAAAGCAAGAGCGAGTAAGGAGATCGGCTTCTTGTGCTTCTGCACCAAGAAAAACATTGCAGCCACAAAGTAATCCTTGAGCCTCTGATTTGATTAGAGAAGATTGAAGTTGTAACACTATTTTCGACATGGGGTCAGCAAGAGCTTTGGCTTCTGACCCCTTTCCTTTCCATCTTGGACCCATTAAACCTATTCCAATCCCAAATAGCAGGAATTCTTTAGATATGCCTGACACATCTGGCAATGTGAAAATAGCCAATTTAGATTCATTCTTCCCTATCGAAAAGAAGGGTTCATTTTGAATTCGGCAAGGCAATAGAGCATCCAATTTAAATAATAAAAGAATTATTATTTGTATCTAAAATTTAAACAATGGAGTGAGCACGAGGGAAAAGGAAAAACAACAATGCTTGATAAGTTGGTTTCTTTTGAATACATAACATGATAAATACTATAACATAATAATTTAAAATACAAGATGGAATTTCATTGAATAATTAGTCTGCATTATAACATTGAAGTAACTTAACTGAAACTGAGGTGACAGCAACCAATAAAACTGTTTTAAACAATAACATCCTGATATTTATTTTAATATAGTTCTGTTATAAGAAAGACAATAAATCATAGAAAACAGCACATAACATAGACAAGACCTTGAATAAGCATATCAGCATGTAAATTTGATTTAGCAAGCTGTACACACACAAGAAAATGGAATTACCCACAAATCATTGGGTGTCTTTGGATTTGTAATGTTAAGTAAGCCTAATCACACTATGAACAAATAATTGTTTTTTTAAAACAAATACAGGTTATTGAGGAATTTAATCAAACAGTTTATATGCACACAATTTTTGAAAAGAGCATAGTAACCAAATACAGGAGAAGAAAGAACAGGATTCATGTACATATACATACAGATACATATATATACAGGTAGAGACAGAGAAAGAATACTCTTACAGATGAAGTGTCGACGGCGCCGTTCTTGGGTGTGCGCGACGACAAACGGTGGCGGATTGGAGGTGGTAGATCGTTCTTTATAATGCGTTGTTGAGGTGCATAGTAACACAAGGGAAAACAAATCAGTTTTCCTTTTTTCTAAAAAAAAAAATGTAATGTAAATTATCTAATGAACTGTTTGAACACAAATTCGATTAGAATCAACAATGAACTGTTTTCAATTATGTTATTGACAAAGAAGCGGGCGAGGCGCCCCAAATTAGGACTGCTCTGTATTATGCAACATATCAATAAATTATGTTGGAAAATCTATCTTTTGCAATAAGTACTAGTTAATATAGACCAAATTAGTTGCTAGTTTTTCTCACAACCACAACGTATTATGCTAAACAAGGCATAACATATATCTTTAAAGGAAATTCATTAATAGTTAATATATACTAGATCTGCTACAGGTAAAACAGAATGACTTGTGAATATATTCTACATGTCTAGCTTGGAGAGCTATTTCCTTAAGATCCCTTGTGATCCAAATTAAAAGAAAAATATATACTAGGGAAAGGTGATGAACAAGCATTGTAACTCTCAATAAAAAAACTAGCAGAATTCCGAAAAAAATCAAAAAGAAAGAAATTAGATTGACAAAAGATTCATATAAAAAAAAAAGTGTTAGGGAACCTATCAATAAATTATGTTGGGAAATCTATCAATGAAAAGGGACACGAAATTATTATATCAATATACCTAATTAAGGAGTATGTACTGCTACTTAAAAGAAACCATTATATAAATACACCGGCAACTTAAGAAAAAATACCATTGACAAAAAGGAGTGTATACTACTACTTTTACTCATCAAACTTAGAAAGATAGTGTTTAAGTGTTCTAGTACTTTCTTATGAGTCTCAGATTTACTTTCACCAGAGCCACTATAGAAAAGGCCCACGCAGTAAACTGCTTAAATTACTAAGAAATAACCCCCCAACAATAGAAAACAATAACAATTTCAATGAAAGGTTCACAAAACTCTATACCACAGTCTGGTCACGTAAGCAATTGGCAACAAATGCAATTTAAATTGTTCAAAAATTAGCATGGTTCAACAATCATAAGGCTAGCTACTTACTGTGGTATTCATAATTACACCTATAATCAGGTGTATCAATATAGTGTGAATCACCGCTCCATTGATAGTGAAATCGAAACAGACGAAGTGTTTGCTGAACAATAATATGCATAAATAAGCATGTCTAATCTATATGGAAAAAAAAAAGAATCAAATTATCTATGAAAGGTCTAATACCAAACACTACTACTCTCATGAGACCCTTTAAATTTTAAGTGAGGTGCAAAAACTTAAGCTCAATGCATATTCTTATGAACAAATAGGTTATTGCATTATTTAGCATCAAACATAAACAACAGTAAGAATAAAAATAAAGTACCTATAGCAGTAAACTCTTAGATTTTTTTTTTAAAAAAAAAGAAAAAATAGGTAGAGAACATGAACAGCTAAAGCATCATAGGAGAGCAGAAGAAAGAAAGAGTCCTATTCCAAATTCATGAAAAAAACATTCTCCACATAAGAGAAATTGCATGGAGTTCATCGTCCCAATATGTTAAGAAAAACTTATATGCTCCATCATTTTCATTATATATATATATATGATTGTAAAAACTATTAATGAGTGAAACTCACGGATCATCATTTATTTATAGAAAACACAGAGAGAGTGGGAGAACATATATTATAACCTCACAACACTTCACTGAAGCATATTTCTTATTAGAAATGCTTGCATGACTCAAACAAAACATTTCTCCAAAAAAAACTGAAGCAGAAATGTTAGGTGAAAGGGGTCAAAATCATATATTTCTACTCCAAGTTTTGCACAATGCCCAATTTGGGAATAAGAGCTCTCGTTGGCTATGCATTATTTTTTTCCACCACAATTGTGTGTGTGTGTGTGTGTGTTTCGCCAAATGAAAATGCCATTAAACTAAGCAAGGGCTATCACAGAGGGGGCAACTCCCCTAAGTAAAAATCAGTCACACATAATTTTTATTCCCAAATCGTCAATCTAATATCACAAATGCAGAGTCAACTCTATCATCAGTTAGAGAAGATAAGCCTCTGCAAAAAAACTAGGTCTTAAACACAAAAAATCACCATACTGAATTTACTCATGTGCTTCAGGCTTTACATATTATCTCAAAAAGCATAAAACTTATCTTTTTGGTTTAGATATCTCTAGTTTAGTTATATTAGCAACTAAGCTGTGTTGCATAAACAAATGAATAAGTCTATTTTTTTTACTTTATGTGTAATAAAAAGTAATTAAAGCTATATATATATATATATATATATATATATATTTATGGGGAGAATGAGAAAGAGAGAAATCTGACCTTTGCATGGATTAGGAGAAGCTGCAACTTTCACAGCTTTGTTTATGTATAGAGATAGAGAGAAAGAGACAAATTGCACAAATATAGAAGAAAATAGCCCCTTTGCCCAGCCCAGCAGTGTCCCAATCCCAACCAACAAAGATGTTTCTTTTAAAACAACCAACGAAGATCTTCTCTTCTTTGGCGCCAAATTACTGTCACAGAGGAGGAGGAGGAGTGCTTTGTTAAGTTTAGGACAACAAAATCAAAGTTCAACCCCACAACGCTATAAGATAAACAAAACCCAGAAAATTAATCAAATAGAATCAAGAAAAACGAGATTGGTGGGAGCAATAAGTTTTCAGCTGGGAAGATACCGCCATGACTCGCGTGAGGGAGAGAGATAGAGCACCGTGAATTGTACCGGCGTGACTCGTCCCAGTGTGCTCCAGCGACTAAACGGAATGGAGAGAGTGCTCCTCTGGCGTGGTGTGCTCCACCAGCTCGCGCGGCGGACGCCTTCTTCACCGAACAATTTAACAATATAACCCTCCTCTCTTATGATTCAAATATATATTTTTTTTTATTAGTTTTTTTTTTTTACAATTTTAGTAATAAAATTACTAATATATCCTTGCTATAAATCTTCAAAAAAAAAATATATATATATATATACCCTACCACAAAAAATATATACACTTGAAAAATAATATACCAACAACCTATAAAAAACTTAAAAAATCAATATAACTTTAAAATAAAAACTAATTAAACAAAACTAATATACATATACCACTATATTAAAGTCATACAATCCTAAATAAATAAATTATAAAAAAAGATAATTTAGGTAATCAATAATGTAAAATGGTCATTTATTTACAATTTTAAAAATAAGGACATTAACTTCTTGATGTCTTTATTTTAGGTAATTTCTTATAATTTCTCTATAGCTATAGCTATAGCCAAAGCTAGCTAGTTAATTATTGTTAATATCAAATTAATGATTATTATTATTAATTTGAGCATGCAAATTAAACATGCAAATGGAAGATGGTGACTTCACACGAGTCTTCATGAGGAACTCACTACACATTGAACTATTCCTATGTTGAATAAGCAATTATATTATTACTCTTAGAAACATATATATATATATATACTAGGTAAAATCAATGTGCAATGTACGTTTGTTTAGTTTTAAAGTTATAAATATTGTATATAATTTTAATAAAAATTAGTTCACTATCTATTTTAAAATATATATATATTTTTATAATCGAATGAATTATAGTTCTATATTATATATAAATATTTATATTAATAATATTTACGTATATGACATCTAAATATAACGTTGACATAGATATATATTTACATGATTACATGACATATATATAAAACTAGAAAATATAACTGCGCTCCGCGCAGTCTTTTGTCATTATTAAAATATATATATTTTAAAATATTTTTTGGGAGACTGTGGGGTGGTGATTCATTTTGACCATACTCGTACAACATGTTCTTTATATAGACACGTGAAGATATCTTGACCATAATTTTTTATTTCATGATGGTGTTCACTGTTATTGTATAGCAAACCTCCGGTAGATTTTTGAAAAATTCAGACAAATTTTAAAGTACTGAAAACAAAGTTCAAAAAGCTTGTTGTACATTTACTTTTATTTATTATTATTATACGATTTGCGTAGTTCTTTTTATAAAAAGTCTAAATTATGTATAAGAAAATTTATATTTTGTGTAAGATTTATTTTGGTCAATTATCTGTTTGAAGTCTTTATTTTTAAAAATTAACTTTTAGATCTCGTGTTTTGTCAAAATAATAAAAATTGGAATTGATAAATTGATTATTTGAACACTGTATTTTTGCTCATTACCCGTTTTGACCCTATGTTTTTTAAAATGAACCTTTGGACCATGTATTTTTTTAAAATGTTCAAACTTCTTATGAAAATTAAATTATATATTTATATAATTTTTGTTTTCTGTAAGGGTTCACACTATTTTGAACCTTATATTTTAGTCGATCACCCATTAGAACTTTTATTTTTACAAATTAACTTGTAGACCTCAAGTTTTGTCAAAATATTAAAATAGAAATAGATAAATCTATTATTTGAACGCTATATTTTGGCCGATTACTCATTTTGATTGTTTATTTTTAAAAATTAACCTATGGATCATATATTTATTCAAAAGGTTAAAAGTTATTTATAAAAAGTAAATTATATAAATATATATAATTTATATTTTCTATAAGGGTTCACACCATTTTGAAACTTGTACTTTAGTTGTTTACCAATTTTGACCATTAATTTTTTTTTTAAATTAACTTGTGGACCTTGTGTTTTGTCAAAAATTAAAAAATAGGAACCACGTATAATTTGGTTGATTACCCGTTTGAATATTTTATTGTTAAAAGTTAACATTTGGATCCTGTATTTTGTCAAAAAGTTAAAATATAAATAGATAGATTTTATTATTATTATTATTATATGTAGATATTTTTATCTATTATAATTTTTATTAAAATAAAAATGAGAAAAAAGAGAACAGACAAAATAGATAAAAAAAATTCTTAATAAATTAATAGCTATAAATTAAAAAAGTAATATAAAAAATGAGAAAAAAATATTGTTTACTTATATTTATAATTTAATTAAATAGTTGTTGTAATGAAATATCTAATCAAATTTAAATTCAAAATATACATCGTTGAAATAAATCAAATTTAAATTAAATTATACATGTTATTAATATATATTTTTGTAAAACTATTACATTTAAATTAAAAAAAACATAAATAATTTAAATAAACATTTATTATTTTTGTTGTTGTGCATTATTTTATTTTTAGTAATATTATTTTTCATTCATAATGTGTTCCTTATTTTTAAAAATAATTTTTCGTGTTTCACATCAACCTCCGCATCTTTTGTTGCTGCGGGAATGTCCACTAAAATTACAATCTATAAAATATTTATTTATTATAGTGAAAACAAATCACAAATCCAAAGAATGCCATTAGTAATATCTTATTTTCACAAGCTTAGTAAAATATCAAATAAGAGAAAAATACAATTATAAATATTGATGATTGATGATAATAATTATAATATTTTGTAAAACTATTCACTTTTGAATAAAAAACATAATTATAATATAATCAGAAAAATAGATATATAGAGAACCTGAAAACTATTATGTAATTTTTAATTAATTTTTTTTAGTATTTTTCAATGATTAAGTAGTTAAGATATTTAAGCAAATTAAATTTTTAATTAAATTAATATGTATATATATTAATATTTTTAATTGTTAAGATATTTTAGAAAATAGAAAATGAATAAAAATTAGATTAAATGAGAAAATAGAAAGAATGCTTTGAATAAATTTTAGAGTCTCACATAATCTCATCGAAACCCTCCTTTATATATATAGATATAGATATAGATATAAATATATAGATTTAATATTTACTGAATTACATAGCGAAAAGAAAAATTGAAAATTTGGTACGTGGGTTCTTTAAAATTCATATATACAGTGTAAATTGATATACTCAGAGTTTACTTTCTTTAGTGAAAATAATAATAATTAGAATTTTAAATAAAAATGATAGCATCAAGCGATTCAACACCCGATAATAAATTTTAATTCTCATTAATATTCAGGTATTATATGTTCTTACCAATATCAAGGTAGTTCTCTTTCTAAGGAAGAGAACTGCCTGCAAAAGCAACATATTATTTTGTAACGACATACTTTTATGGATTAAAACTCAAAAAATTAATAAAATATTAAATAAAATAAAAAATTAGATACTTTAGATTGTAAAATGTTAATTATAAAATGATATAATAATATAATAAAATCTAATTGTGATAACTGTTTAGTTAAACCATATGTGATCATTCTCATTGATATTTCTTTCATGCTATTATTATTGGATAACTACTCATACATATGACTATATTAGAATCAATGTATTTATAAGTATGTGTATTAATTTGGTTAATTCTGTTACATTTGTTGAAGGGTTGATGTACGTATATATGTATGTATATTTTTTTTTTTGACACAATATAAAATTCTCACAAAATAGTAAAAAGAGATTGTAAAAAATATAGGATGCCACCTTCTCATTTATATATAGATATAAATATTTTGTAAAACTATTCACTTTGGAATAAAAAAACATAATTATAATATAATAAGAAAAATAGATACATAGATAATCGAAAATTATTACGTAATTTTTAATTAATTTTTTTAGTATTTTTCAATAAATAAGTAGTTAAGATATTTAAACTAAATAAATTTTTAATCAAATTAATATGTATATATATTGATATTTTCAATTGTTAAGATATTTTAGAAAATAGAAAATGAATAAAAAAAAATAGATTAAATGAGAAAATAGAAAGAGTGATTTGAAGAGATTTTAGAGTGCCACATAATATCCTTGAAGCCCTCTTTTATATATATATATATATATAGATAGAATAATATATAAAAAGAAATTGATAATAGAAATAAAATAATAATAGAAAAAGTCATAGTGTCGACAGTAGTATATATGCATCAACTATTTTTAGATTCTAATATATCTCGCAATATCTTTTGGTGAATTTGATGAAGAAAAAAAGCTCTAATCACTTGATAAAAACAAACTATCACACAAATTTATAAGATAAAAAATATAATATGCATGTTTTTATTATTTTTAAATAAATATGATTTAACTATTTAAATTATCATAAAATATCTTATTTTAATTAATTTATTTATTTATTTTTGTTTAAGTTTATGTTTGTTCTAATTTTTTAATTTAGCAGTGACAACAAATGATTATATATTATATGTTTAATATAATATTAAGTTTGATTAAATTTTATTTAAGTTATAAAATATATAATTTTATTATTTTTAAATAAATATTATTGTAAAATATCTCAAAAATATCTTATTTTAATTTATTTAAGTTTAAGTCATATTTACAATTTACTGTTAAATATAATAATATTCTGTTAAATATAATAATATTCTATTAAAGTTAACTGGAAAAAATTAAAAAAACGTTAAAACCAAGAATTTCCGTTATTTACACATTTTTTTATATAGAAAAGATATGACAAGGGCTTCACTTTTAAGTTCACTGTTCTCGACTCGTGAACAGTTTTCGACGCAATTTTTTTTATAACCGTGTATATTGTAGTTGTTTAGAACATCTTGTAAATTTTTAGAAAATTCCAAATAATTTATAGTACTAAAAAGTAGATTCAAACATGTTTTCTACGGACATAAAAAAAAATAATCACACATACAACATATTTGCACCTATTTTTCGGTACTGTAAACTATTCAGAATTTTCTAAAAATCGCGATAATGCTCTAAATAGTTACAATATACATAGTCATAAAAAAAATCATGCCAAAAAAGTTCAAAGAACGAGAATACTGAGAGCCCCACCGGTAAGGCTTACAAGTGAAGCGAGAATTGTCTTATATATATATAGAACAATTCTTCTATATGGGGTTCACTTTAAGCACTGCTGGTAGGGCTCTCAGTGTTTCTCGACTCGTGAACAGTTTTCGACGCGACTTTTTTTTATGACCGTGTATATTGTAGCTATTTAGAGCATCCTGCAAATTTTCAGAAAATTTCGAATAGTTTAGAATACTGAAAACTAAGTTCAAACATGTTTTCCACGCGCATAAAAATAATTAGTCACACGTGCAACATGTTTGAACCTAATTTTCGTTACCGTAAATTATTCAGAATTTTTGAAAATTTACAAGATGCTCTAAATAGCTACAATATACACATTCATAAAAAAAATTGCGCCAAAAATTGTTCGCGAGTTGTAAACACCGAGAGCTAAGACTTAAATAGTCACTCTTGGATTTTCAAATATCTTGTTAACATGACAAATCGAAGTCTTAACAATGAAAGAAAGGTTAACAAAGTCCAACAATCTAGTTAAGCAAGAACGAGGATTACATCGTATCTTTACTAACACAGACAGTTTTATGTCATGTATTTCAACAATCAAAAAAAATATCTAAAGACTGGTGTACTGATTTCAATGATTACTAAAGTCAATAACTTCTATTTCCCTACCAACAATCTATGTAAGCCAAAACAAATATTAACACATGGTTTATCTTGTCAATATTAACCATGTCAAAGTTTAGCATATACGAAAAGTAAACTGGAAATAAAGAGAGAAATCACCACACTCAACACAGCAGAACTGGTCAAAAACTTGGGCCACACTCACCACAATAGTATGTATAGTATGACACGAAGAACACAAGTCTATAGAAATAATAAAGTAGACAACTTCCAACTACGAAGTGTGTGCTCTTTGAGATCTATTACAGGGTTTTCGAAAACAAAGAAAATAAATAAACAAAAATGAAGGTTTTGTTATCAGAAACATAGCTATGCTGCTTCTGCTGCTGCTGTCCTGCTCCATCCTTGCACCTCTGTTCTCTGAAAACAAAGAATAATCATTTGTGTGCTATCATCAGCAGCTTATAATTGAACAATTTGAAGCTAAAACAAAACAAGGATACCAAAATTAAGATAAAAAAAAACTCTTAACTCAATTTGTCTAGAAATGAAAGAAGGGCTACTACTTTAATCAGGTTTAAAGACTTGAAGATTCCACTAACAAAACCATACATGACTAATCAAATCCAGTTGATTATGAAAGAAAGAATACTGCATTAATCAAAGCTGAAGGATTGAAGAATCAGCTAGCAAAATTCAAAATGAGGAATAGAATACAGTTAACAATGAAAGAAAGACTACTATTCAATCAAGTTAACAGACTTGAAGAATCCCCTGACAAAATCTAACATGATGAGTTGAATCCAGTTAACAATGAACGGAAGGCTACAACTTTAAACAAGTTAAAAGATTTGGAAAAATCCACTAGCACAACTCCCACTTCAGGAATCCAATCCAGTTAACAATGAAATAGCAGTGCTCAATTATTAATCCCTGCAAGAATGAGGATCAGCACAGAGCAGTACCACTTTAAGTGTGATTGTGTATAAAACATATATTATATCTTTGCCATCACATTTCTATGTCATATGCAAAAAACTTTCTAAAGACAAGTGTGCTGATTGATTACTAGAGTCTAGTAACTTCTATTTCCTTACAAATCTATACAGCCAAAACCAATACTGACACATTGTTTATCTAGATCAAACATGTACAAAAGCTTAGCACATATGAAAAGTAAACTAGCAAAACAGAAATCATTATAAGCTTTTGTCACAAAAATATGACATCAACACAGAACTAGTGACACGAGTCAATAAAAATAAAGTAAGCAGTAGTAGTGATAGAAAAACTACCTAACCAAATCAAGCTTCAGCTTCAATTGGCTTATCTTCCACATCAACTGCAGCATCATTTGCCTCACCATCAGCATTCTCGGCCAGGGGCTGCACTTGCTCATCCTCGGGCAGTGGTTCTTCAACGTAATCATTCTCAAAAGCATCAGAAGGCACTTCATAAATTCTAACTTGAGGTTTAGAAGGATCCTTCACCAGAACATACTTGCCCTCTTTCAATTTCATGCACAAGTCCACAATAGATTTCACAATGCCCCACATATTTGAAGTGTTGAGGTTGATCTGAGCTGCAAACTCTCTTGGTTTGTATCCAACAACAGCCAAAATCACATGATTGAAATGGTCACGAGGATGAACCCTCGAAACATATCCCAACTTCATCAAATCTGCGCTAGCCAAAAGGGCTTGCGCGGTCCATTTAGCCAACTTATTAGCGTTGTTCTTAAGCTCAGTAGCCAAAACCGCACCCCTCTGACTCTCCAACTTTTGCCTCCAATCGCCGGAGTACTTATGATCAAATTCATTGAGAGCATTCAAGGTCAGGAAAGATCTCTGCTTGTTGACCTCAACAACACTCTGAACCTCGCATCGAGCAACAAGATACATGTTCTCATCAAGCTTCCACCTTCTGTATCTATAAGCCACCGAAGCTACCTCCTCTCCTTCATTAGCAAAAGGATTAGGCTCATCGAAGGTCACCTTATTACCGTCCCTAACCAAGACTTGTTGCGAGAAATTCTGGTTGATATAAGCAGCCTCAACACTCAAAGAATAGGCAGAATTGATATCATCCTTGGCCTCGGGCAAAGGCTCCTGAGAGGTCTCGTGAACCGAAAGCAAATCCAACTGCGACCCATCTCTTTTATCGAAAAATAGCTTGTTCCCAACTCGCTGGATCACAATATCCCAGGAATACACAGACCTGGGCGCGCACATAAGAGAGGATAATATAGTGTCAGTGGCAAAGACAGTGGCTTTATCCTCATTAGCAAGCCTTCGGATAATTGGGTCATCAGTAGTAGTGACTTTGAAGAAATTGCGGTTCTTGAACCGCTCAAGCCGCCGCTCATTCTTCGGCGCGGTCCGATCGAATGACCGGTCATAGAATTCGAGGCCGCCACAGAGGAGGAGGTCCTCTGGCTCGGGAACATTGAAGGAGAGCTTGGAGAAAGTTGAGAATGGGATCTGATCAAGCATATTCCACTCCGGCTGAATATCCACTGAGGATTTGAACACGGCCGCCTCACGCCTAAACTGGTTGACATTGGACCGGTTATTGTTGTAGTGACGGTCACGTCGGGCGCGCTCCTTCTCGGCCTCGCGCTTCCGGGCCTCGACCTCCTCGTCGCGTCGCTGAGGGAGCTGTCTCTGCTGCTGGTACCTCCATTTGGGTCCGAATTTGGGGCGCGGTGGAGGTTTGCCGTCGACCAATCTGAATGAGGAGTCGTCATCGGCAGATCCGGGGAAGGAATCGTCGTTGGAGAAATCAAAGGCGGAATCGGAGGGATTCTTGGGCCTGGACTGATTGTTGAAGTTTCTGGTCCAATCGGCGATTCGGCCGAGCTTGTCAGAGCGAGAGAATGGGGCAAAAGGAACGTTGAGAGGGAGGTTGGAGCCGACGGCGGCTGTGGAGGTTGATTCCATCGGACCCCAGCCATCTGGGTTAAAGGGAACCACTCCCACCTCGAATCCGGCGGTAACCATAGCTGTAATCCTAGGGTTTGGTTCTATGCTTATGAGACTGAAAAACCCTAACTTGTGTTTATTCCTTTTTCCAAATTACGTTATTGGATTGGGACACCGGGAAAATATATATACATATTAACATTTCATTTATAAAAATATATATATATTAAATTAAATTAAATTTTTATATCTCTTAATAAAAATATTTATCCCTTTCGAAAAAAATTATATTTCATTAATTTAGTTTTTTTTTTACCATGCAATACTAGTCTATAGTTGTATTTTTCAATAATAATCAACTAGATTTTGTATTTTATTCAATGAAAATTTGAATTATGTATTTTACAAATTTATTTAAAATAGTGTTATCTTAAATTTAAATTTAATTTTGATCAAAATATTTTTAAATATGAATAAATATTTTTAATTTTATAAATTATTTAATTTAAAAAATAAAAAAAAATACATTTTAATAATAGAAATAATTTTTAAAAAATATATATTTGTTTGGAAATTATTAAAATATATTTAAATTCATTAAAATTTTAAACTTGTTTTAATTAAAAAATCATAATTATAATCAAAAATCAAAATAATAATAAACCAAATTTTAATTAATAAAATAAATCATACTTTTCCATTTTCTTTTTCGTTTCATTCTTATTCATTCTTCTTCTTCTTCATCATAAACATCACCCATCTATGGTCATGGTTGCCTTGATCGTCGCTCAACACTCTAGTTGTCTCCATCATCCTTGTTTATGGGTCGGACGTCGATGCCTCCATCGTTTCCATTCGTTAATGGGCGAGGATATAGTTGACAAGAGGCTCGCTGAATCTAGCTGATGGAGGCTCAACGAGTAAATTTTGTTGATAGGAAGCTCGATCTCACCTGGATCTGTCTTTGACTCCTTTTTGTGGTGCGAGATCTGATGTCCTTAGCGCATAAGGATCTTAGATTTGGGAGTCAAGGGGTTTCTGGCATTGGTCTTCAAGCTTTGCTCTATTGAGAAAGTGACTAGAGTGTTAGGCAATGCTTTTATGCTCTACTTTTGTAGAGATTTAATAATTTTGGCTCATCCATATAGTGTGCTTCTATTTAGATTTTGTATGGTTTGATGATTTGCTTTGAGTTGCTTTTAGGGCTTGATCTGTGTTTTGTGATTTTGTTTATATATTTAGATTTTTTTTGTGGCAATGAAAAACTTCATTAAAAAAAATATAATGTTATACAACCTAAAAAGACTAAATATCCAAAAAAAAATCAGGTATAACGTCAAGTTGTCTGTCAATTTTAAGAGTGTGCACAACTAATCCATGAGCAGTCATATTGGCCGAACGACGAACATATATTAAGGATACTCATGAAAATATGGATAACATACTTGCTATATCCTCTTACAAGAACTCAAGGTCATTGTAAAATGTATGTCGCTTAGTGAAAGCAGACACAAATGCTAAACAATCGATTTGTACAATATGCACTGAAAGTCTCGTTGATAGACAAATAAATAAATACATAAAAAAAGAAGTGGGCAGAGTGGGTAAAGATGGTTGGGGACAGGGCGATGATGGATGGGGTTGATGGGAGGCTGAAGAAGATGATGATAAGGGAAAAAATAGTTTGGATCATGTTTTCATTTTTGGGATTAGGATTGATTTAATTTTGTTTTAGTTTGTGTTTTGTTTTTTAATTAAAATTTAGGATTAGTTTAAATTTTGATTTTTTTTATTAAGAATGTCCTCACGTTTTAATTAGTTAATTAGAGAATTTGAAATTTATATCATGTTTTTTTTTTTTAATTAATTGAAAAATATTTTTATAATTATTTTCATCATTAAAATATATTTCTTTGTTTTATTTTTCGTTTTTAGTTAACTAAATTATAAAAAAAATATAATTATTTTAGTCATATTGAAAAAATATTTTGCCAAAATTAGGGTTAGGGTATTATTTAGATACATTTTGCAAAATAAATAGTCTGAATTGTCATTTAACAACATAGAGATCGATCGAGTATTTCAACAAAATACAGAGACTAAACTGATATTTTCCCTTAAACTAACAATACGTATTATAGTCGGTGCAAGTAACGTGCATTCTTAAATTTATTTAGAAAAATTATTAATTATTTTTTATAATTATCATTTAAATTTTAAATAAATAAACAATATTATGTATAATATAATGACATAAACAAATTAGAGGAAAAATTAAACAAAAACATTATCAATGATGTTTTTTTTTTTTTAAAATGATATCTGTTTAGATTACAAACTATCTTTTTTAACTGACTTTTTCATCATTTGTTAAATTAATATAAAGCTTAAAGAATAAAAAGATCAAACACAGAGTTTGTTAAGAGTCAAATGTATTGAGAATGAAGAATTTGCAAAACTCAAGTTATTTTGGAATTCAGACATCGTTTTTTTCAATACACTTGAAGTTCGAAGTTCTTGGCGAACATAATCTAAAACCTAGCACCGAAGCTCCAATAAGTGTTAATGTTAGAATTTTGATCTATTTTATTTTGTGTTTGTCAATATTTGAAATTAATTTATGTTAGTCAAATGCTTGTGAGTTTAGGAGGTCTCATATTTGTATTTTTGTATTATTCCATGTTGTATAAATTTGCCTAAGAACATATATCAAGTGCTTTGATGCTCTTGAGCCCTTTCCTTGTACTTTTCACATCTTCATTTTGAGTTGGAGACAATTAAATTTATTCCAAGGACACATCTTTTGAAATTATTAAAATTGAAATCCTTTGGCCCTTTTTTGAGCTTCCTTTTGCCATGCATCTTACTCTTTCCACCTTTGCCCTAGATCATGCACCTCTTTGATGTTCAGCTTGCATTCGGGTAGTCTTGTGATGTCTTGCTCAACAAAAATGGCGCCTCGCATTGGCCTAACACAAACCAAATCCACACCCATCACAAGGCTACCACGCCCCACCCGCTGCATCGCCACCTGTGTCCAACCATCAGGAGCAGCACAAAGGTTCGAGAACAGCGCAACTGGTGTTGCGGTGAAACAACCCAAACTTGTCATCGAGTTGTATTAGCTTCCATGCTCCACGAGAACGAAAGCCTCTTTCCTCGGCGAGCAATTTGTAAATGTATTTCCTCATTGAAGAAGATAGAATTTTGAGAGGTATTTCAGTAGTTTCTTTGTCATTCTTATCAAATAATTTAAATCATTACTCTCATATCGTTCATTCTATAAACTTTATGGGAGTATTGCTTACATGTTTTATTACTTGACTTTAACCTATAGTTTTTTCAAATCATAATTAATAATATACTAATAAATTAATAACACTAAATTTATTATTATTATCGTCATCATCAAGTAGTGTAGTTTTCGATCCGTTAGTGTAATCATAAAAAAATATGTTTCCTGTTAGAGAATAGAATCCCACATGGAAAGTAAGTAGGAACATCATACTATTTATAAGAGTATGAGTTACTCCACTCATCACCAATTGGTTTTGAGATGGAACCTCATGCTTCTTACCATGCACCACTTTCCACATTATAACATGGTATCAGAGTCAAAGAAAACTCTAACGAGTATGTCCGATCCAAATCCAAAACCATTTGTGATTCGGGGATAGAGAGCCAAAAGAGCCAACGAGCCACTTGCGATCGAGCCGTCCAAGATTGGTGAGCAAAAGTAGCCACCATCTTGAGGGGGGATGTTAGAGAATAGAATCCCACATGGAAAGTAAGTGGGATCATCACACCATTTATAAGAGTATGAGTTACTCCACTCATCACCAATTGGTTTTGAGATGGAACCTCATGCTTCTTACCATGCACCACTTTCCACTTTCCACATTACCATGCACCAACCAAACCAAACCAAACCAAACAAACCTTTGCAATGTCTATAGCAAATTAAGTCATTAAGATTTAATACTTATTATGGTTAGGTTAGTTGATGAAAACTTGTTAATCTATACATAGCTAATTAAGTCAATTAGTTTATGAAAACTAAGCACCATTCACTAACCCATCACCTTCTTTTTCTCCAACAAAGATTATATTATGAGACCTTTTTCTCTTAAGGCTAAATGATTAATTGGAGAAGATGTACAATAGATTGAGAGAACAAACATTTTTGACTCAACCATCACTATCTGTTTAACATGGTCAAAAGAAAATGTCATAATTGTTAAAATTCTAACAAGTCACTAAAATAAATAATTCTAAAAATAGAACAAAAAAAAAGTGATGTTTTGGACAAAAAGGGCCTGAAAGCAAACAAAGCCCAAACCATTTCTTTGGTCTGACCCACCCCATCTTCAACTCTGCTTCCTCTGTCTCTGTCTTTCTCTCCCTTCGTCTCCCTCTCTCTCTCTCTCTCCAATCTTGTGGTTTGCCAGTGACCCAGATCGAAATCCAGCGAATGAAAGCCATTCTCGATCGGAGGCTATGAAATGTGACATCTTTTGAGTTGAAAATCTCATGGGGATTTGTTTCAGTATTGAAGATGATCCTCACCACTCCATTAAGAAGATTCCTGGTAAATCACATTTTCATCATTTTGTTTAAGAAGAAGAAGAAGAAGAAGAAGCTTTGTTTGTACATTTTTTACACTCAAACTTGTGTTTTCTTTCTGGGTTTGATCGAATATAACTGCCCTTTATTTTGTTTCCTTGATCACTTCATTTCCAACCACTAAGAAAACAGCAAAAGTTACTGCTTTTAATTAGCATTAAATACAGCACTTTTGATCCCATAATTGAAAAAATTAGCATTAAAGCCCCCACCTTCTCAACCAGTCTGCTTCTCTCTTGCATTTACAATAGACTATAACATTAGAGAGATATTGCTTAACACCAAAGTTATTGCTTTTATTTATTTATTTACAATATTTGATCCCATAACCGAAAAAAAATTCCATTAAAGCCCTCACCTTTTGAAGTATTATGCTTCTTTCTTGCAGTTACAAAAGACTATGATAGATTAGAGAGTTTTGAAAAAATGACTTTTCCATTTTTGTTTTCTTATGCAAAAAAATATACATATTGAAGTAGGACTTGCAGCATCTGTGAGTACCCCTTCTGAGTCAGAAAGAAGCAGAAGCAGAAGCAGCACTCCCTTGGCTCCCAGGGATGTGAAAGATCTGCGCCAGAATCCTGGATACAGCAATGTTGACATCTTTACATATGAGGAGATGAGGCTAGCCACAAAGAGATTCCGCCCTGATTTGGTTCTGGGTGAGGGTGGATTTGGAGTGGTTTATAAAGGACTTATTGATGAGTCTGTGCGCTCTGATTACACTACCATTCAAGTTGCCATTAAGGAACTTAATAGAGAAGGCTACCAAGGTGACAGAGAATGGCTGGTATATATCAATTTCACTCTTTCTTTCTTTCTTTCTTTCATTTCATTTATCTTCTGTGCCTGTGCCTGTGCCTGGATGCTTTTGAATTTTTAGGAGTTGGGAAGGTACTGTTTTGTATTTCTTTGATTTCATTGTTTGTTGTCCTTTTTTTCTTGAGTTGCAGGCTGAGGTTAACTACCTTGGACAGCTCAGACATGATAATCTTGTAAAGCTTATTGGATACTGCTGTGAGGATGAGCATAGGCTTTTGGTGTATGAATACATGGCAAGTGGCAGCCTAGAAAAACATCTTTTCCGCAGTAAGTTTGTGTGTTATGCAATTTAGAGACCATACTTGAGGGTTCAGCATCCACCCAATTCCAAGGATGTTTCATAAATATATATATATATATATTTATATTTATTTGGAAGAGTGAGATATGTATCATGGTTCTCATTACATGTTTAAAGGAATCTGGTTTCTATTTGTGTCTTATTTGATTTTGTACTTGTTTTGGATCATAGGAGTGGGATGCACGCTGACTTGGGCAAGGAGAATGAAGATTGCTTTAGATGCTGCAAAGGGACTTGCTTTTCTTCATGGTGCAGAAAGACCTATCATATACCGCGATTTCAAGACCTCAAACATCTTGTTAGACGCGGTTAGTTATAATATTTGCATTGTATTCGACTCAAATGTACTTTTCTCATGATTCTTTTTGCAATTTGGGAGTACTATACTAAAGTTTCTATCTAACTCAAAACAAGAACGAATCATGTGCTGAAAGTGACGGTTGATGAAAAACTTGCAGGGCTTCAATGCTAAACTTTCGGACTTTGGTCTTGCAAAGGAAGGGCCTATGGGAGATCAAACCCATGTTTCGACACGGGTGATGGGTACATATGGATATGCTGCTCCTGAGTATGTAATGACAGGTGAGTTGAATGGATTTGTTATCAATCAGATATGTTTTAGTCAACTTCTTCTACCCCTTTGTTGATTGGAGTATGGAAAAGATGTTTTATTATAAATAAAATTAATCCCTTTATCACTTTTTAAAGTCTGTACACTTTTTCTTTTGCTTTAATAAACAGAAATTTTCATTAGATTAGTAAAGAGAAATCAAATACAGGGAGTTGGAAGTTGGGACTACTAATCCCTCAACCAATCTTGAAAAGATAAAGCTTTCACTTCTGCTTCTTTGAAGAGTTGAACACATATTATTGTTTGGTAGAAAGTTGATTATTATATATGCATTGATATTTACAAGGGTATAGTAATCTACTTGATTCCTTTGTTTTTCATTTAGTAGTATCCTTTCAAATGATTTTGGTATTTTAGTGGCTCAAAAACTAAGTAGGTGAGTTGATTGTAAACAGGACATCTAACAGCACGGAGCGATATTTATGGATTTGGAGTGGTGCTACTTGAGATGCTTATTGGAAGGAGAGCGATGGACAAGAGCAGACCAAGCCGAGAACACAACCTTGTCGAGTGGGCACGTCCACTTTTAAACCATAACAAGAAGCTTCTGCGGATTTTAGACCCCAGGATAGAAGGGCAGTACTCAGCCAAAACTGCAATGAAGGTGGCCCATTTGGCATACCAATGCCTTAGTCAGAACCCGAAAGGCAGGCCTCTCATGAGTCAAGTGGTTGAAATCCTAGAGACTTTTCAGACAAACGAGGAGAATCAGGAAGAGGAATTGCTTCAAAGTGGAGGAAGCGGTATAACTCTTTACGAAGCTCCCAACGCTGCTGCCCCTTCATCTTTTGAAGATAAGAAAAGCGTGTACAGAAGCAACGGTGTAAAGGCAGCTGAGGCCTATCCCAGGAGCAAGCCAGGAAATGGAAGGAGCAAGAGTGAGCCTCCAAGTGACTTTTTCGAGCGTCATAACCAGCCTCCTATGGTGGACGATGAGAAATCAGCTTCCACAAGACGTTGAGTTGAGTTGAGTTGAGTTGATTGATTGTACCAAATATAGGGATAGAAGGTTGAACTGTATAAGATCCCTTCTCAGCTGCTCTATCCATTTGTTGTTGTATGTTTGCTAAGTTTTTTTTTCTTCTCTAAATGAGAATTTAAGATTCTTTTAAGCTAGTTGTTTTGTAGAACAAGCCTTAAACAAAGGCATAATAAATGAAATTAAAGTGGTAATTTTCTAAGATGTTGTTTAGAATTGCTTCTTGGAGCCCCATAGATGATCCAGCACTTTATTTATTTTTGGTCATTCTACTATTTGGCTGGGAGTTACTTGGTTAAAGACTCTTTCTACTTTTATTTGGTTGCTTAAAGGATTTCATAGCTTTTTTCATTACTAAATGACAAGATGTCAATAACAACATGATTTACCTTTGGCATATTTTCCTTGGTCATATTAGTTTTGATAGGATTCAAATACTGACTAAGGCTGGACCACCGAGGGAACTCACTATGAGTGACTTACTTATATGTGAACTGATCTGCGATTTGGGATTGTTTAAAATCTCCTCAATCTTCCCCAACAATCTCTAATTACCAGAGATTCTGAACTAAGATGAAGAATTATATTAGATTGAACAATAAAATATCGACACAAAATATATATAAATAACCCCAAACTGATCTGCAAGGAGAAACAATCGTTCAATAAAATAAGAGTGTTATTATATCACCTTAAAGTGTGACACCTTATATGGTTGGTTGGTTAGCAATACCCTATAATACTTATTAAATTCAAATATGTGAGAACCGATATTAAATTGCACCAATAACGATATGTCACATCCTTGTGTTATTGGGCACCAATAGTACTCCTTAGTAATTCTCATAAAATAAAGTATATACTTACTTTGACGAAGATACCGAGTAGGAAAGAGGGGAAGAGGCTTGAAGAGAGCACAATACAATATATTATTCATTAATTAGTTATATTATATAGGATTTTTTAGAGCCCCGGTAATCCAATAATATATTGATAGGGCAAAATAATGTAAATGAATGATAATTAATGACAAGTTTACTTGTTTCCTTTTTCATCATCAAAATTAATTAAAATATCATATTCATATTACTTGTGTGAATTGCATGTGGGCACAAGCACCTATATAAATATTGGGTGCTCCCCAAGCAAACTCAAAAAAAAAAAAAAATCAAGAAAAGCTTGTCAATTTGTATGTAATTAAAAGTATCCATTTATATTTATTTTGTCAAAAAAAAAAAAAAAACCTTGTATAAAAGATATGTCCTCGTTTATTAATATTCTTATTATTATAGAACAATAATATGTACACCAAAATATTACATCAACTGACGTAATATTTCAACTAAATGGTTAAATAAAACTGTCACGTCAGTTGGTGTAATGTTTTGATCTTTAACAATAAATCCTATTTGAAGAGGCTCATATACGGAACGTCTCGAAATAATACCCAGAGCAGGAGATTCAATTAAATGAGATTCAGAAACTAAAATTTCACCTCGACCATCAATAGGTTTAGCCAGTGCATTTATAACACGACCCAAAAAAACCTCACTTAGCGGTATCTGAGCAATTCGTCCTGTTGCTTTTACAGAACTCCCTTCTTGTATCAGCAAACCGTCACCCATTAATATGACTGGTATTTTAGTGGCTCAAAAACTAAAATGCCAAATGAGTCAAATGGTTGAAATCTCAAGGAAGAAGAATTGCTTGAAAGTGGAGGAAATGGTACAACTCTTTATGAAGCTCATTATGCCTTAAACAAAGGCACAATGAATGAAATTAAAGAGGTCTTAATAATGCTCTCCCCCATCTTTGTTTAGACAAATTAATAATCATAACAATAAACAACCTCAACATGACATGAAATCAACACAGAAACTGATTCTTTAATCCACAAAATTACAAAAGAGGTTGTCATGACATTACAGCTTGTGTCTCAGCAGAACCCCCTGAATTAAGTGTGAAAAATATGGATTTGCACATCAACTTGCTTCACTTTTTTCACACTTCAGATTGATTTGACCACAACACCTGGCTGGCCCCAACATGTAACATCTCCGGTGGACTCCGGCGGAAGAAGAAGCAAAGCTAGTTCAACATCATAGCCTTGAGATTTTCCAATCTTTCAAGAGCATTTTCCTACAAAATAAAGAGAAGCTCAGAATGAATAGTAGTAAGATAATGTACTTATAATGATGAAGCCAAGAGTTAGTTAATACATAGATATACTACTCACTAGCCATAGGGCCGAGCATCGGTTGGTTTAGGCGGTTTTCTCATATTATTAAATCCAAAATTTGGTTTTCGGTCCGGATTGGTGCAATCCAAAAACCGACCGACCAAACTAATTAAATAACAAAAACTGACCGTTTTGGACAGCGGTTTGGTCGGTTTAATTTTTTTTTTTTTAAATTCCATAATTTTTAGAACGTTTTAGTTAAAAAAAAAAACTAAAAATTTTAAATTGTTGGAATCTATTTTGGTGCTTTTTTAAAACATAAATACATAGAATATAGTTACATTCACAAATTGAAAAGTTTGAAAATATAATTAAAAGTTCATATGCATAACATAACCTGTACATATTTATAAGTTCGGTCGATTTCGGTTCAAACCGATCGGTCCACATGGATTTTTCAAACCGACCGAACAGTGCCAGTTTACGCCATTAACTGTTTTTTTGGTGTTCGGTTTAATTAGTTTTGGTTTTTTCGATGTTCGAAAAGTCGATGTACTCGGTTTTTTTAAGTTTTTCGGATTTTATGCTCAACCCTAGTAGCCATATGCTGCATCAGTTCTACCATTCAAAACCAAAATCTAACCATAATTACTGCTGATATTATTAACACAAGAACCTTACCCCATACGTGGTGCAGCTTAGCTGCTATCTGGTTTATGGATCTTTTCTCCAAAGGATTAGAGAATTCCATTCTTAGAGCCTCCTGAACAGCAGATAACAACTTTTGTCTAGCTTTTACCGTTGACACAAGGTAATTTGGTCCATGAGCAGTACTCAAGTCAACAACCTACAAACAAAGTGTTAAACTGTTAATGCATGAAGACTAAGATTAAAGAGAGCTAGAAAAGAATCTCTACTAGACTTTCAAGCATCCCCAAAAGACTATACAAAGCAAACTCAACAATTAAACTCATTGTAATTGTAGAACAGACTTGCCTGCTGCAACCAAGGAACTAAGGTAGTTGTAAACTTCTGTTCTTGGAGATATGATCCCAAAGTACTGAGAACATCGTCGACCATTTTTGAGGATAAACATTCCAGAACAGGACCAGTTATGTCGAAAAGCTCCATTACAACTTGCTCGTCCCGAGAAGAAAGAGCTTCCTCATATGCAGACTCAAGGTCCCCTTCACACAGAAAACCTTTCACACGTTTCCAGAGGCTATTTTTATTTTCCAAACCATTTCTTCTGGCTGTAACACTAGAAGCTGAACCGAAAATAGGATCAATTCTTGCTTGACCATATCCCATTCTCCCTGTCCCCTGCCTAACACATTTCTGGGTGTCCATGCCAGTAGCATTCCTAATGACATTTACCTTAGTATTATTAGACCACAACTCCGAGCCCCGTTTAGTTGAAGTGTTTCTAAGGTTGCTTTCGAATACATTTTCGCCCCAATTTTCGTTACTTTTCGCAGACAGCAACGAAGGCTGTCTACTTTGAATATCTACTGATGGCCTAGGAGTGCATGTAGAGAGCCTCGGAGAATGCAAGACATGGCTTTGCTTGGTCAGCTTGGAGTTTGCTAGACTGGAAAGTTCCTCCCTTTCCCGTTGTACAATATTTTGAGCTAGCCTATCCACTACATTTTCCAAACCAACCACTCTTGATTGTAACATGGACAAACTATCCATTATTCCAGTTGAAAACACCTGAGTAAAAATTTAAATAGTTGGGTTAAGAAACCATTACTAGGAGGATGTATGAGAGAAAAACAATATAGTGTTCTCTATAGGTACCAAATTCTAGGCTTTTGTTTATTATGATAGAGGAAAACAAAGCATGGAATCATTGGTCACATGACAAGACACACATAGTTCATTTCTTCCTAGCTGATGCAATGAAAATGTTATGGATGGCATGGCACTACTCAAAATAAGAATCTTCAGGCTTAATGAACCATAGAATGATATGGTTCACACAAACATGTAGTACATTGTTCATTTCTAGGTGATTTGAATAGAGTCAATGAACATATAAAAGATTTGTAATTCATTTAACTTATACCTGTAAGAGATCCATTAAACTTGATTGTTTGTCTTCAATCTGCACAAGTTGGTTTCGAATACATTTCATTTCATTTTCCATTTGCAAACAACAATGTGAACCTGGAGCAGACTCTGTCACAGTCGAATCGAGACTTGCACGATCCCGAATCTTGGTAGAATACATCTGTTCCTCATCACAACCAATGTTTTCAGGTGAAAATTGCTGATTTCTTTCTGTTGGCTTGGCCTTTGGCAAGCCACCACCTTCATGACAAACTTCAACAATTTTGGTTTCAAAGTCATGAGTAAGAAGATTGGAGATTGAAGAGGAGCACTCTTCCTGTTTGTCATCCATGTGAACATATTCATATCCAATATCCTGCAAGCTTGTAACATCAGTACTCATTCTCTCATAAGTCTTAGTAACAGAGCTACCCTCGGATTCTTCATTGTTAAGATCCGCCAAAGAATTAGTATGCTGCTGCTGCTGCTTTGTTGTCTTTGGAACAGCAATTTCAATACGCCAATCATCATCATCATCATCATTGTTGATGTTGGATTTGAGGGAGCTTTGAACATAAGTTTGATTACATTTTTTTCTAACAGACAAAGGAATCCTGGCCTTGGTAGAGCTTGAACCTGAACTGTTTACTTTCTTAGATGCAACATCTTTCCATCCCAATTCTCCACCACTTGTTAGATCACTGTAGTCATCTCCACAGTAATTTTCTGTACAAAAAGCATACAACCCATTATAAGACTGAAAGAGTTAAATAGAAATAAAAAAAAAAACATTGAGTAATGAAGACAATTACAGACCTTTAATAGAAGAACCAGTTTCAGAAGGTTGAGAAGTATGAGATCCTGGAAGAGTTTTCCAGCACTGAAGGGCATGCAACACAGTGTCCCTAACAGGCTTAACCTTATCAAACCGACATGACTCCAAGGATCGAACACACGAAGGCTTAAGGGATCCCAAGAAAGAAGCTCCACTTGAAGCTATCTCTGCTAGTGCTAAAGAGGCAGCTTTTCTTGTGGACCAATCATTGCTTTTAAGAGATTCTTGAATGCTACCCATTGCAGTTACTAATATGTTCTGTGTTGGGGCACCTCCAGCCTGAGCACATATATACATATACAGATCTAATCAAACCAAACCATAGAATCAACATATTTGTTAAAAATAGAGACCAATCAAAATTAACAATATTCACAAGCAAGATACAACAACAACTCACCAGAATAATGCTCCTATTCAACTCAATAATGGCTGGTTTAGCCAGAAAATGAGGATTCTTGAGCATCTTAGTGGTTCGAAGCAACATCCTCTGCAGAAGCGAAAGTGGTGGATTATGAGTGTTGTCAATGACTGCAGCCAAGCACAATGCACTCCCACATTGCACCTGTCTATTCTGCTCCCCAAGAGCTTCAAAAAGCGGCCTAACGAGAGTGACAAAGAGTCTCCCATCCACATCAACCGCAGCATCACCATCACTATCGATGTCACTAAATTTGGAGGCCATGAGAGCAACCGTCTGAACACAGGCATCTCTGACGACAGAATCAGGGTCCTTGAGCCTCTTGAGAAGGGTAGTGACCATTTTGGAAAGATGGGGTGCAATGAGTTGGGGAGGATGGTATCTGAGCAAGCTCCCCATGAGTCGAACACATTCTTTACGAAGAGCAGTCTTGTGTTCGGAGTCAGTGTCGAGAATACAAGAGAGAAATGGGAGAATCCCATCTGGGGTTAGAGAGTGAGCAATCTTCTCAAGCTCATCTACTCCAAGCTGGTAAGTATCTCTATCACCAACCTTGTTCAGTGCAACAACCACTCTGTGTTTGAGATCGAAAAGCACTTGCTGTGCATTTCTCCTACCACCATGACCACCTTTCTTCATCTCTGAAACTCTCCTTCTCTGTAACAGAGAAAGAAGAAGAAGAAGAAGAAGACTTGGAGATTAACGCAGAATTCAAACAAATAATATAATAATAGTAAAGACTTGTTTGTGAGTGACTATTGGTCTCTGAGTTCGAAAAGAGAGCTTTTTTTTTCTTTCTTTTTTAGTAATTTATTTATTTATTTTTTGCTTCAAATTTCGCGCTTTGTGCTGGGATTCGAATTTAGGAGGATGAGAAGGAGCGTTGGTGGTGGGACCACTTATCTAAGTGGAGCTCTGCCATGGTGCCACGTGTCTTGAACTGTACAAGTCACAAGTTACAACCTTTCCTTCTTTTCACTCATTATTTCATACTCCTAATCCATAAAAAACACATCTTTATTATTATTGAATCAATTTTTCAAAATAGGACAGAGTTTGTACTCTAGATTTATATGCATGGACATGGAATGAGTGATATTACATTAAATTCATATTCCTATTCATAGTGTACCCTTTTCTTATCTTTTTTAATAAAGTGACATTTTGCAAACAATTTCAATTTTTAATACCTTTTACACATCCTTGTTTTGGCTCTTTAAGTTTAACTCTTTTGAGTTCTCATAAAACAATAAAAGAAACTCTTTTGAGTACTTATGACTTACTACTTTTATACTTCCACTCATTTGAATTTCAATGCAAGACAAGCCACATTTTTTTGCCTATTCATATGTTTACCTAATCATTTATTTAATTATATATACTAAATATCAAAATAATAATAATAAAAATTATAGTTATATATATATGGGTTTATGTCTTTTTAGATCTGTGTTTTGGCTCATTAACTGTTTGAATTCTATATTTTATAAAATTACTTTTTGGACTCTGCGTTTTCTAAAATAGTTTAAATAGACCTCTAAATCCGATTTTGATCAAAGTTTTTTGAACTAAAATTACAAATAATTCATCAAACTAACAACTCAGAACAAAAATATAGTCATTTTGTCTAAGAACTGTGTTGTTATATTCAATTTTTTGTTCATCAAAATCAGGTTTAGGAACCTATTTGAACCATTTTACAAAACATAAAACCTAAAAAATAATTTATTAAAACGCAAGGTCAAAACATATAATAAGGCAAAACACATAGTCTAAAAAAGTATAAACTATATATATATAAATAATAGAAAGGATATAAAAAGATGATATGCAAAGCAAGACATTGTTTGGATTATTTGGACCATAACCACATAGAAGAGTTTATTTTGCCACCTACTCAATAATCAATATGACCACTCATTCAAAAACTAGAGTTTATTTGGTGGCGGTTATGAACAATTACAAAATGAACTCTCTTCCATTTGGCCATGCAATTCAAATTCTTCTATTTGTCTAATATTTTTAACTGTTCTCGACAATATTTTGGATGGTATTCTCTTTTTTACTTTACCTAATTTCTAGATCAGAAAATGTCCCATGTCCCATGTCCCATGTCCCAGCTCATTATTAGATAGAAGACTTTCCTCTAGTGTATCTTTAACGGTTTCAGCCGATATGCCTCATCTTTTGCAGCTTTCTTTGTTTAATGTATTTTATCCTTTCAAAATAAATGATATTTTGAAATTATGTCAAAGCTTCCCAAATTCAAAAATGTAAACACAAATACTATTTGGATTGTCCAAAATGTTATCAACTATAAAACTCTTTCCTGAAAGTCGAATAGAAGACATTCAAAATGAAGGGTCGATTTAAGACTTCAAATAACAAATCCATAACACAAAAGGGTTCGAAACCATAAAATTTTATGTAAACTCTTTCAACAAGCCTTCATATACGTACGTACATAAAAATCCAAGACCCCTTGATCCAAGAAAGACAACAAGAAGATTAAGAAGCTTTGGCTGATTTATGAAAATTTTGATATTTTTTATTTACCAAAGTAAAAAGATAGACAGGTCATTTATAATAAGGTGAACTTTCACAGCAAATTGAAAACTCTTCAAGTTCAGATACAAAATTCCCAAATAATCTGACTTCAAATAACAAATCCACCCCACGATAATCATGAACTTGCAGAGTCTTTGATAATAACAAAATCTCTCCCCGCCACCATGGAAGTATCTGTGTTCAACTCGAGCACAAACAATATTGGAGGGCAACAACAACAACACTGTGACGCTTGCCCGACCCATCCAAAGAAATCGGACGTAGAAATACAGCCAAAAAAAAATACATAACAGGCAGTTTCTCACAGGGACAACTATTCCAATATCCTCACACACTGATTCAAAGAGAATATTTGAGAAAGAGACATATAAATGCAATAATAAATCAGCACAAGACCCTCTTAAACAGTTCTTAATCACCACCCACTCCCAAGGCTTTCCACAGCCTCTTGACTTTATCACATCCAAAAAAAAAGCATGGTTCACAACCAAAATATAAATGTTTCACCACCATTTTTCGTGTAAATAGGCTGATAATTCAACTTAACCCTTCATTAAATAATAAGATAATAAATTGATAATTAACAAAGTGTAAAATGACTCCATTATTAGGGGTAAACCCTTCTTTTTATGTGTTTTAAGTCATAGATCTGTTATTATATTGACTGCTTATTAGGCTTGCCAAAGGTACAAAATGATATTTGGGCAAGAAAAAGAAAATAAGAAACATGATAACATGGAGAAATAAGAAACTAGTGAGATTTGAATAAAGGAAAGGAACCACCAAATGAGGTCATAGAGCAAGCTCATGATGGAGCCTGTTTCAACACCCGACAGCGGTATTCTCCCAAAGCCCATATAGGGAATATGTTTCTGTATGCCGCATAAGTGATCATACAATTCCTATTGAACACACCCATTATTTCCTGCCATCAAAACCAGTCATTCAACATGCTCATCATTTCTTCAACCATGAATTTTCATACATGTAGAGAGAAAGTACATAAATAGTTATATGAATTACCTGTTGAGGAAAATCTCCGTTCTCCATTTGAGAGTTTATCAAATATCTAGCTGCACGGTGCAAGGGTGCAGCGTCTCTCTCAGCCTGCATACACACAAGCATTACACTTAGATACCATTTTTTTTCTTTATCTGTACACAACTGTTTTTAACAACATCAGAAGATTTGAAACGATTCAGATTGATTTGACTCATCAAATTCTAATACGTACCTGCCCAGCATCAATGAGAGCCATCATAGCCCATCCAGTGTTGACCAAATGTGACCTATTTCCCTCAAGATTTGAGTAGACCTGTATGGAAAATCCACAAGAGGTTATCGCTGAGAGAATGAAATAACAAAATCAACCAAACCTATTTAAGCTCAATTTATTATCCTGACCCATTTCCCTTTCACTACTATATGTTTAAGAAATTATGCGGTGACAAATGCTTTGACATAGTTTTAAAGTTTAAACCTCACCTCTTGGAAACAGATAATTATATTGTGCATTTCTTAATAAGAGAAGTGAGAAATATATCTATATGCCAAAAAACAAAAGATGAGAAATAATCAAAATATGAATAACTCGACCATTTGTAATTTCTGAACCCAAATCAGGCTAAGCTTAGACTAGATGTCAAGCATCGCACAAAAACACATGGAACATGTAATTCTTAAAAGAAATTAACCTTGTCTTGGCATGACAAATAGCTCTCTCCCCACCCACCAGACTCAACCTGTTTCGATAGCAAAAAGTTGCACGCTTTGCGAACGCCAGAGCAATTACTGTAGTTCTTTCCAGCAGCCACCAGCCCTTTGACCCCAAACCATGTAGCGTAAGTAAAACAAACACCCCATGAACCATACCTGTTGAGCAACTCCAAAAATTAAAAGCATACTCCAACTGTTAAGAGGAGTTAACGCAAGAGGAGCCAACAAGTTTTACATTCAAGTAGTGCACAAAACTGATTTATTGGGAGGGAAAAAAAAAGTCAGAGCTTATAAACTGATAAACATAGGACAAACCATGAACCATCTGAAGCTTGAATCTTTTCAATGTATGCAGTCGCTTTCTTGATACAATGCTCTATTTCTTCTTGTCGGTGACCAGGGTACAACTTTCTAAATGATGTCAGAGCTTGAATAGCAGCCGAGGTGCATTCCACATATCTAAAGAGACATCATAGTTATAATTGTGAACCTAAAATCAAAGAGAATGAAAAAAAAACTGATATAGTAGAAGGTTTTCTTTTGGCTCTTACGGATAATCAATGACAATGTCACCAAAGGTTTCAGCAGGGTTGATCAGCTGAAATACAAAAGAAACAACAAAAAGATTAAGTTAGATCATCTATGTTTCACAGAAGATGGCAAAGGAGCTCACAAAGGCATCTTCTTGTACATATGTGTTTTTTTTTTGGGGGGAAATATGCATTTCAAAAGTCCAAAAATAAAGATGTGTTCCACACATAAGAGCAATATAACATCAAATGAATGATTCTGAATTATCATGCAGATGCAGATATTAAACAATATCCGATCAACATGAGTTAATAGAGAGCTTATATGTCATGAGGAACAAAACATTTAACTTCGGATTTGAACAACATAATACACATGTACCTCCAACCAATGGTAGGATCTAGTGAGTTCATATGTTGCAAAGCCACCATCTCCATTCTGCAACATTGTAATTCCAAAAAAGAAAAAAAAAAGATCCGATCATGAATATGATATTTCTTCTTTCAAAGCATAAAAAACAGGAATCTTAACTATTAATATGAAGATAGTGTAAGAGAAAGAACAGAACTGTCTGCTAAAATCTGTCCCTTTTAATACATTTACAGAGCTTAATTCTTAGAGCATCATGATTCCACTGACATTCAGACATATTAGGTACCCACACTCCCATTTAAAGTAGACATTTGATACAGAAATTGTTGCGGGATTTATTACTTGCTCTTCAGTCTCAGATTACAAGATAATTAAAAAGTATCTCTAAATGTGCCACTACTGTTCATCACTATGAAAAACAAATTCTCCTAGTACATTATAGCATCCTTTACAATCATCTCAAATGAGACTCATTACTAATTGAAACAATAAGAAAATCTAGCAAGATAATAGTGAAAATCTTGAATAACCAACCTGTAATGAGAGAATGACATTGACAGCATCATATATACGATTTGGCTCTAATGGTTCACCAACAATATCTGAGGGAAGTTTTGATAATAGAAGAGTAGCCTGAGAAAAGAGACATAAAAATTATTAACCAGTAAATAAAATAAATGAAAAACATTGAACGTTGTTGTATGCAAGTACTTTTAATCCTTCTGCTGTACAATCCGAGATGGGCCAACCATGATCACGAGTGGAGAAAGGCCAAGCACCCTTTGAAATGTGGCGATACCAATTATCAAGATCACCTGGGCAGTCTTCTAAAACCTATAAAAAGATATTACTAACTAGTCAACCAAGGAAATGTGAGGAAGGCATCAAATTGGACATAGAAGCATTAGTTGAATTAAGACCACAGAGCTGCATTGACCTGTGAGGTTTTAATGAACTCATGTGCCTTTCTTAAAGTTGTGCTGTATTCTTTGACAAGATCGGTTGACATAATTGCCTGAGCAGCAAAACTAGTGTCCCATAATTGACTTCCATTATACCCCTGCCATAAATTCATTTATGTATAGGAAGTTAACATAGCACTTAAAACTGTTAGTCGCAAAATTTGTCATAATTGAAGCAATTATCAAATGTGTTCCACATAGAATTTTTTTTTCTTTTAAATGCACCACAAAGAGGAAATATTATTAGAAAGAAAGTGAAATTAAAAACATCCTAAATCACAAAAACCTGTAGTAAGTTTAGCAATCTCTTTCGGCGGTTTGTAATAGGAATGCTGAGTCTAACTCTATTACATAATAATCCTATTACAAACACCTAAAGAGGCCAACTTATCGTCACAAGTATTGGCTTCTCAGAAGTTGTGAGAATAAAACAAACAAATATCATTTTACTTAAAAGGTGTAAAGTTCTACAGCAAACATTGTGCAGGTACCATGTTATGACTTAAAATAGCTACAGAAGCAATCTCCTATCTAAAAGTTAAATCTCTTCCTATGTTCCTTGCTTCTTTACAGCTAAAAGCTGTTTAATACTCAACACAAATATGGATTCACCAAACCAAAAGGAAAAAGAACAACAAAAATATCAATGCTAAGAAAAAATGAAACATTTGGACCTGCATTTTCATGCCATCTTCAGCAATCCATAGATAATCATTGATTCTTGGAAGGTGCAACTTGAAAGCCTCTGAATTTGGATCTTCAACCCAACAGCAAAGCATGTTTAATACCTGTAAATCACAGTCATAGCTGTAATCCTTCATAGATTTAAGTATGAGGTTTTATGTGTTCCCCTCTTCACAAAAGTAAGTTTCAACTGAATAAAGATCACTATTTGAAAACATCAATACCTTATTCACAGGTCCAATGCAAATATAACGAGTGTTCTCATCTTCATAGTGTATATGCTCCATTGCTGAGCGGAGAGACTTTTCTCTCAATTTTTTTCCTGGCCAATTCATCAGAACTGGTTCAACAGCCTTGTGAAGAGTCGCCCAGAGGATATCTTGAACTAGTGGATGTGGGTAATACAAATCTTCCTGTGAAAACAAACATGTCATATTTTGATAAGAGAGAGGAAAGAAGTTTTTCTATAACTAATTCGGAACTAAAATTGGTACTTTACAACAACCATGAAATCCTTTTGGTCATTAGAACCGGATATGCATTTTTCTGGTTAACTCATATTGTTGCTGTGTATGCAAGAGAAAACGTTTGCTGTGGTTAATGTATCAAATTCAAAAGTAATATTTATATATACATAAATAAATATATATTTTTTATTTTTCTATTTACTATGATCAAGACTCAATCAAATGTGTTACCAATATGTCCTGAATGTTGAAGACTTTGCACTAAGATACAAATAAGGGCATAAATGGCATATCCCTAGTTAGATGCAACTAGATTGGAAACACAATATCCTTCTGACTAACCTTTGCACATAAATTTCGCGCCTCGTTCCAATCTATTTCATGATAGGGAACAGTGAAGAGCTCCTTCCTCAGAGACAAAACTGTTGGTGTGATTGGACCAACAAACCTCTTCCCATATAAGAAAGACATTGGTAAGTATACCATCCGACAGTGACACCACATTCTTCCTGTACTAGGAAAATAAAATTTTAAGTATTTTTATTTTGGCAGGATTAGGAAAAAAAGCCATTCCACAAACAAGAAAAAGATAATTGTCACTCAACATTTTAACTGAACTGAAGTCAGCATCACCATGTAACACCAAATTCCGCAACATGGGAAAAGACCCCAAAAAAAAATTAATTGCAACAAAAATTATTACACGAGTTTATTTAACATTTCGGTTAATTGAATTTCAGTATGGATACGAAAAGACAAGCTTTATAATATCATAAGTCCAAACTTTGAAGTTATATATTAATTCATTAGATTGATGAGTATGACCGTGAGTAATGGTATTGTTCTTATACAACAAGTTCAGACTATATGGAAAAGAGTGAAGATATTTTTAACCATAGGAGAATTTTAAGAATGCTCAGGCCAGAATTTGACATCGGAAGATATAGGACCTGGATGAATAGGAAGGATGTACGGAAGAAGCCATATCTCTGGAGGCAGGGGATTATTGCCAGACCATTCAAAGACACCAAGTACCTATCATCACATAAGAATTGTGATAGATTTAAATGAAAACGCTTGACTTCCAAATAAACAGAACACTGTTTAGATCAAGCTACACATTCAAGTCAAAAAGGGTTAGAGGTCAATTCTCAACTGATAACCACATTTTCCCCCATGATGTAATTGCAGTAGCACCACCATGGTCCAGAATCCATTTATGCCCACTCTCCATCGCCCCTTGTCCATCATTAGGTTCTTCACCAAGCAATCTCAAAGTAACATAGCTCAAAACGGAACCAAACATAGTGCTTGACCCTTCAATGTGCAAACCCCAACCACCATCCTTGTTCTGTAATTTCATGTAAATTAACAAAATTTTAGGCCTTTGTACAGAAAACTATGGGAAAGGGCAGGAAAGCTAAAGAATTGACGTGTTCATTAGTTCAAATTCAATGTTTTTTTTTATATCCATCATCCAATCCAAATCCGTATTTTTACTTGTAATAGTTTGATATATCCATACATTAAATGGTAGGCATATGAAATAGTATGCAGAATAAAACTAATTTTACAAGTTTCTTGCAAATTATATAATAAAAATTGTTTATATATTAATAGATGGTGAATTGGCTAGTTAGAAATTAAATATTTATGCTCTAATCTTGTCCGCCAACCATATCGAGTCAATTGGATCATTAGAAAACTAATCGCAGACAAAATGAGTTAGTTAAGTGGGGTTGCTTGCAGATCCTAACGAAAGTGATATGATTATGAAATGAGATTCAACTTGCCTGATGATTGTACAGGTAACGGCACATCTCTTTCTTATGCTCTTCGGATAAGACGGCATTAAGTGCACCAGTGATAGACAAAGCAATTATCTGACTCAGTCAAACAAACAGTCAAGAAATGAAATTCAATAATATATTATAATGACGTTGAATTTGAATTTGAATTTGAATTTGAAGTTGAAGTTGAAATTGAAATTGAAATCGAAGAAGATAACGTACCAAACCAGGCAAAAGAAACATAGGACCGCCATAGTCACCAGGCCAATGGCCATCGTGAGCTTGTATGGTGGAATAGAAATTCAAAGACCTAACCAAGGTGTCAGCCACCATCTCATCAGTAACCTCTTCGGTGTCTTTCACTTTGACCTGTGGAGGCATCTCTTGCGCGCGCGGATTCTCCTTCGAAAGCTACAAAAACAAGAGAGCATTTCGAGTGCGAGTGAGACTCGAATTCTGAAAATGGTTGAGCTAGTGGTGGTGAGAGCGATCAATGGCGTTTACCTGAATGCGCATGAGTAGATCGGAGCTGTGCTTCTTGTGAAAGCGATCGGCGTGGAAGACTTGGCGAGCAGTTTCGATGGCCTCGAGGTCTTGGGAATCGCCGAGGGAGGGATCGAACTCCCAGAACTGCCTGCCGACGTGGTTGTTGAGAGAGCGTAGCCATGGATTGGCTCCGCCCTCGGCGATCTTAAGCTTCCACATTGGTGGTTCGTCCTCTCCTCCCAACTCCGGGGAAGACCAAGCTTCCTCCTCTCTACTGGCCTTCTTCTTTTATTTGGGTCTCTTTTCTCCCTCAAACTCTCTCCCTCTCTTTCTGTATTTTTTTCTTATTGAAAATCAAATTAAATTAAATAGATATTTATTATTTACATACGAAATGGAAGATTCTATGGTAGGGTCTTCGAGGAGAGACTACAAGTGGGATTCTTTTGTGTTCTTAATTCGTAATTTGGGAATAATTTTTGACACAATTTTTTTTATAATAATATATAATATAGTAGTGTTATTTAGATTATTGTGCAAATTTTTAGAAAATTTCAAATAATTTATAGTGTCGAAAATTAGGTTTAAACATGTTATTTTCTACCCGCATAAAAAAATAAAATTAGTTACGCGTGCAATAATCTATTTTTAAACTAATTTTTGGCATTGTAAATTATTCGAAAATTTTCTGCAAAATTTCTATGATGCTTTAAATAACTACAATATACACGGTTATAAAATAATCGCGTCGAAAACTTTTTACGGCTTGAAAATACAAAAGAATCACACCAATAAAACTCTTTTCGAAACTCCTACCATAAAAATTTCCAATAATAATAATAATAATATCCCTATATTTATTTAATTTGTGTTAGAAAAATTTATTTAATTCATCAACAAAAATATATAAATTATTAAATTTGTAACACTTAATTAAAATTATTTTTTTCGCTAGTAAAAGTATCTTCCGTTTATTCTTTCTTGTTTTGATGTCGTTGTGTGTGTGTGAGACACGTGTGTTTTTGCATTAGAAATAAGACTATGGATCATGGCGGACATTACAATAACACAACATTACATAATTCTATTTTTTTACTTTTTAAATAAAAAAAAATTATGTCTTTATCATTGTTGTAAGGTGTTTAGTTTGGAAGAGGTAATGAAATTGTTTTTATCATAAATTTACATGTTTTATTTTAAATAAGTGGATGGATTAAATATTATTTTGTTGTTGATTGAAATTATGTGATAAAAAATAATATTTGATCTCATAAAAATATAAGGGTTTATATTTTTTTGACTCGTTATCTGTTTCAACTAGGGGTGAGCATCTAAACCAACAAACCGCGGTGACCGACCGCACCGCATCATACTACACCGCAAATCGCGGTGTCAAAAGTGTAATGGTTTGTATTTGAGCTAAACTGTGCGGTGCGGTGCGGTGCGTGGTTTGGCGGTGTGAAATTTTGGTTTACACCGCACCGCACCGCATACTTACAAATATATTAAAAAAAATTAAACTTTACATATATACCATTTTTTATAGTTACCCAATATGGGAGACTTGTATATTTTTTTTGTGTTTCACTGAACTTAATTGATAACTTGTGATGTTGTTTAGAACTTATTAAGGATTTGTTATGAACTAAGGATTTAGTATTTTTTTTAAAATTTAAATTTTGTTATGACATTTTTTAACACAAACCGTGGAAAACCGCCCAAACCACACCGCAAAAAATGGTTTGGTTTGGTCGGTTTGGTGCAACCAAATCACACCGCATGGTGTATTCTAGTTACTAAACCGCACTTGTGGTGTGGTGTATTAAAAAGTGTTCAAACCGCTCAAACCACACCGTGCTCACCCCTAGTTTCAACTTTGTGTTTTGACAAATTATTTTTTGGACCCTCTATTTTCTAAAATAGTTCAAATAGATCCCTAACTCGATTTTGATCAAAGTTTTTTAAACTAAAATCACAAATAATTCATCAAACTGACAACTCATAACAAAAATACAGTCATTTTGCCTAAGAATTGTATTATTATACTCAATTTTATGTTCATCAAAATCAGATTTAGGGGGGCCTCTTTGAATTATTTTACAAAACACAGAATCTAAAAAATAATTTATCAAAACACAAAATTCAAATAAGTAATAAGTCAAAATTCAGAATTTAAAAATGTATATACTCAAAATATAATAATAATAATAATAATAATAATAATATAGTGCATCTAGTGTCTAAACTTGAGATGGCTTATAAAAGTCAATCAAACCCACGTGGGCAGAGAAATTCCAAGAGAAATGGTCAAAAGCTATAACATTAATTTATGGGTGGGGAAATTTGCGCCATAAATGGCTAATGACATGTTTGTTTTGGTTGAATGGGAATGGGAATGGAATTAAAGTTCTTCTCATTCCATTGTTTGGTTTAATAAAGGACTATAAAAAATAAATGAAAATATATAAATCTATTAGATAAATTCTCGGGTGAACCCCTTAAAATAAACACACCAGCGCATCCTCGAGTGTTTTTGGCTCGGAAAGTATTTCTGATGAATCTTTTTTTATGATCGTATACATTATAGTTATTTAGAGCATTCTGTAAATTTTCAAAAAATTACGAATAATTTATAGTGCCGAAAATAAAGTTTAAACATGTTATCTTCTATGCACATAAAAAAATTAGTTACGCGTTCAATAACTTGTTTTGAACCTAATTTTTGGTACTGTAAATTATTTAGAATTTTCTGAAAATTTGCAAGATGTTATAAATAACTATAATATACAGTCATAAAAAAAATTCACCGAAAATACTTTTCGAACCAAAAATATTAAGGGGTGCACCGGAGAATTCTCCAATCTATTATACTTATCTCATAAACAAAACTTCATTACACACTCAACGATACAAAGAGATGGGATGTGGGAGAGTGAGGGAGAAAAATATGGATTTTGTTGATTTTTTTTTATTTTTTGTAATATTATTATATCCCTTATTTGAATTTAAAATTGAGTAATAATGGTGGGGAAGTTAAAAAAATAAAAACTTTATATTTTTAAATAAATTGACCTCCAAATTTAAATTACACATAACTGTTAAAAAAATGTAACCAATTTAATGTAAATAAAATATATAATCAATGAAATTATAATTGCTCCAAAAAAATTATTTATATAAAAGTACTAAAATTATAGAAATAGAAAAAAAAAACTTGCCTTAATTGTGTAATAAGGATTTTTTTTAATAAAAAATGTGATTTTCCCAATAAGGAATATCTTTTGGGTAGGTAACTATTTGGTACCTGTGTTTTTGCAAAGTATTATTTTGGTACTCTCTATTTTCAATAATGCTCATATGGTACCCTGTATTTTAAAATCGTGCATATTTGGTACCCTAAACTCAAATTTAATTAATAAAATTTTACCAATTTAATCAAACTGCTGTCAATTATATAAGTTCAAAATTTAAATTTAATTACTTAATTCATATAACTGATGACAGTTTGATCATATTGACAAAATTTTATCTATCAAATATGAGTCTAGGGTATCAAATATGTATAATTTTAAAATACAAAGTACCATATGAGCATTATTGAAAACAGAAAGTACCAAAATGATACTTTGCAAAAACATAAGGCACTAAATGAGTAAATTCCCTATCTTATTTTAATATATGTTATTGAATATATATATATTGTAATTTATATTCATTCTATAATTATTAGGGTAGATATATATAGATATAAAATAATAAATGTGATTCATTATTCATCCATAATTTAGGAAATAATTTTTGATATGGATGTCAGTCAATAGACTTTTCAGTATGGTAGTATATGAATGTTGTAATTAAAGCTATATCCTAAGTCCATCCACGACCCATAATACAGTATAGTGTTGCGACCCATAATACTGTATAGTGTTGCACTAACATCAGATCTAAGGAATCTTAGTACCATATTTTTTTTTATTCCAACCACAATATTAAAAATTACACCAAAAAATATATTTTTATTATATTATTATTTTGCCTTATATATAAAATTATATAAATATATATTTATTATTAAATACTAATATAAAAAGCAAAATAGTACAACTTTTTATTTTTGCCGATGCTACAGTACCCCACCATATTTGGTGAGGTACTGTAGCTTGACAGCATAATGGTGGGATAAATGGAGTTGAGTTGGATTTGATTTTGTGCATTTTTGTAACTCTCATTTCTTTTTACAAATACATTACAACAATTATGAAAAACAAGAGAATATATTTTTATTTATACTTTTGAGTGCATTACAATGCTAATCAAAGGCTAGAGCTATTAAGTAAAGTGGAAGAATAACTAATGAATACACAACTATAATATCCATAGACATTTCATTAGTATAATATGTTAAATTGTAAACAATATTATGAGCATCAAATCCATAAATCAGATTCAAAACAACATTATATGCTTATACAACAATCCAAGAACACATTTTATTTAAAGCATTGAATTGAATATATAGATTTAAAACATACCTGACATTCAGTCTCCAATGTTCATCTTTGAATCTCTCACGATCTACACAAAGATGATTAGAAAATAGCAATACAAGAGAGAACTTATGGAGAGCAACCCTTACCAAAACCACATGCCTATCTCCACCCAACAACATATATGTTCTATATATATATATGTCTCGTATGTCTTCTTACCCTAAGGGGTATATTGGGCCTATTGGGCATATATTACTAGATATGGTGGACTATGATTTAATGGGTTAACCTATAGTCTTTAGGGTGCTACCATGTGCCTCAATTGCAATTAGATTAATATTAATCATCTCATTATCGTCTTTAACTATTCGTAGGCACTTTATAAAATGATTGTGATAATGGAATTATGTTTGTAATTATATTAGTCCATATAAAATTATAACATTCTCCCACTTGGACAATATAATCAAACCACCATAATATTGTCCATCACAAAAGACAGTCTAATAAATCATATATAATATCATATCGATAAGATACATATATTATTTATGATTCGGTCTTGAAGACATTCAAATACAATAACAATCATTAAACCAAGCATGCATGTGGTACATCAACTTGAGACTATGCGCATTTGTCTCTTTTGTACCTATCACTTCGTCAAACAACAATATATATTCATATATATGACAACAATAATAAGAAGTGACTTCAAATATCATTATGCATGTTTCATAAATACAAGTCATAAGCATTCCACACAAAATACTAGCATGTTCAATACATAAAATAGCTCCCACTGAACTCAGTAATCTAGGCCCCTAGTAATCCCATACGGGTAATGTGTTTTGCAAACACACATATAGGTAAGCCTTTTGTAAGTGGATCTGCCAACATGCTAGCGGTAGGCGTGTACTCAATGGTAATATATACTCAATGGGCATATATTATTTTAGTCCATCCACGACCCATAATACAGTATAGTGTTGCGACCCATAATACTGTATAGTGTTGCACTAACATCAGATCTAAGGAATCTTAGTACCATATTTTTTTTTATTCCAACCACAATATTAAAAATTACACCAAAAAATATATTTTTATTATATTATTATTTTGCCTTATATATAAAATAATATAAATATATATTTATTATTAAATACTAATATAAAAAGCAAAATAGTACAACTTTTTATTTTTGCCGATGCTACAGTACCCCAACATATTTGGTGAGGTACTGTAGCTTGACAGCATAATGGTGGGATAAATGGAGTTGGGTTGGATTTGATTTTGTGCATTTTTGTAACTCTCATTTCTTTTTACAAATACATTACAACAATTATGAAAAACAAGAGAATATATTTTTATTTATACTTTTGAGTGCATTACAATGCTAATCAAAGGGTAGAGCTATTAAGTAAAGTGGAATAATAACTAATGAATACGCAACTATAATATCCATAGACATTTCATTAGTATAATATGTTAAATTGTAAACAATATTATGAGCATCAAATCCATAAATCAGATTCAAAACAACATTATATGCTTATACAACAATCCAAGAACACATTTTATTTAGAGCATTGAATTGAATATATAGATTTAAAACATACCTGACATTCAGTCTCCAATGTTCATCTTTGAATTTCTCACGATCTACACAAAGATGATTAGAAAATAGCAATATGATAACTCTACAAAATAGAGTTATTTTACCATATTTTATAGGCTAATTGTTGCTTAGTTCTTGAGTTTTTAATTAACTTATTAAATTTTTATGTAATTTTTAATTTATTAGTCTTATTGTAGTTTTCTAGATTTTTATATGTTTTTATAGTTATTGTATTGTGTTATGTTGTAATTGAATTAGTTAAAATTAGCATTGTTAGTTTGAATGTTAAAAATTTGATTTTATTGAAATTAAATGTTATGTAAATTAAATTTTAATTAATGTTTTCATGGGAGTTATATGATATATTTTATTAATGAAAATATTTAATTTTAATTTAGTTTATACTTTATTTTGTAGGAAATTTATTTCATTTGTGCCTCTTAAGAAGCAAGGAAATCAAAAGAAAGGTGGTAGTTTTGAAAGAAAATAGCAAGAAAAATGGTATTTTTCTTAGGCCCAAGGAAGTCTACCAAGCCCAGGCCCACGAAGCCTCTCTCCCACTGCCGCCACGTGTCAAGCTGCAGCCTTCCCTCCTTCAACATTTCCTTCAGCCATCTCCACGTGACCCAGCAGCAAGCTCCTCCAAGCACTAACCCCCCAGCCATCATCACACTCCCTCATCAACCTTCCAATGCCCAGCCGCATATATGAAGCCAAGTCCAAACGTGGGCCTTCCTTCTCTTTTTGCCAACAAGCCACCATGGGCCTGTCAACCGGCCCAGATACCCAGCTCGCCCAGCAGGCCCCAAAACGCCCCAGCCGCCTCTTGCTGCCATATAACACCTCTTGAGCCCATCATTTTACATTTTGTCCCCTATGACAAAATGGCCAACTTTTTACCCATTTTCTACACACTTTTTACCCCAAAATCATCATCACTCCTACAATTTACCCCTATTTACCATATTATTATTAATTTAATCAATTTACTTAATTTAAATTGATTATTTTAATAATCTCATTTTGGCTATAAATAAGGGTTTTGAAGACCATTTTGGGTGTGCTTAATGTTTTTGGTTACCATCTTTTTCTCTCATTTTTCTCTCTACCATTCTATCTTCCATTTGGGTTTTTCAAGAGCATTTTGCAAGTATGTATGTCTTTTATTTTGTAATTTCTACTCTAGTTATGTGCTTCTAATCTTTTTCATAAGATTATTAAGATCATGATGAAGCAACTTGTAACTAGGTAATATTTATGTTGTATGTTGATTTCCCTTGTAATACAACAAAGTTTATGGATTTTTCTTCTACATATATTTCTTTCATCTTAAATATCTTGTATTTTAGATTGTTAGAACATATTTACACTTTGTTCTTCATTAGTGCATAAACATAATATTCTTTGTGTAAGATGTGTCATTAAATTGTACACATCCATGCTTAGAACAAAAATATTATGTTTTGCCTTATAAATAATGTTCATTGATTTATTTGTTATTTCATTAGATTGATTTACACTAAATGCTTTGAAATTATAATTTTGAAAAGTGAAGAAAAATCCTATCTTTTTATAAGAAAATTGTGCTTAAAATTATAAATATTTTTTGAAAATGATAGTTTAAATTATTTTAACTATCACTAAAACTTGGGAATCAATATACTAATAAATATTATTAAACTTACATTTTGTGGATTATAGTATCTTAATAATCTTTTCTTTTAACACTTATTTTCAACTCATTATTGGTTTATTTTCATTATCTTAAATAGCTTTATTTTTCAATCTTTTATTTTATGTTCATAATATTAAAACTTATCAATCTTTGGAACTAGGTTAGAATTTATTACTTTTGATTTAAAATAGTTTCATTTTCGATTTTAGACAACTCCTTTGGGTTCGACATCCTTGCTTACGATCACTATTCTATATGGACGATTCGTGCGCTTGCGATATATAAATTTTTAAACATACCCGTTTTGGGTCCATCACAATACAAGAGAGAACTTATGGAGAGCAACCCTTACCAAAACCACATGCCTATCTCCACCCAACAACATATATGTTCTATATATATGTCTCGTATGTCTTCTTACCCTAAGGGGTATATTGGGTCTATTGGGCATAATTTTATATGGACTAATATAATTACAAACATAATTCCATTATTACCATTAAAGCTATATAACATGACCACCCCTCGCTTGAACATTCATATGTCCCCAGACATTTGAACATACTAGCCCTAGTGGTTCTTTGGCCCTTTCTCCTATCACAGAAAATGGACGCTTTGTCATTTTGCCCTCGAGACTAGATTCACAAACAGGTAGGTCACCCTAGGTGAGTTCCCTCAAAGGCCCAGCCTTTGTTAGTCTTTGAATCCTATCATAACAAATATGACCAAAGCGAAAATGCCAAAGGTACATCATTTCTAACGTTATTGACCTTTTGTCGTTTAACAGTCCTAGAATTAGCTGTCTTAAACAACTCATTATTTTTAACATAGGGTTCGTCTAGTTGCAATAGGTATAGCCTGTTTTCCATACATCCACCCCACAATTCACATCCATTTAAAGAAATAGGATTTTATTACTTGTGAAAGTAACTACAAATTGTTGTTGATGTAATAAGAAAAACTTAAATTAAAATTTCCATTGAAAATCAGAATAAAATAAGCATTGTCTTAAAACAATATATTTATTTCTAAAATTCATTCAAACTTATCATTTTGCCTTGTTTGATACGAACAACCCTTGATGGATACCAAGCCGTGGCTTTTTATCCTTCATGGCTTTCCCAATGCTAAAAGTGTAAAAAAAGGTATATACATGTGTTAGTAGATTGTGATTCAGCGATCCAAATTCGAAGTATCATCCTCTAAAATCATATGCATCCAAGACAAATTTAATTATTTTGGGTTCCATATGCCTTGAGTTCCGGGCAATCTTGTTCCAATTCCCAGTCTCCTTGCAATTGGAAACGCTACCATTTTTGTGTACTTATAATCAGGCCTTGCTCCAAGATACTTTGCAGCATTTGATGCCTTGCCAGTTGACTTCTTGTTCTTTTTGTATGAATTTCTTTCTCTCTTGCTCTTCGAAGAAGAAGCTCAAAGCAGCTTCTCCTTGAGCTTGTTTAGTATTATTAGTATTCTTTCATTTGCTCGAACTACCATCAACAATCCTCTTTGAAGGATTCGGTGATCGTTGCATGGGAAAAATAGAAATATCTTTGATTATCACGAACTCGATGTTGTCTAAAATCAACACCATGTTGATGTTGGACAAACATTTCGTGAGGTTCTCACCATAGAGTAACATTTTAGAGATCAGAGAGAGTATGAGGTGGGAAGCCTAGAGCTTCTATTATCAACTAAGTAGAAATCAACGCATTGCTTGACAAACATTTATTCATTAAATATTTTAGAAATAGCATAACATACAAAATGTTTTGAGATAAGCAAAATACTAAAACACTTATCTTCTATTTCTTAGGTACTTTAGCTAGCCATGAACCCATGTGTCCCGGTAGGCGAGAGTCACAAATATTCACGTAGTTAAATAGAGAAACATCTCAATTAATAAAACGTCATAGACTTTTATTAACTACCTATTCCATCCGATCAAAGTAACAGAAACTCATGTGTCCCGGTAGGCGAGTCACAAATATTTCTTACTTTATGAGTTTGACCCACGGTTTCGATTATTATAGACTTAATTCCTATAGTCACCGTAGGGATGAGTCTATAGAAAGTCCATCTATAACCATCTATCCCAAGAAATTTAACCATGTTAAGAAGTCCAGTGAACACCTTCCGTAGGGAGACGAAATCAAAGCGTCATGAGGCCCCACTGAACTCTAACCTTGTTAAATCAACGGTGGAGATCGAATTGAAAAATTTTAAAACTCATTATTAAATATTTTAGTATTTTATTCTTTTTGAAAAAAAATATAAACTTAGGCTTTCCAAATTATCAAAATAATCAATAAACCAACTAAGGTTCGCCAAATTATTAAAATAATCAACAAACCATAGTTTATAATTTTTCCATTAATTCTAAAATTACCATTGAAAATTAATCAAAAAATTAGAATTAATATGTTTTTAATCAATTATTAGGTCCAACTAAAAAGAATAACCTAATACAATTAAGTCCAACTTAGGTAAATGAGCCTTAACAATTCGAGCTTGCATGGAGGAGAGCTGGGTTCAGTATGTCGGACCCACTACTAAGGCTCCCTAACTTCCACACAAAGCCCAAAAAGACAGGAATTTGAACCTTTGTTTTATTAATTGTTATTCAATTGATTAGGCCCAATCTAGTAATGCAAAGCAAATGGGCCTTCACAAGTGGAACCACCCACAAGAGAGGAATTTAAACTTTACATGTTCAATTGGGCCCAAATAAAACCTAACATTTTATGAAAGTTTTATTTGAGTTTTCCCACATTTTTTTAAACGCAAAAAATGGGCCATCATTATACTTATATTTAAAGCCCAAATGCAAAAAATAACTTAATAATGATGCTTGATATGTTAATAATTGGATGGGCCTAACATATTATTCTATAAGCATGTATTATTAAATTATGCAAATATACCACAACAATACACTATTTTGTAAAATACCATAATTAATTAACATAGAATTCATCGGACAAAATTCAATATAATTAATTAAACAAGTTACAAAATATTAAATTAATTAAAATAGAATTTATCAAACAAAATTCAATTTCAAATAATTAATTTAACCATGTTAAGTTGTTAGGAATGATAAGATATTTTATTTTTAAATATTTTAACAAATTTTAAAATATCAAAATATCTTTTAACCAAATTTAAAATATCTAGTATTATCTGATAACCAATTATAAATATTTTAAACAATAAAAATATATTGAAAAATCAGATAACTAATTTTAATATTTTATTTATAACAAAATAAAAAAAAATATCTTAAAATATCATGATTATCAACAAATTCAAAATATTTTAAAAAGAAAAAAAATATCTATAAAATTATCAGATAATCAATTTTAAATATATTAAACCTAACTGCACAAAATATCCAATTTTTAAAAAAAAAAATTTTTTTTTTTTTTTTTGCGAAAAAATGTCGCGCGCGGGTTTCGGCACCGACGCCGTACGGCCGGATCCCGCCGCGCGGCTCCATGCGTGCCCAGCACACACACTGCAAAAATCAGTCCAAAAAAAAATTCTGTGCAGTTTTTAAATCCATAACAAGCCAAAACACAACCAAATTATTGCTAAATTTACATAAGAAAACATACATACATACACCAATAACATGTACCATCCAATTAACACCTAACATATCAATCAATTTCATACATGTTCATTCATGAAAATAAACTAGCAACCTGTGGCTCTGAGGCCAATTGTAGGAAAAACTAATTGCAGGATCTTTATTTATTTTCATGCAATTTACATATTATCAAACAAACATGCAAATTCCTAGAACATGCTCCTATGAAATTGATACAAATACAAAGTAAAGTAAAAACTTACATTACGCAGCGGAACTGGAACAACTCCATCCTTCAATCTCTCTAACCCGTGATTCCATTCTGTAGCAGAGTATTATCAAGAGATTGAACAAGATCAACAACACAGTCTTCCTCACCAAGCCTTTGATTAATCTAGAACTAGTGTGGGCTGGCTCTCAACACATGAGATAGAGATCTAGAAAATAAGAAGAGATTGTGGCTAAGAAAGGATTAGAGTGTCTAGGTTTTCACTTACCCAAATCAACTGAGACTGACTTGCTTCTAAAAACCCTAGATATCATATTCCTTATATAGGCAACTTAATGGGATTTATTTAAATTTAAATTAATTAAAAATAATAAACAAAACTAAAAGCCTTGGGCTACCATAAATGAACTTGGGCCCAATCTCTTTATTTTGAATTTAAATCCCAACTGGGCCTAAATTCAAAACCTTTTATTTATTTAATTTTTAATTAATTAATTAAATCCTTATTCAAATTAACTAATTATAATTTGAAACTTGATTTAATATTATTTATTTATATTGATACCAATTTATCAATATTAATAAATTTACCCAAATATTCTCTTTTATTCTCTAAATCTCATATCTCTGTAAATTTTCCAAAATTGACCTAGTCAACTTTTAAAAATCCTAATTGATAATTAAATCAATTAATTGAGACATTCTAGATGATTTACTCAAAGGTGATGCGGGGACCATGGATCCATGAAATCAAGCTCCAACAAGTTACCGTGAATTTATTTACGAATAATTTCACTACCTTATTAATTCCTCGTGACTCCACTATAGACTCGGAATTGAACTCTTGAATTCATAGAACGTATTTTCAAAACCATAAATACGTTATCCATTGTTATAATCATTACAATCAGTCAATCCTCTATCGATGACTTACTAACGAGCTGGGTGCAAATTACCGTTTTACCCCTCATCAGTATTTTATCCTTAACTCCCACTAAGTTCCTTATAAATGATATTTCCGTGAACTTAATCACAGAAATGAGATCTCAATCATTTAACCTTTTGAACAAAGCAATTAAGGAAATCATCTTTTCACTTCTCATACAGAAGTTATAGATTTCGTATCTATGAATAATACTCCCACTCAATTACACTAATAAATCTCCAAGATGTAAGTATAGGCTAGACCGTAGGGTAAGCTGGTAACGAACAAGTCAAAAGATTTAAATAATATAATTAGCAGAATATTATCACTCAGAATTAAGATCGGCTTAATATATGGTCAACGTTGTGACATTGATTAGATTTGATAACAACGATACTTATTTATCAATCAATAATCAATATCGGTCCTAGTCCGATGTAACTAAATACATCCGATCTTATCTACTTGGTCGATGCCTTGGACAAGACATCACACCCTGAATGTGTAAGTAGATCATATCGTAGATTGCCTAATCAGTGAAAATCCAATGCACTGATCTAATCTTAGGACTCGTTCTTTTGAACATATAATTACAACTATAATCCACTGTGACTTAGTCACTATAATTGTAACTATCCATATGTTCGGAATTTTATAAATGTTTGTGTTGACGCGGTTCTTCGGCAACAAATAATTAAGAGAAGAAGAGAAAGAGATTAGTACTTAAAAGTAGAACCGTCACAGATATGAAATCTTTGTGGAAAGAACTAGGTGACTCTAAACACGTTTTTAAGTGGTTCGAAGGTTAAAATCCTTCTACTCCACTAGTCAATATTATTGATCTTTTCTGGGTAATTGGTTTACAAAGTATATAGTTCTTACAAGACTATTTTTCCAACCCCCATCAACTCCCAGGGTATCCATATTTATAGGAGAAGGCACCTGGAAGTTGGTAGGGAGGTCATCTCGCGACCTTACCATTTGTCATATCAAGTCTGTGATATTCATGATTAATTCTTAAACCTGACACACAAGTGTGGTCTAATCAGTATGGAAGGAGATAATGGGCCGCACGGCCCAACTCATCCGTGGGTGTCTGAATACGCACGTTCCTGCTGCGTGTCCGAGAAGTCAGGGGGATATCGGACACGTGATGGCAGGATTATGCACGTTTATCTTGCGTGTTGACTTCCCATAGGGTCAGAGCTTCCTGAGAAGCTCGTCACTGGAGCAATCCATAACCCGAGCTTATCCGTCCGTGGTCGCCGGATGTTATTCCCAGCTCCTGGTGCAACAAGTGCGAGCTGGAAAGGGCCCGTCCTGGAAATAGAGCCTCTGGCCTGTGGGAACCTCGGACTAAATTATGTTTAGTCCGAGGCTCGTCCTGCTAAACAGCCCGTGGGAAAACCAGGGCGTACATCTGCCCCCCAAGCTCCTGCTCGTGGTTCATGACGTCAGATATGGGAGACCACAGTAGGGGCTTTTAAACTTCTCCCACAACCCTTCGTATTCCATGCTTTTCGCAGGCGTCTGATACGTGGAACGTCGTGGGTGGCGACGGTACACTCTACGAGAACCGCATTAAATGGCCTAGCCTACTGTCCAGCCGTCGTTTCACATTTCGAGTGGAGGGTCTCCCAAGGGCCTTTTACACGTGATCCTTCCCGTGTATAAAAAGGGGTGGTCATCCTACGCACGGGCCACCTTACCATTCAAAACCTCTCAAATTTCCTTCTTTTCTCTGACCTTCCGAAGAACAAAACCCTCATTTCCATTGCTCTCATCTTCTTCGTTCACGAAGCTTAGGCGTCCGAGTTCCTTCAAAACTTTGGAGACCACTGTGCCAACGAAGCTCCTACCAGCGCAGCGACCTCGCTCACCATCTAACCATATACTGTAAGTCTTCTGCCCCTGATTATTTTTTAGAGCATGCCACTGTAGCTTAGGTAAAAAAAATTTACTGTAGCCACATGCAGAGGTTTTCTGGGTCGCGCGGATATGGAGGGTGACAGCCCTTCTTAGATTAGGGCCCCCTTGCCATGGGACATCGCCTTAGAATACGGTTTTCATGGTTCTTTCTTAAGAACAATCTCTGGGTAGGATCCTTAGGAATTTTGGGTGCAAAAACCGGGTAGCTTAGGGAATACGCCTTAAAAGCGGTTTTGCCATGCCTTGCCTGTTGAAACTTTCCCCCTAAGGCAATTTTTTACTCTGAGTCCTCTGACACACGAATTCCGAGTAATCTGGGATCTGTTGAGGGCATAGGCGCGTGTTCCTTGGAACGCGTGGCACCACTCTCCACGGGCTGGGCTTACCCCAGCTCGTGTACTTAATACTTGCTTCACTCTCCTGCTTGGGTCGCCTTTTCTAAAGTGTTTTCTTTTGTTCGATAGGCGACCAGATGGCTCCAAAGAGAAATCTGCCACAGAAGAACGTGGGAAGTTCGGCCTCCCAGCAGGATAAAGGAAAGGCGGTGGTGACCAGCTCGCCAATTCCTCACTTTGGGCCGGCGGTGGAGAAGCAAGCCGAGGTGGCTCCTGACGCGTTTTTCGAGGCGGAGAGAATCGTCTCGAAGATAACCAGCCAGGCAAAGATCACCAAAATCTTCCTTAACCACAACATTCCTCTGGGGAAGACCTCCGTGATCGCCCGACCTGCTGCGGATGGGGAGCGGAGCTGCACGCCGCTCGACGAGTCGTTCGCGGCCTGGAGCGGGGAACACTTCAAGGCAGGGTTGGCCCCATTTCAGCTCCCCCCCAACTCATACCGTCTGCTGGCGGGACTGAGGTATTTGTTCCAAAAGCATGAGTGGGAGGTCCCCACTCCTGCTGATATTCTATATTTCTTCTGCCTCAAAGCCAGCCCGGACCAGCGGGGGCGAGGCGACGGGTTCTATTACTTAACCCGCTTCCCTAACACAGCAGCAGTGATCGAGCTGCCGAGCCATCCAAACGACTTCAAAGACCAGTTTTTTATGTCGACTGGGTTCCGAAACTGCGATCATCACTATTTCAACCGTCCTCGTAAGTGATCCTCGATTTAGCTCGCCTTTTAAAGGTTATCTTATTTTAGCTCGCCCCTTATTCCACTTCTGATTTCAACCAACCTTGCAGCCATTTACGCGAGGACCGGAAAGTCTGTGACCCTCGGGGGTCAATACGATACACTGGCGAACTTGCCCCCCAGTGAGAAAGACTACCGCGCGCTCGTAACGGACGAGACGATGGTATTTTGCAAGCTGATTTTCCCAAATCAGACTTTGAATTTGAAAAGGCCCGGGGGCTTCCCCCAGCCCGTGACAACAGACCGATCGTCGCGGAGGAGGTCGCAGACGACGAAGGCGAGGAAGAAGGTGAGGAAGTTCCTCTGGTGATGAACAGGAAGAGGACCTTGGAGGTCGCCCAGGGGATGAGCGAGGAGAGGGCCCAATCCGGAGCAGCCGCGGGTCCTTCCGGTCAAGGTAACTCTTACTTATTTAAGAACGTAGATAGGGCCACTGCAGACCCCCGGCTGGTTAGGTTCAACCCTAGGCAGCTCGTCCATCGTCACCCAAGGAATCCGCATCTGGACACGCTCCTGCTCCACTGCGTTGACCAGCTCGTGCTGGACAACCAAGAGAGTCGGCCTAAGGGTACCGTAGTAGTAGATAATACCCTAGCCTTTAGATCGGTCATTTTTTAGGAGTACGGGACCAATTTACGCACGTGGCCTGCGCTCCAGAGGGGCATCTATGCTCCGGGGATTAGGCAGTACGTAGAAGAGTCCAGCCCCGATTCAGAACCGGACCTAGAACCTTCGCCAGTTCGCGAGATAATCGTCCTAGGCTCTTCCAGCTCGGGGGTAGGGTTCCCTTAGTATTTGCTTTCTTATTGCCCTTGGACCTTTTGTCTTTATTTCTGCATGATTGCTAATAACCATGTTTTTTGTTCTTGGCAGAAGATATGTCTCAGCCCGGGAATAGTCTGCGGGGCGTTGTGTTCGGTGGGAATCCCCCAGCAGGGCCGAGGTTAAAGAGGCTTCGCGAGTCCAAGAGCTCGGCCGGGGCCTCCACCAAATCCCCGGCTAAGGAGAAGGAGAAAGCCCCGCCATCCCAGGTCGCGGGGGCGAACCTCCCTGTCGCCAGGACAGGACACATGCACCCGCCACCCCAACGATCTCCACTGGCCGCCCAGGACGGGGTAATAGAGGTCGGGAATCTGGCCGCGGCAGCCCCGGACGTGCGTATCCCGGTCGACCCCCGGGCTCTGGAGAAGATGCCCGAAGCATTCCGGGGTACGGTGTATGAGTCGGCTAGCTACGCCGTCAGCCACTATTACAATATCAGGGAGAAGGAGCTCCGGGCCATCGAAACAACGAGCCCGGTCCGAGTTATAGAGTCTGCGATGGACATGACCTTAACGGTAAAGTGCCCCCTTCTTTTAAGGCTTTAACACTCACACGCCGCCTTTTTACTTCCAGTTTGCTAATTTATCATTCTTTTCTTGCAGGGCATGGCTGCCGCCTATAGAGGCATTGTTAGGACCAAGGCCCAGCTCGAGGGTTTGGAAGCTGATCGCCAGACCGCCCTCCAGGAGTCTCAGGAGGCGAGAGACGCTCTGGCGGCCTCTAAAGCCGAGCTAGAGAAGATCCGCACTGAGAACCTAGAGCTTAAAAACTCCCTGGCCGCGTTCGAGCTAGAGAAGATCCGCTCCGAGAACCAGGAGCTTAAAAACTCCCTGGCCGCATCGCGGACAGATCTTGAGGCGGCGAAGGCCGAAGCCCAGGCCTCCCTGAAAGACGAGCGGGTCGTGTCGGAGCAGTCCTTACAAGACCTGTTCTATCACTGCTGGTCCCACAATCCGGACGCGGACTTTTCTTTCATGCCGCCGGACCTCTGGGCATTCTTGTTGCCGCGGCTTCAAGCTCGCCTGAATAAGGAGGTTCCTCCATCGGAGACTGGAGAGGCCTCTGCCGCGGCGGAGCAGGATGAGACCGCGACCTCCAAAGGGCCAACTGATGGGGCTTAGGACACTTCTTGTTTAAGTATTTTGAACTCTTTCTATTGTAATTTTCTTTTTATGTGAGGCGTTTCCGCCTCGAGACAATTTGTTCAGCCAGCTTTACATATATATTTTTATGCATTTGGTCAGAATTCATCTCTTTATTTTTATGAACTTAGTTCGAGTTAACTTTATCCGTATCCCGGGCTCTTTAAAGAAGATCCGCGTTCAACAAATTTTTGTTAACTTCTAAGTTTTATGACCTGGTTAAGACCAGGAACTTATTTTGAAAAAACTTAGTTCGCGTCAACTTTTATCCGTATCCCGGGCTCTTTAAAGAAGAACCGCGGTCAACAAATTTTTGTTAACTTCTAAGTTTTATGACCTGGTTAAGACCAGGAACTTATTTTGAAAAAACTTAGTTCGCGTCAACTTTTATCCGTATCCCGGGCTCTTTAAAGAAGAACCGCGGTCAACAAATTTTTGTTAACTTCTAAGTTTTATGACCTGGTTAAGACCAGGAACTTATTTTGAAAAAACTTAGTTCGAGTCAACTTTTATCCGTATCCCGGGCTCTTTAAAGGAGAACCGCGGTCAACAAATTTTTGTTAACTTCTAAGTTTTATGACCTGGTTAAGACCAGGAACTTATTTTGAAAAAACTTAGTTCGCGTCAACTTTTATCCGTATCCCGGGCTCTTTAAAGAAGAACCGCGGTCAACAAATTTTTGTTAACTTCTAAGTTTTATGACCTGGTTAAGACCAGGATAGGACTTAGCTTGTGATAACTCTTATCCGTAGATAAAAATTAACACCTAAGTCGTTAAGGAGACCTGGATATATCCGGGTACCATATGCCCCCCAAGTAACTGGGAAAGGGTCTTTCGTTGTTACTTTAAAATTACACTTGCAAATAACGAGAAACATTTGATTTTTATTTATACATGGAAGGTGACCTTCTAGGCCTTACAAATGTTCATTGATAATATTTCTTTAGGTGGATAGCATTCCAAGTCCGCGGGACCGCCCCTCCACCAAGTCGAGCTAACTTATAAGCTCCCTCTTTGATGACTTCGATGACCTGGTATGGTCCTTCCCAGCTTGGTCCCAAAACCCCATCTTTGGGATCTTTCCCGGCCAGGAAAACTCTCCTCAAGACCAAATCGCCGACGCTAAAGGCACGTCTTTTGACCTTAGTGTTGAAGTAGCGAGTGCTTTTCTGTTGATAATGGGCGAGCTGGAGTTGTGAATCCTCTCGCCTTTCATCCACTAAATCTAAGGAGTGGCATAGGAGCTCGTGATTCTCGTCTTGGCCGTAGGACCGGATCCTGTGCGACAGGACCCTCACCTCCACGGGGAGGACTGCTTCACTTCCAAAGGTTAGGGAGAAAGGAGTGTGGCCCGTGGGAGTCCGATGTGAGGTCCTATAGGCCCACAGAACTTGGGGGAGCTGTTCTGGCTAGATCCCCTTTGCCTCATCTAGCCTCTTCTTGAGGCTCGCCTTCAGAGTTTTATTGACAGCCTCGACCTGGCCGTTCGCCTGGGGATAGGCCACGGACGAGAAGCTTTTCACAATTCCGTGCTTCTCACAAAATTCTGTGAACAGATCGCTGTCAAATTGAGTACCATTGTCGGAGACGATCTTTTTAGGTAGGCCAAATCGACATATGATGCTTTTAACCACGAAGTCTAGCACCTTTTTCGATGTTATTGTCGCCAACGGCTCTGCTTCGGCCCACTTGGTGAAGTAGTCAATGGCTACCACGGCGTAACGGACCCCGCCCTTTCCGGTGGGCAGGGCGCCTATTAGATCTATCCCCCAAATGGCGAAGGGCCAGGGAGACGAGATCATTTTTAGCTCGGTCGGAGGAGCTCGTGCAACCGCAGCGAACCGCTGACACTTGTCGCACTTTTTTACATATGAGATCGAGTCTTTGGACAGAGTCGGCCAGTAATAACCCTGCCGAAGGATCTTCAAGGCCAGGCTTTGCCCCCCAGTGTGATCTCCGCAGAATCCGTCATGAACTTCTTGCAGGACGGCCTTCGCTTCACTTGGAAGAACGCACCGGAGGAGGGGTAAGGAATGCCCACGTCGGTACAACACCCCCTCGACTAGCGTATACCTCGGAGCTTGATAAAGGACTCGTCGTGCGTCGTTGCGCCCTTCGGGTAACTTGCCCTCGACGAGGTACTCAACAATGGGAGTCATCAGGCCATTGTTGCGCCCTTTGGGATGATTGACATCAGGCCGACCTGGATGTATGACATAACAACGAAAGACCCTTTCCCAGTTACTTGGGGGGCATATGGTACCCGGATATATCCAGGTCTCCTTAACGACTTAGGTGTTAATTTTTATCTACGGATAAGAGTTATCACAAGCTAAGTCCTATCCTGGTCTTAACCAGGTCATAAAACTTAGAAGTTAACAAAAATTTGTTGACCGCGGTTCTTCTTTAAAGAGCCCGGGATACGGATAAAAGTTGACGCGAACTAAGTTTTTTCAAAATAAGTTCCTGGTCTTAACCAGGTCATAAAACTTAGAAGTTAACAAAAATTTGTTGACCGCGGTTCTCCTTTAAAGAGCCCGGGATACGGATAAAAGTTGACTCGAACTAAGTTTTTTCAAAATAAGTTCCTGGTCTTAACCAGGTCATAAAACTTAGAAGTTAACAAAAATTTGTTGACCGCGGTTCTTCTTTAAAGAGCCCGGGATACGGATAAAAGTTGACGCGAACTAAGTTTTTTCAAAATAAGTTCCTGGTCTTAACCAGGTCATAAAACTTAGAAGTTAACAAAAATTTGTTGACCGCGGTTCTTCTTTAAAGAGCCCGGGATACGGATAAAAGTTGACGCGAACTAAGTTTTTTCAAAATAAGTTCCTGGTCTTAACCAGGTCATAAAACTTAGAAGTTAACAAAAATTTGTTGAACGCGGATCTTCTTTAAAGAGCCCGGGATACGGATAAAGTTAACTCGAACTAAGTTCATAAAAATAAAGAGATGAATTCTGACCAAATGCATAAAAATATATATGTAAAGCTGGCTGAACAAATTGTCTCGAGGCGGAAACGCCTCACATAAAAAGAAAATTACAATAGAAAGAGTTCAAAATACTTAAACAAGAAGTGTCCTAAGCCCCATCAGTTGGCCCTTTGGAGGTCGCGGTCTCATCCTGCTCCGCCGCGGCAGAGGCCTCTCCAGTCTCCGATGGAGGAACCTCCTTATTCAGGCGAGCTTGAAGCCGCGGCAACAAGAATGCCCAGAGGTGCGGCGGCATGAAAGAAAAGTCCGCGTCCGGATTGTGGGACCAGCAGTGATAGAACAGGTCTTGTAAGGACTGCTCCGACACGACCCGCTCGTCTTTCAGGGAGGCCTGGGCTTCGGCCTTCGCCGCCTCAAGATCTGTCCGCGATGCGGCCAGGGAGTTTTTAAGCTCCTGGTTCTCGGAGCGGATCTTCTCTAGCTCGGACGCGGCCAGGGAGTTTTTAAGCTCTAGGTTCTCAGTGCGGATCTTCTCTAGCTCGGCTTTAGAGGCCGCCAGAGCGTCTCTCGCCTCCTGAGACTCCTGGAGGGCGGTCTGGCGATCAGCTTCCAAACCCTCGAGCTGGGCCTTGGTCCTAACAATGCCTCTATAGGCGGCAGCCATGCCCTGCAAGAAAAGAATGATAAATTAGCAAACTGGAAGTAAAAAGGCGGCGTGTGAGTGTTAAAGCCTTAAAAGAAGGGGGCACTTTACCGTTAAGGTCATGTCCATCGCAGACTCTATAACTCGGACCGGGCTCGTTGTTTCGATGGCCCGGAGCTCCTTCTCCCTGATATTGTAATAGTGGCTGACGGCGTAGCTAGCCGACTCATACACCGTACCCCGGAATGCTTCGGGCATCTTCTCCAGAGCCCGGGGGTCGACCGGGATACGCACGTCCGGGGCTGCCGCGGCCAGATTCCCGACCTCTATTACCCCGTCCTGGGCAGCCAGTGGAGATCGTTGGGGTGGCGGGTGCATGTGTCCTGTCCTGGCGACAGGGAGGTTCGCCCCCGCGACCTGGGATGGCGGGGCTTTCTCCTTCTCCTTAGCCGGGGATTTGGTGGAGGCCCCGGCCGAGCTCTTGGACTCGCGAAGCCTCTTTAACCTCGGCCCTGCTGGGGGATTCCCACCGAACACAACGCCCCGCAGACTATTCCCGGGCTGAGACATATCTTCTGCCAAGAACAAAAAACATGGTTATTAGCAATCATGCAGAAATAAAGACAAAAGGTCCAAGGGCAATAAGAAAGCAAATACTAAGGGAACCCTACCCCCGAGCTGGAAGAGCCTAGGACGATTATCTCGCGAACTGGCGAAGGTTCTAGGTCCGGTTCTGAATCGGGGCTGGACTCTTCTACGTACTGCCTAATCCCCGGAGCATAGATGCCCCTCTGGAGCGCAGGCCACGTGCGTAAATTGGTCCCGTACTCCTAAAAAATGACCGATCTAAAGGCTAGGGTATTATCTACTACTACGGTACCCTTAGGCCGACTCTCTTGGTTGTCCAGCACGAGCTGGTCAACGCAGTGGAGCAGGAGCGTGTCCAGATGCGGATTCCTTGGGTGACGATGGACGAGCTGCCTAGGGTTGAACCTAACCAGCCGGGGGTCTGCAGTGGCCCTATCTACGTTCTTAAATAAGTAAGAGTTACCTTGACCGGAAGGACCCGCGGCTGCTCCGGATTGGGCCCTCTCCTCGCTCATCCCCTGGGCGACCTCCAAGGTCCTCTTCCTGTTCATCACCAGAGGAACTTCCTCACCTTCTTCCTCGCCTTCGTCGTCTGCGACCTCCTCCGCGACGATCGGTCTGTTGTCACGGGCTGGGGGAAGCCCCCGGGCCTTTTCAAATTCAAAGTCTGATTTGGGAAAATCAGCTTGCAAAATACCATCGTCTCGTCCGTTACGAGCGCGCGGTAGTCTTTCTCACTGGGGGGCAAGTTCGCCAGTGTATCGTATTGACCCCCGAGGGTCACAGACTTTCCGGTCCTCGCGTAAATGGCTGCAAGGTTGGTTGAAATCAGAAGTGGAATAAGGGGCGAGCTAAAATAAGATAACCTTTAAAAGGCGAGCTAAATCGAGGATCACTTACGAGGACGGTTGAAATAGTGATGATCGCAGTTTCGGAACCTAGTCGACATAAAAAACTGGTCTTTGAAGTCGTTTGGATGGCTCGGCAGCTCGATCACTGCTGCTGTGTTAGGGAAGCGGGTTAAGTAATAGAACCCGTCGCCTCGCCCCCGCTGGTCCGGGCTGGCTTTGAGGCAGAAGAAATATAGAATATCAGCAGGAGTGGGGACCTCCCACTCATGCTTTTGGAACAAATACCTCAGTCCCGCCAGCAGACGGTATGAGTTGGGGGGGAGCTGAAATGGGGCCAACCCCACATAGTTCAGAAAATCAGCAAAATACTGATCCAGGGGGAGGAAGGCCCCTGCCTTGAAGTGTTCCCCGCTCCAGGCCGCGAACGACTCGTCGAGCGGCGTGCAGCTCCGCTCCCCATCCGCAGCAGGTCGGGCGATCACGGAGGTCTTCCCCAGAGGAATGTTGTGGTTAAGGAAGATTTTGGTGATCTTTGCCTGGCTGGTTATCTTCGAGACGATTCTCTCCGCCTCGAAAAACGCGTCAGGAGCCACCTCGGCTTGCTTCTCCACCGCCGGCCCAAAGTGAGGAATTGGCGAGCTGGTCACCACCGCCTTTCCTTTATCCTGCTGGGAGGCCGAACTTCCCACGTTCTTCTGTGGCAGATTTCTCTTTGGAGCCATCTGGTCGCCTATCGAACAAAAGAAAACACTTTAGAAAAGGCGACCCAAGCAGGAGAGTGAAGCAAGTATTAAGTACACGAGCTGGGGTAAGCCCAGCCCGTGGAGAGTGGTGCCACGCGTTCCAAGGAACACGCGCCTATGCCCTCAACAGATCCCAGATTACTCGGAATTCGTGTGTCAGAGGACTCAGAGTAAAAAATTGCCTTGGGGGGAAAGTTTCAACAGGCAAGGCATGGCAAAACCGCTTTTAAGGCGTATTCCCTAAGCTACCCGGTTTTTGCACCCAAAATTCCTAAGGATCCTACCCAGAGATTGTTCTTAAGAAAGAACCATGAAAACCGTATTCTAAGGCGATGTCCCATGGCAAGGGGCCCTAATCTAAGAAGGGCTGTCACCCTCCATATCCGCGCGACCCAGAAAACCTCTGCATGTGGCTACAGTAAATTTTTTTTACCTAAGCTACAGTGGCATGCTCTAAAAAATAATCAGGGGCAGAAGACTTACAGTATATGGTTAGATGGTGAGCGAGGTCGCTGCGCTGGTAGGAGCTTCGTTGGCACAGTGGTCTCCAAAGTTTTGAAGGAACTCGGACGCCTAAGCTTCGTGAACGAAGAAGATGAGAGCAATGGAAATGAGGGTTTTGTTCTTCGGAAGGTCAGAGAAAAGAAGGAAATTTGAGAGGTTTTGAATGGTAAGGTGGCCCGTGCGTAGGATGACCACCCCTTTTTATACACGGGAAGGATCACGTGTAAAAGGCCCTTGGGAGACCCTCCACTCGAAATGTGAAACGACGGCTGGACAGTAGGCTAGGCCATTTAATGCGGTTCTCGTAGAGTGTACCGTCGCCACCCACGACGTTCCACGTATCAGACGCCTGCGAAAAGCATGGAATACGAAGGGTTGTGGGAGAAGTTTAAAAGCCCCTACTGTGGTCTCCCATATCTGACGTCATGAACCACGAGCAGGAGCTTGGGGGGCAGATGTACGCCCTGGTTTTCCCACGGGCTGTTTAGCAGGACGAGCCTCGGACTAAACATAATTTAGTCCGAGGTTCCCACAGGCCAGAGGCTCTATTTCCAGGACGGGCCCTTTCCAGCTCGCACTTGTTGCACCAGGAGCTGGGAATAACATCCGGCGACCACGGACGGATAAGCTCGGGTTATGGATTGCTCCAGTGATGAGCTTCTCAGGAAGCTCTGACCCTATGGGAAGTCAACACGCAAGATAAACGTGCATAATCCTGCCATCACGTGTCCGATATCCCCCTGACTTCTCGGACACGCAGCAGGAACGTGCGTATTCAGACACCCACGGATGAGTTGGGCCGTGCGGCCCATTATCTCCTTCCATACTGATTAGACCACACTTGTGTGTCAGGTTTAGGAATTAATCATGAATATCACAGACTTGATATGACAAATGGTAAGGTCGCGAGATGACCTCCCTACCAACTTCCAGGTGCCTTCTCCTATAAATATGGATACCCTGGGAGTTGATGGGGGTTGGAAAAATAGTCTTGTAAGAACTATATACTTTGTAAACCAATTACCCAGAAAAGATCAATAATATTGACTAGTGGAGTAGAAGGATTTTAACCTTCGAACCACTTAAAAACGTGTTTAGAGTCACCTAGTTCTTTCCACAAAGATTTCATATCTGTGACGGTTCTACTTTTAAGTACTAATCTCTTTCTCTTCTTCTCTTAATTATTTGTTGCCGAAGAACCGCGTCAACACAAACATTTATAAAATTCCGAACATATGGATAGTTACAATTATAGTGACTAGGTCACAGTGGATTATAGTTGTAATTATATGTTCAAAAGAACGAGTCCTAAGATTAGATCAGTGCATTGGATTTTCACTGATTAGGCAATCTACGATATGATCTACTTACACATTCAGGGTGTGATGTCTTGTCCAAGGCATCGACCAAGTAGATAAGATCGGATGTATTTAGTTACATCGGACTAGGACCGATATTGATTATTGATTGATAAATAAGTATCGTTGTTATCAAATCTAATCAATGTCACAACGTTGACCATATATTAAGCCGATCTTAATTCTGAGTGATAATATTCTGCTAATTATATTATTTAAATCTTTTGACTTGTTCGTTACCAGCTTACCCTACGGTCTAGCCTATACTTACATCTTGGAGATTTATTAGTGTAATTGAGTGGGAGTATTATTCATAGATACGAAATCTATAACTTCTGTATGAGAAGTGAAAAGATGATTTCCTTAATTGCTTTGTTCAAAAGGTTAAATGATTGAGATCTCATTTCTGTGATTAAGTTCACGGAAATATCATTTATAAGGAACTTAGTGGGAGTTAATGATAAAATACTGATGAGGGGTAAAACGGTAATTTGCACCCAGCTCGTTAGTAAGTCATCGATAGAGGATTGACTGATTGTAATGGTTATAACAATGGATAACGTATTTATGGTTTTGAAAATACGTTCTATGAATTCAAGAGTTCAATTCCGAGTCTATAGTGGAGTCACGAGGAATTAATAAGGTAGTGAAATTATTCGTAAATAAATTCACGGTAACTTGTTGGAGCTTGATTTCATGGATCCATGGTCCCCGCATCACCTTTGAGTAAATCATCTAGAATGTCTCAATTAATTGATTTAATTATCAATTAGGATTTTTAAAAGTTGACTAGGTCAATTTTGGAAAATTTACAGAGATATGAGATTTAGAGAATAAAAGAGAATATTTGGGTAAATTTATTAATATTGATAAATTGGTATCAATATAAATAAATAATATTAAATCAAGTTTCAAATTATAATTAGTTAATTTGAATAAGGATTTAATTAATTAATTAAAAATTAAATAAATAAAAAGTTTTGAATTTAGGCCCAGTTGGGATTTAAATTCAAAATAAAGAGATTGGGCCCAAGTTCATTTATGGCAGCCCAAGGCTTTTAGTTTTGTTTATTATTTTTAATTAATTTAAATTTAAATAAATCCCATTAAGTTGCCTATATAAGGAATATGATATCTAGGGTTTTTAGAAGCAAGTCAGTCTCAGTTGATTTGGGTAAGTGAAAACCTAGACACTCTAATCCTTTCTTAGCCACAATCTCTTCTTCTTTTCTAGATCTCTATCTCATGTGTTGAGAGCCAGCCCACACTAGTTCTAGATTAATCAAAGGCTTGGTGAGGAAGACTGTGTTGCTGATCTTGTTCAATCTCTTGATAATACTCTGCTACAGAATGGAATCAAGGGTTAGAGAGATTGAAGGATGGAGTTGTTCCAGTTCCGCTGCGTAATGTAAGTTTTTACTTTACTTTGTATTTGTATCAATTTCATAGGAGCATGTTCTAGGAATTTGCATGTTTGTTTGATAATATGTAAATTGCATGAAAATAAATAAAGATCCTGCAATTAGTTTTTCCTACACCTTGGTACCCTGAAGATACCTCATGACCTTCTTAGCTGCTTTCCAGTGACTAAGTCCAGGATCACTAAAGTATCTACCCAACACACCAACAACAAAAGCAATGTCTGGGCGTGTGCATACTTGAGCATACATCAAGCTACCTACAAGTGACGCATAAGGAATAATCTTCATTTCATCTCTCTCTTTATCATTTTGTGGACATTGGGCCTTTGAGAACTTATCACCCTTCACTATCGGTGCCTTCCCAGGAAAACATGCATGCATATTGAATCTTTTCAAGATCCGATCAATGTAAGTCTTCTGAGACAAACGAAGAATACCATTAGCCCTATCCCGAAGAATCTGAATCCCAAGCACATAGGAAGCCTTACCAAGATCCTTCATATCAAAATGGCTAAACAAAAGTTGTTTCGTCTCAGACAACAGATCAGAATTATTAGATGCAAGCAGGATGTCATCAACATACAATACTAGAAAAATAAAGCTGCTCCCACTGACCTTCATGTATATACATTGATCTACTACATTCTCCTTGAAGCCATTTGCAGTGACAATCATATCGAACTTGAGATACCACTGCCTCGATGCTTGTTTAAGCCCATAGATAGACTTTTTGAGCTTGCAAACTGTAGAGTCCAAGAACTTTACTTAGCTAGTTAGATAGTAGTATTATAGTATGTATAGTGTTATCTTTGTAACTGTGGATTTTTGGTTCAGACCGGGAATGATTTGGACACTCATAGTAGTACTTATAGATTTTCTAAGTTTAACCTATAGTTTAAGAATATTAAGTATAACCTAAGGTTTGATTATATGACTGATATTAAGGATAATATTTGTTATACTATAAGGTTTAGATGAGGACCAATAGGATTTTAAGCACATGTTATGAATGGGTGATTAAGGATTAAGTATTTTGAGGATTTAATTTAATAAGGAGTAAAATTTGAATGCAATAGGGTCAGCCAGCAGCTTTGAATACGTTGAGGGCTTAGTCAAGGCTGTTTACTCCATTCAAACTTAGCTAAAAATGTGTAATTTCGTGTTTAAATATTCATCGTGTGCCGATATATCGCAGCTATAGGAGGCGATATATTACAACACGTATATACGGAAAACACGAAACAATGCACGGTCGCCTCGGGCATACTGGCCCAGGCGATATATCGCCTACAGGGGGCGATATATCGCCTCCTTCAGCATAATTCAAATGTTTTTGAATTCTTTTTCCTTTCAGCCATTCAACTTCTTCATAAGTCCAGCATCTTTTGAACGAGTCTTCAGCCTCTGCTGAACGATTATTCAAATTATTTTCACCTAAAAAGCTATTATTTTTATTCAAGTAAAATTAAGATTCCTTCATTCCCAAACTCTATAAATAGGACCTAGTACCCAGCCATTATTCACCTTTTACTCTAAGTTCAGAAGCTGCAAGTGCTAGGAGAGTGTGAGAGTTAAACACTTGGGTGGGGAAATCATAAGCTTAATCATCATAAGCTTATCAAACACTTTGGGAAGTAAGATTTCATAGTATTTCGGTTCGAGGGTTAGATTGATCTACAAGTCCTCAAGGTATTCAACACACTCTAGTTCATTGGTTTTATGTTATGTTTCCCTTTCTCTTAGTCTTCTAACCTCATTCTTATTTTGGTTAGGGAATATAAGTTCTTGAGCACATAAGTTTTGGTAAGTATGACTTTCAATGGTTTAGTCTTTCCATTCCTTTCATTTCATCTCTTTTTCTTCATTAGACTCACCCTGTTATATATGGTTTTAGGAGTGTTCCAAAAAGTCCCAATGCTGTCCTCTTATCCCGGTAACTTTGGTTAGGAAAATAGGATAGAATCTATATGTTTTATGCTTATGTTATCTTATGTGTTATGTTATGAAATATGTTATAAATATGTTATGAATATGTATGTTTGTAGGCTTGGGCATATGACCCATATGACTAACAAGACCCCAAATGGGTTATGGGCATATGACCTACTTAGCTAGTAGGACCCCACTAATCCCATGGGCATATGCCTTGTTTAGTCTATGGGACCCCAAGTAATAATGGCCATTATAATAAGTGTATGTAATAAGTGTTATGATATGTCTTTATGTTTATTATGAAATTTATGTTTATGACTATGTGTTAGATTTTCCTTGCTGGGCATTAGGCTCATTCCTTTTTGTTTTATGTGCAGGAAAATAGCTTTAGAGGCGATCAGGTTCGTGGATGCTTGGGATTGTGTATCGATGGTGAATGGAGTCAAGGAGCCGAGCGTTATTCGATTCGAGGATGTAGTTTTGTTTTATGTCTTTTTACATGTATTTTCCGCACTATTTATGTAATGTCTTTTTATTTTAAATTATGTTTTTGTTTTTAAGACAATGGGATCCCATATCCTACTTATTTATGAAAGTAACTCTATTTCTACAAGTTTCCAATAAAGTATGGTATTTTCGCAAAAATGTAAATTTTATGTATAGTTTCGTTAATGGTCCAAAAGTCTAGAGTAGTGGCTCATTACAATGTTAGTCCAAAGATTGACTTATTGTTTGACATAATTTATTGTCAATGTTTGATTGCTACAATAAGAGTATCGCTTACAGTTAATATTATTGTCCAAAGACTTAATATTAATGTTGTGATTGGTATCTTGAGATGATATTAACCAAATTTTGAATTTATTGTTTGATTATGCACATTGATGTGAGCTTTTTTTTTTTTTTTTTTCTATATTCAGCTAGTTCATCTTCTGCTGCCTCAATATCTGCTAATATTAATTCTATTCCTATGCTTAATGGGACCAATTTCAAGGATTGGAAATGAACTTACTTATAGTTTTGGGATGTATGGATTTAGACCATGCATTAAGGGATGAACAACCTGCACCTTTCACTAAGGAAAGCACCGGTGATGAGAAAACGAATTTTGAGAGGTGGGATCGTTCAAATCGCATGAGTTTAATGATTATGAAACATAGCATTCCAGAAGCCTTTTTGGGGCACAGAATCCGAAGGGATTACTAAGGCCAAGAATTTCCTTGAACAAATTGAGGAACGTTTTGCTAAAAATGATAAGGTTGAAATGACAACACTTCTAGGTTCTTTGATGACCATGAAGTATAAGGGTCAAGGAAATGTAAGGGAGTACATTATGGAAATGCATCATATTGTCTCAAGGCTTAAGACACTTAAGATCGAGTTTTCTGATGATGTGCTTGTGCTTATGGTTTTGTTAACGCTTCCTGCACACTTTAACCAATTTAAAATTAGTTATAACTGTTAAAAGGAGAAATGGACTCTCAATGAACTCATTTCTCACTGTGTGCAAGAGGAAGAAAGGTTAAAAAAAGACAAAACTGAAAGTGCTCACTTGGCCACTGCCTCTAAGGATAAGGGCAAGAAAAGGAAATCTGAGAATGAAGCTACTAAGGGTCCAACCCAAAAGAAACAACAGAAGGATTCAGAAGGTTGTTACTTTTGCAACAAGCCTGGACATGTGAAGAAAGATTGTGCCAAGTATCACGCATGGCGTGCAAAGAATGGTATGATTCTTACTTTGGTCTGTTCTGAGGTTAATTTAGCTTCAGTACCTAGGAACACTTGGTGGATAGATTCTGGTTCTACTACTCACATAAGTGTTTCTATGAAGGGTTGCCTGAGCTACCGAAAGCCAAGTGATGGTGAAAGACACATCTTCGTGGGCGATGGAAAATCGGTGGAAGTAGAAGCAATTGGGCATTTTAGGTTGTTGTTAGGAACTGGTTTTTATTTGGATTTGAAAGAAACTTTTGTTGTACTGTCTTTTAGACGGAATTTAATTTCTGTTTCTTTGTTGGACAAATTTGGATATTCTTGTTCTTTTGGAAACAATCAGTTTAATTTGTCTTTAAATTCAAATGTTGTTGGAACTGGTTACTTGAATGCTCATGAAAACCTTTATTTGCTAGAAACAATTGCATCCTATAATGAAACCTTGCATGTGGAATCACGTGGTACTAAGTGCAAATTAAATAAGGAAAATTCAGCGTCATTATGGCATAAGCGCTTAGGTCATATCTCAAAAAGTAGAGTTGAGCGCCTTGTGTCTGATGGCATTTTAAAATCTCTTGACTTCACAAACTTTGATGTTTGTGTCGATTATATCAAGGGAAAACAGACCAAAACTAAGAGATTAGGTGCCAACAGATCTTAAGATGTCTTAGAATTGATTCATACAAATATTTGTGGGCCATTCCCTACATCATCATGGAATGGTCAACAATATTTCATATCATTCATAGACGATTACTCACGTTATGGGTACCTATATCTCATTCATGAAAAGTCCCAGTCTGTGGATGTGTTCAAAGCTTATAAAGCTGAAGTTGAGAATCAACTCAACAAAAGGATTAAAAATGTCAGATCTGATCGTGGTGGTGAGTACTACGGTTGATATGATGGCTCCGGCGAACAACATCCAGGACCGTTTGCTAAATTCCTAGAGGAATGCGGTATTGTCCCACAGTACACCATGCCAGGATCACCTAGCATGAATGGCGTTGCTGAAAGACGTAATAGGACTCCTAAGGATATGGTAAGAAGTATGATTGATGATTCTACCTTACCCTAGTCCCTCTGGGGAGAAGCATTAAAGACAGCAACTTACATTCTGAATAGAGTACCAACTAAAGCAGTTGCAAAAACACCTTATGAGCTTTGGACAGGTCGAAAGCCTAGTCTAAAACACTTTCACATTTGGGGATGTCCAGCTAAGGCAAGGCCTTATAAGCCACATGAACAAAAATTGGACTCCAAAACATTGAACAACTACTTTATTGGTTATTCTGAGCGATCTAGGGGCTATAAGTTTTATGATCCCACAATTAAAAATATTTTTGAGACGGGAACTGCAACATTTTTTGAGGATGTTGAGTTTGGGGGGAAAAATAAGGTTAGAGACATTGCTTTTGAGGAGGAATTTAGTTCAAACTCAGTTTCTACTATCATTTTTGACAATGTTCAGGCTTCTACACCTATCATTGTTCAAGAAATGAATCCAGAACCTCAACAAGACAATGTTGAACAACCCCCAAATCAAGATGAGGTAATTGTTCCAGAAGAACAAACTCAACAACCTCAAGAACCAAAGCCATTATGAAGGTCCACAAGAGAAAGAAGAAATTCCATTTCAAATGATTATGTTGTATTTCTTCAAGAACATGAGGATGACAATGGAATGATGGAAGATGATCCAATCAATTTTCATCAGGCCATTAAAAGTTCTAACTCTCAAAAGTGGATTGATGCCATGAAAGAAGAGTATAAGTCTATGCAAGACAATAAAGTTTGGGAACTTGTCCCATTACCAGACGGTGCAAAACCAATTGGTTGTAAATGGATATTTAAAACCAAGAAGGATGCAAATGGTAATGTGGAGAGGTATAAAGCGCGTCTTGTAGCTAAAGGCTATACTCAGAAAGAAGGCTGTTATCCCCAAAAATTGGAGATCGATGATGTGGCAATAAAGGTGACAAGTGGCAGTACATGGTCAGTAAAAGACACATTAATAGTCAATAAATATATTGGCTCCTCAGAGTTGTGATAAAGTGATCTGGCTTAGGAGTAGCCCAGTAGGCCATTGAAGACTTTTGACTGGCTTAAGAAATGTCATGACCGACTAGGCATGACCTTGTCCGACCAGTCACGTGTTTGTCTACCCAGGCATGACCTTGTCTGCCCAGGCAAGACCATGTCCGACCAGTCATGACCATGTCCGACCAGTCATGACCTATCTGCTCAGCCAAGTGCGTGTCTGCCCAGCCAAGTGCACGACTGCCCAGTAAAGGTGTGCTTGACCAGCTTGAATGAGATATGGGTCGACCAGATAGAGGAGGTCTACGTCAAGATTCCCAGAAACGGCTTCAACAGCTTGCGCGAGAATCTCTCATTTATCCCACAGATTTGGTGTACTGTTACATTTTGAATATTGTTGTAATTTAAATATAATGAGAATAATAAAATATCCTGATTATGGGGGGATATCATCTGTACGATCCTAAGCCTATAAATACAAGGCTTATGACATCATAAAATGGATTCTTCTTTTCTGAGACTTTGGGAATTTGGGGGGCTTTTGATTTGAACTCTTATTTTCTAGAGAGAGAAAGTGCTTGTAGTGGAGAGAGTTCTTGTATTCTTTTAATCTGTACTGAAGAAACTCAGTTGACTCAGGTTCATCTGATCTTGAGTACAGATCTATAATCACAACTCTGAGTGGATTAGGCTATTACCAACATATTGGGGCTGAACCACTATAAAAATTACGTGTGTTATTTACTTTCTTTTCAAAACCGTCTGTGTCGTTTTATTTCTCTTGAAGGTTTCATCGTTTTTGACGTTTTCACGTTGTTGGCCAAAAACGCGGTCAACAAAGGCATTGATTATACAGAGACTTTCTCTCCAGTTTCATCAAAAGACTCTTTTAGAACAATAATGGCACTTGTTTCTCACCTTGATCTTGAGTTACATCAGATGGATGTTAAAACCGTGTTTCTCAATGGAGAAATTGACGAGACAATTTATATGGTTCAACCAAAAAACTTTGTGTCAGGAGACCCAAAGAATATGGTTTGCAAATTGACAAAATCCATCTATGGACTCAAGCAAGTTTCTCGTCAATGGTATCACAAATTTCACCAAGTAATTATCTCATTCGGTTTTGAGATGAATGTTGTTGATGATTGTGTATATCACAAGTTCAGTGGGAGTAAGTATATATTCCTGGTTCTATATGTCGATGACATATTGCTTGCCACTAATGATATAGGCTTATTGCACGAAACCAAGAGATTTCTATCTAAGCATTTTGAGATGAAAGATCTTGGGGACGCCTCTTTTGTATTAGGAATTCAGATACATCGAGATCGTTCTCGAGGTATTCTTGGATTATCACAAAAGAGCTATATCGATAAAGTACTCAAAAGATTTGGCATGCAAGATTGTAGACCAGGTGATACCCCTGTTGCTAAAGGAGACAAATTCAGTCTTAGTTAGTGCCCTAAAAGTAGCCTTGAAATTCAGGATATGCAAAAGATTCCTTATGCATCAGCTGTTGGGAATCTGATGTATGCTTAAGTTTGTACGCGTCCGGATATTGTGTACATTTTTGGAATGTTAGGCAGATATTTAAGCAACCTTGGTGTGGACCATTGGATAGCAGCCAAGAGGGTTATGAGGTATCTTCAGAGAACAAAAGGTTACATGCTCACATATAAGAAATCATATCGTTTGGAGGTCGCAGGGTATTCTGATTTTGATTTCGGTGGGTGCCAAGATAGCAGAAAGTCTACATCAGGCTATATTTACATGTTAGCTGGAGGAGCTATTTCTTGGAAAAGTGCCAAACAGACACTTGTAGCTTCTTCCACTATGGCAGCAGAATTTGTAGCATGCTATGAGGCATCGAATCATGGAATATGGCTACGAAACTTTGTCACTAGGCTGCACATTTTGGAGAATGTAGAAAGACCACTCAAGTTATTTTGTGACAATAATTCAGCAGTATTATATTCCAACAACAACATGAGCTCATCCAAGTCAAAACATATTGACATAAAGTTCCTAGTTGTGAAAGAAAGAGTGCAGAGTGGGCAAATATCCATAGAGCACATTGGGACACACTCCCTGATAGCGGATCCGCTCACAAAGGGATTACCACCCAAGGTCTTTCATGAGCACATTGCTCATATGGGTGTGGTATTGTTTGAGGATATCATGATTTAGTGGGAGTTTGTATTTTATTTTCTTTATGTTTATTTCATACATTTATGTACTTGGTTATTTTCTGATCAGAAATGAAGTTTTTCAATTCATTCACTCTGTTTTTGTTATTCTTACCTCACTAAAGTTTAAGGAGGACTAGTTGGAAATAGACATGTTTGGCTCACATTGCATGTAATCTTCATGCTACGCATCCATGATTGATCTATGTCATTTGACTGTATTTGTATATGTGACCATTGATGGGTTTAGTCATGATTAATATGACAAAGACCGCTTTGATCCTATATGGATATGGTTGATGGACAAGATTGTTAAATAATACCTTTATATGATAACAAATTTTGAGCTCATAAGGTTGTACATTTATAAAGAAACATATGTTGCCCAAGTGGGAGATTGTTGGATTAAAATCCTATTTTATGGGCACATATGTATAATGTATAATGCTATTATAAAGTGTGATATAAAATTAAGTGACCAATTATGTTATAAATATCATAGGGTATTAAAGTGTCATGTATTTAATATGTAGAAACAGGAAAGTGAATTTTTAATTTTATAATGGGCAAAATTGGAAATCACTAATTATAAATTAGGGTTGTGGTCCCCTATATATATGTATTATTCCATTCTGTCTGTAATCCCATTAACAGAAAAGAAAGGAGAGACTCATCTCTCATAGAGATACATATTATATAGGAAGATCTAAATCCTCTGTGCAATCTCCAACAATGGCATCAGGTTAGTGCTTCCGCTCTTGTGTTAATCTTCTTCTTTAATTTAGCAAATCTATAAAATTATGATTTAAGATTTCTTATATATGCATTTATAATGACATGATTTTGGATTATGTGTTGGGGATTATTATTTGTTCATGTTATTTGAGTGTATTAGAAATTCTAACATTTAAAACATAACTATTCATTCAACTTAGTGAAGTTATATGCAATACATAGATAATCAATAATGTAAAGCACAAATATGAAGGAGTTTAAAGTTAAAAGGATGCTCTTACAGGGTTTGGTAGAACTAAAGTCACCTACGCTTTTGGTCACTTAAAAATTTGTTGTTTTAATTTGCGTACCATTTTATATTGATTTTGTGATTTCAAGCATAGAACGAGTATTATTGGAAAATGAGGATAACAAAATTGTATATTTATATTTTAAAACACAAAGTACCAAATGGATATATGCTCTTTTTTTCTCGACTCGATACATCCTATGCTCTCTTTCCCACAAACCCAGTGAAATCGACCACCCATCACAGTTATTTCTGACCGCTTTTCGCCACCATGCACCCCACATAGATGCTCGTGACCCCGGCTCTGAATTGCCGTGGAGGGACTCGTCGGCACGGTGGCAGTTTAGGCATTTCCGAGCGAGCTCCGATGTTGTTTTGGCCGGTGAATGGTATGATTATAGTGAGCTTGTTCGTACGAAAATGTATGTGATGGAAGTGTTTCATTCAATAATACATTCAATCTTTTATTCCCATAGCCTTTTATTCTCGAAGTACTATCTATATTTTCTTTGCAAAAATACCCTCAAGAAAAGCACATATTACCTGATCCCCCACAAACTAAGATAGCTTAATATATAATCATACAAACTATATTCACGCCCACACTTTTAGCTACATATGTCTTAATAAAGAAAATAAAAAAAATTCATTTTTCATTTTTATTATTATTATTATTAAATTATTAAAATATTAATATTAATAATAATAATCCCAACTCTGCTTTTGTTAAATTAAATTATTTTAATGGCAGAAAAACCTGAATTCAAGATCCAAGGGGAATCCAAATCGAAGAACTGGGTCGAGAAAAGTAGGAGAAGAAGAAGAAGAAGAAGATGCTGAAGAAGCTAGAAGAACAAACCTCCTGTTCATCAGAATTCGACCATGAATTTCATCAAAAGGCTTTCCAATCTCGATTGTCGTTACTTTTTCATACTAATCCCACCTCTCGCCATTATCATCTTCACCTTCCTCCCCTTGATTTCACCACAAACTAACCCATTCTCATCTTTCGCTCCATTTCGATCCTTCCTACTCGGCCAACCCGCGAATAATAATGTCTCCGCCTCCGCCACTCCTTTCTCAATCTACTCACCGCCGCGAAACGAGACGGAGGAGACTCGGCGGTGGAGGACGAAGAAAGAGGAGTTGCTTAGATCGAGAGTGGCGGTTTGTTTAGTCGGCGGCGCTAGAAGGTTCGAGCTCACCGGACCATCTATCGTAGAGAAGATTCTGGAAGAGTATCCGAATTCTGATCTTTTTCTTCACAGTCCGTTGGATCAGAACGCCTTCAAATTCTCGCTCCTCAAGACCGCGCCGAAGCTCGCCTCGGTTCGAATCTTCGAGCCCAAACCCATACCGGAGACGGAGATTCAAGCTCGAGTTCTCACCGCTCAGAACTCGCCTAATGGAATCCAGGTAATTAATTTAATTAATTAATTTTGTTTCTAAACTGGATTAGACATTAAGACAAACAATTAAGCACTTGAATTTACGTTAACTATCTCTATCTCTGTCTTAGTTGACTATTTGACTGTCGTTTCGTTTGCATTGAATTGCCGTTTTAAGACGAGTCGTTTAATTATAGTCAATAAAATTTCGTCTCTCCTCTTCGATTTATTTATTTAATTATCAATGATTGTATTGTTTTTTTTAAAAAGAAATTAAGATTTTTTTTTCTTCTTCTCACTAAGCATAATAAATGTAATAAAATACCCAGATTACCCTTGCTGATTTGCCAAAATAATATAAAAAATTAGTGAAAATGAATTTTTTAAGTAATTTTATAAATTAGTTTTTTTTAAAAAAAAATGATATTTGTTTAAAATTTGATTAATTGTCTAAATTTTTTAATTATTTGTTTAAATTTTTTGAAGTCTTTCTAATTAATTATTTTGTAAAAATTTATTAAAATTAGATTAGAATCAAAATAAGCTATTTTGCAAAAATACCCAAATAATATTTGTGGTTTTTAGTTGAAATTTTCGGACCTTTCACACCAAATTATTTTGGGATAGACTAAAAGCGACCTTTACCAACTTTTTGAACTGTCCATGATGCTTTTCTCTCGTTAGCCAACTCGATAATTTTTTTTTTTTAATTTTTGTGTGTGAGAAAATTAAATTAATATTTTTTTATACAAAAATTAAATGAATGATTATTCCCGATTAACATGTGTGGCAATTTAGTCTTTTTCTTTGAAAAAAAGAAAAGAAAGTGGTAGTTCATTTATGGGTTTATAAAGACTGTTAATTTAATATTAGAAAAGTCAAAAGTCTTTGTTTTGGTATTATAGTAAAATATAATATCCATGCCCATAAAACAGTTGGCTCATAAACTGCACAAGGGTTTGCCATATTTAGTGTTTGTAAATTTATTTCATCTAAAAAAAAGAAGAAAAACTATGAATTATTCGATCTGAGATCCAAGTTTAAAATAGAACTAGAAATTAAGAAGACAAAATTAATATTATTATCTTATTTGTTTAAAAATTAATATTTTTTTTGATGATGTTAAACTTGATTTAATTGTGGGATTAGTTTTTGAGATTTTTTCTTAAATACACTTTTTTTTTTTGTTTTTATTACTTTTTGATTATTCTTATTTTTTTTAAAATACGTAATTAAGTTTTTTAAAATTTCATAATTGCAAAAATATAATTTAAAAAAAAAATAACTTATTGGATTAATTAAACAAAAAAAAAAAATTAAAAAACGTGAGAAAAAATTCATAAAAATGTAAAAAATTTCTTAAAATTATAAAATAAAAAAAAATGTTTGATAGTAAAAACATAATTTTATAATAAAAATGAATATTTTATGTAATTTTCAGTTATTTTTTTTTACCTCTAAATCTAACTAATGCAATTGATTTTTGGTTAAATTTAAGTTGTTCAAATATAAAGAATTGAAATTTGTCATTTTCTAATTTAAAAATTTCGAAAAAAGCAGGGTCTTTTACAGTATTTCCACCTGGTAGAAGGGTGTCTAACTCTTATCCAAAACTACCAAAAACGACAAAACTTCACGTACGACTGGATAATCCGAACCCGAGTCGATGGATACTGGACCGCCCCGCTCCACCCGATAAACTTCGAACCGGGTCGTTACTTGGTCCCACCCGGCTCAAGCTACGGCGGCCTCAACGACCGCTTCGGCCTCGGAGACCTCAGCACCTCAACCGTCGCTCTCTCCCGTCTCTCCCTCATACCAAAACTCGACTCGGCCGGGTTACGCCAACTCAACTCGGAGACCTCCTTCAAAGCCCAACTCACCACCCAACGAGTTCCCTACGTCTCCAAACGCCTCCCGTTCTGCGTCGTCTCGGACCGGAAGTACCACTTCCCTCCCAGCGGGTTCGGCGTGCCGGTGACCGCACTGTCGAGTCCCGGTCCGCTTAGCGGAGCCAAGTGCCGGCCGTGCACGGCGGCGTGCCGAGGTGCTTGCGTGGCGGAAGTGATGCCGAGACTTTACAAGGGGTGGAGCTGGACCGATTGGGCGAATGGGACTCTCGAGCTTTGTGACGCTCACGAGGAGTGGGAAAAGGGTTGGGAGAAGATATTTGACCGAGTCGCCGGGAAGAAACTCGCCGAAGAAAGGAAAAGAGTTCGGAGTTTGAGTTTGAAGAAGTGCGTCGACGATTTTGAGGAGATGAAGAAACGGGCCGCGATTTGGGAGGCTCCGTCGCCGGAGAAGATGTGTAATATGGGCTTGGAGGCCCATTGAAGTGTGTTTGGGCTTTGATTGTAAATTGGGAACAGTTGTTCTTCTTATAGATTTTGTGTTTTTTGGCAGAGAAAATAGAGATAGAAAAAAAGGGAATTTTTCATGAATATGGATTTTGTGCTATTATTGTATTATTGTTAAAAAATATGAAGATTATATATATTTTTTAATTTGTATGTAAAAATTTATTAAATAAAAAAAAAAGTATGAGATATACAATTGTTCACTAACTAAATATGAGAAATATATATACTAATTTTTATACAAAATATGAGAAACTAAATGTAAAAAATTGAAAATTCTTAAAAAAAAAGCCATAGAATAATTTTTTTGGAAAAAAAAGTCATATAAAAAGTAATTTACTCTAGAAAATATTTAAGTTTTTTGTAGTCTCATTCATACATGTCTTTTTAAATTGTATTTCTTAAAAGAGTTATGCCAGTTGAAAATAATTAGAAATTTAAATGTTATGTATTTTAACCTTTCACAAGTTACTACACTTGCATTAAGTCCTTTAACTATAGTTAGTTACTGAGAAATAACTCAACTGGTCAGCTAATAAAGGGGTTACTTGATAAATCAATTTTTAGGATTAGTTAACTAAAATTAGCCATTAAATAAATTAAGTTAAATTTTACTCATTATTATAATGACATTTCCCATAGTACCCTTGCTTATACTAATATAACTAAAGTATGACTGAATGGTATAATTGGTAGATTCAAATAAATATTGGGTATAAAATTAATTTTTTTAAAAAATGGTTAAAAATTAAATGACATCTCTAAAATTGGTCACTGCGTGTAATTTGTACGCTAAAAAAGCTTGTAAATTTTAGTGTTTCAAAATTGAAATTACATAAAATTTAAAATAAAAAGATATTGGAAAGGCTACTGTGCTAAATTTATAATTTATGATTCCTAATGGCAAAGAAATGTAGTTTAGACTATTTAGTGCTTTACTACTACATTCACTCTTTTTATGTTTTGTGAAAGCATTTTTATTTTTATTTTTGGGTATTTTATAATGCTTTATATATGTAGATTTTTGCTGAAATTTGTTAGTGTATTGTTTTTCTTATTCTTCTAATTATTTTAATAATTTGGTGGGGGAATATTTCATCTACTACTTGATAAAATATGATATTCGAGTTACATGCCAAAATCATTTACAAAATAAATAATAATAAAAAAAAGATTTTAGAGAGTCAACATGATACCTACCAAGTTACCTAACAGTCACAATAAATAACAAAACTAACAATCAAAATCACAAGAACTTGTTCAAAATATATTTAATTAAATAATAACAGCAATTATTTGTAAAAAAAAAACAGCAACAACAATTATACGAGAACATGAAAAAATCTGATGAACATGAAAAAAGTCCTACATGGAAAATATACGAGAACAACAATATTTTTATAAAAGAAATTGTTACTCCACGTAACACCAATTTGTTTTAAGATAGAAACCCAATCCTAGTTCTAGTGGTCTTTCTCCTCTCAAATTGTAATATGGTATCAAGAGCAGATTTGACTTTCGCTGCACTTTACTCTTGACCTCGGTTTGTGACCTTTCTAATGTATGTTGGATTTTATGACCAGTTTCGGATGACGTGTATACCCCCACAAATTTCCCCCCTCAAATTGTAGTATTATCTATCATCAAAAGTGTGCAAAACTCAAGTTTTCTTGCTCAACTAGTACTTGCTAAGTTGCTGTTTTGAACTCAATTTGAAGCCAATTTGACAACTTTCATTTTTCTTTTGTTTTTATTTAACATTCTAATCCAATGTTTTGATTAAGTGGGTGAGTTTTATTTACCAATTCTATTATGCAATATTTTTGGATAAGTAAAAATTTCTCAAAATTTGTAATACATATAATGAAAGTATGTTACAATAATGTAAAAGGGGGTTGGCAAAAATGGGATATTGAGTAGTGGATTAGATTTTAGATGATGATATGTGAGTTTGTTAGAAAAGTTAGAACACATCTACTGCTCTGGAACAATTTATCAACTCCTTCCCATACTCTGCTTTGTATCTCCAAAAGCTTCTTTGCCTTCTCCTGCAATCCTGACTTGCACCTTATTGTCTCCCCATGGATCTGTCAAAAACCAATACCAATACCAACATTAACATCTCAATTCTCAATCCTCAGTTGTTACAAAACATATATACACACTTTTACATTTACCTTCAGAAACAATCTCATCACAGCTTGTACAAACTCAAAATTGTTCCTGCATGAGATCTCCTCTATAAAATAATCCAAAAGCATTTCGATCGATAACAATTCGGGTCTTTTCTCATCATCATCATCATCATCATCAACTTCGTCTATGATCTCAAGCATTCGAAGTTCCATATCCAAGGTTGAGGGAGATAAGCTTTTAATATGGTCAGTGAATGTTGAAACTGCAGAAGTAGGGGAATTTTTTTTTTTAAAAAAACTATGTAAACACATTACCAACTTGTTTTGAAAAATGAAGATGAAATGTTACAAGTGTGCTTACAATCTTTCGTTTCGGCAGCAGAGTGTAGAACTTGCAAGAATTTGGATAAGGGCATGTCGGATTTTATACTGCGTTTTTCCGCTTGGTCGTTCTTCGTCTCCTCATTTGCTAACTCGCTAGGTTTAAACAATATTTCTCCAGAAAGAGATGGAATGGAAGGCATAAAGAATGGAGCCTTTTCCGGTTTCTTTGGTGGTTCGATTGGTTTGTTTCTCACCTGGAAGAAGTTGGAGAAGAAAGACATAAAAAATCAATCAATTTAAATTAGAAATATTTGACAATGTTAAGTGATGTGAGTGATTACCTTTATAATGTCTAAATTAATCAAACTCTGCCACTGACTTCTAGGCAAAAGAGAAAGAGTAACAAGGTCTGGGATTTGCTGATCGAGACTATGAAAAGGAGTGGCGGTATCTTTAGATTGTAGGGCATTCACAGTTGGCTTTTCGGAATCATCATCTGCAGAATCCTTTGCTGAAGACACAGATGGTAACTTAACTCTCACAACTTCCTTCCCACTGGCATAGGAATCAACATTGGAAGCACCAGAGAACATTGATTGATTTACCCTGAAAAGAATTCTCAAAAAATAAAATATTTGAAATTGAATCATAGTTTTAAGAGTTTGTCTTTTTAGACCCTGTGTTTTCTAAAATAGTTCAAATAGATTCCTAAACTCGATTTTAATCAAAAATTTTTGAACTAAAATCACAAATAATTCATCAAACTAACTCAGAACAAAAATACGGTCATTTTACTTAAAAACTGTGTTGTTATATTCAATTTTTTGTTCATCAAAATCAGATTTATGAGACTGTTTGAACAATTTTACAAAACACAGAGTCTAAAAAATAATTTGTCAAAACACAGGATCCAAATAGGTAATGAGGCAAAACACAGGGTCTAAAAAAGTATAAACCCTTAGTTTTAAAAGTACTAAACACTATGCTATATCAACACACAAAAAACCAGGAAAAAGAAAAACTTGAAAGAACACAATTAACACTATAATTGTTTGTTATATTGCTTTCCTTTCAAATTTCTTTAATAGACACACTTGAGTTGAGACACACAGTCCAAAAGCTTACCACAGATAAACCCCATTTTGATCAACATGGGTTGTTGCAAAAATATCCATATTTGGTGATAGAGCCAATGCTGTAATAGCCACATCAACATGTATTGCATCTATTTGTCTAGCCAAGACAACGTCCCAAATTCGAAGAGTTCCATCCATACTTGATGATATGAGCCATTTCCCATCCTCACTAAAGCACATGTCAGTGATACGATCCGTATGACCTTCAAACTTACGAACCATTCTCAATGCCACAACATCAAACAATCGAATGACTAGATCATCGGACACAGTAGCCAAAAGACCTGAAAATTAGTTTGAGTGAATAACAATGTCCCAAAAGTAATATCAATTAACTATCAGCATAAAATGAAATAGTATCAGTCAGTAAACCATAAGAAACACAACTTACCATTCAGACGATTGAAAACAATTTTAACAACAGAACAACCAACTTCCCATCGGGATTTTAGCTCATACCGTTTGAAATCCCAAACCTGCATATGCAAGCATTATTAGAAAAATGAAACTTTGAGCTCAATGTCGCCTGCAAAGTCATCATATGAAGCATCATCCAATAGTAAAAGTAATGATGAAGTCGATGATCATATTTCCAAACAGGCGAATAATTGAAGACACAAAGACGAACAAATACAAATTCCAAGAAGGATATTCGAACCTTTATGTCTCCTTGATATCCAGCACTTATCATTAGAGTATTTGTTGAATCACAAGCAATTCCAACCACTTCTCCATCGTGGGCACAGCTTCTTCTCGCTGAAGTATCTCGGTAACTGCCACGGCTGATTCCTGACTGAAGATTAAATCGCTCAATCCAACCACCTGCAGTGCCTAGTATGGCAAAATTTCCACATGCACTAATGGCGCAGGCCTGTTGCAAGACAAATGCTCATAGATTATTGAAAATAATCAATAAATTGACGCATTCTAGAAGTTTACATGCTTTCCAAATTCTAATTACAGCAAATAAACTTCACCATAAGGTAATGATCGCCAAAATGTTTAAACCAAGGTGGTTTGACTGTGTACTCGTATATAAGAAACAGAATAGGAACTAAATAGAATCTAAAAGAAGGAAAAAATTATTTCATGTTCAAATGTCCATGTCTGATTCTTTTCAAAAGAAAAGTTTCTCATCCATTGCCAAGCCTCAAAGAAAAGAAGTTTGTGTACTACGATGCATACATTAAGTTTCAAAAACTGACAAATAGAAGTTGAAATAGATCAAAATTATAACCTTAACAGGTGTTGGATTTTCGGCACTGGGTTTAAGAATATGCTCGCCGAGAACAAAGTTTTGAAGTCTCCACACATACGCCTGTGCAGTATCCATGTGACACGTAACCACATTACACCAATCTCGCTCTCTAATTTCAGCTACATGGTTTTCATAATAACCGGGGAAAAAACAATTAAAATTCATAGACAGAAAATGGAAGATTTTTTTCCCCGTTTTTAGTTCATAAAAGGCATTAATAAAGTATTAAACAAAGTAATTCAATAAGAAGCTTACCACAGTCAAACCCAATAACAGGCTTCAATTTTATCTCTTCTACCTGAAAGTAAGCAAATAAAACATAGAAATGCCTATTATTCGTCAAAGAAATTGATGAGTAATCTTTTGTAAAAAACAAAGCCCATGAACATATGCAGCTGTTGCCACATTCATACCTTCATCTTCAGTTTCTTGGCTCGTTTCGACACATGGCGTTGGGAGAGCTCTCTACTTTGTTGATCCTAATTGTATCATGTAATTCCAGAATAAATAAGAATTGCCCATAAATAAAAAACATAATTTAGTTAATAAGCTAAGGAAAGATTGAGACTGATCTTTTAGCCATAGCCAAAATACACAGAAAGTCAACAGAAGATATTGCAGAAAACAAAAACACTACTATATATTTTGGTAAGATACATTTACCAGGAAAGCACAGCTAAAAATTAAATATAACATGTTATTTTTTAATTTAAGATAAAGTTGTGGCATTACTGTTATTTGATCTAAGAGGGTTTAAGACTGTCCTAATTTCATGTTTGATTAAGAAGTAATGTACACTCGTGTAATTTTCACAGGAGACATTTTGTTTCTAAAACTGTAACACTTTCAAGTAATAGTAGTTTCTGTTTCTTATCAAATAATAAAAAATCAAAAAGTAAACCTTAAAAAAAAAGGAAAAAAAAAGTTTGTTGACATGTCATGCGTGATGACAAACCTGGATCACAGAGAAAAGGCGAAAGGCGCGATCCTGTCCAGCTGATAAAATGTGTCTTCCATTGGAATAGAACCTATAATAGATGAAGAGAACATTTATATACCTACAAAAGGATGCCAAGTGGAATGCAACTGGACTCTAACAAAAGCTCATACAATGAATTGGGAGAAAAAAGGGTGAAAAAGTACTACAAGTGACAATGGAAAAGTGTGGAACTTAAGGTTGAAGACTGTTGGAAAGAATATCAAATTTGACACAAGCAGATAAAATGCAAAACAAGACTACCATATTAAGCAATACAAAATACAACAAATATGAACCTTCCTTTTGAAATATGAGTAACAAACTAGTAGATCAAGATGAAAGGCACCCAAGAAATGAGAGAAATGTAAAAACAAACAAACACAAGCTAAACAATATAAAAAACCAAATGAAAAGAAAAATGGTATTACTTTATGCATTTTGGCGGAGCACTATGGCCGCTTCGAAAACGTAGAAGACGAGGATCTCCATCACTTGTGTCAAAAATCCACATCTGCAGAAAAAATTCTGAGTGATCAGCAAATCAATTGCATTGCCATAAGAATAATTCAACTCATCAAGTTAAAGTAAAATTTTAGCATCCAAGATCAGAAAAATGAACAGATTTATCTGTCTATTTAATCCAATCGATATCTTATTAATACTTATAACTTGGAGTTTATAAAGTGCAATAGAAGTTCCATAAATGGGTCTGTCAAAGAAATTAACTAAGGACACTGAATCATTGATAAGTCGTACTTTAATGGAATTGTCAGATGATGAACTCATTAATACGGGCTCATTGGCCAAGAAGTGGAGTGAAAGGATGGAACTATCATGAGCATCTCTTATAACTGATTGTAGCCTTCTTTTCTCAAGATTCCATATGCTTATGACACCAGACGAACCACCAGATGCTAGAAGAGGCTGTCCATCTGAATATCAAAAATGAATCCCAGCAAAAATCAGTAACCACTTTATTTAATCAGCACTACATAATTGAGTAATTATAAGATCAATGAGAAATGTCATTATCACATGAACTTCTCCACCTAAAACACATAAAATTTCAAGCATGAAACTTGCTTCTTTGTAGTAATTTATTGTGCCTTAATAGACTGCAGTTAGTAATGAAACCCACAAGGGCAATTTTGATTACCTGTGCTAAAAGATAACGTGGTCACAGCACCTCGGGTTGAATGTGTAAACGTAACTAATTCTTCATCATAACGTATGTTGTGCACATGTACAGTTCCATCAGCACAACCAATAGCAACCACATCTAATGCTGGAGATGAAACACAACTTGTGATAGAAGAATTCCATCCCTTAAACTCGTATAGTCTTTTTTTTGTACTGATGTTCCAAAGCTGTAGAGAACCTTCTTGACTCCCAATAATAACCTGTTTAGAGGATTGTATTATGAGTTATTTTTTCATGAAAGAGATACACAATGAATTACACTTCGAAAAATGATTCCCACACTCGCTAAATTGCACCAAAACCTCTATATGAACAGAAAGTTACCTTGTTTAAGTAAGTATCAGGATGCATCATACAGTTAGGAGTAAAATTGTCATCTAGGATAATATGTCCAACTGGTGCAGGATTCTGGTCAATTTCCTTGAATGCCCATATAAAGAGATTACCTTCAATATCAACACTTAGAATGTGCTCTCCAAACAATAGCAAAGAATTGATCTTTGCTGGATGCCTACTCCAAGTTGATACCTGTTAAATAAATAAAACAAAACATTGATTTTCAAGAAACAAAGTATGACACTTGGAGAAGTAACTAACCATATATAGTTTACATTCAGTAAAACATAGAGCCATAGCAAAACAACTAGAAGAAAATTGAATTTTTTGGCTTCTGTAAGATAAATAAAGAGATTGAGGAATGAAAAACCTGATGAGCACGATTAAAAACAGCAATCTCATTCCCATGAGCAGCAAATGTGAGTTCTCGATGGGAGGCAAGAGCTCTGATCTTCTTTGGCAATTGTGGACCTTCACAGAAATTAATTTAAATGAATATGTTGCATATCAACAAAGTCTCAAAGATTTTACAAAAAAAAAGTTAAAAAAACCTTTGCTCTACATCTCTTATTTATTAAATCCTGAATGGATAGTTTTCAGCAGAATACAAACATTGGTGCATACATGTAGTAGTAATTGAGTTACTTAAGACACTGTATTTTACTTTGGCAGCATAATCAAATTGAAAATTACTGACTTCAACAACAGATGGAAAAATGAAATCTGGGTTTACATCAAAATATGATTTTGAACAAAATACCGATTAAAAAAAAACTAATCTTTTACCAACCTAACCAAAACAAAGAAAAGAGAAAAGGAACTCACCAACAAGCACCAAGCTGAGCTTTGCGCACTGAAAATAAAGAAGAAGAAGAAGAATTAATCCAAAACTAATCTAAACAAATAAATTAAGAACAAAAACGAAAAAGTAAACACTGAAATTACATTGTAAATCTGAAAAGCCTTGCCAACACTGACGGTGACGAAGGTTTCGGTGCCCAATCGCTGAATGGAGAAAGGAACACCGCTGGTAATGTATCCAATAGCTCTAAAGGGCTCGAAGATTCCCATTTTACTTCTCTATTCTTCTTCTTCTTCTTTCCTGAGCTAAGCTTCTGTCAGTTTATTTCGCAAACACATGAATATCAGTCCAGAAAGACGAGGGTTTAGGGTTTTGGGATTTGATCTACTAAACGGTGTCGTTTTAAGGGTTTAATCTTAGGCAGCCAATGGGCTTGGGCCGGTTGCATAGGCCCACTCACCCAACTTGTTTTCACTCATTTTATTAATTTTTATTTTTAAACATACAAAAAAATACAATTTAGATAATTTGTAAATTTTAGTAACAAATTTATAAAACTTGTTTACAAAAAAAATTGTATTGTTATAAATTTATAAATTTTGTATTTACAATTATACCCTTTTGTATTTTTGTAATTTATTCCAGATTCCATATTTTTAGTCTTTTTTTTTTTTTAAATTTTAGGTATTTTTGTGAATTTTTCATTGGTAAATCATATATCTATATATATATATATATATAAAGAAGAGCTTCAAGGAGATGATATGGCACTCTAAAATTACTCCAAACTATTTTTTCTATTTTCTCCTTAAATCTAATTTTTTTTATTTATTTTTATTAATAATGAGATGATGTGTCATTCTAAAATTACTCCAAACTATTTTTTTTTATTTTCTCTTTTAATTTAATTTTTTATTTATTTTTATTAATAATTATTTAAAACAAAAACTACATTAAATGTTATTTTTTTAGATATTTAAATAAAATATTTTTTGAATTAAATACCTAATGAACTAACAAAAAATAAAATAATAAAAAAAAACTACAAATATATACTACATAATATACTAATAAAATAACATCTTTGAAGCGGTATATAAAAGATTATCCAAACGAGTAATCAACATTTTGATAAAACACAAGGTCTACGAGTTAATTTAAAAAAAATAAAGGGTCCAAACGGGTAATCGGCTAAAATACAAAGTCCAAAATGGTGTGTATATATAGTTTACTTTCTATAAATAATTTTTAACACTTTGAATAAATACATAGTCCAAAGGTTCATTTTTAAAAATAAAGAGTCAAAACAAGTAATCGGCCAAAGTATAGTGTTCAGATAACCAATCTATCTATTCCTATTTTTAACATCTTGACAAAACTTGAGGTCCACAAGTTAATTTTTAAAAATAAAGACCCCAACGAGTAATCGACTAAAATACAATGTTCAAAATGATGTGAACCCTTACAAAAAATCATAAATTATATATAATTTAATTTTTATAAAGAATTTTTAACCTTTTGAATAAATATATGGTCCAAATGTTAATTTATAAAATTAAAGGGTCAAAACGGGTAATCGGCCAAAATACAATGTTCAAATAATCGATCTATCAAATCCTATATTTAACCTTTTGACAAAACACGAGTTCTAAAAGTTAATTTTAAAAAATAAAAGGTTCAAACGAGTAATCGCCCAAAATAAGTCTTACACTTTCCATATACATAATTTAGACTTTTTATAAAAAAAAAATCACGTAAAGCGTATAATAATGATAATAATAATAAAAAATAAATGCACACGCACAACAAATTTTTTGAACTTTGTTTTCGGTACTTTAATTATTCAGAATTTTTCAAAAACTTGCAAGAGATTTTATATACAATGGACACAATTATGAAGAAAAAAAAATTGTATTCAATACGCCCTCACGTGTCCATATAAAAAACATGTTGTACGAGTAGGGTGAAAAAAAATCCATGTTGTAGCCTAAAAGTATTTTAAAATATGTATATTTTTTAATAATTACAAAAGACTGCGCGAAGCGCGATTATGTTTTCTAGTTATTTCATAAACCCAATCCACTTAACAACTACATTAGAATTTTTTAAAAAACAAAAAAACACTACATTTGAATTGATCCTACTAAAATATAAACCAACTTGTTAAAAAATTTAGATGAAAATAGAGGTTACATTTAAAAAAAAGTCCTTTTTGGCCAAACAATTCACTTCTATAAATTTTATCACCCAAATATATATTCAGATATTTTATCCAATACCAAATATATTTAGTCTAGTCTTGAATGCAAATTAAAAATTGGTAAACGACATGAACACTTTTACTGCAGATATTTTAAATGTCGTTTTCTATTGCATTTGTATACGACATGTCGTTTTCTACAACACGTTCGGAAGTAGAAGTGTTGAATGAATTGTGATAGAACAAAGTATTATATGACGATGTTTCAGAGCCCAAAACACAAGTTGTGGACTTTGAGGCCACTCTCACAGAGACCGGTTCTCATCTCTCAAGCTCACCAACATCAAAATCCTCACGAGCTGAAGCTCAACCTCAATCAAACGGTCTCGCCCAAACAACTCATTCGAAAATTTCAGATGGAACTCAAGCCACCCAAGAAGGAATATGCTCATTACAACCACACTGACCCCTGCAGATCTTTGCGCTGGAATGCTAGGTTTTGTTCTTTTTCTTTTCGTTTAGAGCTGGCCCATTAAAGCAAACGCCCTAAATTTTTGATCTTTTTCATAATTGAAACGTGGGCTTTGGCAGGGAAAGCCATGAGTTCATGTACAACCGACCATGGAACCAAGTTCTTGATTTTTATTCCCAACTTGTCAATGGAACCGTGTCTTTGTCAGTATTGTTTGGGGCACAGGTGGGTTTTTATGAATTTACATACTTGTGTAGTTATTACACTAGTTTTGATAATGGAATGAATGATTTTTCTTATTAGTAGTGTTGTTTTATTTATTTGGCAGAAGTGTCATGTTGTTGATGATGGTATTGATGCTGAAATTCCTGAGTTTTCAAATATAACCGAATTAGAGCGTGGTTTGCTTGACAAAAAGTCTAGTAGGTGGGCAAGGGTCACATTCAAAGTTGATGTTGCTTATCATGGTGCTTCCTTTGATGGGTGGCAAAAGCAGCCAGGATTAAACACTGTTCAAAGGTAAGCGGTTGGTTCCTGTTAAAATCTATTATTTGAACAAGTCAAGAATGATTATACACGTCTCTTTTAGTTTAAGTCATAGATAATCCTATGGGAGTTGTGATGATCTAGCATTGGTTGATTTTGAGACCATAGGTTTTCATTTATAGTACTAAAGGAATTGTTGCTTCGGTTTTTATTGTTTATTATTGGCTTTTGGATCAAGTTCCTTGGGTGTGGTTGGCATAGCTTTTAAAAGCATTTTTATGTGTATTAAGTTTTAAAAGCTCTTTGGAGGGTTTGATTGGGTTTCCCAATGAAAAGAGCTTTTTGTTTTTATAAGCTATTTTTGGAGAAGCTACAAAAGGTGGCTTCTTGGGAAAGTGCTTTTTGATGTGCTAAAGCTTAGCGAAACAAGGCTCTTGTAGGTGCTAATTCTAAGAAGTGATCATTTAACAAGCATCCTCATGAGTTTGTCCTTAGGACTCTCGGATTTTCACATTTTTCCCCACTTATGTGGTCTGTTCGCTTATTTAACTTAAGCTATCAACTTAGTATAGTTGTGAAACATAGGACTAGTTAAGTTTAGCATCTGATTTGTATTTGCATCTCTTCACTTGTGTGATTTTTTTTTGGTATATGCTAGTTCTAAGAAGTGACTTTGAATTTGCGCATTTTCTCAGTTATTTAACTGAACCTACTAACTTATTATAGTTCTGAAACATAGGACTAGTTGATTTCTGCGTCTGATTTGTACTTGCATCTCTTTACTTTTGACAGTTTGGTAGAAAAATCTCTTGGAAATTTTATTGATGAGAGTAAAGCGCAGTTGTTGAAAAACAAATCTTTACCAATAGAAGGTTGTGTTACTGTTGCCGGACGCACTGACAAAGGAGTCACAGCCCTTCAACAAGTTTGTTCTTTTTGTATGTTAAATTATCGTAACCATATTTTTGTTTGTATTTTTCTAACGTATTTTGTGTTGATTGAATTTTCGTTTTAAATTCTTATACAAAAGCCTAAAATTTATTGGGAGTTTTGCTTTGTACAATCCATTTTCTTGGAACAAATTCTGTGTTTTCGTTTTTTTTTTCTTTTTTGGTAAATAAAGCAGTCTATTCTTTTTTTAACAAAAGCTGAACCAATAAGAAGTGTATATTGACAAAAAAATATATACAGATTGGGAAAAATATTTGTTCTCACCTCATCTTTTTTTCATGTCTCTAGATACTTGGAGAAAGGATAATAAATGTAAAGATATTGAAGATGCAATCAATGATATGGCACCAGGAAAACTCAAAGTCAAATCTGTTTCTGAGGTAGTGTGGTAACTAATGTCGATTTTTGCTCAAATCACAGCTCTCTAGATCTTATGATGCTTGCCTTTCTATTCATACTCTTCTTAATCTAACTCACTGCAGGTATCACGTGCCTTCCATCCGAATTTCTCTGCCAAATGGAGGCGGTACCTATATATTTTCCCCTTAAGTGACGAGAAGGATAGTCGAAGTAACGAGAATGGAGAGGTTTTTGAAGATAACGGAAGCAATGAAAATTGCAGTGACAAAAGAAATGGATGGGAGGCAGATAACAATGATATAGAAGAGTTAGAAAGCGGGAAGAAACCACAAACATTTAGCGTAAACCGGGTGAACCAGCTTTTACAACAATTAGAAGGAAAGCTACTATCGTACAAGATGTTTGCACGCGATACAAAAGCTTCTAGAAATGAGTAAGAACAAACAAAAATATCATTTTTCTATATGATTTCCCAAGCTTTGATTTAATTTAGTAGATGCTCAGGTTTCTCAGGGCCTGTTTGTTATTGTTTTCTGTTTTTTGTTTTCAAAATTGTGTTCTCAGAAATGAGAACAGAAAACTGTTTTTGTAGCTTTCAAAAAACAAGAGGTGTTTGGTTAATATTTTCTAAAAACAATTTTTTAGTTTTATTTTTTTTATATCTTAAATAAAAAATTAACAAATATATTTATAAAGAGAAAAATATTTTAAAAGTTTGTAATAAATAATGAGATAAAATAATTTAAAAGAAAAAATGATGAAAAATAAGAAGTGAGAAAATTTGAGAACAACATAAAACAACTTTTTCTTGTTCTCAAAATTTTCTGTTTTTTGTAACTTTGTTTTTAAAAATTATTTTCTGAAAACAATGCCAAACACCCCCACTTGTTTTCAAAAAACAGTTTTTAGCTTTTAAAAACAAAAAACAGTTTTTAGCTTTTAAAAACAAAAAACAGTTTTTTAGTTAAGGTTCCAAGCTTTGATTTAATTTAGTAGATGCTCAGGTTCCTCAAAAGCTCTCTTAACTAAATCTGTCTATGTATGCCAGAGGTCCACCAACAGAGTGTTTTCTCTACCATGCTCGAGCCACAGAAGCCCAATTACCAACTTCGGTTAATATTTCTTACCATTGACATGTGTTCTTTATTGCATTTTAATGCTATATAATGCAAGAACCTAACAGGATTGTTATTTTTTGTAGGATTGCACAGAAGGAACAAGGGTTATGTGTGTCGAATTGATAGCTAACCGGTTCTTAAGGAAGGTACTAGTTTCAGTCATTCAAAATTTGACTACTTGGGGTGACATCTAAAATGGTATTGTTTTGAAATATAATCAATGGTGTTCTACAGATGGTTCGGGTGCTTGTGGCGACATCGATAAGAGAAGCAGCTGCAGGTGCAGAAGAAGACGCATTGCTAAAGCTGATGGACGCCACATGCAGACGTGCCACTGCTCCCCCAGCACCCCCTGACGGCTTGTCTCTTGTGGATGTAGGATATACAGAGTTTAATTCCCAAATTTGTTTTATTTAGGAAAAATGAGTGAATTATTATTTACTGGGATTGTTCCACAAAGCCATTTTTGTAAGCTCATTGTTTGAGTTCAGGAATGTAAAAAGAAAACTCCACATATTGATAAGCATCTTATTGTTCCTAATTGAACGAGAATAATTTATAAGAGAAAACTTCATGATGGTGTATATAAATGACCAGTTTATCATTTTTTTTATGATAGCATATAACATGATAACTAAATTCATTTTCGTTCTGTTCCCATTAACCACAAATTTTATGAGAAGAATAACCATTTTTTAAAACAAAAACAAATATCTATTCCTGGATACCAACGAAAACAGAGAATCTTGCTACATAGTCCAGAATCTAAAAGACTGTATACAACAAACGGAATCTCAAGGTTGTATAGAATTTGTTTCTGATGGAGTGAAAACATGGTGGAATGGGGGAGGGAAAGGAAATCTCATGATCGTATGTGTGTGTGTGTGTGTGTATATATGTGTGTATATGTAACATATATAGGTGACGTGGGAAGTAAAAATGAGAGGCTTGGCTGAAATGTCTCATGCAAAAGAGATGGATGGACTATGTCAAACGTAAGAGGTTCATTTGTTTGTGTTACTTTTGTAAACAGCTTTCAATCTCCTATTCTTAGCTTTTAGCAGTTACAACGTAGAAGTTGGCTGTTAGGCCTTTCCTCTTTCTCTCTTTTTTTCCGACCATCAAAACTTTTCACCACCACCCTTCTCTCCCTCCTCCTCTTCTCTGCTCTTCCAAGCTTTTTTCACCCAACAAACCCCACTCATTTCTCTCCTCAGTTGCAGCATCACCAGCTGCAGCAACAGCAGCAGCAGCAGCAGCAGTAGCAGTGTGCGAGTACCACTACCATTGCCAATGGCAATGGCACCACCACCACCTCACATCATTAGGCTATTGTTTTTTCTTCATTTCTTCCTTGATCTTAAAGTTGTTTTAGCCTATTCCGAGATCGACCCTCTTCTAAAATTCAAGGATTCTTTACATTTACAAAACAAATCCAAATTGTTGCCGAGTTGGAGTGCCTCAACCGCACCATGCTCAGGCCGTACCGCCAATTGGGAAGGCATTCTTTGCAGCCAGCATGGTAAGGTATGGGGTTTGAAGCTTGAGAATATGGGACTCAAGGGTGTCATTGATGTCCATTCTCTCAAACAATTGGCTGATCTCAGAACCATAAGTTTCATGAACAATGGTCTTCATGGACCAATGCCTGATATTGGACAACTCAGTTCCCTCAAATCAGTCTACTTATCTAACAATCATTTCTTTGGGGAGATTGACTCTGTCATGTTCTCGAAAATGCTTTCATTGAAAAAAGCAGATCTGTCCAACAATCACTTCGGGGGTGCCATCCCTTCTGCATTGACGCTTTTGCCTAAGCTTGTCTTGCTTAGGCTTGAGATCAATCATTTTCAAGGGCAGATACCACTATTCCCAAACAAAACATGGGCTTCTTTCAATGTATCCAATAACAGATTGAGTGGTCAAATCCCACCAACACTTGGCAATTTGGACCAAACCTCATTTCAAGGTAAATAAATATACACAGCACTTTTTCTATTCCATATCATCATATATATATGATCCTATTTTGATAAATGATTCGATGAGCAGGCAATGATGATCTCTGTGGACCACCTTTGAAACCATGTAGTTTTGGAAAGCCATCATTACTGAGCATAGTGGTGGTAGTTGTAGTGGTTGTAATTGCACTAGCTGCCATAGTTGTTGTCATCATCATCCTAAGCCACCGCAGCAGCAGCAGCAGAAGCCAGCCAACTACTTCTATAGAGGCTCCTCCCTCGCCAACGCCATTGCAAGAAAAAGCAGGCACTAGTAATAACTTTAACGGTTGTGTAGATGATCAAGCTGTTGATGAACCTCAAAGTTCATCCCCACTTGGAAGCAGTGCAAGTAGCAAAAAGAAAGTAGCAGACAAGTTCAAGGTGACGTTTGTGAGAGATGACAGGGAGAAGTTTGATATGCAAGACTTGCTAAGAGCTTCGGCTGAGATGTTGGGAGGAGGGCGGTTCGGTTCTTCTTACAAGGCAGCTTTGTTGAGTGGCCCTGTGATGGTTGTGAAGAGGTTTAAGCAAATGAACAACGTGGGAAGAGAAGAGTTTCAGCAGCATATGAGGAGACTAGGAAGGTTGAGACACCCCAACTTGCTTCCTCTTGTGGCTTACTACTATAACAAGGATGAAAAGCTCTTGCTTTTTGACTACATTGACAATGCTACAAGCTTGGCCTTTCATCTTCAAGGTACAGATTTCATACTTTCTTAGGCAGTAATATTTTTACGGGTTTATACCTTTTTGGACCTTGTGTTTTGTCCCATGACCTGTTTGGACCTTGTGTTTTGACAAATTACTTTTTGGACTCTATGTTTTGTAAAATAGTTAAAATAGAACCCTAAACTCAATTTTGATGAAGAAAAAATTGAATATAACAACAGTTTTTAAGCAGAATGATTTTATTTTTGTTCTGAATTGTTAGTTTGGTAAATTATTTGTGATTTTAGTTAAGAAATCATTGACCAAAATTGATTTTAGGGTTCTATTTTAACTATTTTACAAAATATAGGGTCCAAACAGGAAATAAGACAAAACACAGGGTCCAAAAAGGTATAAATCCTATTTTTACATGTACTGATATGATTGTCACTTGGGAATAACAGTTGATCATCGTCCCCTTGATTGGAGAACACGTTTGAAGATAGTGAAAGGGATAGCTAGAGGCATTTTACATCTCCACAACGAGCTACCAAGCCTAATAGCGAGTCACGGACACCTTAACACCTCAAACATTCTACTCAAAGAAGTTTCTTATGAACCAGTGCTGTGTGACTATGGCCTAATCCCATTGATGAATCAAGAAGATGCCCATGAATTGATGGAGGCTTACAAATCGCCGGAGTACCTCCAACACGGGCGGATCACGAAGAAGACAGACGTGTGGAGCCTTGGCATAGTGATACTCCAGATAGTGATGGGAAGAGAAGAAGTGGAGGAGTTGGTGAGGAGGTCAGATAGTCCTGTGGAGGAGTGGTTGGTGATGGAGAAGGAAGGTTGGGAAGAGGAGGAGATGGTGAAGCTGTTGAAGATAGGATTGGGGTGTTGCTTAGGTGATGTGGAGAAGAGAATGGATATCAAAGAAGTTAATGAGAAGATTGAAGAGTTGAAAGAAGAAGTGATTGTTGTTAGTACTAGTAGTGATCATCAACATCATCATAATCATCATGAGATTACTTCTGCTAGAAATAGTACAGCTATCCATGATATAAATGATGAAGATTTTTACTCTTCTTGTGCTAGTGATATTGACATGAGATCCTCAAGAGGAATGTCTGATGAGTTTATCAATTACTACTTCAAAGGTTGAGTTTTATATATATTATAAACACATTCTACACACATCATGACATGTATCTATATATATATATGTGCCAATTACCAAGGTTTCTTTAGATAATAGAAATGCTTTTCAATTCATTTGTTTCTACTAATAATATAAGATGTACTTAATTTGCTATAAGGAAAAAAAATAGTGCATGAGAGTGAGTATATACATACTTTCCTATTCTAAAGATGAAAAAAAAAAGCATGTGCAGTTTAATTAATTATTTTTGAGAGGATCATAAGACTTTGTACAAGTACCAACATTATCAACAACCAAGTTGTGCTTGTGAAGTATAAAAATTATGAAGTGCTAGTTAGTCTTGTCCTTCCTAGAACTGAGCTGAGATAAAGCCTTTGGGGGAGTGCCAACTGATCCAAAAACACACCATAGTTAAAGGAATAGACTCTCATTCTTAGTATTTAGAAAAGGTACATGTCAGAATATATATATATATCTATAGTAATATATAGAAATGTAAATGACTAATTAGTTTAGGAATATTCCCTATTTATAAAAGATTCCTGAGTGTATTTTGTCTTTTGTATTTTCATTGTTTTTCTTCCTCTTTATTAGTAATTTATATCTTGTTTTGATTGATAATTTGTCATTTTATTCTTTTCTTTTATATAACATGACAGAATTTTAAAAGCCCATTCCCATCCATATATATATATATATAATAGGTTTAATATAAAAACAATGGAAACCCTATATATATATCACCATTTATGAAATTATTATTCTTTATTTGCTGAAAAAGAAGAGAAACCCAAAAGGAAATGGTCCATAGTGGCCATCTTTGTCCATTTACCTGTTGAAATCCATTCCTACAAAAATAATGACCATTTTTAAGAAGAGAAGCCCAAAAAGAAATGGTCCTATTAGTAGTCAGCCCAGTGAACCATATTGGATCCAGGTAGCACCGGCCCGTTATCCTTCCACTGCCGAGAATGGGAGGTAGTCGCTGCTCTGTGAAACCAGCCTCACGCATTGCCCTCCACTCTAGGAACTGCGCAACCCTGGCCTTCGCCCAGATCACTCAGCCCACTCCCGGCTTGGAATGGGCAGACCAGTAAGCAGCTAACACTGGACCCGATCCACTAGGCTGACCCAATGTTCCATTTCCCACATGCCCCCACTTGGGTTGCAGGCCCACGTTGCTAGGCCCGGCGATAAAGATCTAAATGGTGAGGTATCATATACTACTTCCTTGTTATGTTCATTTCCCATGTGGGACTTATGGTGGCTATATTGTCTCTTGAAAGTTCATTGTGTTAGCAAGGAAAAACCAAAGTCCATGCAGCAAGTTTATACATGCAGAGCTATAGGCATGAACTTTTTATATGTGTAGAACTAAAAGATTATGTAGTTTTTTTCGATTGTCATTACAGAAATGGTGTTAGAATCAATGCCTTGTTGATAGAAAAGAGTTTGATATTTCTACAAGCAATAAGCAGTGGGTTATAAGTAAGAGCAATATAATTTCATAGAAGTACTACACTGATAATATCTTAAAAGTCAATGTAAAATAGAAGAAAAGAAAAAGCAGAAGAAGACTGTTTTATATTTGTTGATACGAAGATATGAGAGCAGCATTGCTTTTATATAAGCTCATAAGCTTCTAACTATGTAAGAAAAACTAGCAACCAGTTACTCGATTCAACTAACAAATAGTTAACAAAATAGCATAAGCTGAGAGCAGTAATCTAAATTGAAAATTTTCACCAATTTCATCAAACTACAGTCTTTGTAGAGTAGGGAATGTTTCAATGCATGAACCAGCCAACTTCAAGAATGATTTGGATTTGGCAATCTCTATCCCATAGGAGAATAATGAACTTTGTAATTCTAAGGAAAAGTTTGTAAATTTCTTTTTTGTCTCCCAAATGTTGGTTCAGACTAATGCACCACGACCATATTGAGTAGAGTTTTTTTTTTTTTTTATTAAACAAATAATGGCATATACTACATATGAGATGACTTCAAAATAGATGTAGAACATATAGAATAGCGCTTAAAAAAAATAAAACAAAGTTAAAAACTCAAAATTAGACATTTACAAATCTACCTTGACAAAGTTTTTGGAGAATTGATTGTCTTATAGGCAACACCAATGGAGCCTTGTAAATCCCAGTGTACCTAAACCCTAAACCCTAATGAACCATCCCAGTGTACAAGAACAACAACAATTAATACACAAGACTCTCCTAGTATCTACAAAGGTCTAAAAAATGAAATTCGTACAAAATGCTATCTGTTGTAATTTCCTTATTCTCAAAGACTGATATCCACATGACTGAAGCTCTGTTGCCCCCAAAAGTTTGACTCTCAAATAACTGTTTACATCTCCAACTAGGGCATGTACCAATGGAGTCTGAAAACAAGTGGCTAATACTTTCCCCGCCCTCCTTATATCGTGCCCAAAAGAAATTTAAAGCTTCAACCAGGAGACAAAGACTGTGAACCTCTCTAAACTTTGAATCTGAAGAAGGGCCTGTTCTTGAATCCCTGGTACATTTGAATTGAGCAATCATAAGTAAGATATAGCACAAATTGCGTAAAGGAGAAAGGTCCAAAAACAAAAAACACCACTTATAGTGCTCAAGAATTACATGAAACATACTCTGCATTAACACCTTTTATAATGGTGGAAAACACACTGCATTTTCCATCTGTAGATGTTGTTGCACTTGCAAGAAGTATCTGGTAATTGTGAACACATGATAATCAATAACACAGAATTGGTTAGTTCATAAAGCAAAACAAAAAGACAACTATTAGATAATGCATGTCTCACTCCCTAGTCCAACAGATAGGTATCAACTTTAAAAAAAATCAAAGAAAGCAATGATGTTTGATAACATCCTAACAATTATCTTCAAAGACATTGAGTGCATGAACAAAAGAAAACAAACACATTATATTTGGTAAGACACGCAAGTTTTGAATAAAAAATGCACAAGTTCATGTAGCTACACTTTAAAAAAATAGGAAAAGATAGATACAGACATTATTGGGATGCCAAGGCAATGCTTGCCACAGAAGAATCATGTCTTTTCCTGATAAGTTTACTGACCCACCTGTAGAAAGATACAGAATAAAAAAAACCATTAATTACTCAAAGACTAAAGTTGATGAAAAAAAAAATAAGCAAGCCTTAAAGTTTATAGATACAGTACAAAAAAGAATGTGAAATCAGAAAGATCAAGAAAAAGGGTGCAATGAATTACATCGAATCAAAATAATTGAAATCTTAAATATCTCTTGGACTCCACTGAACACAAACTGCTCCTTCTAGATTCCAGAGATAACTGGCAAAGAAATGAGTAAATAATCAAAATTAACACATATTACAAAAAATAGGAGACATAAAATCTGTGTTTTCTTGAGATAGAAATATAGTTATATAGTAAACAAGATATATTTATATAAAACAATGAGAAAAAATAAAGGAACTAAAAAACTTCTAAAAGAACTTAATAGTTCAAGAAAACCTGAGTGATTCCAAGATGCATGAAATATGTAATTCTTTTTAATTAGTAAAGTGAAGATATTTCCCAGTTGTCCATTCACGAGATGCGGTGACCATTCTGTTTGGCCTTGCAACTCCAGTCTATTCCAGAAACAATTTGATCATAAGATGTTATCCTGTCTCTTTCCACATCAAAACAAAAAATTTACTATCAGTGTATTGGTTGCAAACAAACCAAAAATGGAGTTCGCTTTCTTTGAGTTTAAGTGCAACTTAGCATTTCCAATGAAAAGAATACAAATTACTATTTTTAAAAAAAAAAATTAAAACCAGTTATACATAATTGAAGAAGAGGATTTATTTCCTATTTCCACAAATAGAAAAACATATCCAAGTTGAGCGAATTTAAAAAATAATGTTTCATTTTAGTTTTAACAGTATAATTATATTCCAACACAACAGTTCCTTATTTCTCTCAAGAACTCTCAACTCTCAAGTGTTTTTTCCTTACAAATAGATTAAAAATGATGCATAAAATTTAAACAACAACTTTTTGAGATATATATACTCAGTTACAACTTAAAACCTATAACTGAACAAACTGGATCAACAGAAAAACTAATCAACTACATCACTAACTACAATGGCCATAATGCACAAAAAAAATAAGTATTGAGTGAATCAGTACTCTAACTTATATTACATAATAAAAGATAGCTAACCTTTTGTCATCTTTTTCATTATCTTCATCGTTTTGGAAAGTTCAGCCCAGATTTTGTTCAAATGGGACAATTGAGTCCAAATTTTCCTCTGCCGTCAACAAAATACCTAAACAGAATGCACACAACAATCATCAAAGGAGAAAGATCATGAAAAAGACACAAAAGCAGATAATAGATTATAATTTGAAATGAAAGAAAAAAAAAAGTGTAAGAGAGAAACTCACAATGGTTCAGATCTGGTGGAATTTGATTGCCCTGAGAGATTAAGGTTTCAAGTAGGGATTCAGGGAAATCCTCTTCAGTCTCAGAAATCATTTCTTTTATGCATATATTTATAGGAGAATTAGGACCTTGTGAAACACTATGGCTTTGGGACCAAAGGATGGCTAAGTTAAGAGTTGTCAACTGATGGAGCCTCAGTTGAGGCTGAGGGATGCAACAATTCTCCCAAATATAGTTTTCATACTTCCAATACGCTTTTCTATTCTGCACATAGTTGCTTGAGGCTGAGGGATGCAACAAATCTCCCAGTCATATTCTACAATTTCCCAATACAGTCCTCTCTCCCGCATACACTTGCTTACCTTCCACCAATACTTTTCTTTCAGCAAAGGGCAACCATACATAACGAATCTTTCGAAAGAAGGTTGCAGTAAACCTTCAAAAAAGGGTGGCAGTCCTTTTACTGGAAGTGACTGCAACTGGGGGCACATATATACCTTTAGTTCTTTCAAGGATTTGAGTTCTCCAAACCCCTTCTCATCTAACGTTTTAAGACAATCAAAATGATCGATTTCAAGGTAAGTAAGGCTAGTGGGCAGCGACCCTGGCTCTAGAAAGGACTCCATATCTTCACTATCATAATAGCCAATACAAAAACGTGTCAGATTAGGCAGTGCTTGTAAATTCCAATTCTTTCGAGACGCAATCACCTTGTTGCAGCTTAAAATGGTGAGCTCGCGCAAACTAAAAAGCAACCAAGATCTAGGAAGTGATTCCAACTTTGGACAATCCCTGATAACTAGTTGTCGTAAACAAGGGAGGATGCTATCAGGCAATAATGTGAAATTATGACATCCTTCGATGGTGAGGGTAGATAGAGAGATTAGGATTTTTGATACTGAGAAAGACTCTAGATTTCTACAAGCACGAACTCTGAGATTCCTAATATCAGGAAAAATATCTAGAGGAAGCAATTTCAATGAGGTAGAAATGCCATAAAGATAAAGATTTTGGAGGGATTTATAATTATAGGTCAATAGAAAGTCTATATTGCCGAAATAATGGGGCATTGGGAAAGAATATATAAGATGTAAGTCCTCCAAATTATCAAAAGTTTGAAGACTATTACATGATTTGACTCCATGGCAATGGTTGATACTTACTGTTCTGACAGTTGGCATCAGTGGGAGTGAAGAAGCAAGCCTCCAACATTCACGAATATCAAGCTTTGCTAAAGATGGTAAGAGTGGAGGCAAATCTCCCCTCAGTTCCCAACACTTGTGGATAGTAAGTGATATTAGCTTTGGAAATGCTTCAATATTTGCTTTTGGCAATGACCATTCCTTCCACAATATCATGCCTATGAACTTCAAGGATTCCAACAATGGAAATGATTTGGAAGAACTAATAATCCCATAAAACTCAACACCAACCATCTTTACACCATAACATCTTTCAATCGAAAGAGTTAAGAGTGCAGGTAATTGCCCAAGTGGTGGCAAGGTACAAAACCCACAATTGCTCATGTAGAGATGTCTCAAATTAATGAGATGATGTAAATTTTTAGGCAACTTGGTGAGACGCCAAAAATAAGATAACTTCAATGTCTGTAAATTGTACAACAAACACACAGATGTGGGCAACTCTTTGATTGAAGATCTAGTGAGATCCAAGTACCGAAGATGTCTTAATTCACCTACCAACTCAATTACTTTACTGACATTTTTATAACCTTCCAAAGATAAAAATCTTAAGCGCCTCAGCTTCATAATGTCTTTCAGCACATCATAATGTAATGTATTAGAACTGAGAGTAAGATCAGTACTGTCATGACAAGTAAGAGACATGAATGTACGCAACTGAGTAGCTTCAGAAATTAATTTATATGTTTCATGAAAATCATAGTCTGGAAGAAATGTAATGTGCTGTATTTGCCTCGTCAGTCCAATGTCATACATCTTGTCTTTCTCCATATAAACAAATTTTTGTTGAGATACAAAATTAGCCAAATCAACCATAAGATCATGGATTAAAAAACGATCACCTGTACCATTTGCAGGTTGAAAAAATGATCTAGATCTTAACTCATCAAAATACTCATATCCCACTTCTTCCATAGTCCTATTTCCACTTGAGTGCTCCAGTAAATTATCCACCATCCATAGCGAAACCAACTTCTCCTTTCCAAATGTGTAATCTTTAGGAAACAAAGAAAAATAAACAAAGCATCGTTTTAAGTGTGGTGGCAAATAATGATAACTTAATCTCAAAGCCGGTAGAATGTTTTTCTCTCCTGGTAAATCCAAAATATCACTCTCTGCTATTCTTTTCCATTCTTTAACATTTGTAGAGCGCAAGAGGCTTGCAACTGCCTTCACAGCCAACGGCAAGCCCTTGCATTTATTAACAAGTTCTTTGCCAATTCTTCCCAAGTTTGAATCTGTAGTAGTAAATTCTTCATTGCCAGATACAATCTTGACAAATAACTTAATACAAGATTCTTCCTTTAACACATCAAGATGGTGAAATCCCGTTGTTCCCACGATTCTTGCAACTTTTTCACTTCTAGTCGTGACGATTATCTTGCTACCTTGTGCCCCGCCTTTGAAAAGCATCCTTATTGTATCCCAAAAATTATACTCTTCATTCCAGACGTCATCCAAAACTATCAAGAACTTCTTTTTGTCCAATATTTCTTGTACATCCTCTAGAAGCACATTCAAGTCCTCAGCATCATCACAAGCAGCTCTAGTCAGTGCTCCAAGAACAATTTTCGTTACCTTACAAACATCAAATTCATCTGAGACACAAACCCATGCCTTGAGTTCAAAATGCATTTTAACTTCACCATCATTATAAACAGCTTGAGCAAGAGTAGTTTTGCCAATCCCACCCAAGCCCACAATTGGAATCACGCATATTTTTTCACTAACCACCTCATCTGACAACATCATCTCTTTCAAAAATTTCTTATCATCATCTCTACCGAAAAACTCAGAATCATCTATGGAAGATATTGAAGATGGTTTCTGTGATTGGATCTTCTCGACATCTGCTCGCAGATCAAGTTTGTACCTTTGTTTTTCAAAAGTATCCAACCGCTCTAGAATCTTCTCCATAACTATCTTTGTTTTCTGAATAGTCCAGTTGAAATTGGAGAAGAATTTACTTACCTTGGATTTGTTAGGTTCTGACTCTACTTCCACCTTGACTTTGAGGGCATCATACTCAATTTCCTCAAAGAGATCAACTGCATCATCCACAGCATCTTGAAGCTTGTCCAACCACTTCTCAACTCTAGGGTTTTTGATCTGCTTCTGCTCCGCATCTCCAAACACCTGAGCAAGAGAGAGGAGTGTAGTCTCTAGTTTGTCAAGAAGCCTATCGAAACCAGAGTTAGTCTTTTCCCTTAAGAAGCTCGCTACACGAGAAGAACTTATCTTCTTTAGCAAAAAATCAACTGAAATAGAGACAACAGGAGCAACCAACAATTCTACAGCCATGGTTCTCGTATGCAGTTCAGGTGGATTAGACAACAACTTGTTGAAAATGGCCTCATCTATTTGTTCTCGTATAAAATTAACAATATCATCAACTAACTCAGCATCGTTCCTATATTAATTAGATATATTTACAGGCAGTTAATCAATCTCTAAATTGAAACTAGTAAAACACTAGAAGAGACTATTTTCTAGCTAGAACTACATTAAAAGAACATGGTAAGTGGTTAGAGAGAACCTGAAGTTGGATGCATCCCACCCAGAATGATTAGCTGCTGTAGTTAGAGCAACCCTCCATTCTTTTATCTTATCTTCAGGAAAACGATCTGTATTTTTCTTAAATGCATCTTCATAAATTTTCTTTTGATTTCGCACATCTGATGGATCCACGTGATAAAAAATAGGTAGAAGAATCAGATTCTTCTTCTCCACGCATACTAGCTCATCCAAGCACCAGCTCGAATATGCATAATTTTGAGAGAAGACAACTGCACAGAACTTTGATTGGTCGATGGCATCCATGAGAGCACTGGAGATCTCGTCTCCTCTAACAAGTCTATCATCAATGTAAGTTTCAATTCCACTATTCTTGAGTGCATTGTAGAGATGACTAGTGAAATTAGAACGAGTGTCTACTCCTCTAAAACTTATGAAAACATCATATTTCTTTTGAGGAGTCATAGAGATAGAGGCCAGGGTTGGAAGATCATCTAGATTATTAATCATTCTCGTCACCTTAGTGGAAAAGTACAGAATAGAGAGACAGAGAAGAGCTAAGAGTCAGAGGAAAAGAAGAAGAAGAAGAAGAAGGCACCTGAGTGTGAGTGTGAGAGTAGAAGGAGAGAATCTAGCTACTGTTGAGTTGGTCTCAGTCGAAGCTACTGCTACGCCATTGAAGACCCAAGGACGGTGTGAATGAGTGAGAGAAGGAGAGATCGGTAGGTAGAGAGAGAATGAGACATGGGAGGAAAACAAGGAGAACTAATACTATGGCCTGTTTTTGTATCTTTTTTATTTTATATTTCATTGAGGATTTATATTTTTTGATCTTAGATTGGATAATATGATTTTTTTTAGATTTTGTATTTTGTAAAATGGTTAAAATAGTACTAAATTTAATTTTGGTCAATATTTTCTCAACTAAAATTACAAATAATTTACCAAATTAATCATTCATAACAAAAATAAAATCATTCTGTTTAAAACCTGTATTGATATATTCAATTTTTTCTTCATCAAAATTGAGTTTAGTGTTCTATTTTAACCATTTTATAAAACATATAGTCTAAAAAGTAATTTATTAAAACATATGGTTCAAATAGGTAATGGAACAAACACAAGGTCCAAAAATGCATAAACCCTTTCATATATCAACATACATTGGGGACAAAGCATATTGGTAGGAGTATATATTTATACTAGTAACACGTGCCGTGATGTTTCTGTTGTTTTATTTATAGAATTTATTAATTATTTGTATTAAATTTATATTAATGTTATATAAATTTTAAATAAATATCATGTTTTGACTAAATAAGTTTTTTTAAGTTTATGTTTACTAATTTAAAAAAAAAAGTAATTTGTTGCTAATTGACAGTAGATTATATTATATGTTTAATATGACATTATTCTAATAAATGAGTTTATGTTTAATTAAATTTTATTTAAGTTATTAAACATATGATTTTATGTTGTTTAATTATTTATTATTTTTAAATAATTATTATTGTAAAATATCTTAAAAGTATTATATTTTAATTTGTTTAATTATTTATTATTTTTAAATAATTATCAAGGTAAAATATCTCAAAAATATTATATTTTAATTTTTTTTAATTATTTATTTTATTTTATTTAAGTTTAAATTATGTTTACAAACTACTGTTAAATATAAGAATATTCTGTCGTAGTTAACATTAAAAAAAATAAAAAACCGTTAAAATCAAGAATTTCTGTTATCTACACAATTATTATATAGAAAAGATATATATATATAAAACGACAAAATTTAATAAAAAACGACATACATAAAGAAAACGACAATATTCTTATAAACTACATATTTCCGAGAAAATGACATTATTCAAAACAACATAAACAAATGGTATGGATTAGTTATGTCACTGTTATTAGACATAGATACCCTTCCCTTTTTGTCTATTAAAAAAAAGGAAGTGCTTCAGTCCAATTTTTGTCTATTTTCATGGTTAAAAGACCAGTATACCCTTCCTTTTGAACTTTTCCTTAAAGTCCCAAAAGGGCAAAATGGTTATTAGTCTAAAATTCCCATTAAACCGCAAATTATACCACAAATTCCCAACTTAGTCACTATAACCTTCCAAACACCAATATTTTCCCCAAAATATTCCAATATCCAATAAATCCTAAAATAAGCAAAATTACTAAAACACCCATTGGTTCACCCCGAGCCGGGTATTTATCATTGTTGTGACTTTTCTGCTTAATTGCTCGAAAGGATCAACTCATGCCGAATATCACAAATATATCCACATAATAATGTAGTCTCAAGCACATAGCATATAAATTTTATAGTTATACCATCAACGAGTCAAAATTACGAAAATACTCATTTTTTATTTCATATTTCAACATACACTGGTGACAAAGCATATTGGTAGTAGTATATATTTATACTAGATACAAGTAACATGTGATGCATGTTTCTCTTATTTTATTTATAGAATTTATTAATTATTTGTATTAAATTTATATTAATATTATATAAATTTTAAATAAATATAATATTTTAATTAAATAATTTTTTTTAAGTTTATATTTGCTAGTTTTTTTAAAAAAGCAATTTGTTGCTAACTGACAGTAAATTATATTATATGTTTAATATGACATTATTTTAATAAGTGAGTTTATGTTTAATTAAATTTTATTTAAGTTATAAAATATATTATTTTATTTTGTTTAATTATTTATTATTTTTAAATAATTATTATTGTAAAATATCTCAAAAGTATCATATTTTAATTTGTTTAATTATTTATTATTCTAAAATAATTATTATTGTAAAATATCTCAAAAGTATCATATTTTAATGTGTTTAATTATTTATTATCTTTAAATAATTATCATGGTAAAATATTTAAAAAATATCATATTTACAAAAATTTAATTATTTATTTTATTTTATTTAAGTTTAAATAATGTTTACACACTATTGTTAAATATTATGTTAAAGTTAATATTAAAAAAATAAAAAACATTAAAACTAAAATTTTTTGTTATCTACACACTTATTATTAAAAGATATATATATAAAACGATAAAATTTAATAAAAAACGACATTCATAAAGAAAACGACAATATTCTTATAAACAACATATTTCCGAGAAAATGACATTATTCAAAACAACAAAAACAAATGGTATGGATTAGTTGTGTCATTGTTACTAGACATAGATAACCTTCCCTTTTTGTCTATTAAAAAAAAGGAAGTGCTTCAGAACTTAGTCCAATTTTTGTCTATTTTCATGGTTAAAACACCAGTATACCCTTCCTTTTGAACTTTTCCTTAAAGTCCCAAAAGGGCAAAATGGTTATTAGTCTAAAATTCTCATTAAAACGCAAATTATACCACAAATTCCCAATTTAGTCACTATAACCTTCCAAACACCAATATTTTCCCCAAAATATTCCAATATCCAATAAATCCTAAAATAAGCAAAATTACCAAAACACTCATTGGCTCACCCCGAGTCGGGTATTTATCATTGTTGTAACTTTTCTGCTTAATTGCTCGAAATGATCGACTCCTGCCGAATATCACAAATATATCCACATAATAATATAGTCTCAAGCGCATAGCATATAAATTTTACAGTTATACCCTCAACGGGTCAAAATTACGAAAATGCTCATTTTTAACAAAACGGGTCTTTAAACGTATTTAATACACATAATAATGCATACTCAATAATATAATAATATAATTCACACACTTATCCCATGTACTCTCCCGACACGCTAATTCAAGCACTTAATCTTACTAGGAGTTTTGGGACGTTACAATAAATAATTTTTAATCCAAATATTATTTTTAAAAAAAAACTAAACTCAATATTTCTAAACAAAATTATACTTTGAAGTTTGAACTAAAAACTAAATTTAATTTTTTAATTTTTTGCTTGATTGTTTTCTAAATGTGTTTAATTATCAATACTTCAAATATATACATTTGAATCATTACACATGCAACAACAAAAAATGTAATAATGAATAGAAATAACATCAACAAATTGAAAAAAATTGTATGTTAATGTTAGTAATTAAGAATAAGTTTTGTTAAGAAGTTAGATAATATAGGCTGGATTTATCTAACAAATTATTATTATTAGCCTATAATAGTCAGATGATATCTTTAGCTAAGAGCTGGTGTGTAGTGAAATTAATTAATTAATTACACGTATTTTTAATTGTTTGAGTTGAATGGTCCATACACTCATGCAACTCACCAATAAACAACTAACTTAATTAACTTGCTTTACCTCTCTTCATCATCATAATCGTAATCATAATCAAAATTATTAATTAAGTTAATTAAGTCAGAGAAAGATTATAATGTCATCATCTGATCATTATTATAACATTATTAATGCTAATAATGATAAAGATGATGATTATATGGTGATTAAGAAGAAAGGCCAAGAAGGAGAAAATAATAATTATGATACTAATAATGATTATTATGTTCGACATTTGGAGGAGAAGGAGAAGATGGTGTTAGCAGTGTCTGTGGAGAAAGAGAATAAGGCCAGTCTCCATGCTTTGAAATTTGCCATTGATCGTTTTTTGATGTCAAGAAATAAGAAAATCAGAAGAACTAATAATATCAGTCTGGTTCTTCTCCATGTTCGTCTTCACAATCCCACCTCTCCACTCTCTTATTATCACGATCTTTCATCAAGTAAGTACGTATATAGAAAAAATTTTAGGTAGTGATTGTTTTAATAATACTAATTTTTAGTATTTTCGGCACGTGGTAATGACATGGATAAGTTGCGACTCCATTAATATTTTTTATATGACAATGTATAATATTGTTTTAGAGAATTTTTACAAATATTCGGAAAATTTCGAATAATTTAAAAGAATGAAATTAGGGTTTCAATCAGTTTTTTGTACACGTGTTTGTTTTAATATTTATACGTGCTTATAATAGACTGTTTGAATCTTGATTTTGACATCTAAATCATCAATAATTTTCTGAAAAATTTATGAGAACTCCTGTAATTATATTATATATCGTCGTGTAAAAAATAATATCTATAACCAATAGTAGCCATATATATATAAATATTAGGTAGTGATTGTTTTAATATTAATTTTAGTATTTTTGGTACATGGCATAACTAAATTGCAACTCTATTTTTATTATACGACAATATATAATGTAGCTACAATGAACTTTTTATAAAATTTTGAATAATTTAAGATTTTGAAATCAGGATTCAAACAGCTTGTACGTGTTTTTTTTTCAATATTTATAAGCACTGATTGAACTCTAATTTTGACATTCTAAATTATCTAAAATTTGATGTAAATGCATTATACATAAAATAAAGTTGCAACTTACACATATTCCAAAAATACTAAAAGCACCCTCTCTCTCTCTCTCTCTCTCTCTCTATATATATATATATATATATATAGGTATTTATATATAATGATGATTCTCTTCTCTTCTTTATTATTATGTATAATATTGATTAATTGTGATGATCAGGAGAGACCAGTCCTACCACCAGTTTCGTTGAAAGAGAACCAGATGATTACGAGTTGGAAATCTTAAGTCCCTTTAGATACTTCTGTGCACGTAGACAAGTAATAATATAAATAATCTCATCATTAATTAATTTAATTATAGCATAATAAATCATGTTCTGTAATTAATTAATAAACATAAATATTTATGTATATATATATGCAGATAAAATTCGAGATAGTTGTAGTAGAGGATTTTGATGTGGCACAAGCATTGGTTGATTATACCATACGCCATCGAGTTGAGAATTTGTTTCTTGGCTCTACCTCTTCATCATCTACCTATGCTTTCTCCAGGTAATTATGTTATATATATATATATATATAATGATTATTAACTAAAGATCGATAATTTACTCATTTGGTACTTTGTGTTTTTATAAAGTATCATTTTAGTAACTTATTTTTCAACAATGCTCATACGATACCATGTATTTTAAAATCATACATATTTGCATTTGATACCCTAGCTAGACTCGTATTTGAAAAATAAAATTTTATTAATACAACAAAGTTGCCATCAATTATATATCGTATAACTGAAAGCAGTTTGATTAAATTAGCAAAATTTTATTAATTAAATTTGAGTTTAGGGTACGGAATATGTACGATTTCAAAATACAAAGTACTGAGTAAGTACGATTTCAAAATACACTGTACTTGTAAAACACAGAGTACCAAAACTATACTTTAGAAAAACATAACCTACCCTTAATTAACTAATTAATTATAATGACTTCATTTTCATATGTATAAATTAATATATATATATATATATGTGCAGGCTATTGAAGAATAATTGTTGTACTCAAAGAACAGTATTGAAATGGGTACCTGATTTCTGTAATGTATACATAGTCTCCACACAAGGGAAGCTGAGCGGTGTAAGAAGTGCTCGTTGCCCTCTTCCAACTATTCCAAAACATAATCAAACTCATTCTCATCATCATCATGACATGTAAGCCTACTTATACCTGCCTCATTTAAAAAAAAAAACTTATATTATATAATTTTATGCGCGTGATCAGTTTTCGGCGTGATTTTCTTTTTACGGCCGTGTATATTGTAGCTATTTAAAGTATTATGCAAATTTTTAGAAAATTCTGAAAACTAAATTCAAACATGTTGTTGCATGCGTGACTAATTTTTTTTATGCACGTGAAAAACAACATGTTTTTTAACCTAGTTTTCGGTACTGTAAACTATTAGGAATTTTCTGAAAATTTGCAGGATGCTCTAAATAGCTACAATATATACGGTCATAAAAAAAATCGCACTGAAAACTGTTCACAGATCGAGAAACACTGAGAACCCTCCATCAGTAGGGCTTAAAATGAAGCCCGAAGAATTGTCATGTATATATATATACATAATTATATGGAACGACTACAACGCATCCCCTTTTTTGCAACACCGGTGCATCATTTTCTATTTTCAGCACCTGGATAGATATAATCCCAAATTTTTTCATATAACGGTGTACATTGTAGGTATTTAGAATATCCTGCAAATTTTCAAGAAATTCTGAATAGTTTACGAAGCCGAAAACAGAGTTCAAACTGTCAAATTTTACATGCGTACACAAAAAAACAGGCACGCGTGTAACGGATAGTTTAGAGCCTGTTTCGGTACCATAATTTATTCGACAAAATTAGTTATATTATATATGATGATAATTCATAGTTATTATGTATATATATAGGTTGGTGTGGAGATTGACTCGTGGTGAATTTTCAGAGGATGATATGGGATCAGTAGCTGAGTCTGATGATGTGATCAGTTTTGTGAGCTCATCATCAGAAATGAGTACAACAAGTAGTAGTACAGTAACTGCATGCAAACCTCCACGACGTCGTTCCATATCACTTCTCTTAACACACAAACTAGTAATTATAATTATATATATATATTATCTTCTTAATTAATTTGATATATATATATATATACAATTAACCTTATTATATGTAGTGATACATGATGACACCATTTTAATTTGTTGTTGCAGAAATCTATGGAAGATGAGATGAAGAGACTTAAATTAAAGAAAAATATATAATATTACTCAAATGTATCATTTAGCAGACTCCAAAATTAATAACTAACAAAGGTACTAATTGATAATATAATAATTATTATTATTATAATTATATGTTATGGTTTTTAATTAATTAATTTGATACTGACATTTCTGAGGTTCAATAATCATGCAGTTCATCATAGGAAACAAGACGAAGCTAGTTAAGTGGAAAATAATCAATGAGAAAAGAAGAAGATCAAGAAGTAATTAAAGTCTTTTGTATAATATTAATTACAGATCAATAATAATAATTATTATTATTATTATTAAGCTTATCTCATGTTGGATTATATATTTTCACTGTATTACTACAAGTATATATGTGATAATGAGATAGAACAATATCCAATTGAAGTATATTACTATATATATATATATATAGTGCTTTTTGTCTTTCTATTGTTTTTTATTCACAACTAAAAATTTATAAGGATGTACTAAAAAATATATATTTTTCCTTTGAATTTATTTAGTGGTAATTAATCATTGCATTTTTACATTTTAATGATGATGACAAAGTTATATATGTTGTGACTAAAAGTCAAAAATAAAATTATATTATCTTGGCTAATTGTTTTTGTATATTAATTCTTTTCGAAATAATAACAGGAGAGATATGGAAATTAATTTATAATCATAAGGTGATAGTAGCTTTTAATAATTATTATACAACTCTAATTAAAGGGGGTGTTTGGCAAAATAGCATTTCTTTTATATAGTTATTTTTGTACAATAACAACTTTGTTTTGATAATTTTTTGCAAAATGACATTCCAAACACCCCCAACAACTTATTAAAAAATTTCTCGATTATCTTATATAAAATTCCAAACACTTTTTTTTTGGAAATTTTGAATACCCTTTCTCGATTCCAAATAGAGTCTATTTTGCAAAAAATTATCAACAAATGTCATTTTGCAAAATAACATTATAAAATGATCTATTTTCACCAATCACTCAATTAGAATAATTTTTCTTACAGTCGTACACTTGTTTTGATAATATTTTACAAAATAATCTGGAAGATGCACCCGACACTTTGTCGGAAAAAATCTCAACACCCTACCTAGATTCCAAATAGAGTCTGTTTCACAAAAAATAAAAATGAAAGAATATCATTTTGCAAAGTAACATTATAAAATAATCTATTTCCACTATTGACTACTCAATTAAGATAAGTTTATCGATCATATGTAAATCCACGATCGAAATAATTACTTCATCGATTTTTTGATTCATGTCGTGTTAAGATTTTACATTGATGTTGATTTTTTTTTTTCATTTTTGTGAGCTGTTTGACATTACTTTTCCTTAGAGTTGTGTCGAAAAATGAGTTGAGTTGTCGGCATTGAAGAGCATGATCAAATATGTTGTCGCCTGAAGTATTACTAGTGGTGGGCAGTGTTCGACTTAGTGTATCTAGGTCTTTTTTTCGTGAGTTGTTCGACACTACTTACTCAGAGTTGTACCAAAGATTGTGTTGTCAGCATTGAAAAGAAAAACAAATATGTCGTCGCCTGAAATATGATTACTGGTAAGCAGTGTTCGACTTGAGAATTAATATTATAAAACTAAAATAACAACATTTTTTTTTGGGTTTATACCTTTTTGAACCCTGTGTTTTGACAAATTACTTTTTGGACCCTATGTTTTGTAAAATGGTTAAAATAGAACCATAAACCTGATTTTAGTCAATTTTTTTTCAACTAAAATCACAAATAATTTACCAAACTAACAATTCAGAACAAAAATAAAATCATTCTGCTTAAAAATTGTGTTGTTATATTCAATTTTTTCTTCATCAAAATTGAGTTTAGAGTTCTATTTTAACTATTTTACAAAATATAGGGTCCAAAAAGTAATTTGTCAAAATACAGGGTTCAAACAGGTAATAGGAAAAAACACAGGGTCCAAAAAGATATAAACCTTTTTTTTTTATATAGATTTATAATATATTTAGTATTACTTAACATGTAATAAAAAAAAATTCGAACCTTAAATTAAAAATACCTATCGATCTCTCATCTCTAGCTAATTGAACAAGCTTATAATATAAGTTGGCTTTTTATCAAACCGAAAATACTTGACTTTTTTTAATAAAAAAAAACCGAAATTATTATTTTTTTAATTTAGTTATTAATTAGAAAGATTCAACACTTAACTAAATCATAAGTGGTCTTGTTGTCATAAAAAGCTTGAAGAAAAGGATGTTACAATATCTGTTGGTGAATTAGTTTGTAAAAAAGTCCTGAGACAAATAGTCAAATATAGTCAAGATTATCAATAATTATATTTAATTAATTTAAAATATATAGAAAAGAATAGAATGATGTAGTTATGTTTGTTTTGTATGCTATGAGAAAGAGAGTGAGTTTGAAATCATATAATTATCTAATTATGGATCAAAAAGAAGAGAAAATTAAATTAAAAAAAACATAATTATTATTATTATTATTATTATAATTTATAATTAGGCAAATATTAACTGGCTTCTACTAATGTGGGATTAAATCTCAGAGGCAGAGCAGATGATTAGGAAGAGATTAGTTTCAGTTGTTTATCTCTTAATTCTTCTTCTTTTTTTTGTTAATTTTTACCAAAACAATAATAACAACAACTACTAACAAACTCTCTTAGAGGGAATTATGAGACTGTTTTTATCTCTTAACACACCATAATTCATATTTATAATTGCTGCTCTTGACCAATATGTATTAATTCGAAAACTAAAAAACCAGAACAAGAAGAAACCCAGAATATAACTGACTTTTTTTTTCTTTCTGATCATTATATTTTGGGTTTCTAAATATCTTGTTCACTAACAAAATAATATATATATATATATAAGCTAATTTTCTCTCTTTTGGAAATTAATACATAATATGACAAGAGGTGTTACAGAGAAGAAAGAAGAGATTGTGGCAGTGGCTATTGACAAGGACAAAAGCAGCCAATATGCTCTGAAATGGACTGTGGATCATCTCATCACCAGAGGCCAAACCATCACTTTGCTGCATATTAAACACAAAGCTTCTTCTGTTCCAAATCCATGTAATCATATATAACTTTATCTCTATATATATATATGGGGATCGATTACAACGCATTTTTTTTTTTCAACACCGGTGTATCATTTTTCTATTTCTGTATCTGAATAATTATAATCTCAATTTTTTTTTATATGACGGTGTACATTATAGCTATCTAGAACATCCTACAAATTTTCAAGAAATTCTGAATAAATTATGGTACCGAAACAGGGTCTAAACTCTCTGTTGCACGCGTGTAAAATTTGACAGTTTGAACTCTGTTTTCTTGAAAATTTGCAGGATATTCTAAATACCTATAATGTACACTATCAGATAAAAAAAATTAGGATTATATCTTTCCCGGTGCCAAAAGAGAAAAATGATGCACCGGTATTGCAAAAAAAGGATGCGCTGTAGTCGTTCCCTATATATTTACATGAAGTCATGTCAAACACATAGCATAATCTGTTCCAAATGCTAATGAGAGCTGCTTAATGTGTTCTGACATGACCATACATATATACATATATATCTTCTTCTGTTCCAACCTTCTATATATATATATATATGTATATATGTTTTGACATGACTTGATGACACATGTTCTTTGGTATGTGAAGTTGGGCACTTCATCTCTGTCCATGAGGTTTCTGAGGATGTAGCAAGAAACTACAAACAACAACTGGAGAATCAAGCCAAGGACTTGTTCCTTCCATTTCGTTGCTTTTGCACCAGAAAAGATGTCTGTTCAATCATTTCATCATAACTTAATTTTAACTCCTCTTTCTTTCTTTCTTTTTCCAACCCTTTTCTGTTTAACTTATTGCCTTGCAAAACAGATCAAATGCAATGAAGTGATATTGGAAGAATCAGACATATCAAAAGCAATAATCAGCTATGTTACTACTCATTCTATTGAGACTTTGGTTCTTGGTGCAGCATCAAGAAACAGCATTGTCAAGTAATGTCTTTGTTTTTTTCTTTCTTTCTTTCCTCAAAACAAAAAAAAAATGCTAATTTCCATGTTTTCAACAGAAGATTCAAACCTACAGATGTTCCCAGCAGTGTCTCAAAAGTGGCACCAGAGTTCTGCACTGTTTATGTCATTGCCAAAGGAAAGATCTCTTCGGTTCGCTCTGCTTTGGCTCCAGCCCCTTCAAGATCCAATTCTCGTAACAACATTAACCATATACCTCATCATGTTCCTCACAATGTTCCCCACAATATACCTCATCATCCCAGAAGTATGTTTCTCGAAAATCGAGCATTGTTGCGAGTTTGTTGTGAGTGTTTTCTTTTTCCATTCCATTTTTTTCTCATTGCTTGGTTCATACTGATGCAGCTCCTGAGAGATCACATTATAACAATCATAACAATCATAGCAATCATAACAATCATCACAATCTGTACCATCAACCAGATGAAATGGAAATGAGGTAATAACGAACAAGTTCTTCCAATGCATTATTAATGTAAAATAGCCTTGTTTTTATAATTTTTTGCATAATGGCCTCGAGACATACTAGACCCTATCTAGAAGGTCATTTCGCAAAGTTACATTATAAAAAAGACTAATTTATTAAGCCAACCATGTGTATTTATATGAAATAATGAAACAGGTCACCCTTCACAAGAGGCAAACATTCAATGAACAAGTCATATGAGCTCTCACAAGACAGTGACATATCCTATGTGACCAGTGGAAGGCCAAGCATAGATCGCCTGTTTCCTTGTATCCATGACACAAGTGATCAACAAGGAAATAGCCCCAGATTCTCATCTAGTTCTGACTTTGACATTCTCAAGAATTTTTCATCATCATTATCAGGACACAAATCTATTGACTTGAGCTCTTCTCATTATGAATTCTCGAATCACTCCAACGATAGTGGAACTTCGATTTCCTCTCAGAACATGGTAAGATCAACAACAACACAATAGCTTGTAATAACAGTTAAGACTCAGTTGTTCTAACTTTCTTGATGATTATTAGGATGATGTGGAAGCCGAGATGAAAAGGCTGAGGATAGAGCTCAAACAAACAATGGATATGTATAGCACTGCCTGTAAGGAGGCCCTCTCAGCAAACAAGAAGGTATCTATTTGTCTGTCTGTCTATCTATCTATGGATATTTTCAATAATGGAGAGAGATTTATGGATATTTTCACAACAGGCATATGAGCTTCACCGTTGGAAAATGGAAGAAGAACAGAAATTAGAAGAGGCGCGGCTAGCTGAGGAGGCTGCATTGGCACTTGCAGAGAAGGAAAAAGCAAAGTGTAAGGCAGCCATTGAGGCAGCCGAAGCTGCTCAAAGGCTTGCTGAATTGGAAGCACAGAAAAGAATTCACGCTGAAATGAAAGCTCAAAGAGAAGCGGATGAGAGGAGGAGAGCACTAGGTGCCTTAGCCAGTGGAGAAATAAGGTATAGGAAATACACAATCGATGAGATTGAAGTAGCAACGGAAGATTTTTCTGAATCTCGCAAGATTGGAGAAGGAGGTTATGGACCAGTGTACAGAGGTGAATTGGATCACACCCCAGTTGCCATAAAGATTCTACGTCCAGACGCAGCTCAAGGACGCTCCCAGTTTCAACAAGAGGTCAGTCTTGGAGTTTCCATTAACATAATCCAATCAAAATGAACATGTTCTTGTAAAGTGTTATGCATTCTATTATTGTACTAATTGTTTGATCACACTGCAGGTTGAAGTACTAAGCTGCATACGGCACCCTAACATGGTTCTCCTTCTTGGAGCTTGTCCAGAGTTTGGCTGCCTAGTGTATGAGTACATGGCTCATGGCAGCTTAGAGGACCGTCTTTTTCGAAGAGGTAACACCCCAATTCTTACATGGCAATGTAGGTTCCGAATTGCTGCAGAGATTGGCACTGGTCTCTTGTTTCTTCATCAAACCAAACCAGAACCACTTGTTCACCGTGACCTCAAACCTGCAAACATTTTGCTAGACCGAAACTATGTTAGCAAGATTAGTGATGTAGGCCTGGCCAGACTTGTTCCTCCATCTGTAGCGGACTCTGTGACTCAGTACCGCATGACAGCAACAGCAGGAACATTCTGCTATATAGACCCTGAGTATCAACAAACCGGCATGCTTGGAATTAAGTCAGACATCTACTCATTTGGGGTCTTGCTTCTACAAATGCTAACAGCCAAGCCACCAATGGGATTGACTCATCACATGGAAAAAGCTATTGACAAAGGTACTTTTGAAGAAATGCTTGACCCTGCTATTACTAACTGGCCTATGGAGGAGGCATTCAAATTTGCCAAACTAGCTCTCAAGTGTGCCGAAATGAGGAGAAAAGACAGACCAGACCTTGGAAAAATTGTGTTGCCCGAGCTTAACAGAATGAGAGAACTTGCTGAAGAGAATATGCCTGCTGATGGGACTGGCTATGTTCCAGCTTCACATTCCCCCAACCATGGCTCAGTCACATCTCCATCACAGGTGAGCTAAGACCAAATAGCTATAGCTGTGTCTGCAAGAAAATCCAAGCTTCTTCATCTTCATTCATTCTTGTATTGTTCTTTTGGCCTTCTGAGATTTGTCTTTCCTTTTTGGCTTTCAGGATGTCCTGAGTGATCATGTACAACGACACTCGGGATATGAGAGCTCAAGGAGCCTCTCTAGTACATCATCTTCTACAGAGAAATGACTAGAGCTCAGAGACACTGAAATTTACTGGCTTGCATGGTTCTTGAAGGTCATCACAGTGAGTCTACATATATCAATTAACAGGGAGAAAATTAGTTTAATATTGGTCAGAGCAGCCATATTATGAACTTGGCAAGTGTAATTTTTTTTCCTCTTTTTATAATGAATGCAGATATAATCTCTTTTTTCTCCCTCACTTTCTCTAACTCATGGATGAAGATATACTGCTGCTATAGTAATGTAAACATTCTCAAGTCATATTTGTGTGAGTAAATAAGAAAAAATTATATAAAAAATTTGAAAAATTTCGACAAGTTTTGTACTTGATGCATAATTTAAATACTAAGCTTCAGATCTTTATTTATTCAAGTGAGAAATAAGCTCAAACAAGAACATACAAACAAAGAGTTCATCACCAACTCCCTCCCATACAGTACAATTCATAGGTAGATATTTATGATAGAAAAAAGCCATAAGCTAGGCAAATTGCACAAGGCAATTTGCCAGTAGAGAAGTAGAAGCTAAACATAAATATAGAGAACAACAAGAGCGAGAGAGATCAGCATAGAAAAAGAAGAGAAGCTTCAGATAGAGATACTATTGGGAATTCCTTTGGCAGCAATTCCAATTTCTCCATTAGGAATGAGCAAGCCGTAAGGGAACTTGACCAGCCCATAACGGTTCTTCAATGTTGGGTCATTGTTCCTGCTAACAATGTTATCCTCAATTTCAGAGAGCTTCCTTCCAAATCTCTCAAAGGCCTGCAAAGGTTCAGCTTCTGCTGTCCAGTTATTTTCTCTTTGGCCAAGATAAACCTCATCAGAAGCATGCTTAGACAAGACCTCAATAATGGAAATCTCAACTAAGCTCTGCAGCTCAGCAGTGATTGTTTTCAAGTAAGCCTTCTCTGGATTTGTTCTAAGCTCTTCATATTCAGGAGTACCCTCTTCAGGCATGAGCCGCCTGCTTATTGTGGGGCGGTTTGGAATGTACCCTCCATAAGAATACTGCCCAAAGTTGACAGCTGCATGAAGAGCAGAGGTAATCCATATAGCTGTGGTGCATGTCTCTATTAACTCTTCACGGGTCTGCATACTAGGCCACCATGACTTGTCTTTTAAGTCGCCATGACCGACCTCTTTGAGTTCCTTCCACCATGCTTGGAGTTCTTTGTCTTTTTGAACAACTTCATCAGTTGTGTAGTAGTAAGAGCAGTACTCTTGAACCCAGTGTTTTATTGCAGCCCAGATTTCAAGTCCATCGACAGCATATGGATAGTCCTCTATCAGTAGGCGAAGGCCATGTGGTGAACTTGGATCCTCCACTGCGACCCCTCTGAAACATAAAACAAAATATATAAGACATTATTTTCCATTTTTCTGTTTTATACTTAATTCATTTGAAAGAATTAATACCTCTTGATGAGATCAGCTGGGTGCGCCTGTTCAGCTAAATTCCAGTTCTTATAAGCAGCTGAAGATAGTTCCATGGAATGTTGTCTGGGAGATATCACAGACTCAATAATACCCCCACCATTTACAAGAAGTTGTCTAGCAAGTGAATTGATATTCATGTTGTCACGGAAGTGAGGGAGCAACATTTTGTAAATTGGGTGTAACACACTAAGCTGCCTGTTTGTTGCAAGCACAAATGGCTCAGCTACTGCATGAGTGTTCAACCTATATGACCAATGAAAATTGAATCAATATTTAGAACCATCACAAAACATAAACTAAAGTTATAGGATCTAGTTTTTCTGACAGAGATATACCAATGGCTAACTAGTTGGTGATGGCAATAGTCATTAACAACGACATAAGCTTTAGCAAGTTGCCAAACGGTACTTTCTACGCCTTGTTGGGCTGGTGTAATAACTTTGCTAACAGCACCTAATTCATCACCATTTGGATGTGGCAGGCTTAGTTCAATTGCCAGAGGCCTCAAAGCGCCATCATTGGTTAAAAACAGAAGTGTTCTAGTGGCATAAATCTTTGATGAAGTTGTGTCGTTGATTCGCCTCACGAATGGCATGAAAGTATCATGGTGATCCAATATATAAAGCTTGTTGTCATAAAGGGCCTGATTAAACGCAAGACTTTAGACATCATGGCCTACACATTCATTATATACATATATACTTGAGAATAACAAAGATAGGAAAATTGATCACCTCAAACACTGATTGCCCATCCAAGTTGTTGCTTATGTGTTCTTCAGTGATTGTACTAGTTTGATTACCATAGATTGAAGGGTCAAGCTGGCTTGTTGGTGGGAATTCCTGTAGTTAAATCACAAGTAAGATCATCAAAGATGAAGCTTTAAAGAATCTTGCATTAGACAACTTTGAAGATATTTATAGGAAAGAAAAAGTTCGTACTTGGAGACGACGAATGACGACAGGGTTCACTCCAGCCAACATCTCTCTTGCAAATTCTTCATCGGTCATCCATGCTGACTTGTCATCTGCTCAAAACCAAAGGAAGAAGAGTTTAACAATCAACCTCAAAGTAGAAAACCAATTAGATTAGGATAGCAATGGCAGTGTATAATTATGTTACATACTTTTGATCACATGAGGCATGGGATATCTGAGGAACCGAGTACCATCAGCTCGAAACAGGTCCTTCAATGTTTCCAAAGGTACATTCTTGCTTATGGTCTCAAATATTCCAAGAGGTAGAGGAAAACCTCCTTCATACAAGTCCAGTACATCTTTGAAGCTGTCAAACTCAGCTGGGGTTTTGTCAAACAATGACTCTATCGCAGGTTTGATGATTAGAGCTACTGATTTCAATGAGTTGACAAGGAAGTCTGACATCTTCAAGTGACCAAATCGTTCATCTCTTGGAATGTAAAAGTTCAAATTCAGAAGGTCTATGTCCCTACTCTCGCTGTTAGGATCTGTTACACAATTACAATAAACAAAAAACATGAATAACAGAAGAAACCATTGTAGTTCATACATTCTTACTTTGATTATTATAGTACAATTTTCTAACCTTTGTTGGTTGGTGGTCTCCCAGTTCTTCCTCTGCGAGGGTAAGGGTACTCACTAGTTCCTCCAAGAACTGGCCGGGAATGCTTTTCACCCCAGTCTGGATTACCCAAATCATTGTAGTAATCGTAGTCATAGATTCTATCCCCATCCTTACGCTCTCCTGTTCCATTTCCTCTGAGGTAAACCAGTTCTTGCTCTCTGTACCAGAGCAGTGGGGCTGGTGTGTCATGTGGAAGATATGCCTGCATATAACGCCACCAAGTTCATCATTTCTTTTTCTTTGAGTAATTTTGTCGAACACCCAGTTTAGAAAAGTAAGCAAAGAAGAAATATATGGATATATATATACCTTGTTCCTGAAGAAAACACGATCATAGTTGTAGTGTTTAGCAGGGTAAACCCAGGAATTACAAACAAATTGGACTTGGCCTTGATTAGGAACATCTTCAAGAGTGAGAGACTTGAGGAAGAACTCAACACTGTGATTGTTGTTAATAACAAAAGCCTCTGGAACACCAAATCCCTCTTCCAACTCAAAATGAACACTATAAGCTGATTCCCCAGCTAACAATGGGAAAAGGGTCAGTATATTTGTCCAGTTCTCCAAGTAAGCTTCCTTCCCCAGCTTCCCTTTCAGCTCATTACCTACAAAAAAAAAAACAACACAACCCACCAAACCAAATGAACAGTAGTAGTACTTGGTATAACTTTTAATGTCACTTTTACAAAAGAGCTTTGACAAAATTACTATTTTGTAAAAAAGTTATTTTGTCAAATACCTTACAAGCATATGAAGTAAACTAGAGTGTTAATGAAAGTGAAAAGGACAGATATATAGATATATAGATATATATATATATACACAAATTAACTCACCAGTGTGAGTTTGAACAGAGCTAATGAGCTGAAGAGAAACACGTTGACCCAACAACTCATTCAAAGGATCAATAATCCCATTCCTTATGTCATTGAAATCCAAGACATTTTTCTTCATCAACACCACAGACCCTTTTATCTTCTTACCGAAGATTGAGGGAGGCTTTATTATGCCAAGCATATTTGCTTTGAAAAGATATATGTATAGATATATATGTTGTAGAGAAATGTATGGGAGAGAAAGTTTAGTTGATTTTGTGTGATTAAGTGATGGAGATTATGCATGTATTTATAGTAAAAAAACTTGTGCATGCAATATTTAATATTTCAATATGATTATTTTGATGTCATTCCCACGTAACCTTATAATATATATAATAATATTGTTATATAAACGAGTCCCACACTACCGTTCATGAATTAAAAAAATACAATGGCACGTATATCTATACACATTAATCTATTGATGTTTTCTCATGTAGATGATTAATTATTTTTTTATGTTATATATATTATAGTTATTTAGAATATTTTTTAAATTTTTAAAAATTTTAAAATAATTTAAAATGTTGAAAATAAAGTTCAAATAGTTGTTTCTTACACGTATAATAAAATATTCGAAATTCGCAAAATTTTGCACGATATATTTTAAATAATTACAATGTACAAAATATGTAGAAAACACTACGTAGTGCACCAATTCTTATATTATTATTATTATTATTATTTTGACAAAAGAACGGCCTATATTATTCCCTTATCTACATTGATCAACTTTTATATAATATAATAATTGAAATTTGATTTTTAATGCATTAAATGAGACTATATAACAAAATGATACCAAGCTAAAAAATTATTACATTTTTATTCTAGTATTCCTTGGATTCCCAAAAATGTCATTATCATAAATTTCCCTCTCTTTTTCTCCAATTGTCTTCTCCCTCTCTATCTCTCACGTTTTCCCTCTCTATCTCTCAAGCTCTCGTACACACAAAAAAAAAGCAGCTTAATCTGTACAAATTTTCGAGGTTGGATTTCAGGGGCAAGTTGTGAATCCTTTCAAGGTAAGAACTTCATTTTGGATTTCAGATAAAAATCATATGGGTAGGTATATATTTGTTATATGTATTGAGGAAACTTGTTTATCAACATTGCTTTTGTTATTTCGAATAGATCTATGTATGCCTTCATTCATTTCTTAGTTTTTTTTCTGGGTTTTTTGTTTGCCTCGATGAGACTCGATTGTCCGCAATGGACCTCGATAGAACCCTTATATGTTTATATTATTTTTCTACCTCGATATGCCTCGATGAGACTTAATGGACCTCGATAGAACCCTCACACATTTAGGGAAAAAAACTACCTCGATGAGACTCGATGGACATCGATAAAACCCTCACACTTTTAGGAAAAATGGGTACCTCGATTAGACTCGATGGTCCTCGATGGACCTCGATAGAGGCATAGAACTTAATGTATGTAGTATATGCCTCGATGGGTTCATAAGAAATTTGTTGGGCAGTCTGCCTCGATGTACCTCGATTGTACTCGATAGACCTCGATAGGTTGACCTCGATATAAATCGATTTTTTGTTGTTTTATGTTATAGTTTTAATTTTTGACCTATTTTTTTGTTTTTTTGATACATATTCGTCTATTTCCATATTTTTTGCATTCAATGGTGTTTGGGAACTGGAATATAAAGATTGGATTTTCAAGGATGCTGAAAATCAAGTTCTGCCTTTGGAGAAGGGTGTGATGTATGAGCAACGACTTGACATTCTGTACGATGAGTTTGAAGCGGATAAATGTGTTCATGACTTGAAAATTGAGGTACCGTACACATGCCTATCACAATCTGTCAAACCTACCGTTATAGAAAATGATAGGCATGTGCGTGCATTCATTGGGTTAGCATCGAAAACTGTAAAGAAGCTGATTCCTCTATGTGTGACATTGGTTAAGAAGGGAGGTATAAGAAATGCATCGGCCTCTCCCAACGTTAATAAAGAAGTTCAATTTGAAGAGAACATTTCTCCCCCATGTCATGGTTTCAAAGGAACTCAAAGTGAGGTTGGGAACATTTGTTGCCTAGACAAATTCATACGTTATAGTCCATGATGATATCCCTGTTAGAGATCCGTCATATTTGCATGACACAACGGAGTACGATCCCTATGGCTACGATCCTTATGTCAACAACGATCCTGTTGCTGATGCAACAGATCTTGGTGGGCTAGATATTAGGGCAGATTTTCCAACACAGAATTCAGATGTTATAGTAGCTGAGGAGCGCAGAATAGAAGATCGGCAAACACCTGGGACCAGCAGTAGTTGTCCAGGTCCAAGTAGAACCGATGATAGTTTTAGATGGAGTTCTCCATTGGACTTAGGTGAAGATCGTAGAACATGGAGTGCTCCCATGTTCACCAAAGAGGATATAGATGCCTCACATCAACATCATTCCTCGTCCAACAAAGCTTCAAGAGAATTGCACCTTGGCAAGTTCTTTCAGAACCTTGGCAAGTTGCACCTTGGCAAGTTCCTCATCCAACAAAGCTTCAAGAGAATTGCACCTTGGCAAGTTCTTTTAGAACAAGCTTGAATTGAAAACCAAAGCATCCATATTTGCAATGAAGAATAATTTTGAGTTTATGGTGAAGAAATCTGGGAATGATGTGTGGTACATTACATGCAAGGATCCTGATTCTGGTTAGAGATTAAGGGGTAAGGGGTAAGAAAAAAATGTGATCTAAAATGTTCGAGCTTACTGTATACAACGAAGTACACACTTACTCACAAGAAATTTGAGATAAAGACCACCGTCAAGAATTACTGTGGGTTGTTGGGCACCTAATCAAAAGGAAATTTGCTACCGATGGTATTCGGTACATGGCAAACAACATAAGGGAGGACGTGAAGCACCATTTTGGGGTCGAAATGAGCTATGAGAAGGCGTGGAGATGCAGAGAAAAGGCTCTTATGTATGTCAGAGGGACACCTGAGGAATCATACTCACCTGGATACCTGTGTCAGTTGGAGCATAAGAGCTCAGGTACAATTACTGATTTTGTAGCAGAAGATGGTCGTTTCTTGTATTGTTTCTTTTCCCTCGGTGTTTCTAGACGTGGTTTCCAGTACTATCGTCCTATAATTTGTATGGATGACACATTCTTGAAGAATAAGTATGGTAGTCACATGCTCTGTGTTGTTGCGTTGGATGCAAACAACCAGTTGTTTCCAATTGCGTTTGCATTGGTGAGCAGTGAGAACCATAACTCTTGGACTTATTTCATGAGAAAATTGAAGGAAGCCATAGGGGACGTTGAGAACCTAGCTTATGTATCGAACCGGCCTAAAATAATTAATCATGCTTTGGACCTTGTGTTCCCAGATGCCTATCACGGTGCATGTTACCACCACATCTGTATGAATGTAGTGGTAAAATTCAAAACTGACCATTGTCAAGACATTATGGGGTGTGCAGCGTACGCGTTTTGAAGAACAGAATTTCACAAGTTCTTTGACAAGATTAAGGTAATTGATCCGCCCATTGCTCAATATCTTGAGGGAATTGGTTTTGAAAGGTGGAGTAGCACTTATTTTCCTGGTAACCGATACAATATCATGACGAGTAACTACGCCGAAAGCTTTAACAATAAAACCAAGGAGGCATAGAGCTTTCCAGTCGCCACTTTTCTTGAATTCATAAGATTCACTCTTCAATCTTGGTTAGCAGATAGACGTGAAAGAGCTGCAAAAGCAACAATTATGCTATCACCTGAGATAGAAAAATATTTGAAGCAAATATGTGAGAAAGTAATTTTCCTGGATGTCCAAGTCCTTGGTCATCATGAATTTCTTGTGGTCGATGGTAATGGTGATAGTGAGGTGAACTTGGCCACAAAATCATGCTCTTGTTGCATGTTCCAAACCATTGGGATACCCTGTGTACATGCTTTTATTGCAGCCAGAAAAAGAAGCATAAACATTTACTCATTGTGTAACGTCCCTAAGGTAGGGTACGTCTGCCACATACTCGTAATTCTAGGGTTTACGAGTATGTAAGGCACTTGACCAAAAGAATTAAATAAAATGATACGAAGAAATACAGAAAAATTTAAAACTTTTATATAAACTTATTAGAAGAAATTATTACACGTATGAATACTTTAAATTTAAGGCAGCCATATGAAAACTCTAAACCATTATTGCATTGCTACTGAGTCCGTGCTCCACAAGTTGCTCAACAGCTAAAGCCACACCTGGAAAAATGTTGGAAAATAACATAATGAGCTAACGCTCAGTAAGCAAATCTCATGCATACACATACACATGAATGTCGTGAGTTTGTAGTGCACATATACTAATATGCTGACTTATATACTTATGCATTTCATTTATTGCTCATGCACTTTCAAACTTTACTTTTATGCTCTTTCTTTTAGTTTCACATTTTTATGGGCCCAATATCACTTGTGCACACTGTTTGATTCAACCAATGCCTGCAGGGCTTGTTACACATATCATATAGAATCCCATGGGTTCTCCTCCGGCTAGCCATCATCTCAGCTAGGCTCATCATAACACTCATTTCATCGTTGCCATAGCTGCCATACTTATTACACATATGGAGGAGAAAGATGGAAACATGGCAAACATATCTGAATGGTCAACTCTGACCTAGCCCACACTAGTGGGCAGCCACTATAAGTCTTATAGACTTCCGTCTTCTTTACTGAACTTACTTGATTGCTTCATCAAAACAGTGGCACCCTTTTTAAACATCTTATTATCACTTTGCTTAAGCCTTGTGTCATTAAAATGTTTAACTTTACATAAGACTTTTCAAGACATTTCATAACTTTTCTCATATTCATATGCATGGTCTTATATCACATAATAATGTATCACATAATTGTACATGCCATGCATACATGCTGATGCTGAAATGCCAATGTTCGTGTTCATGACTCATGTTGATGGTATTCAATCAAGGCATTGTATCACATCTCATATAACTCAAAACATCTTTAGTCATAATACATGAAGCTTTGGGTTGGTGGCGTTGTTATACCTTAACGTAGAGCTATGGCTCAGGTCTAAGGTTTCCAGCCTAAAAACTTAATGTAATGACCCACTAATCTAGACTAATTGGACCATTATCGAAACTATACATAAAAACTTACATTTTACGAAAATACCATAATTTATTGAGTAACTTGAAAATAAGAGTTATTTACAAAGAAACAGAATACTAAGAAGGATTTTGGGATCCCATTGTCTTTAAAACAAAATAAGATTTAAAATAAAAGACATTACATAATAATGCGGAAAATACATGTAAAACCATAAAAAACATAAAAGGAGACTACATCCTCGAATCGATAACGCTCGGCCCCTTGACTCCATTCATCATCGATACACATCCTCCCAAGCATCACGAATCTTACCGCCTCTAAGCTTATTTTCCTGCACATAAACAGAAAGGAGTGAGCCTAATGCCCAGCAAGGAAAAACCTAACACATAGTCATATACACAATTTCATAAGAAAACATAAAGACTTAACATAATACATATAACATACACTTATTATAATGGCCATTATTACTTGGGGTCCCATAGACTAAACAAGCATATGCCCATGGGGTTAATGGGGTCCTACTAGCTAAGTAGGTCATATGCCCATAACCCATTTGGGGTCTTGTTAGTCATATGGGTCATATGCCCAAGCCTACATACACATATACATATCATAACACTTTTAATAACATAAACATATAGATAACATAAGCACATAACATATTAATTATAGCCTATTTTCCTTACCAAAGTTACCGGGATAAAATGGACTGAGTTAGGACTTTTGGAACACTCCTAAAACCACAATGAACAAGGGTGAGTCTAAAGAAAGGAGATGAAATGAAAGAGAATAGGAAGACTAAACCATTAAACGAAAATATGCTTACCACCACTTAAGTGCTTAAGAACTTGGATTCCCTAACCAAAAATAAGAATAAGGTTAGGGGACTGAGTAGAAGGTTTTGAGAAAAGAAATAACATAGAATACAGAAAGGACTAGAGTTTTGGGTTTACCTCAAAGATTGCAAGATCAATCTAACATCTACCGAAATACTATAGCACTCACTTACTTCCCAAGTGTTTGATAAGCTTATGATGTTTAAGCTTATAGTTTTTCCCCAAACCAAGTGTTTACACTCTCTCACTCACTTAACATTAGCAGCCTCTGAACTTAGAGCAAATGGTGAATAATGGCTGGGTACTAGGTCCTATTTATAGAGTTTGGGAATGAAAATATCTTGATTTTACTTGAATAAAAATAATGGCTTTTTAGGTGAAAATCATTTGAATAATCGTTCAGCAGAGGCTGAAGACTCGTTCAGAAGATGCTGGACTGTTGAAGGAGTTTGAATGGCTGAAGGGAAAAGAATTCAAATGTATTTGAATTCATGCTGGTGGAGGCGATATATCGCCCCCTATAGGCGATATATCGCCTGGACCTTTGTTCCCGAGGCGACCGTGCATCGATTCGTGTTTTCCGTATCTACGTGCTGCGACATATCGCCCCCTATAGCTGCGATATATCGGCATACGCTGAATATTTAAACACGAATTTACACATTTTTAGCTGAGTTTGAATGGAGTAAACAGCCTTGACTAAGCCCTCAACGTGCTCAAAGCTGCTGACTGACCCTATACATTCAAACTTTTACCCTTATTTAATTTAATCCTCAAAAATACTAAATCCTTAATTACCATTCAAAACATGTGCTTAAAATCCTATTGGTTGATGTCTAAACCTTATAATATAATAATATATTCCTTAATATCAGACACATTAATCAAACCTTAGGTTATACTTAATATTCTTAAACTATAGGTTAAACTTAGAAAATCTATAAGTACTACTATGAGTGTCCAAATAACTCCCGGTCTGAACCAAAAATCCAAAGTAACAATGATAACACTAAACATACTATAATACTACTAAACAATTAGCTAAGTAAAGTTCTTGGACTCTACAATTCTCCCCTACTAAAAAGAATTTCGTCCTCGAAATTTACTTACCAAATAACTCCGGATACCGGCTCTGCATGTCCTCTTCCAACTCCCACGTTGCCTCACGTTCAGAACTATTGCTCCATAGGACTTTAACTATAGGAAAGCTCTTGGACCGTAACTGCTTCATCCCCCTATCTAGGATGCTAACCGGTCGTTCCTCGTAACTTAAGTCTTTCTGGAGTGCTATGGTATCGTACTTGAGGACGTGAGATGGGTCTGACACATACTTGCGTAACATCGAGATGTGGAAGACGTTGTGACTATCGGCTAGTGCTGGCGGTAGGGCTAGTCTATACGCAACTGGTCCCACTTTGTCCAATATCTCAAAAGGACCTAAGAATCGGGGACTGAGCTTGCCTTTCTTCCCGAACCGCTTGACACCCTTCATAGGAGATATCTTCAGGAAGACTTGATCTCCAACTTGGAACTCCACATCGCGTCTCTTGGTATCTGCATAGTTTTTCTGTCGGCTTTGAGCAGCAAGCATACGCTGTCTAATAAGCGTTACTGCTTCTTGAGCTTGCCTAACAGCTTCGGGCCCTAGAAGCTGCCTTTCTCCTACCTCGTCCCAGTGCAACGGTGATCGGCACCTTCTTCCATATAGCAACTCATAAGGTGCCATCTCGATCGTCGACTGGTAGCTATTGTTGTACGAGAACTCGATCAGCGGTAAGTACTTGTTCCACGATCCTCCGAAGTCAAGTACACATGCGCGTAGCATATCCTCTAAAATCTGAATCGTACGCTCTGACTGCCCATCTGTCTGAGGATGGAAAGCTGTACTAAGACTTAACTTAGTACCCATGGCTTTCTGTAAGCTTCTCCAAAATCTTGACGTAAACACTGATCCTCTATCTGATACTATCGTCTTGGGGATTCCATGCAATCGTACAATCTCTTGGATGTAGATGTCTGCATATTGGTCTGCCGTATAAGAAGTCTTAACAGGCAGAAAATGAGCCGACTTGGTTAGTCTATCTATGACTATCCAAGCAGAATCATGCTGCTTATTTGTCTTTGGCAGACCCGTCACGAAGTCCATGGCTATATCGTCCCACTTCCACTCCGGTATGCTAAGCGGTTGCAATAATCCTGCAGGCCGCTGATGCTCCGCCTTCACTTGCTGGCATACCAGACACTTAGATACATATTCTGCTATGTCCTTCTTCATCCCTGGCCACCAATAGACTGCCTTGATGTCATGAGTCATCTTGGTAGACCCTGGATGAACCGAGTATGGGGTGTTGTGCGCTTCTTCTAGGATCGTCTTCTTAATACTTTGATCGTCTGGCACGCATACCCGATCCTTATATCTCAATAAACCTTGACTGGATATTGAGAAATCTGTAGTCTTGCCTTCTCTGACTGCATCCATGTGCGTTGCTAGTGAATCATCATGTCTCTGACCATTCCGTATGTCTTCTAGCATATTCGATTGGATAGACAAGTTAGCCAACTTGCCTACAACCACTTCTATTCCGGCACTGATAAGCTCCTGCTGTAGTGGCTTTTCTATTCCGGATAAGGCTGCTAAGTTCCCATAACTTTTTCGGCTAAGTGCATCGGCAACTACGTTTGCCTTCCCCGGGTGGTATAGGATTTCGCAGTCGTAATCCTTTACTAATTCCAACCACCGGCGCTGCCTCATGTTAAGCTCCTTCTGAGTAAAGAAGTATTTTAAACTTTTGTGGTCCGTATAAATCTCGCACTGTTCTCCGTAAAGATAATGGCGCCAGATTTTTAACGCAAAGACCACCGCTGCCAACTCCATATCGTGAGTTGGATAGCGTTGTTCATACTCCTTTAACTGACGTGACGCGTAGGCTATCACCTTGTCATTTTGCATCAGTACGCATCCCAATCCTAACTTTGATGCATCACAGTAGACAACGAACTTGTCGTTGGGTGTTGGGACACTAAGTACTGGTGTTGAGCAAAGCTTATCCTTAAGCAACTGGAAGCTTTCCTCACACTTATCATTCCAGTTAAACTTTTGTTGCTTCCGGGTCAGGTTGGTGAGTGGAGTGGCTATTTTAGAAAAGCCCTCTACAAACTTTCTATAGTAACCTGCTAGCCCTAAGAAGCTTCTTACTTCCGACGCGTTCTTTGGTCTAGGCCAATCTTTCACGGCCTCTACCTTCGATGGATCTACTGCAACTCCGTCTTTCGATATGATGTGCCCGAGGAACGCCACTTGTGAGAGCCAAAACTCGCATTTCTTGAACTTCGCGTAGAGTTGGTGCTCCTTCAATCGCGTCAAAATTATCCTCAAGTGTTCCTCGTGCTCCACTTCATCCTTGGAGTAAATTAAAATGTCGTCGATGAACACAACGACGGATTTATCCAAGTAGTCCTTGAAGACCCTATTCATTAAGTCCATAAACGCGGCTGGCGCATTAGTAAGACCAAAAGACATAACCAAGAACTCGTAATGTCCATAACGAGTCCTAAAGGCTGTCTTAGGAATATCTTCCCCCTTTACCTTGAGCTGATGATACCCGGACCGTAAATCGATCTTAGAGAATACAGTCGCGCCTCGGAGTTGATCAAACAAATCATCAATCCGAGGTAGCGGGTATTTGTTCTTAATCGTTACTTTATTCAGCTCACGGTAGTCTATGCACATGCGCATACTTCCGTCCTTCTTTTTCACGAATAGTACCGGAGCTCCCCATGGTGAATGGCTTGGCCTAATGAAACCCAAGTCTAGGAGTTCTTGTAGTTGCGTCTTTAACTCCTTGAGTTCCGTAGGTGCCATCCGGTATGGTGCCTTAGAGATAGGCTCGGTGCCCGGTACTAATTCTATCGTGAAGTCTATTTCTCTAGTTGGCGGCAATCCTGGCAAGTCATCGGGGAAAACTTCTGGAAATTCTTATATGACTCGAACATCTCCAACTTTGAGTGATGTCTCCTTCTCCACATTCGTGATGTTGGCTAAGAATGCTTGACATCCTTTCTCCATCATTCTCTGAGCTTTGAGAGATGATACTAACGGTGTGCGTAGTCCTGAAGCTTGTCCCATGAAGCACAGTTTCTGGCCGTCAGGAGTATCGAATGTCACCTTCTTGCGTCTGCAGTCGATCGTTGCGCCATGCCGTGCTAGCCAATCCATGCCTAGTATGACGTCGAAGTCTTTGATCACCAGCTCTATCAGGTCTCCTTCTAGTTCCTTGTCCTCAATCTTGATTGGTACGCCTCGTACAATTCGTGATGATAGAACTACTTTGCCCGAAGGCAACTCGGTTGCAAACCTAGTTCTAAATCTTTCACTAGGTTTGTCTAGTTTATCTATCATTCCTAACGAAATATACGAATGGGTGGCTCCCGAATCAAATAATACATGACATAATTTATTGAGGATGGAAACCTGACCTGTGACCACCTTGTTGCTAGCATCCGCCTCTCCTTGGGTTAAGGCAAAAACCCGAGCAGGAACCATCTTTTCGTCCTTCTTTCCTTCCGGCTTTTGCTGAGGACAGTCTCTTTTACGATGCCCTTCTTGACCACAGTTGAAACACTCCTTGGTGTTGGCACGGCATTCTCCGGGGTGCTTCTTCTGACATTTGGCACATGGCGGGTATTCCACGTAGCCCGACCTATTTCCCCCATTACTTGGTCGTGCCCTTTTATTGTTGTCGGCTTGCTTGTTGTCAGGATGCCTTCTCTTCTGTCCGTTACCGTTGTTGTTGGACTGACTGTTGCTGGACTGATTGTTGTTCCGACTGGCCTGAGGTTGGCTCTGCTGCCTAGGTTCCGGCTTGCTGGTTTCTTCTTTGCTCACGTTGGCTTGCAACCTTTCTACTTCAATTGCCGTCTCAAGAACGTCGGCATATGAAGTGTTTCCCGGGTTTGCTAGTTTAACCCCCATCTCGATCTTCGGGCGAAGTCCTCTAACAAACTTGTTCACCCTTAGATAGTCGGTTGGAACCAACTCTGCTGCGAACTTCGCTAAGCGATCGAACTGACGAGCATATTCCGCCACTGTTAAATTCCCTTGCTTCAGATTGGTGAACTCCTCAACTCTCGTAGCAAGCACTGCTGAATTGTAGTACTTCTTGTGGAAGAGCTCCACAAATCGGGTCCACGTCATGGTGGCAGCATCGTGGGATTGCTGGACCAAGTCCCACCATATCCTGGCATCTTTCTTGAGCAAAGATGAGACGCAGGATATGCGGTCTGCATTACTAAGGTTCATGTGGGCTAGGATCGGCTCCACATTCCTTAGCCATTCTTCTGCTTCAAAGGGGTCCGTAGTCCCTTCGAAGTTCGGAGCGTGCTGCTTGCGGAACCTCTCGTACACTGGCTCCATGTGCTGAACAGGATAAGGAGCGTAGTTCGTCATAGGCCATCCCCCATACGGACCAACTTGTTGGGGTGCTGGGGCCATTGGCTGTGGCTGCGGCTGCGGCTGTGGCGGAGGCTGAGGCTGAGATTGAGCCTGTTGGCGTTGTTGCTGCAGAAGTTCCTCGACTTGCTGTCGTAGTCTGGCAATCTCTGCAGTGTTGTCAGCTGGCTGTGCCGGTGCGTTGCGGCGAGCAGTAACACGTACTCTCCTTCGGCGAACGGTAGGGACCGCATTGGTCGCTGGAACATCGTTGGAAGCGTTCCCGTTGGTGCGAGCAGATCTTCGGAGAGACATCGTAGCAGAGTTCTAACAGTTAAAAGAAACATGTTAGAACTTTTTCCTAATAGGCTCTAAGGCAAAAACTTATTCTAAAACAAACATATCTCGGACCTATTTATTATGACTTTTTATGAAAAATTATATAGGTCTTTCTTTATTATTAGAGTGGGTTTCTATACTTAGAAAAACAAGTCATATTTATTTTCTAAGTGTGTTTCTAATCATCCTATATGACTTAATTCTCAGGCTCGAAACTTATCTTTGTTCCAAAGTTAACCATATTGAGGGAGGGCTGGGATCAGTAAAATCGTTCCCACTACTAAGGCCCCCTAACTCTCAACAAGGAAACCAGGTTCATTGATTCGTATCCACCCTCACCGAACTCAGTCATTATTCATTTTATTTAGTATTTATTATGATTGTGAAAAAATTCAAACTCACACATGATATTCAAATAGCATGTTTATTCATTTGGAAAACAATTTCACTTATTACAATCATAACATAAAAGTAAATAAAACAAATAAAAACTACTAATCTAAAAATCGGGATCTTCTACATCCGATCCGTCATCTAACATATCATCATCTATAGCCTCATAGTCATCATTATCATGAGCATCAAAATGCCCTCTAGGAAGGTTTGTGAGAATCCTATTCTTTTGCTCCTTGGTGAATTGAAATTCAAATTTTGCGGTGAACCTAACTAAGAGGAAATAGTATCTCATTGCTAATGGTGATTCATCCTCATCATTCATTTCTTCCCATATTTCTTCTAAGGCTGCTATTACAGGATGGAAATCTTTAAACAACCTAATCACTAATACATATTGTTCTGTTGATCTTAGCATTATTTGTTTAGCCTCTTGAAGGCCACCTATTGCTTGGTGAAACAAAAGCAACCTTCGTGTAATCCTTTCTAAGGCTCCTACGGTGTTTCTTGGCTCCCTTATTCTTTTTAAGGCCTTAATGGCTCGGATATCTTGGTAGGTTAAAGCTCCATTCATTTTTAACTGAAACATAAACACTAAAGTTGTTAGCTATACACATAGACAAAGTAACTTGTAACTTAAACACTTACTTGGCGGTCCGATTCGGAGCTTTGAGCATGTGTATCGAGGAGAACTTCATGCGAAGGAACCGTTTGCTCTGATACCAACTGTAATGACCCACTAATCTAGACTAATTGGACCATTATCGAAACTATACATAAAAACTTACATTTTACGAAAATACCATAATTTATTGAGTAACTTGAAAATAAGAGTTATTTACAAAGAAACAGAATACTAAGAAGGATTTTGGGATCCCATTGTCTTTAAAACAAAATAAGATTTAAAATAAAAGACATTACATAATAATGCGGAAAATACATGTAAAACCATAAAAAACATAAAAGGAGACTACATCCTCGAATCGATAACGCTCGGCCCCTTGACTCCATTCATCATCGATACACATCCTCCCAAGCATCACGAATCTTACCGCCTCTAAGCTTATTTTCCTGCACATAAACAGAAAGGAGTGAGCCTAATGCCCAGCAAGGAAAAACCTAACACATAGTCATATACACAATTTCATAAGAAAACATAAAGACTTAACATAATACATATAACATACACTTATTATAATGGCCATTATTACTTGGGGTCCCATAGACTAAACAAGCATATGCCCATGGGGTTAATGGGGTCCTACTAGCTAAGTAGGTCATATGCCCATAACCCATTTGGGGTCTTGTTAGTCATATGGGTCATATGCCCAAGCCTACATACACATATACATATCATAACACTTTTAATAACATAAACATATAGATAACATAAGCACATAACATATTAATTATAGCCTATTTTCCTTACCAAAGTTACCGGGATAAAATGGACTGAGTTAGGACTTTTGGAACACTCCTAAAACCACAATGAACAAGGGTGAGTCTAAAGAAAGGAGATGAAATGAAAGAGAATAGGAAGACTAAACCATTAAACGAAAATATGCTTACCACCACTTAAGTGCTTAAGAACTTGGATTCCCTAACCAAAAATAAGAATAAGGTTAGGGGACTGAGTAGAAGGTTTTGAGAAAAGAAATAACATAGAATACAGAAAGGACTAGAGTTTTGGGTTTACCTCAAAGATTGCAAGATCAATCTAACATCTACCGAAATACTATAGCACTCACTTACTTCCCAAGTGTTTGATAAGCTTATGATGTTTAAGCTTATAGTTTTTCCCCAAACCAAGTGTTTACACTCTCTCACTCACTTAACACTAGCAGCCTCTGAACTTAGAGCAAATGGTGAATAATGGCTGGGTACTAGGTCCTATTTATAGAGTTTGGGAATGAAAATATCTTGATTTTACTTGAATAAAAATAATGGCTTTTTAGGTGAAAATCATTTGAATAATCGTTCAGCAGAGGCTGAAGACTCGTTCAGAAGATGCTGGACTGTTGAAGGAGTTTGAATGGCTGAAGGGAAAAGAATTCAAATGTATTTGAATTCATGCTGGTGGAGGCGATATATCGCCCCCTATAGGCGATATATCGCCTGGACCTTTGTTCCCGAGGCGACCGTGCATCGATTCGTGTTTTCCGTATCTACGTGCTGCGACATATCGCCCCCTATAGCTGCGATATATCGGCATACGCTGAATATTTAAACACGAATTTACACATTTTTAGCTGAGTTTGAATGGAGTAAACAGCCTTGACTAAGCCCTCAACGTGCTCAAAGCTGCTGACTGACCCTATACATTCAAACTTTTACCCTTATTTAATTTAATCCTCAAAAATACTAAATCCTTAATTACCATTCAAAACATGTGCTTAAAATCCTATTGGTTGATGTCTAAACCTTATAATATAATAATATATTCCTTAATATCAGACACATTAATCAAACCTTAGGTTATACTTAATATTCTTAAACTATAGGTTAAACTTAGAAAATCTATAAGTACTACTATGAGTGTCCAAATAACTCCCGGTCTGAACCAAAAATCCAAAGTAACAATGATAACACTAAACATACTATAATACTACTAAACAATTAGCTAAGTAAAGTTCTTGGACTCTACACTTAAACGCTTCATATATCATAACATATAACAAATCATGAACATAGAGTAATCCACATATCCATCAACATAAGAACACATACTTGCACATAATTCATATCATTCTTAACCAAGTAAGACATCTTTCACATATCACAGAATTCATCAATTACATATCACACAACACCCTTATGGTGTTCATATAACCATTTTTCACATACTTATCATATGCATCATCATCATACCATACTTAACTCATTAGATGTACACAATCAATGTAGTCATGCATCTTACACTTAAGCACAAAAGGTGAGATTTACTTACCTTAGGTCCTTAGCTTATTTTAAAATTCTTCACCAAGAGTCAATCAATCAAATCCATACAAATCCAAAATGATCGGGTTCCACAATAAGTCAAACGATGATTTTCTGAGACTCAAAACGTACTTCGGAACCTCGAACACTAAGTTTCGACCGTCGATCTACGGTGGATCGCGGTGGCTCGTGGTGGGCCCACCACCCAACTATGGTAGATGTAGGAACAAGTTATTGGGTTTTGAAGCCCACAACACGAGGAGCACGATGGTGGTGACGGATCGGCAAACGGATGCCCGAGGTGGCCGAAATCGCAACTTTGAAGTCGCGGGGTGGCCGAACTTAAATCGAGTGGTTGAGGCGTTTAATCGGCGAGTGAGCTCTAGATTCTCGCGTGGGTCGATAGTTCGGAGGCCTCTGAATCCAACGGTCCGGCGCGTGGCTAAAAATGGTGGCCGGAAAGTACTCCTGCATCGTCGGCAACAGTAATACGCAGAGGAGAGAGAGAGAGAGAGAGAGAGAGAGAGAGAGAGAGGGGTTTTCTGAGGAGAGAGAGAGAGACTCGGGTAAAAAAGAAAGGCTGAAGCCTTTTCTTTTCTTTTTTTTTTTAAAATTATTTTTAAAATTACACTTGGACCCAAAATATTAAAATTCTTTTCAAATAAGCCCTTTAGCAAAACTTTCTTAATTTTATAAAAATCCCCAATTAAAATTATATGACATTTGGGTCCAATACTTGACTACTCAAGTTTCTCTCTATTTAATCTCATTAAAAACATAAAATCATATTTTAAACACTATTTTTCCATTACTATTTCTTAAATTTGTAAACTTGTACATTTTATGTATTAAAACTCTGATTTATTATAAATAAATGTATTATGAAAATGTTGGATATTACACATTGTGTTCCCCTTACTATAGAATCAAGGCATTGATGGACACTTATAAAGAAACTATTTACTCTGTTGGGAACGAGGATGAATGGGTAATTCCTAATCACATCAGAGATATGGTTGTCAGTGTCCCTGTTGAGAAAACCCCTATAGGAAGGCCCAGAAAGCAGAAAGTGGGTAGGCAAAAAACAAAACGCTATGCTTCACGCGGGGAAAAGATCGTCAAGCCACATGTGTAACGACCCAAATTCGCTAATAAGGCTTAAGGGCCTTGATTAGCGTGCCAGGAGGGCATGATGGGATTTATGTGTGACTTTGATGAGTTAAATGCATGATTATGATTTAAAGCATGTTATATGACTATTTGTTTATCTGAGATGCATGACTGTGTATATTAGTATGCATGTAGGCCCGGATCGTGTTAGAAGAGCATAATTGTAATTTTAGCCCGCTGAGGGCATATATGTGATAATTGTATTCTGTAATTTGTACCACGTGAGTGTGGTGTTTTTATTGTGATGCACGTGCCGAGACGGTCCTAGAGAGCTAGTTTACTTAAGAGTCACAACGGGATTTCTATACCCGGCTCGGGAGGAGCCTAGGGGTACCTTGGGAATTCTATGTTTAAGTTGAGGTTTAGCGGGTAATGGTTATTGGTGATTGAGTAACCTGGGTAACCGTTAGTTACTGCTGAGAGTAACAAGTTTAGGTGAAAGAAATGGTAGAATTGCAATATAGGAGAAATGACTAGTGTGCCCTTGAGGTTTAGTTAGCAAAGGGTTTTGATGAAGGGGTAAAATGGTCATTTGGCAAGGGGTTTAGACAAATTTGAGCTGTGTTATAGGGGTACACGGTTTGGGGCTTGGTCATTGTTTGGTTTTGTTAAAAATAAAGAGAAGAAAAACTAAAGAGAAGGAAAGTTAGGGCAATGAGAAGAAGAAGAAGAAGAAGAGGAGTGAATGAGCTGAAATTTGAGACTTAGGAGATGAATCAAGGGAGCTTAGGGTGGGATTATTCATTCAAGGTAAGGATTTTATGTAATTTAAGGCATGTTTCTGTTATGGTTTGAGGAATTTAAGCATGGTTTAAGTTTGAGTTTTGGGTTTTATATTTTCTGAAGTTGAAAATCAAAGATGTGGATTTTGGGGATTTGATTGTGTGTTTGGGTTTCTTTAATGATGTTTCTGAGTTGTTAAATGGTCTATGTGGGGTTTTGAATTGATTTTGGGGTTTGGGTATTGGTTTGGTATGATTTGGAGAGGTTTTAGCTCGGAGAAAACGCAGGAGAAAACCCAGAAATCTGGGTTCGCGTATGAGCGCCACGGCCCTGTTCTTGGGCGCCACGGCGCGAGGTTGCATCAGGAGGAGGGCAAGTCGCTGGGCGCCGCGGCCCTTGAAGGGAGTGCTGCGGCCCTAGGCCAATTTTGACACCCAAAATTCTGGTTTTTAGGGCTTTTGCCCGGGGACTCGGGGGATGGTTCCAATGTATTGTTTTAGGGAATTAGAGGTCCCGAGAGTGCGGGATTGGTCCCGGGAAGTGGTTTTGGGTTGGTTAGTATTAAAGAGTGTTTTGTGTGTGTTGTGACTAGGATTTCGGAGAGGCTCGTGCTTGAGGATCGTGCTTGTGGCCTTGGTGCATCAGAAAGCTCGGAATACAAGTAAGAAAACTATAACACCCGTAGGATGGGGCATGGGCCCATAGTGTGATTGCGGGGCACGGCCCTATATTGCATTACATGTTAGGGTGCATATTTAAATGAATTGATATTTGTTTGAATGTTGTTTGATTTATGCTATATATGTGATTATAGTGAAATGAACGGCTATGGCCGAGGGCGGCAAGGCCGAGAACGGCAGCGGGGCCGGAAGTAACACTTAGCACATGGGATGCTTATGGTTAGGGTGGGACCCAGAGGATATGTGTGAGATCCTTGCGGTGAGGACCGAGACCCCAGGCTGCGGTAAGGGTTCTGGGGCGGCAGGGCCGTGTTTGCTTAGTCTAATGGTTGACTTGTTTATCTGTGGATTATCTGATATGATAAACTGTATAGATAGCATATGTTATGTACTGCATGAGTTTTCTTGCTAGGCTTCGGCTCACGGGTGCTCTGTGTTGCAGGTAAGGGCAATGTCTGAGTCAACCAACCATGAGTACGGAGAGCGTGAAGCGACGCGTACATGTTTGGCCTGCCCGACTGCTTTGGTTGGGGGTTTATTCGAAAATGGCTGTAATAATCTATGATTTTTATAACTGATCAATTGTAAACTTATTTTAAGAAGTAAATAGTTTTAAAACCTTATTTTTGGGATCCCAAATGTTTAATACTAGAAGTTTTAATGAAACGACGCATTTTCAAAGATTATAGCCTTAACTTTTATTAGTCACACTTTTGTTTTAAAAACCTCGATTAGCGAGTTCATTGCACACTGTTTTGTCTTAAAACTCACTTGGTAACGGCTCTAAGGTAGTAGGGCGTTACAACATGAGTGTAGCAGATGTGGTGGTAGTGGGCACAATAGGAAGTCATGTAAGGCTAGGCTTTAAAAATTTGTGTTCTGTAATTATTCAATTGATTTTGCTGCATTTATTATATTCAGTACCTCTTCTAATACTTTGTTGGTTTTGATCTAAATAAATAACTCTTCACAAATATTTTCATGCCTGCCTCAATAAGTCTTCATCTGGACCCATCGAGGTCTATCAAGGCAAATATCGTTATGTATTTTTATGACCCTATCGAGGCCTATCAAGGCAGATATCGTTATGTATTATTATGACCCTATCGAGGCAGATTTGTTTAAGCGTTATTTTACCTATCGAGGCCAATCAAGTTCTATTGATGTCTATCGAGGCAGATTTGGTTAGTATTGCTTTTTACCTATCGAGGCAGTTCGTTTGACCCATCGAGTTTTTTTGAGGCAGACACATTATGTGAATTTAGTAGTTTTTTATTTAATAACTTTTTCAAAAAATAATGCTTGCTCGAACCCTCTTTCTTCTTCTCCTCGTAATGCTTCAATTGCTTCTGCATGTCCTTGTGAACTCCTCTAATAACCTTCTTGAAGGCCAGCTTCCCCCACAGATATTTGAAAAAGTAGTCAAGATCCTCAACCATCTCCAGGGAATCACTCCATATCGTCGTTGTCTTCTCTGGGACATTCAGTACCCCCTCTATCAAATAGCACAAACCCAGCTTAAATGCATCTTCTGGGTTTGTCGAGGCCTTCAAAGCATCTTCCAACTGGCCGAAACTAACCTTCGAATCACCATTAAAGTATTCATGGGTGATCCGATCACTTGAAAGATACTCTTTCAACCTGGTGACTAGGGAAAACTCTGCAATCCCAAATTTGCAAAGAATGTTGCCCAAGTAGAATTGGCCCTCTTTAGCCTTCTTGCTTTCCACCTTCTGCAGCATAAGTTATTGCAGCAGAACCCCAAAAAAACTAAACGACTTAGCCTTGAAGAACTGTCCCAACAGGGATGCCTCTACCCATTCAATTAGCTCGTGCCTCTTAAACTACTCTATAAGGGTTTCCAAGTAAGCACTACCCCTATAGGTGACACGACCAGGAAAGTGCTTCTCCAATGGCACAATCAATTCAAGCATCTGAAAAAAAAAACAAAAAAAAAATGTTAAAAATACAACTTTAAATAATCTGGTAACTATTGAGGCCTATCGAGGCCCATGTAAAATCAGAAAATGCATAGTTCTATCGAGGCAATGCAAAATCATAATATATCTACATCTATCGAGGCCTATCAAGGCAGGTGCTAAATCAGTCATAAGTTTTATTCTAGCGAGGCAGGTGATAAATCAACCATATGTCTTATTTTATCGAGGCATATCGAGGCACACTAAAATTGAATATATCTAATATCATCGAGTCCTATCGAGGTCTATCAAGGCCTATTGAGGTAGGTGCTAAATCAGCCATATGTCTTATTCTATCGAGGCTTATCGAGGCACACTAAAACTGAATATATCTAATAGCATCGATGCCTATTGAGGCCTATCGAGGCACATTCAAAAAAAGAACCTAACATATACTATTGAGGTCTATCGAGGTGGGTAAAATTTTTTGAAAAAAAACCCAGATTTCTCAGTTACCCAGCCCCGATCTATCCTATGAACAAAGCATCAACAAAAAATTAGACATTGCAGATTAAAAAGAAAACCCTCACCTCCGCATACTTGGGAGTTGTTTCGCCTACTTCGGAGTTGTTTCGTTGCCTCTAGGTGCTTCCAGTCTGATGGTCAAGTGCTAGTTCCGACTGAACGATTGAAGACCTTCTCCGACAATGTTTCTCTTATTTGATTTCGTTGGGTTGCTACGGATTCAAATGTGGGTTTTGAGAGTTTTTTTGGTTCAGGACCGAGAATGAGAGGGAATATAGAGAGACCGAGAGAGAAGAGAAAGAGAGTGAGAACAAATGGCAGGGGTATTTTGGGAACTAAGGTAAATAATATGACCAGAATGAGACTCATATAATAATATAGTATTTTTTAAATACAATCCCTTTCTATGCATTTAAAGTCAAATTTCCATATAATAATGATAATATCTTAAAAGAAATGTGTTTAAAATGTGATTTATTGGTAGATAGAAAGAGTAGTTAGACAAAAAGATGATGATGATGAGGATGAGGATTTAGAAGAAAAACAATCATCTATGTTTCATACATTATAATAGAATAGAAAACTAGTGGGGTGTACTATATGTGGCCTTATTATTAGAATGTGACATACATATAAAACAACAAACATTTAGTCCTTTTAGTAATCGATTTATTTAAGATACAGTTTTTGAGTAAAGATATGTGCATTCAAAATATGCACATAAACATTACACACATGATATGACAGACTAACTTAGCCAATCACATTTATTAAAACTGAGACTCACTGTTTTAAAAAGTACTGTCACGTTATTATATGTAATGTTTAAGTGTAAATTTTGGGTGCACATATCGTTATTCATAATTTTTTTATTTGGGTGGATGGTTGGTAGATCGGTGAGGATTACAATGTTGCATTATTAGATTTAGATGATATAATATAATGTCGTATTAATATATTGGGAAACGCATCAAAATCTTGTGTTTTATTTTATGTTATGTTTGGTGGGTGTGAATAACAAGAACATGTAGTGTCATTTATTTATCATCTCAAGACAATGTAAATTCCTTCTTTTTGCTCTATTATGACTTATAATGCAAAATTAATAAAATGTTTATAATTAGGTTTCACGTGTTTAGAGATTATATGAATATATTTATGATGAATATTTATTCTTTCTGGACGGTCGTTTTTACTATGATAGTTTTGAACTACTTATAGTTCTTTTCAGTCGTAGTTTTTGAAATTGTTGAGAAAGAATATATTTATGATCTTATGTTTAAATGTTGAGAAAATGATAACAAGAAAAATGAGGTTTAATCAATGAAAATAAATGATTATAGTCTCTAGAATGAAAAGAACATGATAAGATTTTTTCTATATCACATTCACATGCATTATCAACTTTAGGGGTCCATAGTCACCATACTTAATTAAAATATTATCATTATTATTAGGGTTTATATATATTTTTTTATTCTATAGTTTGTATATTACTTATTTAAATTATGTGTTTTGACAAATTACTTTTTAGATTTTGTGTTTTATACATTAGTTCAAATAAACTCCTATATCTCATTTTGATGAAGAAAAAAAAATGAATATAACGACACTGTTGTTAGACATAATAATTATACTTTTGTTTTGAGTTGTTAGTTTGATGAATTATTTATGATTTTAGTTCAAAAAACTTTTAATCAAAATCTCGTTTATTGATATTTGAACTATTTTACAAAACCTAAAGTCCAAAAAGTAATTTGTCAAAATACAAAGTCTGAATAAGTAATAAAACAAAACATAAAATTCAAATAAATATAAACGATAATTATTATTATTATTATTAATGAATTGCATGGTAACATACTAGAGAAGATTCATCTTGCAAATACAATATATATGCCATAATTAATAATTACTTCAAAAAAGAAAATAATTAATATCATTTTTACTCTATCTCTAAGTAAATATCAACTCCAATAAGAACATCAACTTCAACTTCAACTTCATATTAAAGTTGAACATTGTGCTGCGCTAGTTACGGGTGCACGGCGGGCAGATTGGGTGGGTTTTTGACAGGTTTTGGGTAGTTTGCCGGTTTTTTTATTTAGCAGTTTTAGAAAAATGCAACCCAAAACTGCCAAATAAATGTGTGGTTTGGGTAGATTTGTGCGGTTTTATGGGTGGGTTGGTTGATTTAAAGTTCAAAATTATCTACCTATAATATTAAAAAATATATATTGTAAACTATAAAGTTCAAACTTATATCTTTTTTACTCATCAATGCCATCATGAATAATAACTTGATAAAATATTATCGTATCTTAAACTTGAATTTAAAACTTCATAAAAAAAATTATAATTATTATCTAAATTATACAAATTATAAATGATATTAAACTTATCAATCTACACATTGATAATTTCAACAGTTTGAGTTTTATTATGAAAAGTTTCACTAATATTGAAACCATCAATTCAAGTACCATTATTATTTTTTTTTCATCTATTTTTCCTAAAAAAAAGTTTTTATATACAATTTCTAAGTTACAACCATTAATTTCATAGTAACGAAAGTTTTTCTTATAAAAAATTAAATATTTGAACTAATATAAATATGTATATATATGTATAAATATAAATAATACAATGATTCACATCCCAAAATCCAATATATCTATCAAACAAATTAAAAGGGTCACAAACTTTATTATTTTCAATGAACTCTTTATGGGTTGTATTTTTAAGTTTAGATTAATATTAAAAAATATATATATACAAAATAAATAAAGTAGCGGATGTGGGTTGGACCAAACTTATATTATTGCAACTTATACCCAACCTATCTAGCGGCAAGTTAAGTTCAACCCACCCAAATTTTAGCGAGTTTTTTAATGGGCAAGTTCAAAGCGAACGAATTTTGATAGGTTAGGCAGGTGAGATAGATTAGCGATTTTTTTGTGCACCTCTACCGCTAGAAATGAAGCTGCTTCTATTCATTCAAAATAAAATATAAAATGTCTAGGCTGCCCTTGTTAGTTTATCTTATTACATATATGCCTTCTATTATATAATATTTTATTTTTTTGTTATTATTATATTTTAGAGTAAAGTCTCACTTATCCCCATCAATAATTCTTATATATTATATAAGTTTTCTTTAATTTTATATTTGTTATTTTTATTATATTTAATTTTTAAGTTCTAAATATTACACTAACATTTTTATTATTATTAATGAATTGCATGGTAACATACTAGAGAAGATTCACCTTGCAAATACAATATATATGCCATAATTAATAATTACTTCAAAAAAGAAAATAATTAATATCATTTTTACTCTATCTCTAAGTAAATATCAGCTCCAATAAGAACATCAACTTCAACTTCATATTAAAGTTGAGCACTGTGTTGTACTAGTTAGGGGTGCTTGGCGGGTAGATTGGGTGGGTTTTTGACAGGTTTTGGGTAGTTTGTCGACTTTTTTATTTGACGGTTTTAGAAAAATACAACCAAAAACTGCCTAACAAGTATGTGGTTTGGACGGATTTGTGCGGTTTTCTGGACGGGTTGGTTGATTTAAAGTTCAAAATTATCTACTTATGATATTAAAATATATATATATTTATATTGTAGACTTTAAAGTTCAAACTTATATATTTTTTACTCATCAATGTCATCATGAATAATAACTTGATAAAATATTATCGTATCTCAAACTTAAATTTAAACTACATAAAAAATTATAATTATTATCCAAATTATACAAATTATAAATGATATTAAACTTATCAATCTACACATTGATAATTTCAACAGTATGAGTTTTATTATAAAAAGTTTCACTAATATTTAAACAATCAATACAAGTACCATTATTTATTTTTGTTTCATCTATTTTTCCAAAAAAAAAGGGTTTTTATATACAATTTCTAAGTTAAAACATTAATTTCATAGTAAGGAAAGTTTTTCTTATAAAAAATTAAATATTTGAACTAATATAAATATGTATATATATGTATAAGTATAAAGAATACAATGATTCACATCCCAAAATCTAATATCTCTATCAAACAAATTAAAAGGGTCACAAATTTTATAATTTTCAATAAACTTCTTGTGGGTTGTATTTTTAGGTATAGATTAATATTAAAAAATATATATATACAAAATAAATAAAGTAGCACATGCGAGTTGGACTAACCTTATATTATTGCAACCCGTACCCAACTCATCTAACGGCGAGTTGAGTTCAACCCAACCCAATTTCAGCATGTATTTTAATGGGCAAGTTCAAAGCATACGAATTTTGAGGCTATTTTTTTTGTGCACCCATAGCGCTAGAAATGAAGCAGCTCCTATTCGTTCAAAGCAAAATATAAAATGTCTAGGATGCCCTTTTTCGTTTATCTTATTACATATATGCCTTCTACTATATAATATTTTATTTTTTAATTATTTTTGTTGTTGTTATTATATTTTAGAGTAAAGTCTCACTTATCCCCATCAATAATTCTTGTATATTATATCAATTTTCTTTAATTTTATATTTTATATTTTTATTATATTTAATTTTTAAGATCTAAATATTACACTAACATTTTAAAAACAAATAAACATGATGTTAATGCAATAATTCATGATTGGAATCGAGCCTCAATAGTCAATACCTACTGATTGGATGTCACATATATTAAATATAATGTTTAATTTTTATTAAAAAAAAATTGGAATGTTGATTTTCATAATGTAACAATTTAAAATAAGTAAAATTTTATAATTTTTTTGTTTGTATATTTTGTTAATCAATATAAAATTATTATTACTTAATTATTTTTATTAATATTTACATAACATCAATATTTATATAAAAATTAAATTTATTATTGATGATTACAAATAATAAAAAGAAAAATATTATTTTTTTTAAGTAGTAGATTAAAGATGAAATAGTAATTTGATGTAATAAAGGTAAAGACATGAAGATGGAGTTGATTTAAAATAAGGTTAGAATTGGAGATGCTTTATGTAACACCCTACTAATCTAGGATCGTTGCACTGTGTGTCTAAAAATAGTGCTAGACTCCTTAAGCAAGTCATTTGGAATTAAACGTATAATTAAAATTAACTAATAGTTTAAGTATTAAAAAATTTGGTCAAAGAAGTAATCATTTTCATTAAAAGGTTTTAAGTCTGTACATAGGATCTCAAAAAGTGTTTAACAATTAATTACAACCTCAAAAAAAATACAAAAAAGGTCGGCCTAAGCGGCAAAACAGGGCTCAACCCTAGTTCCTCGATAGCAACCCCGGCTGTGGCGGTCGAGCAGGCTCAATATGTATACACTGCCCCTGAAGCTCTCCAACTCATGGCTGGTTCAGCTTCTCTTTACCCTTACCTACACCATATAGCACATGAGAGCCAAGACTAGCAATAAAACTTAGTGACTTCAAAGCCATACAAGTGCATATCGCACTTCCAGAGTGGCCCAGCCATAACGGCCTGCATTCTGCATGCTTATGTCGACCTCGACTTATAAGCTGAACTTTTCAATCAGATACAACCAAATATACAAATCAGACATAGCACAACCATTCACACTTGAACAGATATTCAAAGGCATGATTATAATTGTGTTCAATAACTGGGGAAGCCCTAATGACAACCCAGGTGCAAATTTCTTACCTCAGGTCCTGTGCTGCAAACAGTACGTGCAACATCTCAAATTTCCAAATAAGGCTTAGGGCCTTGATTAGGGGTCAAGATGGCGAATGTTGGATTATATGTGGTTAATTGCGAATTAATTATGATAAATGTGTTTATGAGATATATATGTATATCATTGCTTGAATATGTGAGTTATATTATAATATGACTAGATATGCATGCTTAGGTGTATTAAACATGTATGTGGACTCGTTTCTTATTAGAATGACTTTTTCGTAATTTTGGCATGTTATGGGCATATTTGATATATATGTGCATATATGTGATATATGTGTGAGACTACATTATTATGTAGATATATTTGGATTACTCGATACGAGACGATCCTAGTGAGCAAGTTAGCGGGAAAATCACAACGGGACCAAATACTCGACTCGGGGTGGGCCAAGGAGTATTTTGGGTATATATTACATTACCGAGATATCGAGTAATGAGAATAATATTTGGTGATATTTTTGGAGTTAGTGAGATTAATTGTGAATATTGGTGTAATTTGAGGTTTAGAAGGAGGCTCAGGGCAAATGACCATTTTGTCCTCGGGAACAGTTTTGGCCCTAAGTTGCATGTATTGACTAGATGACTTAGAGGCTAAGTAACCAAAGTAAGAAAAAGATATAGAACCCCTCTCTCTACCTAAGCTCGGCTACACTCTCTCTCTCCTCTCAATGGATTTTTTTTTTTTTAGGAAAAAGCTTGGATTTAAGGAATTGACGCTAGGGAATTGCTTGGGGAATTGCAAAGTGACATTATAAAAAAAGTCTATTTTATTAAGCCAACCATGTGTATTTATATGAAATAATGAAACAGGTCAAACAAACAATGGATATGTATAGTACGACCTGTAAGGAGGCCCTCTCAGCAAACAAGAAGGTATCTATTTGTCAATCTCTCTATGGATATTTTCAATGTTGGATTGAGATTTATGGATATTTTCAAAATAGGCATATGAGCCTCACCGCTGGAAAATGAAAGGAGTTTTTAAGTAATTTTTAATTTATTAGTCTTATTGTAATTTTTTAGATTTTTATATGTTTTTATAGATATTTTATTATAATATATTGTAGTTTAATTATTTGAAATTAATATTGTTAAGTTAGGAGTAAAAACATGCACTTTTGAGATTTAATGTTTAAGTAAATTAAGTTTTAATTAATATTTTCATGGAACTTATGTTGTTTATTTGATTATTGAAAATATTTAGTTTTAATTTAATTTGTGTTTTTTTATAGGAAATATGTTGTATTTTTTGGCTCTTGAAAAACAAGAAAAATGAAGAAAAGATGACACTTTCAAGGAAAATAAAGAAAAGTTGTATTTTTTAGGGAAAAGCTAAGGAAATAGGCCCAAACACCTTCCCAGCCGCCTGCTTCAGCAGCTCCCCAGCCATCTAGGCCGCCAGCCACCAGCTGGCCCACACGCCTCCAGCCCGCCTGGTCCCTTGGGCCCGCCAGCTTCCCTGCTGCTCCAAGCCCAGCTAGGCCCAGCGAAGCAACACGCCCCTGCCCAGCCGTACACCACCCTGCCTTCACCATGGGCCCCCGAAGCCTTCAGCAGCCTCCCAAGCCCGAGCCCAACCCAGCTCTTGCGCCTGCCACACAGCCACCTTCACCTTTTTTCATCCTTATTGAGCCCAACACAATATACCCTTCTCCCATTATCCCCTTTGTCCAAAAATGCTAATTTTTTACCTAAATTTTTTTACACATTTTCACTACAAAATTATCATCACCCCTACAATTTACCCATATTTGTTATATTATTATTAATTTAATAAATTTAATAAATTTAAATTGATTATTTTAATACTCTACTTTTGGCTATTGTTCGCTAAAATTAATACGCAAGTATACGTAATCGACACAAGTAATACAATAATAAATAAAAATCGTTCCCACGGAGATTGATTTACTAATTACCAACAAATTAATTTTCTATTTCTATTTGGTCAACAATAAATTCGTTTGACAAAAATATTAAAATAACAAAAGCAATAAACATAAAATAACACTATGAAAGAAAGCAAATAATTGTAAAAAACTTCAAAAATAAAGAACTAGGGATTTTAATTTCATCAACTATTCACTTTATTATTTCGCTAATCAGACTTCACAATTCTTCTTCCTAAACTAATAGTGGATTAACAAAAATGATTCTTACTCTTTTTCAAGAAACAAATAACTCAATTTACATATGAATTTTCTACATTCCTGTGATAAATTTCAACACATAAAAGACATTAAACACAATAATCCTAAAACTACACAACTCATAAAGGTATCTTCATCCAATATGAAAATTGTGATTATTTAATCATAGCATAATCAATTCTCTCTTTTCAGATTTCGAATGAAAATCATAAATCATGCAAATGGTGATCAAGCATTCACAAGCATTCAGAACAGATCAAATAATTTAGAATCGAAGTGAAGAAAGAATCATGAAATCCTCATAGAAAATAACAAAGATCCAAGTGATTACATTAAAATCCCTAGAAAAAAAATTTAGTTCATAATCATCATTCTAAACATAAACAACAATGAAAAATAACATAGAATTCTAAGGTAAAAGACAAAGAACTATAGAGAGTGAATGGAGATGCTCCACGATGTATTCCTTGCTCCTAAAATCGTCATCTCCCAAAAGTTCTCTTCTTTCTCTCGAAATTAGGTTTAAAATCTAAGTTTTTTTCTTCAGAAGCAATGTAGGCCGCAACATGGTGTAAGAAGGGTCGCGGCCCATGTCAATTTTCTGGGTAGACAAAACTAGGCGTGCCGCGGGCCTCTATTCTTGCGCCGCGGCCCTTGTCAATTTTCTGAAAAAACAGGCTTTCTGACTTGGATCGGGCCGCGACTCAGCATCATAGCACCACGACCCTTAACAATTTCTTCAATTTTTGTGCTTTTGGTCCCGAAAATTCACCGAAGCTATAAAATTGCTTGATAATTCATCTTTTCACGGAATCAACACTAAAAGGTCAAATTTTCATCATTTTTCTGCCAATTTGCTCCAATTGTTCTTTTCCTTTATTTATAAGCTAAAACATGAAAACATACAAAAACCAAGCATAATACTGCACTAAACAACTAAAAAGATTAATTAAAGCTACCTAAAACACACCCTAAACACAACACAAAACTAGACTCAACAAACTCCCCCAAATTTTACATTTACTCGCCCTCGAGTAAAGCCTCACACTAAACTCACAAAACTAGAAAACTCAAAAACACAGACGACACAAACTTATGAATTAAGTCAACAACATTGAATTAGCCTCAATTTCAGAAAATCTCACACAAAAGTCCAAGATTCCAATTTCTTAAACGATCCATAATTTCAGTTAAACAACATCAACAATATGTTTCGATCCCAAGAGTACCTATTCAACCATAATCACACAAATTACTCAAAAATTTAATCTATGTATGCATGCCAAAATTCTCCATCAAACCATCAAACCAAAATCCATATGCTTGCGCTATTCATCACCCTCCACTAATATAGACAAAATATGCTCAAGAATCATTAGGACTTTAGGCTCATAAAAAAAGGCTTAGGCAATGGGTAGATATATGTCATTTAAGCTTCAAATTACCATAAGCATATGAACTTACAAACCAACAATTCACCCAAACAATTTCCAAAGAAAACCCCATATGAACCTAAGTAAAGGTTGAGAAACACTTATTTCACTTGATCATTCATTTTTTTGTTCAAACTAAACTCCCCCAAACTTGTTTTTGTGAAAGCATAACAAGAGTGTAGCTTGGATTTTCAAATTTCTTTTATTTTGTTTTGTTTTTTTTTTTTTTTTTTCAATTCTCAACATTTTTACTCTTCATTACAATACACCAAATTACAAGAACTAATCATATCCCATTACAATTAATTCCCCAATATTTATCCATATGCTCATAGTAATTTGGTAAATGAATGAAAACTAACAAAAATGTCTATTTGGTTCAGAATTGGTGTCAAACAACAAAGAGTATAATTTTAGGCTTAACAAAGGTAACAATGGAAAATTACTTTTGGGTTGGCTTGAAAGGCTCAAACGTTCCAAGAAATTGCCTAAATCACTTTCCTAAGTATAACTCATCTAGGATTTCGTCTCAAATGATAAACAAGCAAATTCTAGATTCATTCATTCATCAAACCACAAGACACTTTTTTTTTTAACAATGCATACATTCAAATTCAAATTGCAAATAATTTTTCAATCATGGCTAAACATTCAATTTTTTTTCAGGGATCGAAATAATCTATCAATGAAGTCTAACCAAGCACACAGATTCAATCGATCAGAAATTTCAAAAATTTGCACAACATTTTTTATGAACCCAAAACGGGTATGTTTTAACAATCTATACTCGCAAGCGCACGAATCGTATTTATAGAATAGTTTTCGTGTAAGCACGAGGTCGAACCCAAAGGAGTTATCTAAAATAAAAAAGAAAACTATTTTAAATCAAAAGTAATAAATTCTAACCTAGTTCCAAAGATTGATGAGTTTTAATATTATGAACATAAACTAAAAGATTGTAAAATAAAGCTATTTAAGAGAATGAAAATAAACCAATAATGATTTGACAATAAGTGTTAAAAGAAAATATTATTAAGATACTAGAATCCACAAAATGTAAGTTTAATAATATTTATTAGTATATTGATTCCCAAGTTTTAGTGATAGTTAAAATAACTCAAACTATCATTTTCAAAATAGATTTATAATTTTTAAGTACAAATTACTTCTAAAAAGATAGGATTTTTCTTCACTTTTCAAAATTATAATTTCAAAGCATTTAGTGTAAATCAATCTAATGAAATAACAAATAAATCAATGAACATTAGTTATAAGGCAAAACATAATATTTTTGTTCTAAGCATGGATGTGTACAATTTAATGACACATCTTACACAAAGAATATTATGTTTTTGCACTAATGAAGAACAAATTGTAAATATGTGCTAACAATCCAAAATACATGATATTTAAGATGAAAGAAAATATTTGAAGAAGTAAATTCCATAAACTTTGTTGCACAAAATGGGAAATCAACATACAAAATAAATACTATCTAGTTACAAATTGTTTCATCATCACCTTAATAATCTTAAAAAGATTAGAAACTCGTAACTAGAATAACAAATACACATAAAAAATTACAAACATAAATAGGAAAATTTGGAGGAGAAACCCCCAAATTTTTCCTCTAAAAATACATAGAAAAATAAATAAAAAGAAGAAGAAGATGAAGATAATAGAGAGGTTTTCAAATGTGTAGAGTTTTTGGTATATTAACCTCCCTCTCAATATGACACCCCAAATCCCTTATTTATAGCCAAAAAATGATGATTAAAATAATCAATTTAAATTGATTAAATTAATTTAATTAATTATAATATGGGAAAGTGGGGTAAAATATAGGGTATAATAATTATGTTTTGGGGTAAAATGTGTAGAAAATTGGGTAAAAAATAGTATTTTTAGACATAATGGGACAATGGTGCTTTTGGACAATTTATGGGATCAAGATAAATAAAATGCTGGTTTTGGGGTTTGTTGGCTGGCTGAGGCAGGCATTTGGTGGCAAGCTGGATTCGGCTTGGGCCTTTGCAGATAGGAGTGCATGGAGGAAGCTTGGATTTGCTGAAGGAGACTTGGCCACGTTGGGGTGATGCTGAAGGTTGCTTGGAGGTTGAAGTGGGCTTTGGAATGGGCCTGGCAAGTGGGCTGGTGGCTACTATGCCAATTTTTCTTTTCTTTCCTTGAAAATGTCATTTCTTTTCCTTTATTTTTCTTTCTTTTCAAGAGCAAAATGCAACATTGTTTCCAACAAAGAAAATTATAAACTAAATTAAAATTAAATATTTTCACTAATAAAATATATCATATAACTTCTATGAAAATATTAATTAAAATTTAATTTACATAACATTTAATTTAAATAAAATTATATTTTTAGCATTCAACTAACAACATTAATTTCAACAAATTAAATTACAGCATAAAACAATAAAGTATCTATAAAAACATATAAAAATCTAGAAAATTATAATAAGACTAATAAATGCAAAATTACTTAAAAACTTAATAAATCAATTAAAAACTCAAGAATTAAACAACAATTAGCACATAAAAAGTGGTAAAATAACTTTATTTTGTAGAATTATCAATTTTCTTACATATAACACAACATTTAACTAAGATAAAACTCAAACAACAACAATCACAAACTAACAACACGACACAAACACACAAAATAATAAGACTCCTCCCCCAAACTTGATTGACACATTGTCCCCAATGTGACATAAAGAGAAAATGAAAGAAAACTCACCAACAGTTCAGCTAAACATCATCAAAATGGAGGTGGCGGAGACAGTGCTTGGAAAGTTGAGTTTGCCCCAGGCGCTGCAGCTCAAAATAATCATTTTTTTTCTATTTTTTTTATGTATTCTAAAAATTATTGAATAGAATCTAAATCTAAGAACAAAAATTAAAAAAAGTTTGACAGAAAATAAAAATTACAAACACCTAAAAACTCGAATTAAAAAAATAACATTGGGTTGCCTCCCAAAAGCGCTTTATTTAACATCTCCAGCTGGACGCTCACTTCCTTCATTAAACTTGAACTCAGGTTAAGTCCACCCCGCTCATCCTTTAGAGCCATAATGTCATAAGCAAAAGCTCGTCTTTTGATATTGCTAATCGTCGAAGCCTTCCACCGCCCGTGTAGCCTACGAGCCTTCCCACTATAGAACCGTTTCAAACATTGACGAACTGCTCGAGTACCAATTTGATGACATGTTATTACTATTCATGAGCATATTGAGTTTTCTTGTTGGGCTTCGGCTCACGAGTGTTATATGGTGCAGGTAAAGGCAAAAGAAAGTTGGACCATTCTTGAGTTGGAGAGCTTAGGTGGCGATGTGTACATATGCAGCTGCTCGACAACCACGGCAGAGGTTTGAAGAGGAACTAGGGTTAAACCCTGTTTTGCCACCTAGATTGGCTGGTTGTAAATATTTTCTTGTAATAAACTTTTAAATTATATTTTTGGGATCCAAATGTATATAATAAACGTTCTAATGAAATGTTATATCTTAACCAAAGTTTTTAATCTCTAAGCCGCTAATCATACATAGTTACACGATTTTGGCCAAATGCCTCGATTAGCGAGTTTAACACTGTTTACAAGGCACACCGTAACGTTTCCTGGAGTTTAGGACGTTACAAAAAAACAGACCGGATCTTGGAAAAATTGTATTGCCCAAGCTTAACAGAATGAGAGAACTAGCTGAAAAGAATATGCCTTCTGATGGGACTGGCTATATTCCAGCTTCACATTCCCCCATCCGTGGCTGAGTCACATCTCCATCACAGGTGAGCTAAGACCAAAAAGCTATAGTTGTGTCTGCAAGAAAATCCAAGCTACTTCATCTTCATTCATTCTTGTTTTGTTCTTTTGTCCTTCTGAGATTTGTCTTTCCTTTTTGGCTTTCAGGATGTCCTGAGTGATCATGTACAACGACACTTGGGATATGAGAGCTCAAGGAGCCTCTCTAGTACATCATCTTCTACAGAGAAATGACTGGAGCTCAAAGACACTGAAATTTACTGGCTTGCATGGTTCTTGAAGGTCATTGCAGTGAGTCTACATAAATCAATCAACAGGGAGAAAATTAGTTTAATATTGGTCAGAGCAGCCATATAATAAACTTGGCAAGTGTAATTTTATTTCCCCTTTTTATAATGAATGCAGATATAATCCCTTTTTTCTCCCTCACTTTCTCTAACTCGTGGATAAAGATATACTGCTGCTATAGTAATGTAAAGATTACCAAGTCATATGTGTGCGAGTAAATAAGAAACATTTATATAGAAAATTTGAAAAAATTCGACTTGATGCATAATGTAAATAGTAAGCTTCAGATCTTTATTTATTCAAGTGTGAAATAAGCTCAACAGGAACATAAAAATAAAGAGTTCATCACCAACTCCCTCCCATACAGTACAATCCATAGGTACTGATATTTATGATAGAAAAGCTCTGAGCTAGGCAAATTGCACAAAGCTTTTTGCCAGCAGAGAAGTAGAAGCTAAACATAAATATAGAGAACAACAAGAGCAAGAGAGATCAACATTCAAAGAGATGAGAAGCCTCAGATAGAAATACTGTTGGGAATTCCTTTGGCAGCAATTCCAATTTCGCCATTAGGAATGAGCAGACCGTAAGGGAACTTGACCAGCCCATAACGGTTCTTCAATGTTGGGTCATTGTTCCTGCTAACAATTTTATCCTCAATTTCAGAGAGCTTCCTTCCAAATCTCTCAAAGGCCTGCAAAGGTTCAGCTTCTGCTGTCCAGTTATTTTCTCTTTGGCCAAGATAAACCTCATCAGAAGCATGCTTAGACAAGACCTCAATAATGGAAATCTCAACTAAGCTCTGCAGCTCAGCAGTGATTGTTTTCAAATAAGCCTTCTCTGGATTTGTTCGAAGCTCTTCATATTCAGGAGTACCCTCTTCAGGCATGAGCCGCCTGCTTATTGTGGGGCGGTTTGGAATGTACCCTCCATAAGGATACTGCCCAAAGTTGACAGCTGCATGAAGAGCAGAGGTAATCCATATAGCTGTGGTGCATGTCTCTATTAACTCTTCACGGGTCTGCATACTAGGCCACCATGACTTGTCTTTTAAGTCACCATGACCGACCTCTTTGAGCTCCTTCCACCATGCTTGGAGTTCTTTGTCTTTTTGAACAACTTCATCAGTTTTGTAGTAGTAAGAGCAGTACTCTTGAACCCAGTGTTTCATTGCAGCCCAAATTTCAAGTCCATCGACAGCATATGGATAGTCCTCTATCAGTAGGCGAAGGCCATCTGGTGAACTTGGATCCTCCACTGCCACCCCTCTGAAACATAAAACAAAATATATAAGACATTATTTTCCATTTTTCTGTTTTATACTTATCTCATTTGAAAGAATTAATACCTCTTGATGAGATCAGCTGGGTGCGCCTGTTCAGCTAAATTCCAGTTCTTATAAGCAGCTGAAGATATTTCCATGGCATATTTTCTGGGAAATACCACAGACTCAATAATACCCCCACCATTTACAAGAAGTTGTCTAGCAAGTGCATTGATATTCATGGTGTCACGGAAGTGAGGGTGCAACAGTTTGTAAATTGGGTGTAACACACTTAGCTGCCTGTTTGTTGCTAGCACAATTGGCTCAGCTACTGCATGAGTGTTCAACCTAAATGACCATGAAAGTTGAATCAATATTTAGAACCATCTTAAAACATAAACTAAAGCTATATAGGATCTAATTTTTTTGACAGAGATATACCAATGGCTAACTAGTTGGTGATGGCCATAGTCATTAACAGTGACATAAGCTTTAGCAAGTTGCCAAACGGTACTTTCTACGCCTTGTTCGGCTGGTGTAATAACTTTGCTAACAGCACCTAATTCATCACCATCCGGATGTGGTAGGCTTAGTTCAATTGCTAGAGGCCTCAAAGTGCCATCATTGGTTAAAAACAGAAGTGTTCTAGTGGCATAAATCTTTGATGAAGTTGTGTCGTTGATTCGCCTCACGAATGGCATGAAAGTATCATGGTGATCCAATATATAAAGCTTGTTTTCATAAAGGGCCTGATTAAACGCAAGACTTTAGACATCATGGCCTACACATTCATTACATACATATATACTTGAGAATAACAAAGATAGGAAAATTGATCACCTCAAACACTGATTGCCCATCCAAGTTGTTGCTTATGTGTTCTTCAGTGATTGTACTAGTTTGATTACCATAGATTGAAGGGTCAAGCTGGCTTGTTGGTGGGAATTCCTGTAGTTAAATCACAAGTAAGATTATCAAAGATGAAGCTTTAAAAAAACTTGCATTAGACCACTTTGAAGATATTTATAGGAAAGAAAAAGTTAGTACTTGGAGACGACGAATGACAACAGGGTTCACTCCAGCCAACATCTCTCTGGCAAACTCTTCATCGGTCATCCATGCTGACTTGTCATCTGCTCAAAATCAAACGAAGAAGATTTTAACAATCAACCTCAATGTAGAAAACCAATTAGATTAGGATAGCAATGGCAGTGTATAATTATGTTACATACTTTTGATCACATGAGGCATGGGATATCTGAGGAACCGAGTACCGTCAGCTCGAAACAGGTCCTTCAATGTTTCCAAAGGTACATTCTTGCTTATGGTCTCAAATATTCCAAGTGGTAGAGGAAAACCTCCTTCATACAAATCAAGTACATCTTTGAAGCTGTCAAACTCAGCTGGGGTTTTGTCAAACAATGACTCTATCGCAGGTTTGATGACTAGAGCTACTGATTTCAATGTGTTAACAAGGAAGTCTGACATCTTCAAGTGACCAAACCGTTCATCTCTTGGAATGTAAAAGTTCAAATTCAGAAGGTCTATGTCCCTACTCTCGCTGTTAGGATCTGTTACACAATTACAATAAACAAAAAACATGAATAACAGAAGAAACCATTGTAGTTCATACATTTTTACTTTGAGTATTATATAGTACAATTTTCTAACCTTTCTTGGTTGGTGGTCTCCCAGTTCTTCCTCTGCGAGGGTAAGGGTACTCACTAGTTCCTCCAAGAATTGGCCGGGAATGCTTTTCACCCCAGTCTGGATTACCCAAATCATTGTAGTAATCATAGTCATAGATTCTATCCCCATCCTTACGCTCTCCTGTTCCATTTCCTCTGAGGTAAACGAGTTCTTGCTCTCTGTACCAGAGCAGTGGGGCTGGTGTGTCATGTGGAAGATATGTCTGCATATAACGCCACCAAGTTCATCAATTCTTTTTCTTTGAGTAATTTTGTCGAACACCCAGTTTAGTAAAGTAAGCAAAGAAGAAATATATGAATATATATAAATATATATACCTTGTTCCTGAAGAAAACACGATCATAGTTGTAGTGTTTAGCAGGGTAAACCCAGGAATTGCAAACAAATTGGACTTGGCCTTGATTAGGAACATCTTCAAGAGTGAGAGACTTGAGGAAGAACTCAACACTGTGATTGTTGTTAATGACAAAAGCCTCTGGAACACCAAATCCCTCTTCCAACTCAAAATGAACACTATAAGCAGATTCCCCAGCTAACAATGGGAAAAGGGTCAGTATATTTGTCCAGTTCTCCAAGTAAGCTTCCTTCCCCAGCTTCCCTTTCAGCTCATTACCTACAAAAAAAAAAAAACAACACAACCCACCAAACCAAATGAACAGTAGAAGTACTTGGTATAACTTTTCATGTCACTTTTACAAAATAGCTTTGACAAAATTACTATTTTGTAAAAAAGTTATTTTGTCAAATACCTTACAAGCATATGAAGTAAACTAGAGTGGTAATGAAAGTGAAAAAGGACAGATCGATATATAGATATATAAATATAAATATATATATACACACAAATTAACTCACCAGTGTGAGTTTGAACAGAGCTAATGAGTTGAAGAGAAACACGTTGACCCAACAACTCATTCAAAGGATCAATAATCCCATTCCTTATGTCATTGAAATCCAAGACATTTTTCTTCATCAACACCACACTCCCTTTTATCTTCTTACCGAAGATTGAAGGAGGCTTCACTATGCCGAACATATTTGCTTTTGAATATATATATATATATGTATGTGTATAGATATGTTGTAGAGAAATATATGGGAGAGAAAGTTTAGTTGGTTTTGTGTGATTAAGTTATGGAGATTATGCATGTATTTATAGTCAAAATCTTGTGCATACAATATTTAATATTTCAATATGATTATTTTGATGTCATTCCCACGTAACCTTATAATATATATAATAATATTGTTATATAAACGAGTCCCATACTACCATTCATGAAGTTAAAAAAAAAAAAAAACAATGGCACGTTTATCTATACACATTAATCTTCATAATGTTACTATATATACTATTCTATTGATGTTTTCTGCAAGTAGATAATTTATTTATTTTTATTTTATTTACAACCCGACCTAGTCATTGGTGGGCCACACCTATGCCTAAGCTTTCAGATAATGAGGTTTCAAAATTTAGAAAAATATCATTTTTTACGTATTTAAAAGTCCCAAAATTTTAAAAAATTGTCACCTTATACATAATTTTTCAAAAAATAACATATTTTGTATAAGGTTTCCCACAACTCAGGACCAGTACTGGTTATATTCATATTGAAAGTAAAGTTCAAATATTTTGCTTCTCACACGTATAAAATAAATTATTCAAAAATTCACAAAAATTTACAGAATATTTAAAATAATTACAATATATAAAAATAAAATTATAATATCCAAATATCGAAAACACTAGAGAGTGCACCGATCCCTATATTATTATTATTATTATTATTTTGAGAAAAGAAGGGCCTGTATTATTACCTTATCTGCATTGATCATCTTCTTTAAAAGAAATGTGTTTAAAATGAGATTTATTTGGTAGATAGAAAGAGTAGTTAGACAAAAAATGATAAAATATGATGAGGATTTAGAAGAAAAACAATCATATTTGTTTCATACATTATAATGGAATAGAAAAATAGTGGGGTATACTATATGTGGCCTTATTATTAGATGTGACATACATATAAAAACAAAACATTTAGTCATTTTAGTAATTGATATATTTACCATACATATACATATATAGTCTTCTTTTTTTTTTTTATTTGGGTGGGTGGTTGGTAGATCGTTGAGGATTCCAATGTTGCATTATTAGATTTAGATGATATAATATAATGTCATATATTAATATATTGGGAAACACATAAAGATTTTTTGTTTTATTTTATGTTATGTTAAGTGGGGACGAATAACAATATGTGTCGTATTATATTATGTCATATTATTGTATTATGATGAATTATATTTTATAATATATTTTTATATAGTATTATATTTAATATTTATTTATATTTACATATAAATATATAATATTATAAGAAATCTCTTTACAAGGGTTTAAAAAAAAAGCGTTATCAGTAGAGTTTTTTTGTGTTCTTAACTCGTTAATAGTTTCGGTGCGATTTTTTTTATGACCGTGTATATTGTAGTTATTTAGAGCATCCTACAAATTTTCAGAAAATTATGAATAATTTACAGTGCCGAAAACTAGTTTAAAAACAAGTTATTGCACACGTGACTAATTTTTTTATGCGAGTGGAAAATAACATGTTTAAACCTAGTTTTCGGTACTGTAAATTATTCAGAACTTTCTAAAAATTTACAGGATGCTCTAAATAACTACAATATACACGATCATAAAAAAAATCACGCTGAAAATTATTCACGAATCAAAAAATACAAAAAAATCCCACCGGTATAGTTCTTTTTGTGTGTCATTAATTTATCATCTCAAGACAATGTAAATTCCTTCTTTTTGGCTATCTATGAAATGATGACATGCAAATTGATTAAAAAATGTTTATAATTAGGTTTCACGTGTTTGATATATTTATTAAAAATAAATAAATATATTTCTTATCCATCTACCTAAGGCAAATGGTTTACTTGATTAGAGATATATTATTCTATCTCGACGGTCATTGTTATGATAGTTATTTTGAATAAATGATATAGTTTTTGAAATTGTTGAGAAAGAATATATTTATGATCTTATGGTTTAAATGTTGAGAAAATGATCATAACAAGAATGAATTGAAATAACAAGAAGAGGTCTAATCAATTGAAATAATTGCTTATAGTCTCTAGAATGAAAAGACACATCAATATGGTAAGATTTTTTACAAAATTCAAACATTTTTGTTATTTGTCATTTTAAGATATACAATTTTATATAAGGAAATACCTTATAATTGATTAACGATATCTTATAATATTTATTAAATTATAATATGTGGGCCGCGATATATATTTGATTGCACCAATAGCAATATATCACATCTTTATGATGTTGGACTCTACTATTATCTGTTGTCGCGATTTTTTGCCAACAGTGAATTATGAAAATAGCTGGGATTGATTAATACTTAATGGTAAACCGTAATAAGAAAATGATACTTAAAAACACTAGAAACAAAATATCAAAAACACTCATCCCTTTTTATTTTTTTTTTTGTTCTTCCCTTGTTTGATTTTCCTATGTTGTTTTTGATACATTTAGAAATTAGTGCTTGTTTTGCAAGGATTATTTAGGTGGTGATGTGAGGTTGTGTTATGTTTTTTCTTTGTCCTCTTAAAAAAAATCTATTTTTCAATAGATGCAGTGGGTGTTTTGTTTCTTGTTCATAAATGTTTCATATTTGGTTTTCTTTAGTTTGGGTTTTTGTTCAACAAACATTTTTGTTATTTGCTTCTTTGTATTTTTGTACCATCTTTCCATTATAAACGTTTTGTATGTGATAAACTATTTATTTTATTACACATGATATCCAAGTTGTTATAATTTTTTTTGTTGATTTCTTATGATTATTTAATTAAATAAAATAAACTATTTTATTTTATTGCAAATAAACAATTAATTTCGTTTACTGCTATTAATTATGATTTTTGTTTATTCTTATTCTAAGTTTATTAGATTTGTGTGTGATTACCTTTTGGTTTATTATTTAATTGATTTATAAACTTGTATGTTTAACTTTACTTAGACAATTTGTTTTTGTTTTAGAAAATTGTTTATTTTATTTTATTACACAAGTTGTTATAAATTGTGTTCGTTGTTTTTTTATTTATTTATTATATTTGCCATGTTCTATGCATTCAACTATTTTCTCACAAAAAAATATTTTTTTTTATTAAAAAAGATAGTTTTTTTTTAATTAAAAAAATGTATTTACTATGATTATAAATAGTTTGGTTTTTGTTATTGGGTGTTTCTATGGTAGGGGTTCTTTTGTTTTCCCGACTCATGACCAGTTTTTGGCGCGATATTTTTTTAAAACCGTGTGTATTGTAGTTATTTAGAGCATCCTGCAAATTTTTAGAAAGTTATGAATAATTTACCGTGCCGAAAATAAGTTCAAACATGTTGTTTCCACCCGCATAAAAAAATTAGTCACCCGTGCAATAACTTGTTTGAACCTAATTTTCGGTAATATAAATTATTCTGAATTTTCTAAAAATTTATAAGATGTTCTAAATAACTACAATATACACGATGTTAAAAAAAATCACGCCGAAAACTATCCACGGGTTAGGAACACAAAACCCCTACCATCTATATTCTTATTAATATTTTTTAATTAGTAATTTAATGTTTTGTTGTTAAATTAATTTTAATTGATTTACATCATCAATTAGTATCAATTCAAAAATGAAATGTAGGCATTGTTAAAATTATAGTACATAGATAAAAAAAAAACCCTTTAATAATTAGTACTTCTACATTTAGGAATTAATTATTTTTTGTTGTTCTAATCATTCTTAAATAACTTAAAAATCATGTTTAATGTAAAAAAAAATTGACTTGTCAAAAAATTCCATAAAAATATATGATTCAATAAAATAAGGTATTTACTACTTGCTTTATATTTTGCTTAAATATTTATTTATATCTATTTGTTTTTGAAAAAATACAAAATTAATTACATCCATGCATTCTTCAATAATTGCAAAGGGTTTATATTCAAACCTCATAAATATATAAATACACTTATGTATTTTTAATGAAAGACTTATTATATGTATATAGATTTATATTTTTTGGAACCGTGTGTTGTGTTCAATTACATGTTTGGATCATATATTTTGACAAATGACTTTATGTATTTTGTATTTTGTAAAATGTTTTAAATGGAACCCTAAACTCAATTTTGGTCAAAGTTTTTGGGGCTAAAATTACAAATAATTCAGCAAACTAACAATTTAAAATAAAAACAAAATCATTTTATCTAACAACTATGTTGTTATATTTAATTTTTTCTTCATCAAAATTGGGTTTAAGAGTCTATTTGAACAATTTTACAAAACACAGAGTCTAAAAATAAATTTGTTAAAATACAGGATAAAAAAAAGCAATAGGACAAAATACAAGACCTAAAAAAGTATAAACTCTATGTTCATTGGTAAGTAAAATCATTTTTTTTTTAAATCATTACTTTTGTTTATAATTTTTTAGACTTAGTTATTAAACCTCATTTCTATTGCAATAAAAACTATATATATTTTTCATTTAAACTACTAATTGTTCAAATCTCTAATAAAAAAAAATCTTTAAAATTATATAATATCAAAATAAATTATTATATTTTTTTAATTAATTTTTCATTATCTAAAATCATATAACATTATTTATAAATATATATATTTAAAAAAAATATATAGTAATACATGCAAAGAGAGATCCGATTCCTTATCTTCTCGGCCTCAGTCGGCAGCCACCTCCGCCTCCGCCGCGTCGACCGCCGCTGATCTTTCGCTTCCGAAGCTCACGACCACCAACCACTCCATTCTCTCTAACATCTCTCTCTCTCTCTCTCCTCTGTTCTGGTAAATTTTCAAACCTTAATTTCATACTATTTCTATATCTGTATAGTGCAATCGTATGTACATGAAATTCAAACAAATTTTGTATTTTGAAACAGTAACCAAAGCAATATCTAAATTCTATGCTCAAACTTTGATTGGTTATCAATCATATATATGCATGAATAATTCTATTAGTTCTGTTGTGAATGTAGAGTTTTCTAGCTAGACATATCAATCAGTAATATGCACACACTGTAAAGTCTTCATTATGGAACAATCTGATATAAATTGGTTAGGGCTGAAACAAATTCATGTATATCAAAGCTATTATAACTCAGGACAAGTTCCATAATAAGGAGAGAAGAAGATTCAGCCACCAAGATAAGATGAATTCCTCTCAACTTCTTCTGCTTCCCAAGCTTCCATGGTCCCTCCCAACACCTAATCTCACACGGAGAATCCATCTTCAATATCGAGCTTCCCCACGCCTGGTTAGTGTCAGTGTTCATGAAATGAAATCAGTCATGTTTAGTTTGTGTACAATAAAACTATATGAGATTTTGAGTTAGTGATCATAGTTTGATAACTTTGGATTGAAACAGAGAGGAGTGTATATTGATGGGGATGAAGATGATAGATATGCAAAACTGGTTGGTGTGGCTGATGAGCTTTTGTTGGAGCTCAACTCCTCCTCTAAATCTCAAGGCTTTCTACCTACCCACGATGACCATTCGACCTTGTATTCACTCATGCTATGTTTTGCTCAAAATGGGCTATTCCCACAAGCTGAAGCCATATGGGATCAATTGCTCAATAGCTCTTTCCTGCCAGAAATTCAAACCGTCTCCAAACTGTTTGATGCTTTGTCCAACAGAGGACATTTTCCTCAAATTGCCCAAATTCTTGCTCAGCTTAGCTCCAGAAACTTGGATATTTTACCCCAGGTATACTGCCTGGCTATCTCTTGCTTTGGGAATGGAGGCCAGCTCGAGTTGATGGAGAATGCAATCAGGGAGATGGTGTCAAAGGGTATGCGGGTTGATGCTGCCACTGCCAATGCCTATGTCAGATACTATAGCCTTTATGGCTCTCTGACAGAAATGGAGGCTGCCTATAACCGCTTAAAGAGGTCTAGATATTCGATTGACAAGGATGGAATTAGAGCAGTGGCACTTGCCTATTTGAAGCAGAAAAAGCTTTACAGGCTCAGTGAGTTTTTGAGGGAGGTGGGTCTTGGCAGAAAGGATGTTGGAAATCTCTTGTGGAATCTTCTTCTGTTGTCGTATGCAGCCAACTTCAAGATGAAAACCCTCCAAAGAGAATTCCTGAGGATGATAGAATCCGGGTTTAGACCGGACATCACTACCTTCAATGTTCGGGCCATAGCATTTTCAAGGATGACTATGTTGTGGGATCTTCATCTTAGCATCCAACATATGAAGCATGAGATGGTTGTTCCGGACATAGTAACTTATGGATGTGTTGTGGATGCTTACTTGGAGAGAAGACTAGGAAGGAATTTAGACTTTGTTCTTAGCTCAATGAACATGAACGATTCTCCAAAAGTACTAACCGATCCTTTGGTGTTTGAAGTTTTGGGTAAAGGGGATTTCCAATTGAATTCAGAGGCCTTTTTAGAGTTCACAAAGCATAATAACTGGACTTACAGGAAGCTGGTTACAATTTATAAGAAAAAACAATACCGAAAGAACCAGATCTTTTGGAACTATTAATTTGTGGCCTGCTGCTGTTCTTATGCTAAAACCTCTACCTCTCTCTACCTGACCAATTGTGAATTGTTGACAAGATACGCTGTGGGTTGGTTTAGACTAATGTCCTAGTGTTAAATTTTCAAAAACCGAAACAACAGTTTCGTTGGGTATGAGTCAACTGCTAGGGAAGGGCATAATAGGGTCTCAATCTGAGAGGTTGAACATGTTGCAGCTCCATATTCTATCTGCCCCCTCCATTCTACAGTTCAAAGCGTCCAAAGCAACCAGGAATGTCGGGTAATAGTCAATAGATTCACAATGTTAGCATTTTCTTCTATTTTACCGTTGATCTTACAGTTTTCGAACATGGACTTGTGGACATAGGATAAGTGTCTAACCTTGGTATCTATTATGCAGATGATGAATTTTCTGACTTAGACAACCTATTTAAGATACCAATGCCTTAGCTTGGTGATGATCTTGGCATGAGGTCAACCAGGTTTTTCCATGCTTAAGCTTAGTCCAGTGGATGAACATTACTCGCTGTTCAGGTTATGACGAGCTTAAATAAGATCATGCTCATAGATTCATAGATTGGTATTGAAGGACAGTTCTGAGAAATGGTAGGCTGGAAACTAGTGTATGTGGTTCTTGGAAAGGATGTTCTACTGGTTGGAGATGACACATGGCCAGTAAGTCTCATTTCTTATTGTATTTCTCAGTATAATCATTTAAATTTACTCTTGTTTCCCATCGATGGAACACAGGGGTTGGTATTGCAGTAGCAAACAAATTAATAAGTGATAAATTAACATATAAAATTTACTTCTGATCCAAAACCACAAGCGAAAGGTGATTCTCAAACAAAACATTAATCTGACTTATCGATCTTGTTGTAAAAGGGAATACATATTCTAGTTTTCTTTTTGTCATTTTTTGTGGAGAGCAAAAAAATAAAATAATAAATAAGTGCTAGTTCTGATTGTAAATCTGTAGATCTCTTCAATGAAATTAATGTATGTCAATCAAATGCTTTCGAGTTTAGGAGGGAGTACAGAACATAAATAAAGTGCTTTGATGCTTAGGTTCAAAATTCTGAGTTGAACAAAATTCTCAATCATATTTATTTCCTAGGAGACATCTTTGAAAGTGAAAGTTAATGTTAACAAGTGTTGGTAAAGTTGCAGTTGGGTTTTTTATTTTATTTTATTTATTTTTTTTCAGGGTGGAATGAATGGAAAGGGAAGGCTCTGAATCTGAAGATCAAAGTGTTCTTATTCTCTTGTTATTGATGTAACACCAATTAAGTTGATGGCACTCATTTTCCTTTGTCCAAATTCTGGTTTTGAATCAATGTTCGATTTTGCAATAACAGGGCACCTTCTGATTCCCACTCTAAATGGTAGGAATCGAAAACCAACTCTCCTTCCTGCCCCGACGTCAGCCGTTCTGGTCAGAACTCCTCTGTTTTCTTCAACCATGCAGAGTTATTGGTCAGCAACCAAGCATTGACCACAACCTTGGATTCTCATGGAATGGTGTAAACTCCTAGCTCTTGCTTCATTCAGATTCATATGGGGTACCAAAAGAGGTACTGGACTCATATCCCAAACACACCTAATATTTAAATCTTTATTCTCTTCAATTCACCCTTTTGTTAAGTGGTCCTCCCATTATAGTATTCTCTTTCTTCTAATATTTGCAGCAATCTCATGATAAAATATAAAAAGACTAAATAGCCATATTCCATAGATATATGTGTGTTTGTGTGTTGTCTGATATGATTAACAATAGAGTAATGAGTGCACCCAAAATATACACTCAAACATTACACACAGTAACGTGGTAGACTAGCTTAGCCAATCACATTTATTAAAACTGGGACCTATTGTTTTAAAAAGCAGTGCACATATCATTACTCTTAACAATAAGAGTAATGATATGTGCACCCAAAATATACTTACAAACATTACACACAGTGATGTGGCAGTTTGACCTACCCAATCACATTTATTAAAACTGGGACCTATTGTTTTAAAAAGCAGTGACACGTCACTGTGTGTAATGTTTGGGTGCACATATCATTACTCTTAACAATAATATTAGTCTCTGATCTGATCATTTCCTTTCTTTTTCCTATTAAGTACTTTTGAATTGTTCAATTTTAATATCGAATAATAATAATGATGATTTTAAAAAAAAAAAAAGCAAAAGATGAAGCAGAATTTGTCTACTTATCAAATCAAAGTGCTTTAACATGTGTTGTTGAGATTACCATTACAAGTTTAAAACTTAACCAGGCACACACCTAGGGACCACCACTATCAAATTGTTCTTGCTAACACATGATAATGCCTCTCTCTATTTTATTTTATTTTTCATAACAAACCATATGGTATAATCTATCAAAAAAGTGACATTTTCACTTATCTTGTTCTCCAAAATGGTATGCTTTCTCAGACATTCCATTCCCAAAGAACCAAACTCTTTTATTTTATTCATTCCAACCTGATTAGATGTAATTGGGGTTTTTTAATTCATTTATTAGGTGTTTAATAACAATATTAATAATAATATCATCTTCTTTTTCTTTGGTGTACTTCAACTTTGTTTGAGTGGATTTTTTTTATATATAAATGGAAAAAATAATCTATAAATAAATATACTAAAATGGATGGGTGAGGTTGATCAAGAATGAAGGAAAGAACCAATGGTTGGAGGGTTAAAATGGAGAATATATAAATATAGCGTCCTTTTTGTCAGTTGGGCCGTAGGCCCATCTCATTGGATCAATTTTTCAAAACAAGACAAATAAGTGGGCCCTATGAAACAAGTGCGCTGGGCCCACTTTGATAAAACAAATGCAACCGTATCCACAGTAACTTCAATCATTAGCCAATGAAATTTTGCCACGTAAACGCACCGTACCATACACGGTAGGAGACAGATCCAAGTAAATATTCCACCAGAGTGAGTCTGATGAGAGAATTACTATTTTAACCCATGTGCACGTGATATTTCTTCAGTCCTCTCATATTCGCACGTGACCTTTTTTTTTTTCATTTTCTTTTTTCTTTGTAATATAGTGTCATAAATAGCATAGCATCAAGATGTGACAAACATCCTTGTCTAATTTTAATTATCATTTATTATTATTTTCACAAACATAATCTACTATTTTTAGTGGTAGGGAAGGAAGGTTGAAAGTTGAAACCTATGAAAGGTTAGATTTTTTTTTTGACAAACTATGAAGGATTGGATTTGAACTTGAAAAGTCAAAAAAAATAATTAAATAAAGACAATTTTCAAATTTGTTTACTTGTTTAAATAGGATACTCATTTAATTCATCCAAAATATCATCTAACTAAATTCAATTAGATATTAGTAGCTCCAATTGAATTATTATTTAGTATTGGATTCGATTGAATTGTGTTTATTATTACTTGTTAAATAATAATAATACATTTTATTTGAAAATAACTAATTAATGAAATAATACTATTGAGAAAGAAAAAATTCGAGATCAAATATGAAGATAGGTGCTAGAGACAAAATTTATACTCAAATATTACACTTAAAAATCTAATATATTTTTTAACCACTCATATGTATAGTGGTGTTTCAATTTAAAAAAACATGAGTGATGTATTTGGGTTAACAATAGTAAATGAGATTTGACTTTTTTATTATTAATTATGCTAGGTGCATGATAAAAAGTTTAAAAACTAATTAAAAAAAAAGATATTGTATGTACTTATTGTATTATTGGAAATTTTTACGGTAGGGCCTTCAAAAAGAATTTTATTGATGGAGTTCTTTTGTATTCTCAACCCGTGAACGAATTTTGGAGTGATTTTTTTTATTGTGTATATTGTAGTTATTTAGGGCATCTTGCAAATTTTCAAAAAATTACAAATAATTTACAGTGTCGAAAACTAGTTTAAAAATATGTTGTTGCATGTGTGACTAATTTTTGTATGTGCGTGGAAAATAATATGTTTGAATCTAGTTTTCGACACTGTAAATTATTCAGAATTTTTGAAAATTTGCAGGATACTCTAAATAACTATAATATACACTGTTATAAAAAAATCACATCGAAAACTACTCACTAGTATCTTTATTGAATTGGATGTTAATAGTGCCATCCAATTATAATTAAATATCTAATTTTTACTAGATTGATTTGGTTATGGGATGTTAAGCACCCTTAATTCGTATAAAAAGAATTGTATTTTAACTTTTAGAATATTTATAAACAAGATTTTTTTTCTTTCAAAAATCTATGAATGGTTAAGGGAAAAGGTCCATTTGAGTGTTTCCATAGTGGAGGTGGAAATGGAATAATTAATAATTTAAAGAGAATGGGCACTCATAAATTTACCTTTTTTTTTTCCTTCTCCTCAAAAGTCACACAAGACTATTTAACAATTCCTTTAAAATATTTTAATGCAATAAATAAAGTAGGGTAAAGTACTCAAAGACTCATCAAATGAAATTACCAACACATTGGAATCATGGATGGTTAGAAATTTGTGTAAAGATAACAAAAAAGATTTTATGGAGATGGAGTTGAAACCAAAAGGAAATATCCTCTTGCATTAGACTAGAAGAAAAGTTATTAGCTTTGATAAATTTTATGTAATGTGAATGTGATGTGATGTGATGTGACTCCAAAACTTGTCTAAAACTAAAAGCATCACTAAAAGTAAAAGAAACCAAAATAGAATTGTAAAGAAAGAAATAATAATAGTAATTGTAAGTGTTATACTTTTTACAAGCATGAAGGAGGAGGTGAAGCAAGAATAAAGATAAAGACCTAAAATGTTAATATCCTTCATAGTCAATATAGTCATAACACTATATGATTTATGATATTGGCCCTATACTAATATTATTCAATATGAGATTTTATAATTCATTAGTGTATGATTAGATATGGATGTACTCATTGAGGAGGGTCATCTTGGCCCTCTAAAAAATATATATAGGGTTTATATATTTTTGGATCTTGTGTTTTGTTTCATTACCTGTTTGGACCTTATATTTTGATAAATTATTTTTTAGACTCTATGTTTTGTAAAATTGTTCAAATAGAACCCTAAACCCGATTTTGGTTAAAGTTTTTTCAACTGAAATCACAAATAACTCACCAAACTAACACTTCAGAACAAAAATAAAATCATTCTGCTTAAAAACTGTGTTGTTATATTTAATTTTGTCTTCATTAAAATTGAGTTTATGGGTCTATTTGAACTATTTTACAAAATATAGGGTCCAAAAATAAATTTTTTAAAACACATGAACCAAACAAATAATTAGAAAAAATACAGAATAAAAAAATATAAATCCTAAATTTTATTATAATTTTTAATCTCACTTTTAAAAAAAATTATGTATTTTAACAAATTTCTGACTCCGTCGTCGCTGTATAGATGCTTAACACTACATATGCCTAGTAACTATAGTGTAATAATTTTCCATGTATATGTCCCACAACTATGATCATAATTTAATTGCTTTATGTGACAAAAAGATAGAGATATGTGATGTGAATCAATTGACCACAAGCTCTCTATGTCTTTTTTTAATATTTATTCTATTGATTGTCTTTATGGGTCGGTAGCCATAGTGGGGTTTGCAATGTGTATTGTTGTTTTTTACAATACAAATGCTTCTTTTTCCCCATTTCATAGGTAATCAACTCACCACACCACATACCAAACCACCCTTTCCATTACCACCAAAGTCACTTCAAAAAAAATTAAAAATTAAAAAAAATATATACATATATGGCTATAATGTACATTGTTATGTAAAAAAATCTGGGTGCCGAAAATAGAAAAGGATGCACCGGTGTTGAAAAAAAAAGATACATTATAATCGTTTCCTCTATATATATATATATATATATACTTGATTAGATGAACCACAACAAGAAACTAGGAGAGAAAATAAAAAAAATAAAGATTAAAACTTTGCCATCCAATTGAATAATTGAGTTTATTAGATATGTATATTATTATTATTTTTAGAGAAATTGGTGAAAATAATCTCTTTTTTTTTAAGTGATTTTGCATTTTGGTTTACTTTTAATATTTTTTTGTAAAATGATCTCTGTCTAAAATTCGACTAATTATCTAAATTTTTTGACCAACTGTTTGAATTTTTTGACTATCTGCCTAAATTTTTGACTAACTCTCTAAATTATGAGATTTTATTTTGTAAACAAATTATTAAAATTATGTTAGAATAAAAAATAAGTAATTTTGCTAAATGACCCTAATTATTATTATTATTATTATTATTATATACCCATTATATTAGTTGTATGCATATGTATGGTTGGTAGGTTCTAGACTACTTTTTTCAATAATATACCACGAATCTATAAGAATATATTAAAAATACATATTTTTTTCTTAAAAAAATCTAATGATTGCTTTCATTTGTAAGAATTTTGTAGTAAAAATAAAAATAAAAAATAGAGAAAGTGACATCTGACAACAAAACAAAAATAAACAAAAGAAAATAATTCAAAGAATGAGTGAGAAAGAGAGAGAGAGAGAGAGACTCTGTTGATACTTTTAATATTATTGAGGTTCTTTTGAAACCACAAACTTTAGAGAGTAAGAGGAAGAAGAAGAAGAAGCAAAGAAGATCAGAGAGAGTTCAGAGCCTTCTGCCTTTGAAGCTCTCTCCTCTCTCTCTCTTTCTCTTCTCTCTCTCCTCTCTCTCTCTCTCTCCTGAAACAGTAGGTAGTTTTAAGTACTTCCCTTTAGTTTGAAAAAAGAATCCATTTTTATGCTTCCATATCACTCCTCTTGAAGCTTTAAACCTCTCTTTCCTTCGCTCTCTCTCTCTCTCTCTCTCTCTCTCTCTCTTTTGGCTTTAATATCTCTCTTTTTCTAATGTTATCTGCACTTGGGAAGAGTCAAAGCTATCTGGGTCATCCTCAACTTTGACAAAAATAACTTCATTAGAGAATTCATTGAAGATCAAGAAGAGAGTCTAACAAGTACCCAGTTGCAGAAAAATGGAGAAAAATTCATCAGTGAAAAGGAAACCCACCATGAGTATCTCACTCTTCGCCACTTTATCCGAGTCTTTCTCCACAACCACAGCCAAATCCCCAAGAAATTTCCAAGCTGGTGTGGTGGGTCTTGGCATAGTGGCCGCCATGACCGATTTGAGCTGCAATTCCCATGGACCTGAACCATTTGCCTCCTCTACCAATCTCGTGGTGTCACCCAGATCAACTACTCCTCCCATCCCAATAGTCTCTTCTGCATCTAAAGCCACTGCTAATTTCAGAGGTGGTGGCTTTCATGATCAAAATCACCATGTTGAGGAAGTGGTTGATGAATTGTCTGAAAGCTATACTTGTGTGATATCTCACCATGGCAACAATTTGGTTCGAAAACGTGTTTATTACGATGACAAGCTTAATGGTGTTGTTGATAATCCTTGTATGGTTACTTCTGGTGTGTTCTCTGCTTCACCAGCCAATATTGGAGATGTGGACAGAGAGTTTTGGACACCGGATTTTTTGAACTCTTGCTTTCTCTGCAAGAAGAACCTTCAAGGACTGGACATATTCATGTACAGGTAGATATATAGATCCTTTTTCTTTTTCTTTTGTTTTTCCATTATGTGATTTAGTATATTTCATCAAAAATTGTGTTAATGACTTTGTTGTAGATATATTTTTGGCATGAAAAGGCTTTCCTATCTGGTTTTTCTAAGTTTGGTTTCTTAGACTAAGTGCTTATTGATGTGTAAAAGGCTTTATGGGTTATCTAATTTTGGTTTCTGGGACAAATTTTTGAACCTTTTATTGTTTGACATTTAATAATGTTTTGGGTAGCTCTAATAGTCAAACATGTAGTTTACTTTGACAAGGTCAGAGGTTTCTTTTCTCCTTAGCACCTACACAGCAATCGCTATAGTTTTTGAAAAATAATGCTTGTGTTGTTGTTGTATGATGCTGCCTTGTATTGGATTCAATATTTCATTCTATGTCATTTACTTCAGATTTTGCTTACACAAAATTGAGCAGGATTAAGGTATATGATTGTTTGTACGTTTCTCCTTCAGCTGGAGTTGGCGTGTAATAGGTTTAGTACAGCCTTGATGTTATGCCAAATTGCCAATTAAATTACCTATATATCTTGTGACCATAACCCATCTTCCTTAGTCTGCACTCTGATCAAAACTTCAAGTATTAAGCTTGTTATACATAAAACTTTTCAACTTGATCATAACTAAGAGACTTTTCTCTCAAGTTTATGATTTCAAGTGTCAAAGGTATAAAAACAATTCATCTTAGTTTGACCTGTTGTTTGTATGGTTAAGAAGCAATGACAGGCGTGTTATATGCTAATGCTCTTTAGAAAAATGTACCTTACTTTGTTAAGGTGCAACACACACGCTTAAAATGACAACTAATTCCCTTAATCATTAGTTTGAATAGTGTGTTTGTCTCACTTTTGAAGTCACAGTTTTGTATTCACTTCATATAATATGATAATAGTATCACCTTTTGACAATTATGCTTGAGCTTCCTTCATTTTGTAAGCTACTACTTCTGCTTAGATTTTTTTTTTTTTTAAAAAAAAACTAAGCTTTCCGTGGGACCAGAACTAAAACTATAGCAATTGTTATGTTGGTACCCAAGAGGGACTTGAATCTCAGTCTTTGTAGGAGATTATCACTTGGCTATTTGAGCTACCCTTTTGGGTTCTGCTTAGAAAATTTATAATGGTTTGTGCTCTTGTTTACAACAACTATAAAACCACACGAGATCCAAACAGTGAGCTAAGTTGTACGAGATCCGCATAGTGTAAAAAGACACTTGAGATCCAAAAAAATAAGCGAGCTAAAAAGGGCCAACTTGTGATAAGGTGAATCAAGATTGGCGAGCGAAAAATCACCACCATCTTGAGAGGATATTAGAGTATGGTGTCTCTCATGGAATAAATGTAAGAATATTGAGTCATTAATAAGAACATGAGTAATTCTACTAATCACCAATTGGTTTTTAGATGAAACCCCATGATTCTCGTCAAAACATGAGCCTATTCGTTAAGGATCTTGTCTGTTGGATATTTTCTGTCTTTCATCTCATTTATGGATTCTGGATATTATTTGAGTCTTTCACGAACACCTACAGAGTATTGTAGAGTTTATGGTGTTTATAGAAGAAGTTGTAAGTTATGATGTGTTGGAGGAGTTCAAATCCTAAGATAGGTTCTTGCTTATGTATTTGGTGTAAAGTGTGAATAGAATACTTAAGACAGAGGTAGCTCAAATAATCAGTCGGACACGTGGGTTCTTCCCACGAAATCCGAAACTCGAGTCCCTTCTGAACACCTACATAACAATTGCTATAATTTTCCAGTCTCCGAACGAGTGTGTATGGTGTTTATAGAAAGAAGTTGCCAAGTCATGATGTGTGTTGTTAGTAATCTAATAAGAGATTTGGTTTTGCATTGTTTGCAGAGGAGAAAAAGCATTTTGCAGCAGTGAGTGCCGAGACAAGCACATGAGAAGTGAAGATTACAAAGACAAGTGCAGAGCCGAAGCAAGGAAACCATCTCTTGACTACACTGTGTCTCCTTGCTCTGGTCCTCAAGTGTTTTTGGCTGGAGTTGCTGCAGCTTAAAATATATTTTTATTTTTATTTATTTTACTTAATAAACATTAGTTGGAGTAGTAGTAGTAAATAAAAAGGGTACCAAAAGGGTATCCAAAAATAAATAAATTGGTTATATATGATATGGTATAGAGTCTATAGACTATACTACAATAGTAGCCTTTATAAAAATTAAGAAGAGTTATAAACAACATTAACATAAGTACACTCTATGTCCCTAGTCATCGTACTGCATGAAGCTTATGTTATTTTCTGTCATGAATTATTAAATATATATATATTTATATATTAATGGAACCAGAGACTATTACTAATAATACACTTCAATTATATTGAGATAAGTATCTATTTGCAATTTTATATATATACATATATAAATCTTCTATATAATAAGTGTGTGTGGAAATAATGTTAACTTTAACGGAATATTTTTATATTTAAGTGTAGTTTGTAAGTATAATTTAAATAAAATAAAATAAATAATTAAAAAAAATTAAAATATGATATTTTTTAGATATTTTATAATGATAATTATTTAAAAATAATTAAAATATGTTACAATGATACTTATTTAAAAATAATAAATAATTAAATAAATTAAAATATGATATTTTTGAGATATTTTACAATAATAATTATTTAAAAATAATAAAATCATACGTTTTATAGCTTAAATAAAATTTAATTAAACTTAAACTATTATATTTAATAGCAAGAAACTTAAATTTAAAATCCGCGTGTAATATTTAATATTATATTAAATATATAATCTTTTGTTGTCACTACCAAATTAAAAAACTAGAACAAACATAAACTTTAAAAAAAATTATTTAATTAAAACAAGATATTTGTTTGAAATTTATATGACATTAATATAAATTTAATAAAAATAATTAATAAATTCTATAAATAAAACTACAGAAACGTACATTGCAATTTATATATATATATATAGGGAAGTTCTTTGGTGCGGCATACGGAACGCCCGCACCTACGATTTTTAATATATATTTAATATATATTAGTTTATTATTATTATTGTTATCGTTACTGTTTTTAATATATATTTAATATATATTAGTTTAAGTTTTGTTGTAGTCAGATTTTAGTCAGATTGTAGTCAGATTTTATTGTATCAATTAGTCAATGTTTTGTATCAATTAGTCAGATTGTATTAATTAGTCCATGCTTCTATCTCAACTTTTTTTTTCTTTGATATATATGCTACACGTAAGTGAACCAAGTGCAAGTGGTTGTGGTCCCCATCCCCTGTTTTGCTTTCTTCTTCATTGTACTTTGTTTTTTCAAAGTTCAAACCAAAACCATTTTCTAATTAGAGAAACTGAATGAATGATTCTTTAATTCCGCTGCGTATACTGTAAGTATTCTATTTTTTTGTTTCTCTTTGAATTTAATTTTGGAAACATGTTTTAGGCTATCTCGTATTAATTTGTTTAATATTAGATATACATAAAAATAAATAAAGATCCTGTATAAGCTTTTTCCAACAACTGGCCTCAGAGACTTTGGTAATCTTTATTTTCATGCATGAACATGTTTAAAATTGGATTAAGTGATATATTTGAATAATTGGATGGTTTTTTCATGTTTTTATTAATATATTGATTTTATGTGAATTTTAGCAATTTTTAGATTATTTTGTTGTGTTTTCTATGCTATTAATTTTTATATATGTTTTACTTTGTATAAAACATGGTAAAAATGAATTAGAAAATAGTTTTGGTTTGAAATTTGAAAAAACAAAGTACAATGAAGAAGAAAGCATAACAGGGGACGGGGACCACAGCCACTTGCACTTGGTTCACTTAGGTGTAACATATATATCAAAGAAAAAAAAGTTGAGATAGAAGCATGGACTAATTAATACAATCTGACTAATTGATACAATAAAATCTGACTACAATCTGATTAAAATCTGACTACAACAAAACTTAAACTAATATATAATAATAAACTAATATATATTAAAAACCGTACAACACCCGCACCAAAGAACTTCCCAATATATATATATATATATATGTATATTTTAAGTGAAATCTACATTAGACTTTCTTTAGAAGACAAATAACAATTCAAGAGCCAAAGTACATACTCTTTTATTTGTTTATGAAAATCAAAATATCAAATTAAATGCATGATTTTCATATAGCAAAATTAAGAATAAAAGATGGTGAAAAATAATTACTTGGGAGGAACTATATTTTATTATGTATGTTTTTTTAAGTGTTAATACTCGTCTGAATTTTGTGCTAAATTAAGGTTTTTTTTTTTTTGACAATTAAGTTCTTTAAACAGTAAAAACCAATTCTTTCCTGTTGATTTTTTCAAAAAAAGAAAAAAAAAATCTAAGCTTTTTATGGACAATTCTGGTATTTTCTTTTTATATATTACACTTTTAAGTGTTTTTTTACACACCAATGTGTATAAAAAAAATTGAAAATCATCAAAAAAAATTAATTTAATTAATACTGTTAATAGAACTCAAAAAAAAAAAAAAAAAAAATTAATAACTGAATTGTCAAATAGTGAGTGAATATTAATAATCTTTTTATCATAATTTTTATTTAAAAAAAAAACTGTAATTCCAATTGTACTTTTTTTATTAACTAAATCATGGGGTAATTTTTTAGATGAGAAAAGCTGATATTATGACAATTAAATCCATCCAATAAAAGTGAATTCAAGCTTAATAACATTGATTGATATTATCCCTATTGAGCTAAAAGCTCACAACTCTATATTGTTGACTTTTGGAAGAAGTAACAATCTGACCATGACCATGAGAGTCTGACTATGTTCTGGTTCAAGGAACCATAGAGAGGTCTCCTTTGACCATAGATAACCAAACAATGGAAAAATACCCTCTTTTTGTTTTCATGTTAAAAAGGAAAAAAAAAACCACCAAAACATGTCTAATACTATTTCCTTTCCTCCTTTTCACCAACCAACTAATCCAAATTTGGTGACTATAATTTAATTTAATGAATATAAAGCTAAGTACTCAGCCTCCTCATCCTCCTACCTTGAAACTATTGCCCATTGGATTTTCTCAAAACCATTTGACACCCCCAAGCACTAGCCACCAACCCCCTCCAACTCCAACTCCAACACCCTTCATTGCCACTCTATATAAAGCCATTTCATTTCCCCTTGTTAATCTCAACTCTCACAATCTCTACTTCATTCCACAACTACTACAACAAACTAGAAAAGAACATGGCTTCCAAGGCAATCCTTTTCACTCTTCTTCTTGTTCTTGTTCCTACCATAACATCACTTGTCTCAACCAACACTAAGTTGCCCATCTTGCTAGCCATTCCTCTAATCTTGTTTGTGTTGCGAAACTCCTTTTCCAGGCGCTCCTCGAAAAACCTCCCTCCTGGGCCAGTTTCCCTCCCAATAGTGGGAAACTGGCTCCAGGTGGGAAATGATTTGAATCATCGCTTTCTCACCTCACTTTCTCAAACTTATGGCTCGGTCTTCCTCCTCAAACTCGGGTCCAAGAACTTGACAGTTGTCTCGGACCCTGAGCTCGCCAACCAAGTCCTCCATGCTCAAGGTGTCGAGTTTGGCTCTCGCCCTCGCAATGTTGTCTTTGACATATTCACTGGCGGCGGACAAGACATGGTCTTCACCGTCTACGGTGACCATTGGCGCAAGATGCGCAGAATCATGACGCTGCCGTTCTTCACTAACAAAGTTGTCCACTTTTATAGTGCTATGTGGGAGCGGGAAATGGACTTGGTTGTGGATGATCTTAGAAGAGATGAGAAGGTGAGAAGTGAAGGAATTGTGATCAGAAGGAGGCTGCAGCTGATGTTGTACAATATCATGTATGGAATGATGTTTGACACTAAGTTTGAGTCTCTTGATGACCCTTTGTTCATTGAAGCTACCAAGTTTAACTCTGAAAGAAGCAGATTGGCTCAGAGCTTTGAGTATAACTATGGTGATTTCATTCCTCTGCTGAGACCCTTCTTGAGAGGTTACTTGAATAAGTGCAAGGACTTGCAGAGTAGAAGGCTGGCCTTTTTCAACAACTACTATGTCAGCAAAAGAAGGTAAGAAGAACAATACATATATATATATATATATATACATACATAAATACACCACAGTCTCTTGCTTTTCTTCTATAGATTCCAAAAGGTGTTAAAAAAGTCATCTTTTACTATTCTAAAAAAAAAAGGGTACATCTCCAGATACTTAAGATGGATAAATATGTATCATGACTTATACTATGTATAGAATCTGTATGTGGACCTATATTAATCAATTTCTAGAATAGATAATCATACAAATCGCTCATTGCACATTGGGATTCCTTATGTTCATTTGTAGGTCTTTCATATATATCACAAGGCTTGTGATAATAAAAAAAAGATCGTTCAGGTCCGGTTGTAGAGTTAGAATGAACGAGAAACATAACAAATTAGAAATCGCTAACGGAATGAGAGGATAAATAATTAGGGAATCTTTTGGCCCTTTTGGGGATAGAGGGACTTGAACCCTCACGATTTTTAAAGTCGACGGATTTTCCTCTTACTATAAATTTCATTGTTGTCGATATTGACATGTGGAATGGGACTCTATCTTTATTGTCGTCCGATTAATCAAGTCTTAGTAAATGATTTGATTAATGAATATTCGATTCATTTTTCAACTTAGAATTGATTCACAACAATTCTTTCATTTTTCATGAAAATTCAAAGTAGTTGAATAGGCAGTTTGACCTAACGAAAACACTAAAGACAATAATAAAACTGAATAGGATTGTCAAACCCATATATTTATAGTAGACTTTACATCATTAAAGTCTATAATATTTGGAAAATTTCATAAGATATGAATTTGGGCAATGAGTTTTAATGCTGACCAATATTGAACATGTTTAGAATATTTGTTTTCTGAATTCTAACTCTAAATACTCATATCCATGCATTGTGTTGTTTTAGGGAGATTATGGCTGCAAATGGTGACAAGCACAAGATAAGCTGTGCTATTGACCACATATTAGATGCTGAGAAGAAAGGAGAGATCAGTAAAGAGAATGTCCTCTACATTGTGGAGAACATCAATGTTGCAGCCATAGAAACCACCTTATGGTCCATGGAATGGGCTATAGCTGAGTTGGTCAACAATCCAATGGTTCAAAGCAAAGTTCGAGAAGAGATCAGAACCGTCCTTAAAGGTGAAGCTGTAACAGAATCTAACCTGAATGAGTTGCCATATCTACAAGCTACTGTGAAGGAAACACTGAGGTTACACACTCCAATACCTCTTTTGGTACCCCATATGAATCTTGAAGAAGCTAAGCTAGGAGGCTACACCATTCCAAGAGAATCCAAGGTTGTGGTCAATGCTTGGTGGTTGGCTAACAACCCTGCATGGTGGAAGAAGCCAGAGGAGTTTCGACCAGAGCGGTTCTTGGAAGAGGAAGGTAGCACTGAGGCCGTGGCTGGAGGGAAAGCCGATTTTCGATTCTTGCCATTTGGTGTGGGTAGGAGAAGCTGCCCTGGTATCATACTTGCCTTGCCAATATTGGCTTCTGTTATTGCAAAGCTGGTTTCAAGCTTTGAAATGAAGGCTCCTAATGGAATGGATAAGGTTGATGTGAGTGAGAAAGGAGGACAGTTCAGCTTGCACATTGCAAACCATTCCACTGTTGTTTTCAATCCAATCAAGCCATGATTTTCACAGCTGAGTTATGTCCCTCAAAGGGCAAAACTGGTTCAGTTTCTGTTGTTTTACTTTTCTGTTAAATGTTTCCTTTGATCAGTATTCTTTTCTTCAACAAAAATAATTGTAATTCACACTGGTTCAAATATAAAAATTTGGACATTATAAATAACAAGAGATACTTTCAGTTTCAAAGATGTCTCCTTCGCATATATTTGATTTAGAGTTTTGTCTCCAACTCAATGAAGATGTAAAAAGTACAAGGAAAAGGATCAAGAATCTTGAACCTCAGCATCAAAGCACTTCATGTATGTTGTTTCTAATCTATACAACATGGAATAATACTAAAGCACAAAAATACAAATCTGATAATACAGTACACTGCCCTCCTAAACTCACAAGCATTTGGCTAACATAAATTAATTTCATTGAAGAAATCTACAAATTTACACTCGAAACTAGCACTTAAAAAAATTTATGCTCTTCTACTTTCTACAATGCACTTGAGTGGGACAACTTTAAAAATGACAAAAAGGAAAGAAAAACAACTAGAATTAGTATAATTCCCTTTTACAGTACAACAAGAAGACTAGTCAAAAATCCATAGCCAGCTCTAGGTGGAAACTTCCCTCTAGTTAGAACTTGTTTGCCTTGGAATCAGCAAGTCAGACGAGCATTCTGATTGTGAATCACCTCCTTTCGCTTGTGTTTTCAAAGAAAAAACATATTTTATCTGTTAACTTATCGTTCTTGATTTGTTTGCTCCTGCAACACCGATGACTGTATGATCCATCAGCGGCATTACAACATGCTGAAATAGGTCACAAGCGGTTCCAATGGAACCAGTCTCGCTCCAAAGAAGAAAGTTCTTAACTTTATGCATTCCCACCATCAGAACTGCTGCAAGCTTGATTTGGAAGTGGACCGCTGCCTCCGAAATCTCCATCCAAGCTCATTTGCTGGACTTCTTGTGGGGAGAGGATCTTAATGCAGCGAACACAGTTGACAAACTCCCTAAAATACACAACCAAACAATGTTAACTGCCAGTGCGAAACAAGAATAAATGTAAATTCAACCAATTGTACTGACAGATACAATGGAAATGAGAGAGACTTACTGCCAAGGGTCATCTCCAACCAGAAGAACATCCTTTTCATGATCCACATACACTAGTTTCCAGCCTACTCTCTGTCTATCCTCTAACTGTCCCTCGATACCAAATCTACGAGCAAGATCTTGTTTAAGCTCATCATAACCTGAATATCGAGTAATATCAATAGACCTTCCCACAGCTCCACGTTTGTAAACCTTTAAGAAGAAATTAGCAGTCAGAAACAAGAATAATTAACCTCAGTTAATGACAAACAAAAGATAGCTTTTTCTGTTGAAATATATACTAAGAATAAATCAAACCTTGGTATATGTTCGCATTCGTTGAAACTGCTGTGCTGGTGCCCACGGCCCCCTGTTCAAGAAGCTGCCATCATTGATTGTCGAGTCAATTGAGTTAAATGTCATATCAGGAACACCAAATGACTGGGAAACCATTGAAGACGAAAGTTCCTGTTGAGCATCTTTTGAATTTTCATAGTTGCTCAGCAGGTCTCCGGTTGAAAGATTATTTGGAAAATCTTTTCCTAACCCCACCAATTCCTTAGTCAATAAAGCATCAGGGTTCAAAGGCACCGGTAATTGGCCATCAATGGTATTATTCCCATAAGAAACATTGTTTCCTTGATTCGCCTGAACCTCCCTATCTTGACTAGCTTCTCTAAAAAGCATTGACTGCGTATTGAAAGTGAAATGATTGTTATTCTGCTGTAAATTCACATCATTCTGCGAAAGGCAAACTGAAGTTGTTGAAGATGATGTATCCAAGTAATCTGTTTGGGCAGCTCCATTTAGGTATGTGTGTGGGGTACAGATTCCTTGACTCTGACTTCTAGGGATGTTTAATGAAGGCTTAACTTCAGACTTTTGGTGGAAATCTTTAACAAAGTTAACATTGGATGACATTGTTTCCAAGCCACTAGGACTCAAGATAGTGGCAGCAGATTGAGCCATGTCTTCCACCATGACTGTACTTCGATGAACCCTACTGTTCATAACTGGTTGAACTCCATTTGAACAATTATTTGTAGAAGGAGATGTCGAACAAGATGGAACATCATCAGTTATCCCAGACTGCCCTGCTCCCACAACTCCTGTCACTGCACTGTTACCACCCGAAGAAACATGATTTGTTATTGAGTTTGGGGGATGTCCCATGTTCCCAGGCATTTCAGACAACATGCCATGTTGCTGATGTTGAAGCTTAGGTTGATGGGGTGTTTGAGAAAATCTTGTGTTGGTTTGATTGATGTTATTCTGAGTCAGTTGTTGTGTGATGTTTGGTTGAGGGAGCGAGTTTGTCACCATTTGTGGCATCTCCAATACTTGGCTGGGAGTAGAAGACCTGGAGAAACTCTGGGAGTCCAAAGTTTGCCTCTGCTGATCCTGGATTTGAGCATGTTGAGCAGGTGGATGCAGTGATGACTGTTGAGCTAAAATTGACTGTTGTTGTTGTTGGAGCTTATGTAACAACTGATAATGGAGCTGATTGTCTGACATATGTTGTAACTGGTTCATTTGATCAGGTAGTTGAGACTGCATTAGATTTTGTTGTTGGTTCTGGCTTGTAATTTGTTGCTGGTGCTGTGGATTTTGAGGGAGGTTTCTCTGAAGCTGATTGCTTTGCATGGAAGTTTGTTGCTGAAGCATATTGCTTGTTTGGACATGATTCTGAGATTGCATAATCTGTGCTTGAACTTGACTTGAAGGTACGGTTTGATTAACCATACCTTGTCTTTGTTGCCGGGTAACATCGTTCATTTGTTGTTGTTGTGGCTGTGTTTGCATAATGGATCCTAGAGAGTTCATTGTGGAAGGCAAATTCGGGAGTTGATCGTGTTGTTGTGCTTGTTGAGGTAGCCTTTGGGAACCGAACTGTAAGTTGTTTGCCTGAGATATTTGAGGTGCTGACAAGCCCAATTGCCGAGTAATATCGGCTCCAGGAAGATTTTGCATAGCTGAACCCGGAAAGGAATGCTGCATGTAATTTGGTTGCATGGAGTTGGCTAAGGCAGGGTTGTGCTGCATGTTCATCCACTGGACTAAGCTTAAGCCAGGAAAACCCTGGTTGTCCTTCATGCCAATATCATCTCCAAGCCAAGGCATTGTTCTCTTAAACAAGTTATCTATGTCGGAGGATTCGTCGTCTACAAAATAGATACCAAAGTTCATCATTTCTCATATCTCCACAAGTCCATGTTAATCAACATCAAAACAAAAATCAAAGAATGGTTATATTCTGAATCTCTTGCCTGGCATTCCCGGTTGCCTAGGACGTTTTGATCTGAAAAATGGAGGGGGGCAGATAAAAAATGGAGCTGTAACAGGTTCAATCTCCCAGATCGAGACCCTATTACGCCTTTCCCCAGCAGTTGATTCGTCCCAACCGACCTAATCAAGTATACGAAACAAATGCCGTTAGTATTCTACAATAATAATAAGAAAATTACTAATAACATCAAATGAAGAGAGGACAGAAGAAACAAGTTGCCCCATCAGCTAACCTGCAAATTACGCCATTGTGAATTCTTCCATCTAGCGGGATCAAGATCACTAATACCCGTGATTGTACCCATATACCTGCCAAAGGAATTCATTTTGCTTTCAGCCCAAAATTATCCTTATTCGTCAGTATTACAAAAAACATTGTTGAATTTTAGAAGGCAATATGTTAATTGAGATCCAAGAAAATCTAAAGCATAAACCAATGTCGGATTCTTTTGTCTGGCTATTATCAGAACAGGAATAAATACTCTAAGTATAGCTACCTTCTTGTTCCAGACTCTTCGGTTTCAAACATCATACGAAAACGCATGCCAAGTGATATTTGGTTTCCACACACTGCCTTGTAGTACTTGGCTAAAGGAATAACAAATTCTGATGGACTAGCCCTGCACATGCAAAGAAAAATTACACAGTTCAATTTGCAGCCTAATTATATTGCCCACTCAAACTGGTCAAAATGTAATAAGATATCAAAATTTGCATTCATGAAAAATTAGTAGGAATTTGAGTTTCTGAAAAGAAGAAAAAAAAATGTAGAATCCCAACCTAGGATTGTAGAACACCGTGAAGGGACTATTGTTGGCTGCAGCGTGAGCGGCAGCTGCCAGAATTCCAATATGCATACTGTCACTTGACAATACAGATGATGATAGGTTCGTCGGTTGCCTGTTGGCTCGTCTAATACCGAGAAGTAGATGTTGCTTTTCATCCCTGATCACAAAAAGTGAAGTTAAAGAGGTTTAAACAAAAGGCACTTTGCACTTCGTAAAGAATATATAACCTCAGTTCAGTTCATCATACCTGATAAATAGAACAGAGTCACCAGCAAAAAGCCTCTTTCCACTGACAAATAGACTCCATCCAGTTGTAAGCAAGTGGCGTTTCGGTTGTCCTAGACAAAGTGGGGAAAAAAAGTATTGACAGCAGAAATTTAGAAGCGAGATGACAAAATCCACACCCCTGAAAAACATGCACCCAAAAAGCCTAATTTGGAAGATTTTGTTGAGCTGAAAAGAGAACATACCCCGGTAGATATGGCGAAAGGTCCAAACATTATCATGCAAATCCCTGGCAACAAGTTCTTGAGCAGGTGGTTGCATCGAGAAATCCTTGTACAGAAAAAAAAAGAACAACATAAGAGTCTGCATTCATCGCGGGAAATCTCTAAATAACACCAACAACTACTTACAAGAGGTGGAAAAATCTTCTCTGCTGCACGACGGGGCACAGAGAAACCTCCATGAGTACTTGTATCACTTGCTGTCAGAGTTTTACAGAAAAACTCGGGTTGGGGTTTATTTGTCTTGAGAGCAAGGTCAGACCTCAGCAGTGCATCTTTATCGACCTGCAAACGAAAGAATTCTGAATTTGCATTACTTTCCAAACTCAAATGACAATCTTTATAAATTTATAAAGATACCAATCAATAACTTTTAGAAGACAACAAAACAAAGAATGACTTGGTTTAAATAAATTGCTTACGGTATGAACCGGTTGGAGTGTCATCTGAGCATATACTTCATCTGTTTCTGGGTCAGCCTAATAAAGAACAAACAAGAAATAAGATAAAATTCAATTAGAAACTATTCAAACTAATATGTGTCCAAGTGAAGATCAATATAAGAGGTTAGCCATACATGAAGGGTCACACTGTGAAGAAGGCACAATAGCTTGGATGGCAAATTTGGGTAGTTGGGGATTTGAGCATCTACATCTTTCTTCATAGATGCTGCAACCTGAGATTGAAAGCTTCAGTTATAAGACATGAGAAGACAGTTATAACTTAAAAAACCCCAAATTGTAAAACAAACAAACTTGTTAATATATAATCAATATCAATTATTATATTTAGTTACAAAATTAACAACTTTACTAAACTAGTCTCAAGATAATGAAGAAACAATATCAGCAAAATCAACAAATTTGTGATTTTTTTTCTTCTAAAAAAGACTTCATTTTGAAACTAGATGGGCATTGATTGTGAACAAACAAACTTGTTAATATATTATCAAACATTAAATATCATATATAGTCACAAAAAACTAACCGCTAATTTGGACAACAAAACTAACAACTTTATTAAACTAGTTTCAAACTCTAAACTGAAAATGAAGAAAAAATATCAGCAAAATCAACAAATTTGTGAATTTTTTTTTCTAAAAAAGACTTCATTTTGAATAAATTAGATGGGCATTGATTGTAAACAAACGAACTTGTTAATATATTATCAATATTAAATATCATATATAGTCTTGGACAACAAAACTAACAACTTTATTAAACTAGTTTCAAACTCTGAACTGAAAATGAAGAAAAAATATCAGCAAAATCAAACATACTATGGAGCTTGTGAAATTTTTTTCCCCTGAAAAAGACTTGATTTTGTAAAATATAGATGGGCATTGATTGAAAATCCCACCAACCCATGAAGCCAAAGAAAGGTTTTTAGATTTTAGTAGCATAAGAAAGTAGGGTTCATAAAGATAAAAGAGACAGTAGTAGCAGTAGTAAGCAGCACAGACCTGTTCACTGTGGCCTTGAGGAAAGTAGACCACGTGGGTCCCAGCCGGCGGTAAGTTCACCAGTGGCCCAGCGCACGCCTGCCATAATTCCGGGTTTATGCTCTTCTTCTCTGTTACTGCCACACGCGTCCACCACTTGTTTGTCAGAATGCTTTACCTTTCATTTCTTCACTTTCATTTATTCATTCATTCATTACCATTAACCCAATAACATCTTTTCCGTTTGTTTCCCGAGAAAACAGGCCCAAAAGAAAAATACAAAACTGAACTCCACAATTAAAACAAAGAAGAATCTTTATTCTCATAAATCTCAATTTAAAGTTGAGAGAGTCCGTACAAAAACTTACAACGATCGAAACAAAGCCAGTAAAGACAAATCCACTTAACTGTTTTACCCGATTCACCGGCTCTATCAAAGCTGTGATATATATATATAAACATATATATATAGAGAGAGAGAGAGAGGGAAGGAGAGAGGAATCTGACCTTCGCATGGATTAGGAGAAGCTGCCGCAGAGGCACCGCCAACACCGTTCGCCGGAGCCTTCATTGCTCGTTCCGGCGACTTTGACTTTAAAAAAAACACCGGAAAATGTCACTGACTCATCTCCTACGGCAACAAAAGTAGAAACCTTCACTGGAGCTCCTCCTCCGAGCTACCAGAACTCGCAATCAGATTGAAAAATAAGCCAGACCCAGATGCCAAAATCTCTCCTTTGAGCTCAGATCAGCTCACTGGTACAAAACCAATCGAAACTCATAAGAGAAACAGAAAAAAATCCCAAGACTTTGTGCGGATACGGGTCGAGTGAAGAAGAAATGGGAGGTGGTAGAGTTGACCCGGGTTGCAAGAATCCGGCGAGGTGACCGGAGACAGGTGCCGGAAGTTGTGGGGAGACAAGGGAGGCAGAAAAAAAGGAGTGTTTGCTGAGATATAGAGAGACCAAATGCTGAAACTTTGCCCCCTATCTTCCCCTACACTACCCAGACATACAATACATACAAATATAAAACCTGTTCTCTCTTTGCTTATGTATATTTGAGTCCTTCACCTTCTCCCTCCTCTCCTTCCCAATGAAAATGCCCTTTTCTTCTCTCTCTCTCTCCTCTTTCTCTCTCTCTCTATAAGTATAGTTTGACCTCTTGGGTTAAGTGGGGATAGAGATTGAAGGACTAGTAATAGTCTAGTCTAAACTCTCTCTCTCTTTCTCTCACTATTCATTGATTAACCAACCATGGTTACTTACTTTCTCTATCTTCTTAATCTCTTTTTTTATTTCCCAAATTACCCCTTCTCAATTTTCACACAAATTTGTCTAAAAATTGAATCTTTAATGAAGTTTTTCATTCTCTTTAGGTAGCTCTAGTGAGGCCTTATAATTATTAATTAAACTTCATAATGAAATGGCATGATGATGATGATGATGATGATGATGATATATAACATTCTAACCTTTTGTGTATAAAAAAGATCATAAATTTCAATACCAACTCTTTTAAGGAAATGTGAATTTGGTAATGTGTACTTGATCTACCCAAACTCAATCTTTTTAAATAATATATATTGGGTTTTTTTTGTCAAAATACTTATGCTCTAGCCTAATTTTAATAATTATTTGCAAAATAATATCTGATCATTTAAATAATTAGTCGAAAATTTAGACAAGTGGTCGAAAAATTCAAACAGTCAGTTGAAAATTTTAGATAACTGATCGAAAAATTTAGATAACTGGTCAAATTTTAGACAGAAATCATTATGTAAAAAATTATCAAAAGTAAACCAATCAATCGAAAATTTTAGACAACTAATCGAAAAATTTAAACAATTAGTCAAATTTTAAACATAAATCATTATATAAAAAATAATCAAAAGTATATAAATATATATATCATGAAAGCTATATTTTTTTTTTTTATAAAAGTATATATATTTATTTATAACATGTGCATCAAGCATACACATGAATCATCACTATGGTCCCCCCCCCCTAAGATGATGCATATAAGTATAACAATATTATTCCTCCACTAATACATTTTTTTATTACAAAATCAATGAGAGAAAGAAAATTCCCCATTCATTACAAAATCAAAAGTTGCAAGAATATTTGAAGCAATCAAATATAATAATTCCCCATTTTGTGAATTGATATTTAATCTCTTTTTTAGTCAACTATTAAATATTTTCATATCTTCATTTGGTGATTTGTGTAGTGTTAATAATGCTCATACTATATTATGTTTTATGTTTGTTGTATCTATTTTCTTTTTCCTTTATTTTTATATTAACAATTAGGTATATAACTATTTGAAATCATGTCCAGGGTTTAAATATTTTTATGTTTGTTGTAATTTGAAATTATACATATTTGATATTCTGGACGCAAATTTGAATAATAAAATTTTGTTAATATGACCAGATTGTCATCTGTTATATGTAATTAAATTTGAATTTGAAACTCATATAATTGAGGATAGTTTGGTTACTTCGATAAAATTTTATTAGTCAAAATTGAGTTAAGGATATCAAATATGTATGATTTCAAAATATCAAATGAACATTATTCAAAACATAAGTTAACATATATATATTTCGATAAAACATAAGGAATAAGTGAACATTTTTTCCAATTATATTTTTAGTACTTTTTTTACATACTAAGCATACACTTATAATTGATAATTTACTTTAGCTCAATATCTTGATTTTTGCAATTTTTCATATCATAAAAATTGGTCATTTGTCCCAAAAAAAAAAAAAGCATCTAAAATGAATCATAATTGCAAAATTAGATATTAAAAAATTTGGTTCCTTCCCTAGATACACCCTACACCAAACTCCAATATTAAAATTTATAGAATTTTTTGATGCAATTTAGATTCTCCTTTTTTCAATTGGATAGTCCAAAAAAACATATTTATGCACACAAAAAAAGTATGAGAAAAAGTTTTCAAAATGACAATGACTTTACAAATTTTTCATTCATAGAATGAAAGAAGGGTAATTTGGTAAATTTGTAGGGGTGCCGGACTTTACAAAGGCCACGTGGATGAATGTACTATACGGTCACCCCCACAATATTATTATGCTATTAATCATGATTAAATCCATTTATTAATTATTAATCATAACTAAGTGAAATTTAATTCAACGTTCAACAAAAAAAAAAGAGGCTTTTTATTTTTTTTATTTATTTATTACTTTTTTTATAAAAATAAATAAATAATAAAAATTGTAGATGACGTGGTCGACTATGTCGGCGGCTGTATTCATGACAGTGACAGCTCTGCCTTTCCACTTATTTGGACTTTTAGTGCTACTTTTTCACTAATTTTCATATATGCCCTTGACTTTTTTTATCTTTTTCATTTAAGCCCCTCTTTACTCAAACTATATCAGTTCACACCAATTTTTTATCACATTTTAATTAAACTTTATATTAATCACTTTCTACTATTGCTTAATAACTACTAAATTAAATATTTAACCTTAAGTAATTTAATTTACCCAAATCCTACGAAACTATATACAATTCTTCATTTCTACTTCCACGTTTAATATTAATATTATATATAAATAGTAATTTTTTTCTAACTTTACTTTTTTGGAATTTATTTTTAGGATTTTTTTCTTAAATACACATTTTTTTATTCTTTTTACGGTTTTTATTTTAAAAAAAATACGCACTCAGAGTTTTTAAAAATACAATTTTTAAAATTTTATAATTATGAAAATACGAATTTTAAGAAAAACAACTAAAACGAAACTTGAAAGCAATTTATTGGACTAACAAAAATAATATATATCATAACAACTAAACATTAATAAAAAAACATAAAAACAAAAAAACAAAAAAAAAGACAAAATCATAAAAATATAAAAATTTCTTTAAAATTGTAAAATTGAAGAAAACAAATGTTTGACCGTAAATATATAATTTTTTAGCGAAAATTAGTATTTTATGTAAAAATCTCTTACTTTTATAATAAAATTTTACAATTTTTATTTTTATGGTTGTGATGTCGGTGTATATTTAGTTATATTAATATATTCCAAATACAAAATTAGTTATTGAAAAAAAAAACTCTACTCTACCCTACATTTTTTTTATTATGAGTTGAAATATATATGTATAAGAAAAACTTTATGATAACTTTATAAATATATGAATTCAATTATGTTATTAATATTATTTTTAGAAGGCTCACAAAAAAGAGTTTGACACTTATTTATTTATATTTTGTTTGGAGTAGTTAAAGAACTCCACTAATAAAAGTTAAAATTAAAAAAGTGGCTAACTATTAGTGGATATTTTTTTGTTATTTTATTCATAAGAACTAATTACCTAACTCCAAATTCCCATTTTTTGGTACTTTTTTGGATTGTGGAATTCCCTATTTTATGCTTATTGGAAACAATTATAATAATAATGTGACAAAAAAATAAATAATAAATAGAATCTTCCAATAATGACTTACATTAGAACTACTATTATAGAATAATGTTTATATCATATGTGCCCTACTAAAAATATACTTGCCTAATACCTAGCTTAGCCATAATTAATTAATTCAAAATTTTTGTAATCTTCTTCTTGTATTATTATTTTTTTTTTGATAATATCTATTCTACCATGTTGAACAATTAGCATTTATATAATTTATTAAATAATTAAATTTGTTTATTTATTGATAGATGATTGCATATGATTTAAATGTTACAAACAACACATTAATTCATTTATAAATAAAATTATAATATTGTTTGATTTTATTTTTCTTTTTCAAATAATATCTTAATGAGTTCAATGGAACATTATGCTTGCATATTTTTAGCATAAATTAATTAAATATGAATGAATGTTAGGAATATTTTCATGATTTGTTCTTTAAAAAAGGAAAGTAGCCAAATATATATATCTTTTTTTATTTGTTGACATTTGAAAATGATATTTTTGGATATTTTTAGACAAAATTATTATTGAGATATCTTACAAATGTTTCTTTTTCACTATTTATTCTCTCTTTGAACAACAATCTTCTTTTCGAGTTTCTCTGTCTTGACATTCTCTTTTTAAATTCTCATCATTGTCGACAAAGTAATTTTTTTTTTATGATTTTTAATAATTTTTTTAAGTAATTTAATAGTTGGGATAATATTTTAAATAATTTTTTATATAAGTAAATAGTAATTAAAATATTTACTCTTTTCTATACTTAAATTAAAAAATTATTAAACTTTAAAATTTAACTTCAATAACAAATTAGAATTAAGTATAATTCTAAAAAAAATTAAAAAAACATGTAGTAATAATAAAATAAAATATAGGGGAATTCTCTTATAGGGCTTCACTTTAAGCTCTATCGATGAGGCTCTTAGTGTTCTCGACCCGTGAACAGTTTTCGGCGTGATTTTTTTATGACCGTGTATATTGTAGCTATTTAGAGCATCCTGCAAATTTTTAAAAAATTCCGAATAGTTTACAGTACTGAAAACTAAATTCAAACATGTTAGTGTACGCATAACTAATTTTTTATCCGTGTGGAAATCAACATATTTGAACCTAGTTTTCGGTACTGTAAACTATTCGAAATTTTCTGAAAATTTGCAGGATGCTCTAAATAGCTACAATATACACGGTCATAAAAAAATATCATGCCGAAAAATATTTATGGGTCGAGAAACACTAAGAGCCTCACCGATAAGACTTAAAGTGAAGCCTCTAAAGAATAATTGTCCTACAAATATATATAAATCTTCTTGTTTTGGTCTAAAAATATAAATAAAGAGAAATAGTAGAAAAATTATAACAAGTTAGTGGGGTGGTATATGCAATAATTTTTTTTATAGAATTATAAAAAATAAAAAATAAAAAGGTGATTGATTGAGTAGTTAGTTTTCAATGTTTGGGTTAGATTAGATTATTAATTTTTTTGAGTAAACATTATTAGAAATTAATAATTAATAAATAAATGAGTGGGTCCCACAAAAGAGAGCCGTGTTTCCTGGAAAGGTGCGTGGTAGGGCCCACTGCTCTGACCATACTCCAAAGCTTGCTTTTCCAATAAACCCATCCGACGTGGCACAATGAACGGTGGATGATGAGTTCAAAGACTTGTTAGGTTGGTATGATGAGGTTTGCTACTCTTTATTGTATTTATATTTAATTAAAATTAATAAAAAAGAAGAGAACTTATAAACTTCATTAACTAAAATTATTGAAAATTTTGATGGTGGGAGTTTAAAAAAAAAAGTCTTACTGGTGGGGTTTTGTTTTGTGTTATCAACTTGTGAAGAGTCTTCAGCGCGATTTTTTTATGATTGTGTATATTGTAGTTATTTAGAGCATCCTGCAAATTTTTAGAAAATTTTGAATAATTTACTGTACTGAAAACTAGTTTAAAAATAGGTTATTGCACGCGTGACTAATTTTTTTATACGCGTAGAAAATAGTTTGTTTGAGCCTAGTTTTCTGCACTGTAAATTATTCAGAATTTTCTGAAAATTTACAAGTGACTCTAAATAATTACAATATACACGATCATAAAAAAATCGCGACGAAAATAGTTCATGGGTCGGAAATACAAAAGAGCTCCTACCATAGAATACTCCAAAATTATTAATAAATTTTCCCGATTAAATAATTAATAGTTATTTAATTAATTAACATTTGCATGCCAAATTTTCTTAATATATGATTTGCTGGTAAATGTCACTCTTTATTTAGGATTTTTTGGTAAAATGATTTATTTTTTAAGTCATTTTGCACTCTGAATTAATTTTAATATTTTTTTACAAAATCGTCTTTGCATTCCAGTAGTTGGTCGAAATTTTTCAAACAGCTCGTCAAAATTTTTAGTCTGTTCGAAATTTTAGACAGATATCATTTTATAAAAAATTATCAAAATTATGTCAGAATACAAAATAACTATATGATTATTTTTATTAAAATATATATATAATTTATGTAAATATTGAGAGATTAATGGTCAAATAAACACTAATAATTCACATTTATTATTACGGGACTCTCTAGGCCAAAAATAATTATAATTAATAATTTTGATTAGATATAAGAGCAATTTGGAGAATAGTAATGTTATATTAGTTGGAATCAATTTAAAATGTTGTTATAATTGATATATATTTTCTAAGTGGTGATCATTAAATGTTATAATAAAAACTTTACATAAAATATTATGATGAACCTTAATCATGGCCCCCCTAATTCTTCTTTTTTTTCTTTAAATTTTATTTAATATTTAAAAAAAAACTAAACTAAAAAATATATTATTCTATGTACTGTCATAGTAAGAGTTTTTTTTGTTCTGTAGAACATAATTTACTAGTGGAGATACTTCAAGTAACTATATACAAATTCCTTAAATTTTGTAATATTACTCTGACAAAATATTCTTCAACAAATTCTTTGAGAGGGTTGAACAACTTACAATAAGAGGAACAAAAACACCATTATAAATAACAACAAATACAATCTAACATTGGTATAAACTTGGTAATATAAATATAATATAAATAATATACAAAATATATATAATGAAATAGTTTGAACCACAACCCTAACCAATAATATCTACACACATAATTCACACCGAATCATTAAACATACCTATAATCAAGGGATTAAACCTAATTGTACAAACATGCACATTATTATAAGAGTAGTCGGTGAAAATGACATCTTTTTTAAAATTATTTTGTATTTTGACATAGTTTTGATAATTTTTTGTATAAAATGATATCTGTTTGAAATTTCGACCAGCTGTTTAAAGTTTTTGACCAACTGTCTGGAGTGTCAAAGTCATTTTGCAAAAAATTATCAAAACTATGTCAAAATACAAAATAACTTAAAAAAAAAAAAGAGAAATTAGTGAAATGACATATTTTTTTAAGTGATTTTGCATTCTGGCATACTTTCGATAATTTTTTGCAAAATGACCTCTGTCTAAATTTTTCGACCGGCTGCTTTAATTTTTCGACCACCTGTCTAAATTTTCGACTAGCTGTCAAAATTATAAGAGACTATTTTGTAAAAAATTATTAAAACTAGACTAGAATACAAAATAACTTTAAAAAATATGTCATTTTACAAAAAAAAAACCCTAAAAAAAAGTCATTTTACCAATAGACGTGATTATAAACATACAAAATCTTTCTAAAAATATTAAGGGGAGAATCCATTAATATGTAAATAAATGAATTATTATTAGTTGTTCAAACAAAAATAAAAGAATTATTATTTCGTTATAATATATGGTATATTTATGATAATAATAATAATAATAATGAGTTGATAATTATGTAAAAATAATAAGAAGAGAGAGGAGCGTGCATGGAATGGAATCAGCTCAAATTCCGGCAATTATCAAGGACGCGCGGTTCCCCATGTACATGCACGCCAACACATTCACTCACCATACGTCGATTTCCACGTGTCATTCTCTAAGCATGCCACGTCATACAAATCATATCATATTATATTATTATTATTATTATTATTATTATGATTGAGATGGGACTAATATTGGAATTTAGTAACAAAGGGAGTTTTTATTTTTTTTTATATATAGTAACGTAAAGTAAGGGACAAGAGAAGAGAAATTGAATATGAGTTTGACCATGTATGTCCCCACATATCATATCTTCTATTATAATTATACCCTCCTTTCTTCTTCAAGATTTTTTTTTTTATTTTTACTATTAAACCCTTTCTTAATTTCTACTAATCATATTGCAAATTAAAACAAAAGATTAATTTATTTTAGGATGTTAATTTTAGATGAAAAGCCACACATTGTGGTTTCTTTAATTTGGAATAGTATCAATGCACGCGCGTGAAAAATAACATATTTGAACCTTGCTTTCGGTACTGTAAATTATTCGGAATTTTCGAAAAATTTACAGTATGTTCTAAATATCTATAATATACGCGGTCATAAAAAAATTAAAATGCACCTGAGAATTTGCCTATGTTATAATTTCTACGTCTATATAATTGCTTTAATTATAAATACTTTCCAAACAACAATAAAATTAATTAGAAGATTAATAGCAATGGTTTATATTTTTTTGTACCCTGTATTTTGTCTTATAATCTGTTTAGACTATATATTTTTATAAATTACTTTTTAAACACTGTATATTATAAAATAATTCAAATAAACTCGTTACAGGTCACTTAAAGTATTATCAATAATATGAGTGTCATTTTTCCTAAATATTTTGCTTCACTTATAAATTGATGCCAAATATTTTTTTTTTTATTTTAGTACATATTAAATATATTCGTATTAATAATATTATTAAAAGTAATTGAAGAATTCTAATTAGACTCTCTAATCCTCAATAAGGACATGAGAATTGTAATTATAATTATTCTTAAAAACTTAATTTTTTTTTATTTTAAATAAACATACACAACAAGCATTGAACATGTATTAAAAAAAATGTAATTAGAAAATTATGTAACTTTCAATCATATCCAAATAAAATTTATAGATTTCATGTCTAGATCATATCTAGATCATATCTATATTGTGTTGAGGTTAAATGAGAATTTGGATAGATATGAAAGAAGAATAAAAAGTCTAAATTTAGTCAAAATATAGAGATGGGAATAAATATATATATATAAGAACATATGTGTGTATATATATATATATGTGAATATGAATAAATAAGCACGAGTTTCAATAGTTTTGGTTGTTTTCTCATTGGCTTTATTTGGAGCTATAGGAGGAGTGGGTATCAATTTATTGGGATTAGTAAGTAGTGTGCCAAAAAATTATTCTTTTGTGTTTTTGCTTTTTGGATAAACCCAAAAGATTTCACAATCTATATCTCTATACATGATGAGTTGATAAGATTATATATTAATATTACTATTACATTAATATGAAAAGGTAGAAAAAAAAAGATATGGATTATGATGAGATGAGGAGATGAGATTGAATAACATTAATAATTTTGATATATATAAAGAGAGGTAATAATTAGTGATTTGATAATATTAATAATAAAATTAAAGTGTATATATATATATATAATCAAATCAAATCAATATATCACTACTCATTAGTCTTCACTATACGTACGCATGCATCAAATTATTATACACATATGATTATGTCAATATATATATGGTTAAATACTCAATTCACACCAAAATGTGTTATCGAAGTAAACAGTATCTTATATTTTTAATAATATTTATTTAATATTATATAATTTAAAATATTGTATATATTTGATATTTTGTACTTTGATCGATAAATTTTTATTAATATAACCAAACTGCCTTTAATTATTTAGGTTTCAAAATAAGTATTTAATATATATGGTTAAATACTCATTTCGTACGAAAGTATGTTATCGAAGTACATAGTATCTTATATTTTTAATAATACTTATTTAATATTCTGTAATTTAAAATATCGTATATATTTGATACTTTGTACTCAAATTTGATTGATAAGTTTTTATTAATATGACCAAACTGTCATCAATTATTTATGTTTCAAATTCAAATTTCATTACTTAATTACATATAATTTGTGGTAATTTGGTCATATTGATAAAATTTTATCGGTTATATTTTTAGTGTAGGATACCAAATATGTACTATTTCAAATTAGAGGGTACCACATGAATATTATTAAAAATAAAAAATATCAAGTTTATATTTCGATAAAATCCAAGGTGCTAAATGATTATATACCCATATATATATATATATATATATGCTTATGCGTAAAGTAGTATATAGTCTTAATAACTTTTATGTGATCACTACAAAATGCTTTTCTCACAATTTATGATGAATTAATAAGTAACTTCTTTTTCACTTTAATTATTTATTCAAAGCAATTACCCTAAACCATCTATATAAGAAAAATCGGTTCAATTAATATCAATAAAACTTGTACTTGTTTATATATATATATATATATACATACGATGGAGTTGGAGTTAATAAAAAGAGAGATAGCGATGTACAAACTTGCTTTTCATGTCATAAAATTTGATAATAAATTAGACAATTATTCTATATTTATGGACCACTATAGATATATATATATATATATGTATGTGTGTGTGTGATGAGGAGTAATAACTATATATACATGGAATTTTCAAGAACATATATGGTTGTATTAATTGAATTATCATAGATGCAAATATTAAATATCATCAATTGATATTAATTAATTGTTACTTAATTATTCAAATGTGAATTTAAAGCTATATCATCACAACTTGTTTTTTAATTAATTGTGGTGAGTTTTTTGTGTTCAAGCTGTATATACATGAACCCAAAACCCTTTCAATTGATCACTATTTGAAAAGTATATTATGTTAAATATCCATTAAAATTAACAAAAGTTAAAACCAATAATTTTTGTTATCTATACTTTTTATATAAAAGAGATATATCATGAGAAAACAAAATTTAGTAAATAAAAAAAATATCTATTGGAATAATAAATTACAAGAATGTGCTAATTAACTGATAATATATATTTTAAACAAACCAAAATTATTCCTAAATGTTATAATTTACTTAAATTCATTTTTCTTCATATATTTTTATTTAAACTTACTCTATCACATATCTCTTCTGTATAAAAAAAATGTGTAGATAACGAAAAATTATTGGTTTTAACAGTTTTTTATATTACCTTTAACAGAATATTCTTATATTTAACAGAATATTCATATATGTAACGGTAGATTATAAACATGACTTAAAATTAAATAAATAAATAATTAAACAAAGTAAAATATGATATTTTGAGATATTGACTTAAATTTAAATAAAATTAAATACGTAAATAATTAAAAAAATTAAAATAGGATATTTTTGAGATATTTTACAATGATAATTATTTAAAAATAATAAAACCATACATTTTATAACTTAAATAAAATTTAATTAAACTTAAACTTAAACTTCACATATTAAAATAATATTATATTAAACATATAATATAATATAATCTACTATCAACTAGAAATAAACTTAAATTTAAAATTAACGTATAATATTAATATTATATTAAACATTTAATATATAATTTCTTATTGTCACTATCAAATTCAAAAACTAGAACAACTTAAACAAAAATTAATTAATTAATTAATTAAAATAGTTGATGCATGTATACTACTTTACACTATGATTTTTTCTATTCTTATTTTATTTCTATTATTAATTTCTTTTTAAATATTATTGTAATTGTTGACTGTTTTTCAGCCAACGACGTGAGAACGTTAAAAACGATAAACCTTCAAGAGAATTTAAACGACACAGACAGTTTAATCAAGAAACGTAAATAACACATAAGATTTTATAGTGGTTCAGCCCCGATCAGTCAGTAATAGCCTAATCCACTTAGAGATTTTATTACTTTATTACACTCAATATCAGATGAACCAGTGTCAACTGAGTTTCTTCAGTGTAAATTTTCAGGAATACAAAAAGGGTTCTCTCAAGAAGACGCACTTTCTCTCTCTAGAAACTCAGACCAATTGTCAAATTGCCAAAAGTCCTTTTTCTGATCCCATTAACCCTCTATTTATAGGCTTGGGACCAGAAACTGATATCCCCTTAGGATCGGGATATTTTATTACTCATATTATATTTAAATTACACAAAATATTCAAAATACAACAGAATCCTCAATTTGAGCGAAGAATGAGGGATTCCCGCGCGTGCCTAGACCGATTCTTGCTGAAGCCGTTTCTGAGAATCTTGACTTAGTCCTTCTCTATCTGGTCGACCCATATCTCCTACTGACCACTCATGCAAGTGCTGGTCGGACACATGCATGCTGGACATATGCAAGTGCTGGTAGGACATACACTTGCTGGTAGGACATGCACTTGCTGGTAGGACATGTACATGTCTCTCCTCTAACATGGCACTCTCCTCTAGCATGCCATTTCTTTATTTGGACAACCATGCACTTGTTGTACATACGCATAAGGACCAGACCTTTGTCTCTCCTCGGACATGTGTCCGACCATGTCCTTAGCCTCTCCTCGGACCAAAGTCCGACCACGCCCCTTGGGCTCTCCTCGGATGCACTTAGCTTGGACGTGACACTTCTCAAGCAGTCAAAACTCTTCATCAGTCTACCGGGTCACTTTATCACAACTCTGAGGAGTCAATGTATTTATTGACTATTTAATGTGTCTTTTACAGACCATGTACTGCCACTTGTCACATTTATTGCCACGTCATCGATATCCAATTTTTGGGGATAACAGTAATTTATATATATATCATGTAGCCATGTAAATATATATTTATATCAATATTGTATTTAGATATCATATATGTATAGATTATTGATATAAATATTTATATATACTCTATAACTATAATTCATTCTATTATATATATATTTAAAAGAAAGTGAACCAGTTTTTATTAAAATTATAGATAATATTTTGCCTTAATTTTTTTAATACATTTATGTCATACATTATATTAAACATTTTTATTTATTTTTATGATATTGTTTATTTATTTAAAATTTATATGATAATGAAAAAATATAATAAAAATAAATACACACTACTACAAAAAAGGGCAATTGTGTCAGCATTTGTGGCAGTTGGGCACTGCCACAAATGCAGGGGCAATTGCGTCATAACGTACACTGACGGCGTTGAATGGGGTCATTTGCGTCAGTGGGCCACTGACGCGTTTGCGTTAGTGGCCCACTAACGGTAACGGCCTGTTTGCGTCAGTGGGGCACTGACGCAAACACCAAAGTAAAACGCGCAGTGGGCCACTGACGCAAATGACCCGTTCAGTAAATAAGCCCCATTTCGTCCCCGACAGAGCCATTACCCTAAAAACTTTCAGAGAAAAAATGAAGAGTTTCAGCGGCGCCCCATTCGATTTTCCCTCATTTTGGTAAGCTTTTTTCATTTTTTTTTTAAATTTTAATGTAAAAATAATGATGTATATATGTTTATGAAACTTATACATAGTTTTTATTTTAATATTTTGTATAGATTTTACATTTTTGAAGATTATTGTTGAAAACCCATAAACTTTCTTAGTTTTTTTGGGTTTTCTAATTCAATAACTCATATTGCTCAATTACCACAAATAAGTGCAATTTTATTAATTTTTATGATTTAAATTGAATTTTTGTGATTTTTTTTTATAAATTGATTATATTTCGGATTTTTTTTAATTTTTGGATAATTTTATATTAATAACTATGTAATTATTTTAGGTTTAATAATAAACATATTTACAACTTTAAAATTAAACAAACTACATTGATCCACAACAATATATATAACATTATTTATTTATTAGAAATTTATATATATGACAATTTGCTTCTATCTAGTATATATATATATAATTTCTGGATTATAGTACGAGAGATTTATAATTCATGAACTCAAATATATTTTTTTCCAATGTAGTCGAATTTCGAAAAAAATAAAGAGACATGCATGGCCCACAACAGTTGCTGCCACATGCAGATCGATGTATATATACTTCTAGTTAGTTCTTCTCTGCCAAACAGATTATAATATGTATATATATATTTATATATATAAATTATTAGGAGAGAACATGGTTCATCAGCTAAGAGTACAAATTATTAATATAAATATATACACACACTAGTATATATATATATATATACCAATGATTATAATATATATGGCATATGCCAATGAGATCATTTGCCCAATTTGGTCAAATTAATACAGATCCATATGTCAATGCCCGATCAATCATTCATAACACAAATGTTCATGTTATATAATAATTTATATATATATAAACTTATATACTCATATATATATGATCATACCCAAACATATATGTGGTTTAAAAATTCATCTAACCCATGTGCATGGAAGCCTAAACATTATCATTTTCCCCATCAAATACATATACATATATATAATATATATATATGCATTGTAATCTCTCTGAGCTGTATCAACAACATATATATTTGCAAGATATAATCTAATGAATCGATTTTTATTTTATACAAAAGGCCGGTGCTAGCTAATAATTATTGTGTGCATATATGGGAATATATATATATATAATCTAGTATATATATATATATATAAATCGTTATATATGCAATGGTGAAGATAGTCAGCACCATCCATCGATTTATGATATGCATAATAATTATGTTAAGAATGTGTGTGTATAATATATATAACTCTAAGAAATATATATTTTATTACGTTAATACTATATTAGGGTACTATTAAAAAAACAAATAATAATAATATGAATATATAATGAGTTATATGAAAGGAGAGGAAAGTGTACACGTACGTGCACAAATGTTTCCTTAAATGATATATATATATAATCATCTCTACCATAACAAATCATATAAATATATATATGTATATATACATGATGATCTATATGTATATTTATTCATATAGAGGCTAGAGTAGTAGTTGTGGTAGTAATATTATTGCATGCATGGCTAGGGTTGACAATGGTTTTTAATTTTGATGTTTTTTGAGAAAATATTATTAGGAATAATAATAATAATAATAGTAATAGTAATAATAATAATAAGAAGAGGAAGAAGAAGAAGAAAACGACCAAGTGTAATGGACATGTGGGTAAAGAACAAGGCAACATGTTGGGGTTTTGTTGTGTCCACAAGGCATTGACACGTCCTATGTGGATGTGGGGTCCACCAATGTCTCCTCCTAATATATATATATATAATACACATTACATCATCACAACCAACCAATCACATTTCGCCACGTCGTATCCATGCATGGTATCTCCCGTCAAATTAGTGTGTCTAACCAATGTAATTGTGACACTTCATATTTAATATTTCATTTATAAAAAATTGCTACTGCTTTTTCACAACAAGTTAGGTTTTAATATGAAGTGTCAGAATTATATTGGTTAGCCACAATATGAGACACACTAATTTGACAAGAGATCTTAATTCGTGTATTTGTGGACAATTATTTATCTTTTGTAATTTTTCTGTACATGCTAGGGTTAGGGTTTGGATTTTATCTGGTTCATATTACCTCGTTTGCTTATTTGTTTAGATGGTCTTCAATTTTATGTTATTTGGCAATTTTTGGTCCCTCATTTTTTCTCTTCTCCAAGCTTTTAATTAGTTTCAATATAATTACATTCCTAATATTAAAAAAAATATTATGAGTAGATTGATCGAACGGTTGTTAGTCAATCTAAATTTAAATCTAAAATATATAATAGTTCGGGCAGACCCAACTAATAACAAGAGAGGCAACTCGCCCTAAGGTTTTAAAAGTTAAATTTTAGTTTTTTTTTTACAAATTTTTTAAATTGTACTCTCACTAAATTATTTTGACATAATATTTTTATATATGTAATTTCTATATGTTGATACTCATCTATGTATTTATAGTATTATATCTTCAAATAATTAATTTTTTAAAAATATAAATACTTTATATAATTAATATAACTATATAATTTTTGCCTCCAATTTGTATAACAAAATTACCACAATTGGAATAAAATCGACAACTTAAAAAAGATAGTGTGTTCTATTATTATTTTTTTTCTTTTTGACAAAATGGTGTCTTCTATTATTACAACCATACAAATAATAAATGGTCCTTCTTTTATATATTATTCATAGAGCACATGCAAGTCATATACCTCAATTATTTCAATGAAAAATTCACCATATTTAGGGTAACCATATTGAAAAAAGTAGTATATAAAGCCATATTTATGTACACATTTGCTTTTTCAATTTGCCTCCAATAAAGTGGCATGTGATAATTATTTGCACATATATAGTTTTTTTTTCAATTATATAAACCAATATTTTAGGACAAAAAATCAATATCATTTGGTAAGTGACTAAACTTTCATGGCTATACTTGGGGAGTTATATGTTGGTGGTGGGTCTTTGTTAATTATGGTTTGGTTTTACCTTAAGACAAACAATTAATTATTAGACAAAGACATGTATTCCCAGCATATAAAATTATAGGGGAATTCTCCTATGGGGATTTCATTTTAAGCCCTATCGATGGGGCTCTCAGTGTTTCTTGACCCGTGAACAGTTTTTGGCGCAATTTTTTTTATGACCGTATATATTGTAGCTATTTAGAGCATCTTACAAATTTTCAGAAAATTCCGAATAGTTTACAGTACTGAAAACTAGGTTCAAACATGTTGCACGCGTGACTACTTTTTTTTATGCAAGTGGAAAACAACATGTTTGAACATAGTTTTCGCTTCTGTAAACTATTCAGAATTTTCTGAAAATTTGCAGGATGCTCTAAATAGCTATAATATACACGGTCATAAAAAAAATCGCGCCAAAAACTGTTCACGGGTCAAGAAACACTGAGAGTCCCACCGGTAGGGCTTAAAGTGAAGCCCCTATAGAAGAATTATCCTATAATTATATATATATAAATTTATAGGGAGCTTTTTAGGTAGGGGCATTACCTGCCGTAAGAACATTTTTTATTTTTGATACTCAGATAAATTATAATTAAATTTTCAGAAAATTCTGAATAATTTACAGTATCGAAATTAGAGTTCAAACAATATGTTTTCTATGCGTATAAAAAAAATTAGGCATGTGTATAAATGACTGTTTGAACTCTGATTTCGGCACCATAAATTATTCGGAATTTCTCGAAAGTTGACGGGAAGTTTGTTATAATTATATTGTACGACATCATGCAAAAAAATTAGTTTATAATTTCTCAAAATGCTGAAAATAAAAAATGTCCATACGGTAGGGGCAAAAATCATGCCCCTAGCTAAGAAAATTCCTAAATTTATATATACAAATAATTACTTAACCTAGCTAATATGCTAAGGAAAAACAACTGTATGTGCCAAATTAAGGTCCCTTCTCTGAAATTTTTGTACCCAATACAAAATTTGATTTTTTTAATTGATTATCATATATAAAAATGATAATTTTTAAATTTAGAAATCTTAATTATGCATATAAAAAAAATTATATTCTTATAAAATTTGGAGTCCCTAACTTTAGATTGAGGTCCTCGATCAACATATGCAAATCTATATATATTTGAAGATCACACAAAGATCCATATATATAAAAACATTAATTAGTTTCACAATATATATATATATATGTAGTAACGTCTAAACTTTTAATTAAACTAAAAACATCACTCTATTTTTTTAATAAGCAAAATTGTAATTCAAATAACTAAAAATATATATAGCTAGCTAGCTAACTCTAATCACACTCTATTTTAGCTAAATATAGATAATTAAAAAAAAACTTTAATGTAAGATATAAATAAATATATTTTACTTTAAAATAATAATAAAATATGATTTAACTTAATCATGTTTGTTGGTGTAGAATTTTATTCATTTGTTATATAGAATGAAGCAAATGAAAGAAATGTCAATAGTCACTAGTTGATTTACTATGCTTGAGACTTATACTTTCTCTTTAGGCTATAAATCTCAAACATGGACTTGCATGTGACACCCATTTATAGCCATTAGATGCTCATAAGCTTAGCAAAATGGACTTATCCTTGGAGGCAAAAGGAAAGGTTTGCCCTTAATTGATGTGGCAAATTACAGGATGAGCTCATTTGGCAAATAAATAGATAGACTCGGATAGCATGAAGTGACCCCGAGGCCTTGGGAGACGAACTCGGTGCTTGTAGGGCTTCCCTATACAAGCACACAAGTGTACTGGGCCAGGCCAGGCCAGCCTCTAGATTCCTACCAAAGCGTAGGGATCCAAACTTGGTCATCTTACCTCACTTTGGGCCCACTATCATGATCTCTCAAGAATTACCCAAATTGTAGCAAATTCTCTTACTATTCATTCCAAATTGTTTATTTGGTTAAAAAGAAAAGATGATGAATAAGAACAATGGGAGGAATTAAAATTAGTAAACCCCACCAATATTTATTAATTTCAAATTGAAGAGAAAAGTAGAGAATTTTTATTCTTCTTGGAATTTTGTATAATTCAGAGTAATTACTCAATTTTGCGTGTTTGTCTGACCATTTAATTTCACAGTAACTATGTAATTTGAGCTAATTGAGAGGTCTCAATCAGACTCTTTAATTCTTATAACCCTCATGAGAATTGAGTGTAATTACAATATGTTATTACTCATTACTATCAATTTGAAAACGTATTTCTTACGTAATATTATTTTTTTGTGTAATTACTAATTGTTTTGCTGAACATGACAATAAGAATTTATAAGTAATTATCACTTGACATGCAAACATACTTTGTATTTTACTATCCTAGTAATTACACAGTTGTTTCCAAAGACGTCCCTAATATACATCTAAATCAAAATAACTTATTTACTCTTATTTTTATTCAAAACTATTTATATAAAATTATAAAACTATAATTTTATATTTATCTTATTTTCCTTCATATCTCTATACTAACTAATATAACATAAATATTTTATTTCCCCTGTATTACCTCTATCACTACTTTTCTTTCCATTAAACCAATCAAAAGTTGTAAAGTAAGTAGAAAAAGATATTGAGAATATATATATATAGAGGAATTCTTCGATAGGGGCTTAACTTTAAGCCCTACCGGTGGAGCTCTCAGTGTTCTCGATCTTTAAATAGTTTTCAGCGCGATTTTTTATATAACCATATATATTGTAGCTATTTAGAGCATCAGCGCGATTTTCAGAAAATTTCGAATAGTTCACGATACTTAAAACTTGGTTCGAACATATTGTTGCACATGTGACTAATTTTTTTTATGCGCGTGGAAAGCAATATGTTTGAACCTAGTTTTCGGTACTGTAAATTATTCGGAATTTTCTGAAAATTTGCAGGATGATCACGGTCATAAAAAAAAAGTCGTGCCGAAAACTGTTCAGAGGTCGAAAAACATTGAGAGCCCTACTGGTAGGGCTTAAAGTGAAACCCTATAAAAGAATTGTCCTCTTTATATATATATTGATTGTATATAGATAAGGCTTGTGAGAAAAAGTAGACACACATGTTCAATAGTGATCTCATTGGGTGACATATCAAAAAGAGAGGACCATATATATATATATATATATATATATATCAATTGATATATCGATAGATGTACCCCATCTTTTTACAATTTATTTCATAGCTATATAGTACGTACGTAGCTATGGTAGTAGTGTAGTCCATACATAATTAATTATATATATGCATGCATCTTTTTCATCTCTAAAAATTCAAAAAAGTGTACCTACTTTTATTAATTTCACACTATAAAGCTACCTTCCCATATGGGTTTCTTCCTAACCTTTCAAAGTGAAAGCTGCTATCAAAAAAAAAAAATCTATATATATATATATAAATTCTTTTTCTTAAAAAAAAAATACAAGTGAAGTGAAAAAAAACAACACTAAATAACCCCATGTTTGGTAGTGAAGAAAAGTAAGAAGAAAGAAAATAGAGGAGAGAAAAGTGAAATGAAAAAAATTAAATTGAGTTAGTCTCATAAGATGAAAAAATGAAGGAAAAAAAATGAGAAAAAAAATGAGAAGAAAAATATATAGTGAGAACTACCAAGTTTTTTTCATCTTCAATTTCTGTTAGTCTTATAAAAAATAAAAGTAAAAAATCTAAAATATATTTGAATTAAAATATTGTCTTAATAATTTTAAGTATAAAATAGTAATTTTACAACATAATCATTTTTTTTTCTTTCCCACATACCTAACAAAAACAACTAGCATATTTTATTTTATTACATCGGACTTGTGAGGAGAAAGATCATTATTATTATTATTATTATTATTATTGTACATAATAATTAATATTGACAAGTATATATATATATATTAATATATATATGCATCAAGATAATAATTGATTAATTATATTATTGTACTTAGCTGCTCTGAATTTTTAATTCCACCATGAATGAGATATATATTTATTTTATATATATGGCCAAAAAATGCATTAATTGTATTTGTATGAATATATCCAACATCCATGTGTAAATCTTAATGGTACATCTTCCAATATATATATGTCACACTACTACAGCTAGCAATGGCAAAGACATATTTATTTAGATATTTTTTTTAGATGTAATGTATAATATAATGGACAATTCTCTTACGGAGACTTCATTTTGAGCCCTACCAGTGGGACCCTCAGTGTTTTTGACCTTTGAACAGTTTTTAGCGCGATTTTATTTTATAACCGTGTATATTGTAGCTATTTAGAACATCGGCATGATTTTTAGAAAATTCTGAATAGTTTACAGTACCGAAAATTATGTTCAAATATGTTGTTGTACGCGTGAATAATTTTTTTTATGCGTGTGAAAAGCAACCACGTAATGTTGATATTATGTAAATCGAATTTGGACATATAATTAGCTATAGGAGAATTCTCCATAATATATTTATATATATGTATATGTATAATACATTTAGTGGGGTTATTTTTTTTTACAATTTTTTTGGGATTCTGGATGGAATTAATTAATTAAAACATATAGTGGGGTTTGAATAATATTATAGTGGGGAACAATCCTCATGATATGATTGAAAAGGAGAAAATGAAATGCAACCACATAATGTTGATAATATGTAAATGGAATTTGGACATATAAACATTAGCAAAGTGTGAGAGAGATCACTTCAAAGCTACATTGAATGCAAACACACATGCCAAAGTCAAGCTCTTCTCCCACATAATGAAATCTCTAGACAAAATATAGCATTTATCTAATTAAAACATGGAAAATGACAATTTTCTTAATTTGAATATGTATATAACAAAAAATAAAGTCATGGGCGAAGACCTGACCCGCCTATATTTACAGTCAGGTCAGGTTTGATTCAAACAATTGATATCAACTATGTCGGGCTATATAAATGTATAGAGTAATTGTTGAAAATGACATCTTTTTTGAAGTCATTTTGTACTCTGTCCTATTTTTGATAATTTTTTACAAAATGATATCTGTCTAAAATTTCGACCAGCTGTCCAGAATGTGTCAGAGGTTATTTTGCAAAAAATGATTAAAACTAGACCAGAGTGTAAAATGACTTCAAAAAATAGGTCATTTTGCCAAGGACCCATATATATATAATATAAATAGTAAATATGTGTCTAACTCATAACATATCTCTCAAATCTAGGTCATCAACTATAAAATTAAAATTAATTGAAAAATAAGCAACTATAATTAATTATAGCATGTATGAAAAGTACTTCAATGGAAAGAATGAAGAGACCAAAGTGAAAAAGATGGCCACCCTTGTTGGTTCACATTGCTTTGCCTAGCTCATGTATGGTTTGAAATTCTGAAGTATCAATTGAATTGTAGAGTTTGAAATAGTGAATAATCAATTTCATCATTACCCAATAGCTAGTAAAATGTTTCATCTTCTTTTGGTGTATATGGTCAAAGTTTTTGATATTTAAAAAATAAAAATAAAATATATTTTACAAATTCAAAAGTTTAATACTCAGTATTAAATTATACTTAATCCTTTAGATCATTTATATATATATATATATGATAATTCTTTTATAGTGGCTTTACTTTAAGTCCTATCAGTGGGGCTCTCAGTATTTTCATTCCGTGAACAATTTTCGGTGCAATATTTTTTATGACCGTGTATATTGTAGGCTATTTAGAGCATCATGCAAATTTTCAGAAAATTTCGAATAGTTTATAGTACTGAAAACTAGGTTCAAACATGTTTCCACGCACATAAAAAAAATTAGTCACGCATGCAACATGTTATTTAGAATTTTATAAAAATTTGCATATATTCTAAATAGCTACAATTATAAAAAAAATTACACCAAAAACCATTCATGGGTCAAGAATATTGAAAACCCCACCAATGAAACTTAAAGCAAAACACCTCAAAGAATTCCCCTATATATATAAATAAATATATTTTCTTTTGTCAAGAATAGACTGAGATACATCTACACATTATTGTAAAAAAAAAAAAGGAGTGTTATTTCAATTTGGGCTGGTATCAAAGCCCATTGTCACATGTGACAAACAACAATTAAGCCCACACAACAACATTTCTCAATTACATGTATTCATATTAAATATAAATAACAGTTCATCATTCACCTTAAGGGTGAATAGAAAAACATAGAATTAGAATGATTTAATCCATCAAAAAAGTTTATCATCTACCCAAATTTACATCAGATATGATTGTTTGGTAACATGAGAAAAAATAAAAGAAACAAATCATCAATATTTTCAATCTTGTATTAATGGGGTTCCCTGAAGTCACCATCCCAGCTTTTCAATATCATGAGCTATATATATATATATAGGACAATTCTCCTATAAGAGAATCACTTTTAAGCCCTACCAGTAAGGCTCTCAGTGTTTCTCGACTTGTGAATAGTTTTCGGCACGACTTTTTTTTATGACCGTGTATATTGTAGCTATTTAGAGTATCTTGCAAATTTTCAGAAAATTCCAAATAATTTACAGTACCGAAAACTAAATTCAAACATGTTTTCCACGCGCATAAAAAAAATTAATCACGCGTGCAACATGTTTAAACCTAATTTTCAGTACTGTAAACTATTCGAAATTTTCTGAAAATTTGCAAGATGCTCTCAATAGCTACAATATACACAATCATAAAAAAAAAATCATGCATGAAAACTGTTCACGGATTGTAAATACTGAGAGCCCTACCGGTAGTGCTTAAAGTAAAGCTCCTATAGGAGAATTCCCCTATATATATATATATATATATATATATATAGCTACACAAGAGAGGTCAAAAGTTGCAGAGCTTGGAATTTGTGTTGCTTGCCTCTTCTCAGGTCAGTTAACATGATCATAAATGGAGGGAGGAACAAGCTGCAAGTAAGTGAAGTCATCTGAACCAGCCCATGCTAAGGGGTTCACTGCAGCAACACCAGTGATTTTCAGTTTAGCATCAGCTTTTGCTTATAGTATACCATGCAGCAAAGGCAGTTTGTACTGAAAGGTCTAACCAAACAAGAAAAAACACAAAAGCATTGCCTTTGCCATTGCTTTGTCACTTATTTTAGAGAAGAATGTAGTATAGTTTTATGCAGCATACCAAAACCAGGTCTAAGATGCCCACTTTCATCATCATCATCATCATCACAAGAAACCAGTAAATGAGTAGGGTGATCCTTTGTATGATTTCCCTACAGCAGCATTGGGATTTGAAACGAAAATCGCGACAATGTCACTCCATCTCTTGTGTGCTCTGAATGTTCCAATAAATACCTGTTAAGATGAAATCAGCAGGAAGATTAGTGCACTTTTAACACCGAGTAACAAGGCATGTCCTCATGTGAATCTATATTTACAGCAAGCAAGGACATACTTTTGGATGTCCACCATTGAACAAAGTTTCTTTCCTGATGGTGCCACATAGTACCTGCAATGTTTTGTACTCAAGAGTGTTAGAAAATGCTCAAGAGATTTTGAAGATAGTGATAACACATCAAAGAAGAGAATGATTCATACACATCTGCTGCAAACTTGGCGCTTCCTTCACCTCTGATCTGCAGCAACCGTTGCCAACCAGGAGGGGACTGAGCAATATTAGGCTTATCAATTACCCAAAGCATGCTGCCATCTTGGTTTACATCAGCTGGATCATCACATGAAATATCAGGCCGCCATTCGCGAGCAGTTTCACAGAAAAAAGGTTGCTCCAGAATATGTTCACGAAATTCTTCATACTTCTCTTTTGTTGGAATGAGCCTCCATTTAAAACAAGCAGCGCACTGAACTGTAAAAGCTCCCACAGACGGCAAAACTGTTGATGGTTGGTTTGGGGAACCAAAGTATGTTTGATATTTTTGAGGCTGACAAGGAGAAGGCTCAGGAACAGGTGTTGGTGAACCGGAGCATGTTTGATTAACCACAACATCACTCATCTGTTGCTGTGGTTGTGTTTGCATAACAGATCCCGGAGAGTTGATTGGGGAAGGCAAATTTGGGAGCTGATCATGCTGTTGTGCTTGCTGAGGTAACCTCTGGGAACCAAACTGTAAGTTGTTTGCCTGATTTGTTTGAGGTGCTGACAAGCCCAACTGCTGAAAAATATCAGCTCCAGGAAGATTTTGCATGTAATTTGGCTGGGTGGAGCAGGTTAAGGCAGGGTTGTGAGGCATGTTCAACCACTGAGCTAAGCTTAAGTCAGGAGAACCCTGGTTGCCCTTCATGACAATGCCAACATCTACAAAATAGATACCAAAGTTGATCACTTATCATATCTCCACAAGGCCATGTTAATCAACATTACAACAAAAGTTAGAGAATGGTTATATTGTTGATCTCTTACCTGGCATACTCGCTTGCCTTGGACGCTTTGGTCTGAAAAATGGACGGGAGCAGATTAAAAATGGAACAGGTTCAATCTCCCAGATTGAGACCCTGTTATGCCTTTCCCTTGACTTGTCACACCAACCAACCTATTCAAGTATACAAAAGGATATCACATTACTATTCTACAATAATAGTCAGGAAAAATACTAATATCATCAAATGAAGAGAGAGGAGAAGAAACAAGTTTCCCCATCAGCTAACCTGCAAATTACGCCACTGCGAATTCTTCCATCTAGCGGGATCAAGATCACTAATACCCGTGATTGTACCCATAAAACTGCCACATGAATTCATTTTGATTTCAGCCCAAAATTATCCTTATTCATCAGCATTGCAAAAACATTCTTGAAATTTAGAAGGCAATATGTTAATTGAGATCTAAGCAAATCTAAGCATAAACCAATGTCAGGTTCTTTTGTAAGTACAAACGTATGACTACCTTGTTGTTCTTGACTTTTCGATTTCAAACATCATCTGAAAATGCATGCCAAGTGATATTTGGTTTCTGCACACTGCCTTGTAGTACTTGGCTAAAGGAATAACAAATTCTGATGGACTATACCTGAACATGCAAAGACAAATTACACAGTTAACATAATAACATGTAATAAGATATCAAACTTTGTATTAATGAAAGCTTAGTAAGAATTTCCACTTCTAGGAAAAATTGTCATACCAACCTAGGATTGTAGAATACCGTGAAGGGTCTATTGTTGGCTGCAGCGTGAGCAGCTGCTGCCAGAGTTTCAATATGCATACTGTCACTTGACAATGCAGAAGATGATAGGTTTGTAGGTTGCCTGTTAGCACGTCTAATACCCAGACGAAGATGTTGCTTCTCATCCCTGATGACAAGCAATGACTTTCAAGAGGTTCAAACATGAGGTACTTTGCACTTCATAAAAAAAAGAAAATACAAGCTCAGTTTACCATACCTGATAAATAAAATAGAGTCATCATCAACAAGTTTCTTTCTAATAACAAACAGACTCCAACCGGCTGTAAGGAAGTGGCATTTCGGTTGTCCTAGACAAAAGAGGGAAAAAGTATTGACAGCAAAAATTTAGAAGCGAGATGACCAAATATGCACCTAAAAAGCCAAATTTGGAAGATTTTGTTTAACCAAAAAGGGAACAACATACCAAGGCAGATATGGTGGAAGATCCAAACCTTGTCATGCAAATCCCTGGCAACAAGTTCTTGAGCAGGTGATTGCATAGAGAAATCCTTGTACAGAAAAAAGAACAACATGAGAGTCTGCATTCATGTTTGGAAATCTCTAAATAGCACCAACAACAACTACTTACAAGAGGTGGAAAAATCTTCTCTGCTGCACGGCGGGGCACATGAATACTTGTATCAGTTGTTGCCAACGTTTTACAGAAAAACTCTGGTTGAGGTTTATTTGTCTTGAGAGCAAAGTCAGACCTCAGCAGTGCTTCTTTGTCGACCTACAAACGAAAGAATGCTGAATTTGCATTACTTTCCAAACTCAAATGACAATCTTTATAAATCTATAGAGATACCAATCAATAACTTTTAGAAAACAACAAAAGAAAGAATGAATTGATTTAAATAAATTGCTTACAGTCTGAACTGGCTGGAGTGTCATCTGAGCATATACTTCGTCTGTTTCTGGGTCAGCCTTATGAAAGAACACACAAGAAATAAGACAAAACTTGATTAGAAACTATTCAAAGGAATATGTGTCCAATTGTAGATAAATATCAAAGATTAGCCATACATACATGAAGGCTGACACTTTGAAGAAGACACAATAGCTTGGATGGAAGATTTGGGTAGTTGGACATTTGAGCATATACATCTTTCTTCATGGATGCTGCAACCTGAGATTGGAAGTTTCAGATATAAGACATGAGAAGACAGGAAATTGTAAACAAATTATCTATATTAATCATTATTATAGTTACAAAACTAACAACTTTATTAAACTAGTTTCAAGATAAACATATAACATACTCTAAACTGAGAATGAACAAACAATATCAGCAAAGTCAACATATTTTTATCATTTCTTTTCTTTGCTTACATCCCAGACCAGACCCCTATGAAATTTGCAGTGTTTAAAAAAGCGGTTTCTAGGCGCGCCTTAGTGTGAGGCAGAAAAAAAACGCATTGAGGCGTGCGCCTTGCTTAGCAGAGGTGAGGCATACGCCTCACTACAGTGAGGCGCTGAGTTGAGGCGGGTGAGGTGGAATTTGACTAACGCGCCTCAGGGGTAATGGGCTGTTTTATGCCCAAAAAAACCCAAAATAAAAATCTTGTATAAATAGGTCCAAAAAAACTTATTTTAAACTTATGATTTGTCAAGCAATGATGAATTGGAATATGATTTCTAAATCATCATCCCATTATTACTAAAGTTAACTTTATTTTAGAAATTTAGATAATTTATGAGATATTTATGTTTAAGTTTTATGACATTTTTTATTCTATGTTTGAGTTTTATAAGACATATTAATCTTACCTTATATCTTTAAATGTTATAAAAATATTTTTTTTAATTAAATATTTGAGGCGTACGCCTCGCCTCACAAAAACAAAACGCCTTGAGGCGTAAAAGCAGTATTTTAAACATTGGGAATTTGTGAGCTTTTTGTAATAAAAACTTCACTTTTTTACTAAACTAGTTGGACATTGATTGTAATCAAACAAATTTATTAAATATATTATCTATTATTTATAGTTTCAAACTCTAAACTAAGAATGAAGAAACAATATCAGCAAAATTAAGATGCTAATGGAGGTTTTTAGATTTTAGTAGCATAACATAATAGCAACTAGCAAACAGCACAAACCTGCTCAATGTGGCCTTGAGGAAAGTAAATCACGTGGGTCCCAGCCGGCGGCAAGTTCACCAGCGGCCCAGCGCACGCCTGCCATAGCTCCGGCTTTATGCTCTTCTTCTCTGTTCCTGCCATTGTTTGTTAGAATGCTTTACCTTTCATTTCTTCACTTTCATATGAGAATTGTGTTGTGATATTTTAAAGTATTATGATATTTTATAATGATGTATATTAAAAATCAATGATATAACTAATGGATTTTTTATTCATTTAATATATCAAATTAATTGTTTACACTTATCTGTTCAAACCAATTTGAATTTGAATTCCCTAATTTAAATCAATTAAGTTGAGAAAATATCTGCAGCAGAGACTATAAATATAAAGTACCAATCCCCAAACTCATATCTCATTCTGAAAACTTGGAAGTCGAGTACTTATTCTAATTCTTTTCTTTTTACTTTTTATTCTAATTCTTTTCTTTTTACTTTTGTAGATTAGATCGAGACTATCAATTACAATAGAGATATTTAATATTCGATCATCTATTCGTATATGTTCAATCTCTATAACAATTCTAACTACGTGTGTAGAATTGTTTATATGCATATATTTATTTTAATCTAACAAATTGTTAAGATACACTAATAGTGTTCAACAACACAAGAAATTGTAGATCGAGACTATCAATTACAACAGAGGTATTTAATATTTGATCATCTATTTATATATATATATATATGTTTAATCTCTATAACAATTCCACCAATATGTGTAGAATTATTTATATGCATATATTTATTTTAATTTTGTTAAAATACCTAGGGTCCAACACCACAATAAATGGCGAAATATAATATCAGATATAACCCAATTTAATTTAATAATTATTACAAGTATAGCTAAAAAAAGTAAAGGGTCACAATTTAAAAGTGTCATATATCAACGTTCTTCATTCATTCCCACTTATTAACCCAACAACATCTTTTCCGTTTGTTTCCCGAGAAAACAGGCCCAAAAGAAAAAAAGGACGAATCTTTATCCTCTTAAATCCCAATTGAAAGATTGAAAGTGAAGAGATAGTCCGTACAAAAACTTACAACGATCGAAACAAAGCCAGTAAAGACAAATCCAATTAACTGTTTTACCCGATTCGTCGGCTCTATCAAAGCTGTGATATATATATATCATATACATTATATATTGTATATATATATAGAGAGAGAGAGAGAGAGGAGAGAGAAATCTGACCTTCGCATGGATTAGGAGAGGCTACCGGGGCCTTCATTGCTAGTTTCGGCGACTTTGACTTTAAAAAACCACAAGAAATTGTCACTGACTCATCTCCTGCGGAATTAAAAGCAGAAACCTTTACTGGAGCTCCTCTGAGCTACCAGAACTCGCAATCAGATCGAAAAAGAAGCCAGACCCAGATGCCAAGATCTCTCCTTTGAGCTCAGATCAGCTCACTAATACAAAACCAATCGAATCACAAAAAAAGTCGAAAACTTTATGTGGATATGGGTCAAGTGAAGAAGAAATGGGAGGTGGTAGAGTTGACCCGGGTTGCAAAATCCGGCGATATGGACGGCAGCGGTGGGAAAACAAAGAAGAAGGTGAGAAAGTGGAGATGAAGATAGACAGAAAGTTGAGAACTTGATATTGAGAAAAGGAAGAGCAAAAAAATTCTCAATGGGACATGAGATGAGAGAGACAAAGAGCTTTTTTTTAAATGAAAGAAAATTTTAAAAAAAAATTCAATATATTTACCCGCTTAAATTTTCCCGCGTCAATTTTATTTTTTAGGAAATTATAGCATAACATGAATAGATATTTAAAATAAATTAATATTTTTAAAGAATTAATATTGAAAATAAATTATATTTATAGGAATTCAATTGCACTTGCGATACTAAATAGCCCCTAAGAGCAAGTTCGGTGCATGTAGTTAAATTAGTGGCTTAATGATATGGATTCACAGGCTACGAGTAGATATTGCTTTTCAAATTTGATGCAATCGTTGCCTGACCTCTATCAGGCAAGACAACGTTTACTATCCCATTTTAAAAAAAATAAATTATGCATATTATATATTATATATGTATGTAAAAATTGGCTAGCAACAATAATTATCACCGTTGCATAAAAGATGTTTGGCACACAATTGTAAACAAAATATCTAAATTATTACCATTTCTAATTGATGTTGGCACACAATTTATTAATTTTTCTTCTTCTATAAATATTCATTTATTTCATTCAATTTTCACACCATTGTAGAAATACTTTAATTTGAATTTAACCCTAATTAATTCATGAGAAATTAAACAATAAATAATAAAGATTAGCGGAAGCGTACCGGAATCTATTGAATCGATTGTACAATGGTTATGATCTTCCAAATTTGCAGTCAAATCTTTTTGGGAACCTTAGTTTCTTGATGATGGGGATTCAAGAGTGAAATGGTACGTACTGCAAATTGGGGACCATTACCTGTTTATTAATAACTGCCAAAACAGTAACTAATATTTATTGGCTATTTCTAATTTGGCCCCTCATCAAATTAGAAATTGTCCTTATGGTATCCACATATTAAAATCACGACAATCATGGTCTTAAGTCATAACTTTATTCCAAAATAGATCACATAATTTTGACTCATTTATATGATGACCCAACACACAATAAATATATACAATTGTGGCCCTAAATAAATTCCCAACAATCTCCCACTGGGCCACATATGTATACATATAAATGTGTTAACCTTATTGAGCTCATAACTTTGTCATCACAACCATAGGCATGTGCAATCTCGTCCATTAACTATATCAACATAGGATCAAAGCGGTTTTCGATGTATCAATCACAACTAATCCCATCAATGGTCACATATGTCGATATAGTCAAATGACATAGATCAATCATGATGATGTAGTATGAAAATTGCATGCATGGTGATCTATCCATGCCAATTTTCATTTGGTCCTACTTTACTTTATGGAGATCAAAACTTTAGCTTAAATGTGCAAAGTAAAATAAACTGAATAACTTAATTTCTCATCAGAAAAATATCCAAATATACAAGTTTCATGAAACAAATATAAAACATAAAGGATAATAAAGACAAACTCCCACTGAATCTAGATATCATCATACTCTAAAACACCCATATGAGCAATGTGCTCATGAAAGACTTTGGGTGGCAAACCCTTTGTAAGGGGGTCTGCAATCATGGAGTTTGTACCTAAGTGTTCTATACAAATATGTCCATTCTGCACCATTTCTTTCACAACAAGGAACTTGATGTCAATATGTTTTGACTTTGTCGAGCTCCTGTTGTTGTTGGAATACAATACAGCTGATTTATTGTCACAATACAACTTAAGTGGTCTTTCTATTCCATCTAGAATGCGCAGCCCGGTGACAAAGTTCCTTAGCCATATACCATGGTTGGATGCCTCATAACATGCAACAAATTATGCTGCCATAGTGGATGAAGCTATGAGTGTTTGTTTCGCACTTCTCCATGATATAGCTCCACCACCCAACAGATATATGTAGCCTGAAGTGGATCTCCTACTATCTTGGCATCCCGCAAAGTCGGAGTCAAAATACCCAATGATCTCAAAGTGATTTGACCTCCTATATGTGAGCATGTAATCTCTTGTTTTTTTCAAATATCTCATAACCTTTTTGGCTGCTTTCCAATGATCAATTCCTGGATTGCTTAAGTATCTGCCTAATACTCCAACAATGTACGCAATATCTGGACGCGTACAAACTTGAGCATACATTAGACTCCCAATAGCTGAAGCGTAAGGAATCTTTTGCATTTCTTGAACTTCGAGGCTTCCTTTAGGGCATTGCTTAAGACTAAATTTGTCTCCTTTAACGACAGGGGTATCACCTGGTTTGTAGTTCTGCATGCCAAATCTTTTAAGCACTTTATCAATATAGCTCTTTTGTGATAACCCAAGAATACCCCGAGAATGATCTCGATGTATTTGAATTCCTAAAACAAAAGAGGCGTCACCAAGATCTTTCATCTCAAAATTTCTTGACAGAAATTTCTTGGTTTCGTGCAACATGCCTATATCATTTGTGGCAAGCAGTATGTCATCAACATACAAAACCAGGAAAACATGTTTACTCCCACTGAACTTGTGATACACACAATCATCAACAACATTCATCTCAAAACCAAACGAGAGAATCACTTGATGAAATTTGTGGTACCATTGACGGGAAGCTTGTTTGAGCCCATAAATGGATTTGGTCAATTTGCAAACCATCTTCTTTGGGTCTCCTGACACAGTTTTCAGGCTGCATCATATATATTGTTTCATCAATGTTTCCATTTAGAAATGATGTTTTCACATCCATTTGATGAAGCTCTAAATCATAATGTGCAACAAGTGCCATGATTGTCCTAAAAGAGTCCTTTGATGAAACTGGAGAAAAGGTCTCTTTAAAGTCAATCCCTTCCTTTTGAGTATATCCTTTTGCTACAAGACGAGCTTTATACCTTTCCACATTACCTTTTGAATCCCGTTTTGTCTTAAAAATCCATTTGCAACCAATCGGTTTCTTTCCTTCTGGTAATGGGACAAGCTCCCAAACTTTATTGTCCTGCATAGACTTATACTCTTCATTCATTACTTCAATCCAATTTTGAGAGTTAGAACTTTTCACGGCCTGATGAAAGTTGATTGGGTCATCTTCCATCATTCCATTGTCATCCTCATGTTCTTGGAGAAATATAATATAATCATCCGAAATAGCACTTCTCCTTTCTCTCGTGGACCTCCTTAATGACACTGGTTCTTGAGGTTGTTGAGTTTGTTCTTCTGGAACAATTTCCTCATTTGGAATAGGGGTTTGTTCAACATTGTCTTGTTGAGGTTCTGGATTCACTTCTTGATGAATGATAGGTGTAGGAACCTGAATATTGTTAAAAGTGATAGTAGAAATTGGGTTTGAATTCAATTCCTCCTCAAAAGCAATGTCTCTTACCTTATTTCTCCCCCCAAACTCAACATCCTCAAAAAGTGTTGCAGTTCCCGTCTCACAAATATTTCTAATTGTGGGATCATAAAACTTATAGCCCCTAGATCGCTTAGAATAACTAATAAAGTAGCTGCTCACTGTTTTGGAGTCCAATTTCTTTTCAAGTGGCTTATAAGGCCTTGCTTCAGCTGGACATCCCCAAATGTGAAAGTGTTTTAAACTAGGCTTTCGTCCTGTCCAAAGCTCATAAGGTGGTTTTGCAACTGCTTTAGTTGGTACTCGATTCAGAATGTAAGCTGTTGTCTTTAAAGCTTCTCCCCAGAGGGACTCAGGTAAGGTAGAATGAGCAATCATACTCCTTACCATATCCTTAAGAGTCCTATTTCGTCTTTCAGCAACACCATTCATGCTAGGTGAGCCTGGCATGGTGTACTGTGGGACAATACCACATTCCTCTAGGAATTTAGCAAACGGTCCTAGACGTTGTTCGCCAGAGCCATCATATCTACCATAGTACTCACCACCACGATCAAATCTGACGTTTTTAATCCTTTTGTTGAGTTGATTCTCAACTTCAGCTTTATAAGCTTTGAACACGTCCACAGATTGAGATTTTTCATGAATGAGATATAGATACCCATAACGTGAGTAATCTTCTATGAATGATATAAAATATTGTTGACCATTCCAAGATGTCGTAGGGAATGACCCACAAATATCTGTATGAATCAATTCTAAGACATCTGAAGCTCTGTTGGCACCTAATCTCTTGGTTTTGGTTTGTTTTCCCTTGATGCAGTCTACACAAACATCAAAGTCTGTGAAGTCAAGAAACTCTAAAATGTCGTCATACACAAGACGCTTAATTCTACCTTTTGAAATGTGACATAAGCGTTTATGCCATAGTGACGCTGAATTTGCTTTATTTAATTTGCGTTTAGTACCACGTGATTCCACATGCAAGGTTTTATTATAGGATACAATTGTTTCTAGTAAATAAAGGTTGTCATAAGCATTCAAATAACCAGTCCCAACAACATTTGAATCTAAAGACAAACTAAACTGATTGTTTCCAAAAGAACAACAATATCCAAATTTGTCCAACAAAGAAACAGAAACTAAATTCCGTCTAAAAGACGGTACAACAAAAGTGTTTTTCAAATCCAAATAAAAACCAGTTCCTAACAACAACCTAAAATGCCAAATTGCTTCCACTTCCACCGATTTTCCATCGCCCACGAAGATGTGTCTTTCACCATCACTTGGCTTTCGGTAGATCAGACAACCCTGCATAGAAACACTTATGTGAGTAGTAGCACCAGAATCTATCCACCAAGTGTTTCTAGGTACAGAAACTAAATTAACCTCAGAACAAACCAACGTAAGAATCATACCTTTCTTTACATGCCATGCATGATACTTGGTACAATTTTTCTTCACATGTCTAGGCTTGTTACAAAAGAAACAACCATCTGAATCCTTCTGATGTTTCTTTTGGGTTGGACCCTTAGCAGCTTCATTCTCAGATTTCCTTTTCTTGCCCTTATCTTTAGAGGCACTGGCCAAATGAGCACTTTCAGTTTTATCTTGCTTCAATTTTTCTTCCTCTTGCACACAGTGAGAAATGAGCTCATTTAGAGTCCATTTCTCCCTTTGACAGTTATAACTAATTTTGAATTGGTTAAAATGTGCAGGAAGCGATATCAAAACCATAAGAACAAGCAAATCCTCATAAAGCTCGATCTTAAGTGCCTTAAGTTTCGAAGCAATTTGGTACATTTCCATAATGTACTCCCTAACATTTCCTCGACCCTTATACTTCATGGACATCAAGGAAGCCAGAAGTGAAGTCATTTCAGCCTTATCATTTCTAGCGAAACGTTTTTCAATTGCATCAAGGAAATCCTTGGCCTTAGTGATCTCTTCAGATTCTGTGCCCCGAAGGCTTCTGGAATGCATTGTTGCATGATCATTAGACTCCTGCGATTAGAACGATCCCATCTCTCAAACTCCATCTTTTCATCAGGAGTGCTTTCTGCAATAAGAGGTGAAGGTTGTTCTTGCCTTAATGCATAGTCTAATTCCATGCAACCAAGGTTTACAAGTAATTTCCCTTTCCAATTCTTGAAATTTGTCCCATTAAGCATGAGAATAGAGTTAATATTGGCAGTTATTGTGGCAGGAGTAGATGAATTAACTGAATATATAACAAAATAACAAAACAAGCTCACATAATAATCCATATAAAACAATAAATTCAAATAATGGTTAATCCCATCTCAAGATACCAAATATAACATCAATATCAAGTCTTTGGACAATAATATTAACTATAAGTGATACTCTTGTTGTAGCGATCAAACATTGACAATGAGTTATGTCAAACAATATGCAATCTTTGGACTAACATATTGCTCACACAAAATACTATATAATTGTCACACATTTATTACCACAGGTATGCATGAAATTCGAGCAAATACTAACTCACTTTTGGGTCCGTTAATAAACGCATGAATTACATACATACATACATACATACAATTATCTTAATATTTTAATTAAATTAATCTACACAAAAGTGATCACTTTGGTGATATTTTGTTTCAATTAATCTATTTAAAATATTAGATACTTTTGATAAAATCCAAAACCAAAACTAAAATTTATTGTTACTGTATCATTATTTGACTGGAACTAAAGTATTATATACGTCATATAATAATCATAATAAAACAAAAATTGAACATGACGGTTCATTCAACAATTGGAAGAATCCAATATGCAAAGAAACAAATTAATGATTATTATATTAAAGAATTATACTAAATGAGAAAGGAAAGGCTGTACTATCTTATATACATAATCATATTCACGTTGGATGAAACTGTATCCAAAATAAACCAATATAACCATGGAATTCAGTTACCAATGTTGGCAACAAATCGGCTGGGACATCCCCCAGACTGAACAGACGATCAGGATACAAAATGGACGCTCTAGCAAAGTCATGACCAACCATATTAGCTGACCGTTTAACAAAAGAAAGAACTACATTTTGCATATCACCAAGTAAGGTTCTACAATCGTTTATAATCTTCCCAAAAGAAGAGATCATCTCAGTGGTACTTCGTATAGCTTGAACCATCACTAGGCAGTCAGACTCCACATATACTTGATGCCATTGTTTCGATTTTATCCAGCTCAGGGCCTCGCACATCCCCATCACTTCTGCTAAAATTGGATCAATGCTTCCATGATAAAGGCGAGTGCCTCCTTCTAGTAACATGCCTTTGTCATCACGAGCTACAAAACCGACCCCAAACTTTTGGTGCTCCTGGAAAATTGCTGCATCCACATTCACCTTGACACTGTGTAATCTAGGAACAGTCCATTGCTCAGCTCCATCCCCCCTCTCCAACGTCGAAGATGATGAATCAAAAGCAGATTTCTGAGCATTTCTCCAATGGTCAAGGAATCCTTTTGCAGAACCAACAATATTAGAAGTACCAGTGAATTTGTTATTCCAAACTGCATTGTTTCGAGCTCCCCATATGGCCCAACAAACTGTAGACAATAGGCACTGAGTCTCTGAATCATATCTCTGAAAACATTTGATCACCCATTCTAAGAAAGTCATGCCCTATGTTGCTTTTGTTCCAATACCCACTCTATTCCATACCTGCTCAATCACTCTACAAGACACCAGACAGTGTACAATAGATTCATCTTCCATACCGCAAATTGGACATAAAGGGCTAACCTCTATTCTTTTTGTGAGTAACTGGATCATGGTAGGAAGACAGTTTGTTGCAGCCCGCCACAACAAATTCTTGACTTTCGGGGGAATCTTAAGCTTCCAAAGCCGTTTCCAAAATGGAGTAGAGTCCACCTCATTCCAACGCCCTAGCCTCTTCTGTATTAGATTATAAGCACTCTTAACTGTGTACATTCCCGAGGTCTCTTGAGACCAAATATAATGATCGTCCTGTTGGTCAAACTGGATAGGAATGTCTAATATAAGATTAATATCCCTTTGCTCAAATAAATCTCTAATGATCTCAATGTCCCAATCCCTCCCTGATATGCTCATCAGATGATTTACCTTTGCCTCCTTTAGTGCTGGGTGAGTAGAAATAACCATAGGATTGTCATTGTCTGGTAGCCAGGGGGTGTTCAACACATCTATCCTTAAACCGTTGCCCACACACCATCTAGTGCCATTACGAACCATGTCCTGAGATTCCCATATACTTTGCCAAACAAAGCTTGGATTATTCCCCAGTTGAGCAGATAGAAATGTGCCTGTCGGATAATATCTTGCCTGGAAGACTTTAGCTGCTAAGGAATGTGGTCTTGTTAGGAGACGCCAGCCTTGTTTTCCCAAAAGTGCATGGTTAAAATCTTGTAAGCTCCTGAATCCCATTCCGCCCACACTCTTGTGACGCCCTAGTTTATCCCAAGACATCCAATGAATCCCACGACCTTGTGACCCAGAAGACTTCCACCAAAATCTTGCCATTTGTTGTTCCATGTCTCTACTTATCTCAGCAGGTAATAAGAAGACACTCATTGCATAACTAGGGAGCGCCTGAGCCACTGTCTTAACCAATATCTCCTTCCCAGCTCTAGATAAATATTTTTTGTCCCACCCTTGCATTCTCTTACGAATCCTGTCCTTTAAATAACCAAAAACTGCCGTTTTATTTCTCCCTAGCGTACTAGGTAGCCCAAGATACAAACTATTGCCGTCTGCCATCCTCATTTGCAGCTGAGTACATAAATTGTTACGCATAGCATCATCAGTATTATTGTTAAAAAAGATAGAGGATTTACCAAGGTTAACCTTCTGCCCTGAAGCTTCTTCAAACTTGTTAAGTAGCTCTTGTATTTTGGACGCTTCATCAACCGTAGCCTTACAGTAGAGATAGCTGTCGTCTGCGAACAGCATATGAGAGACACGTGGTGCACCATTTGCAACTTTGCACCCATGGAGCCAGCCATTCCTTTCATATTTCCTTATCAGTGAAGACAGACCCTCAGCACACAAAATAAATAAATAAGGGGACAAAGGATCCCCTTGCCGAATACCGCGTGAAGGGACAATCGGCCCCATTTCTCTCCCCCCATGAGTGATTTTGTATCGGGCAGAGGTGACGCATTTAGATAGTAGATGAACCCAGTCTCTGTGAAAACCCATCTTCAGAAGCATAGCATTCAAAAAATCCCACTCAATGCGATCATAAGCCTTGCTCATGTCAAGTTTCAATGCCATATAGCCTTCCTTGCCTTGTCTCTTCCGTTTGAGATAATGCAGTATCTCAAAGGAAATCATGACGTTGTCAGATATTAAACGACCTGGGATGAAAGCGCTTTGATTCTCCGCCACTATTCCGTCCATAATTGGTTTCATCCGGTTAGTGAGAACTTTGGTGATGACCTTGTACATAACATTACAGAGAGAGATAGGTCTAAGATCCGCCAGAGTCTCGGGGTTCTTTTTCTTTGGGATCAAAACAACATTGGCCATACAACAATTCTCCTCAAACTCGCCCCTTGCAAAGAACTTGCGCACTTCACTTACAACATCACTGCCAACGATAGTCCAACAATTTTGGTAGAAAGCAGGTGTCATTCCGTCAGGTCCCGGGCTCTTGTCTGGATGCATTTGGAAAACCGCCTTCTTCACTTCCTCTTCATTGACTGGTTTGAGTGATTCTTCATTGACTGCGTTGGGGATGCGATGCTGAACACACTCCAATATCTCGGTGTATTGAGCCCTTGAAGTCGAAAATAAGCTATTAAAATATTCAATCATCACTGATTGAAGTCCATTTTCCCAATCAACAAACTCCCCTGCCTCATTTTTTAGCTTCTGGATTGTATTATTCCGTCTTCTAGTGCTAGCTGCCTTGTGGAAATATTTACTATTTTGGTCCCCCTCTTTAAACCAAAATTGTTTGGCTCTTTGTTTCCAAAACACTTCCCTCTGGTCAAGAATGTAAAAAAGCTTCCTCTTTACGTCATCATACCTTTGAATGGAAGCAGAGTCTCGCTGCCTTTTTAAATACTCCAGCTCTTGTTTACAAAGTCGAAGTCGTCGTCGGAAATTACCAGTTAGCTCCCTTCCCCACGTATTCAATTTCTCAGCACAAAAATGCAATTTTTCTTCAAAAGATTTCCCTTCTTGACTGTTCCAGCAATCCCGAACCAATTGGTAGCAAAGTGGCTCTTTGAGCCAAGCATTTTCGAAGCGGAAATGACGATGAGTGAAATGATTCTGCACGACAATTGGTTCCAGAAAAATAGGATTATGATCCGAAGGAGAGGTTTCCAAATTAGAGAGCTTCGAATTCGGAAATAGTCCATTCCACCTGGAGTTGACGATTGCTCTATCCAGCCTAATTTCAGTCCAATACTCAGTTCCTCTCCCCCTTTCCCATGTAAATGGATATCCCACCAGATCAAGGTCAGTAAGATCGCCATGGTTCATAGCCGCTTGGAAGCCATCAATCAACCACTGAGGATACAAACTACCCCCTCTTTTGTCTTCATGAGCTGCAATATTATTGAAGTCACCAATGACACACCAAGGAAGCTGGGACGATGCCGCCAGTGAATGGAGAAGAGTCCATGAGGTGCGACGAAAATTTCTTCTGGGTTCTCCATAAAATCCAGTGAGACGCCAACGTGGTTCACCCTCCTTAATCACTTCCAGGTCTATGTGGTTGCTTGAATAGCCCAATAGAAACCCCTCTTCGGCATGTTTCCAGAGTAAACCGAGCCCCCTACTTCTGCCTTGGGCCTCCACACAAATTATCCCTTCAAAGCCCAACTGATGACCAACCCATTCCAGCCTTTGTTTTTGACATTTTGTTTCACACAAAAAAAAGAAAATTGGGTTTCTTTTGAGCAACAAGCTCCTTAAGGAATTGAAAGGTCCCTGGGTTCCCAAGCCCACGGCAATTCCAGCTCAATACATTCATAATGCTTGGCGGGTCTGTGACACAGAACCCGCCCCAAATACGTTTTTTGGACCACTTGCTTCTCCCGAACTCACTCCAGTAGCCTCTGAAATGATAAATTCAGAATTGTTGTTCTCAAAGTGACTTGGGCCTAATGCCAAGCTTTCATTGATGTGGGAGCCCATTACAACATCTTCCTCCAAAACAAGCCCAGTTGAATCATTCCTTGGGCCTATAATTCCATGCCCGATATTCCCCCTTCCCAATTGTTCCACGCGCTTCCTTTTGGCCTCCATAACAAGAAGGGTATTTGGATAAGTCACACGTGGAGCCTCATCACTTACATTAGCAGTGGACTTTCCATTATGGTTATATCGTGGGCTGGCCGAAATCAAATGACTTGTCGGTCCCATAACTGCTCCTTCAACCCCATTAGCTTCGCCTATATTGTTGGGAGGGTCATATAGTGGTTCCTGATTTTTCGCCAAAAACATGTTGTCTTGCATGGTCCTGTTAACACTTGGAGGACCCGAATTTGGTTGCTCTCCACCACTGTAAACCGCTCCTTGCCGTAGCCACCGTGAGCCAATAGTATGGTTCCGACGTCGAGGTGCAGCCTTCATGCCCAGACCATACGGTTTGACGAGAAGATGCTGAGGAGTATCGAAGATTTTTTCACAAAAACGTTCAGAATGACCAAATATGCCGCAGATGAAGCAGAACGTAGTCAAATCTTCATACTTAAACTGTACACAGCAAATCTGCCCATTTTGGTTCTTGATATTCATTTTCCGCTTCAAAGGGAGATCCACATTTAGCAAAACCCGAACGCGCATATAATCACGCCAAACGCCATTAAAATTGTTTAAGTCGGATTCCACGAATTCTCCAATACGATTACCAATATCCCGTACCACGCATTCCGACATAAACCCCGGAGTCATGCCATGAATTTGCACCCAAAAGTGTAACCTGTCAAAACCACAGCCTGTGGATTCTCTCCTACTTTTAGACGCTCAAAAACCAACGGGACCCGATCGAAAGTCCATGGACTGCCTTCCATCACACGTGATATATCTACCTCATGGTAGAACTGAAAAAGATACCGGTTCTGCTCAAGCTCCTTAACGTATACCCCCCGTCCCGGTCTCCACAACGACGCCATTTTGTGTTGCATCGCCTGAAAGTCAAAACATCTGTCTGTGAGAAAGCGACCAACCAAGCACCATCTAGCATCGACTTCAGATAAATCTTCCACTCCTTGATCATATATCAGATCCTCCTCCTCTTCATTTTCCAGTGAGATGTTCATGTATTGATCCTCCAGGCTTATTTCATTGTCTTCCATTGATAAGATGATAGTTTGAGACAGAAACTTACGAAGTTATACAAAGACAGAGAGAATATCTACCATGTCAAAAGACAAGACTTGGGAACCTCTACAATCAACAAATTACATATGTTTATTTATTACTATTATCTTGTTATTCTTATCTCACAAATATGAGAAAAGGACAATGGATTATGGAACATAAATTATCTTACTTGTCATTCTTATCACTTTAAATGCATATAGTGTACCACCATTCACAGAGCAACTACACCATTACAGAACACGGAGAAAGAAATAGAAAAAATTGTTGATACCCATAAGTATTAATAAACAACAAACACAATATTAATATCTATTTCTCTCACCCACCTGATACTGATAAAAAAATGTTGAGTAAACTATTTTAAAGTAAAACAATTACATGACTTTCAAAAAAAAAATCAAAACTGAAAGCATACTATTTTTAAGGCACCAAGAAGGACGCTATTTTTTTCAGTGGTAAAACCCTAATTCTTTCCCTTTTTTTCCTTTTTCCCTTTCTTTCCAACTTTGAAATGGCCCTCCCACCAAATAACTGAATCTGCCCTTTGTTAACGGAAGAGATAAACATAAACGTTTTAAGGACCCAAGTGATACAAATTAGAAAGGTTGGAAATTTAATTACTATAAAATTAACTTTTGAGACCGTAGTGTTACAAAAATAAGTACTGGACCTAAAAAAAACTCTAAATAATAATAATAATCATAATAATAATAATAATAAACGGCACAAATAAACCCATAGGGACAAAACAACCTTCCCCACATTAGCCTTCCCTTACTATAATTATACATGGTATTGACCATTTAATCTCTCTCACACCACAAATTCGGGCGGAAGATTCTTTGTTTTTTGGTAATGATTCGGGTTGATTATTTTAAATTAATGACCACCAACTACTCAAAACATGGAACAGTTTGACTTGATTGATATTGGTGATACACAATACAATATACTCGGAAGATTAAAAATATATATACATCTGCAAAGGGATAACTTGAAAAATACCCAGTTTTAGAATTAGTTAACTAAAAATAGCCACTAATAACATTTAATTGAATGTTACCCACTTTTTTAAGCACATTTCTCATATTACCCTTAAAACACTATTAGAAGTCCAATATAAAAATCTTAATCTTTGTCTCTATGAATTTTAACGTAGAAGAGTTTATAGTTATGTGAAAAAAAGAACCATGTATTTTGGGTATAATGGGTAGAGTCATTAATATTTTGAGTATTAATCTAAGAGTTTTAAAATGAGGGTAAAAATTAAAAAAATTAACTTAAAATAGGTACTAGGTGTAATTTTCACATCTTTTCTGCAAAAGCACAAGGCTTGTGACCTGTTATTTCGTCTAATTTATTCATATAATTTTGTAACTACCACAACAACAAAAAAACGAAATTAAAATGAGAAAAAATTAGAAGAAAAATATATGGAATCAAAGCCCTTGCTTCACCGTCCCCTTACACTTGGCAAGATTTCTTTCTCCTAATAAATCCATACACAGGATTGATTGACAAATGCCATGACAATTAAATACACATGCACATAATTACTAATATATAATAAATATATATATAGAAAATTATTTGGTTATCCCTGAGACTAATGGTACATTTTATTGTGTTTTTTTTTAACATAATTTGATAGTTATAATTATAATATTTTATATAACAATGTATATTATAATTATAACAAGCATCTTATTAATTCTTAAGAAAATTTTAATAATTTATTGAGTAGATAATTAGATTTAAATAGTTTGTTGCACGCATATTTAATTTTTTTTTATAAATACATGAAACACACTATTTAAACTCTAATTACAACATTATAAATTATTTAAAAATTTTCAAAAATACTAGCTAAATATATATATATATATATTGTATATGTGTGCGAGAAATGTGATGATGAGATCATGGGGTCTGAATACGAGGCATCTCTAATTGTGGTTGTGGGGAAGTGGACCTATTCTGCATCTGTGCCTCTTGTTTTTCAAGTTTTTTGCTTTGTTTGATTTCACCATAAAAATATGAAACGAAACCCCACAAGGAAAGTGCGAGTGCCACACCTTTCTCGGCTTGGAAATTTTCTTTGTAGAAAATAACAGCTAATATCTCCGTCACCGGAAGAAGAACCGCAATTACTATTCCAGACAGTAACGACGAGGCACAGAATATTAGTCCTATGGCTCCCAAGAAAAACCCTTGCCAAATTATCGCACTCCATGCAAGCACCACGTAATACATTGTTTCTCCTAGATCAAATTTTCTAGCTTCTTTAGGAATAGCCTGAAATAATATACATGTAATTAAATTATTAATTATTTATTACCTTAGAGCATATGCAACCCAACTGCATTACGGCATTTATATGCCGTATAATGGTATTTCAGTCTCCAACCCAACTGCAATCTCTCCTCTATTTAGCCGTGGATGAACAGTGCCACGGCATATATATATTTTTTTTTATAAAGATAAATATATTATATATATATTTATATATATAAACATATGAGTATTATTTGGGTCTATACTTTATGTTGGGTTTTTTAAATTATAAATACACATATAATTTAATTTTTTAAATAAAATTTCAAATATTTCATAATTAATTTTTTATATAATTTATTTTAATTTGTGTGAAAATTCTTACTCTACACTATAAGAAAATAAAATTAACATTGAAATTGATTAAATATACAAAAGATAATTAATAATGATATTTTTATTTAATTGATTAATTAAATAAATAAACTATAAAATAATATAATAATAAAAAGAATATTTTATTTTATTAAAAAATAATATAATAATAAATAATATATTTTTTGGTGTAACTTTTGGTGTTGTGGTTGGAATGGAAAAAAAATATGGTGCTAAGATTCTTTAATTTTGGTGTTGGTGCAACACCATAATAAGGTAATGGGTTAGAGATGCCCTTAATATTTCTTCAACACCATTTTCTCAATAAAATATATATCGAGGACAGTTTATAACAATAATAAAAATATATTTTTATCCCTTTTCTTTTTCTGTCTAGACAAAGTAAGGGTAGCTAGGAAGGAGGATAGGGTAGGTAGGTTATTATAATATATATATATATATATTTATATAATTATATGGAATGGGAGCGATTTATAATTCTTCATCGCACATACTGGTTTTCTACTTAATAATAGAAAAAGGAATAAAAATATTGTTTGTATAGATATGTAGCAATACCATTGTTATTATCGAATTATAATAGTTAAGAAGGAAAAAGGCAATAATTTAACAACTTTTTTGGCCAGGTCAAACAAAAATCATAATAACAATAATAATCTTTCTAAAATTAGTCATTTTTTTGTTGTAAAAAATCTTTGAAACTTGAGCAAAAGCACAAATAATTTTTTTAAAAAAAATTATTGTGTTTATATAAAATAAAAATCAGTATACTCCTGATTTTCTTTTTGTATAATCAAATATATAGGTGTGCTGCAGGATAAGGATAGAGAGACAGTGTAGTTATTATGGAGATCTCCGAAGTCTTGATAAAATCAAGTATTAATTTAACTTTTTGTTTGGCTCCTAATTATATTTGTCAATTGTTAAAATTTATGAGTGCAGCGACCTTGTTGGACCGGCAGTTGTAGTAACTGCGTATATTTTATAATTTTATTTCAAGAAAAAAAATTATATATTTAAACTATCTAATAATAAATATACATAAACAAAAAATAAAAATAAGCACTGATCATGATCAGTTAATAATAAATAAATAAATAAATAAAGGAGATTAATAAACCAACCAAATACCTTGAAATCTCTGCCAATAAGCATGCCGACGGTGCAAAAAGCAGTGGCGAAAAAACACATGACCAACTGAATCTCCAACACCAATGAGTATGTAATCCTCTGCTTCGACTTCTTGTACATCAACTCTATGAGCGGCAATATGAAGCCGTACAGCACCGCCGCCGCCACCGTCATCAGAAACCCCAACACGTAAGCCTTCTCCGACTCCCCCTTGGGCCGGTCACCGCTCGTGTGGAGCGCCAGCACGGCCCCACCGATCGTCAGCAAAACGACCGCGTTTACCGAATACGGCGTGAACTTCTGCTTCACCAGAAGGTAAGCGAATCCAGCTGTGAAAGCCAGCTGCGATGCGATTATAAGAGAGGAAGTCGAGACCGGGAGCCGAGCCACGCCATAGGCGTACAGGTAGTCGTCGAAGCCGGTGATCAAGCCGACCACGGCTGAACCCATGAACAAAGACGGCTTCATCTGGATGATCTTGTTGGATGGACTGCCACGGCGCCGGCGATGGTAGTAGGCGGCGGCTAACGGGAAAATGATTATGGGCCAGCCACCTGTCTCGAGCCAGCTGGAGAGCCAGACTCGTTTCCCGCCGTGGAGGAAGTAGAGCCGCATGATTAGTGGCCCCCCACAGTTTCCGATCGTTAATAATATGCAGTTGATTATAAGAAGGATCCTTCTTTGTTTGGTTTTTTTGCTCTGATCTTCCTCCATTTCTATGGAGTTTGATTTTGGACTTGAAGTTTGCTCCATTTTTGAGGACTGTTGTAAGTGTGGGGACTTCTTTATAATAACGAAGAAACTCCACCCACAAGTTGATAAATATACAGCCTTCATTTTTACTTTTTTTTTAGATAATATTACAAAATCTTTCCAAAAGTATTCAATACTCTACTAGAAACATAGTTATTATAAAAAAAAAATACTTTTATGGTTTTAAAAAAATGTTGGAAAGACCTCAACTTTAATTTTTTTAATTTTTTTTAGAAATTATAGTAAATGACCCAAAATAATGACACGAAGAAGTTAATGTTCTCATTTTTATAATTGTAGAGAAATTGCTATTTTATATTGTTGATTAACTAAGTTATCATTTTGCACCAAGTTCCAAGTAAATATTATGGTTTACCTAATGCTAAAGAGGTTAAAAAAAGGAAGGGTAAATGTGGAATTTCGCTATACTAATTTGTTATATTTGACTATTTATTGATTTTTTTTAAAACTGAGACATTTATCTAAATAATAGTTGTTTTGAAAGTTATTTTGCTCGTTTCCCTCTTTTTTTTTTTTTTTTTTCTGAACGGCACCTATTATAAAAGCCCTTTGAAAATCTATGTGAAAAAACATAGGCATGTTTGTCATTTTAATTTGTTTTCTTTTCAAAGTTGCATTTTAGAAATATGAATAAAAAAATCATTTTTGTTGTTTGGTGAAATAAGAGGTGTGTCCATAATATTTTCTAAAAATAATTTTTTTAATTTTTTTTAAAAATTAATAATATACTTAGAAAGAGAAAATGTTGTGAATGTCCATAATAAATAATGAGAGAAAATAATCAAAAGAAATAGATTTTTTTGGGGGAATTTACTCATTTGGTACTTGTGTTTTTATAAAGTATCGTTTTGGTACACTCTGTTTTCAATAATGCTCATATGGTACCTTGTATTTTAAAATCATACATATTTGGTACCCTAGACTTGGATTTGATAGATAAAATTTTGTCAATATGATCAAACTGCCATCAGTTATATGTAAATAAGTAATTAAATATAAATTTGGAACTCATATAATTTAGAGCATTTTGATTAAATTTGCAAAATTTTATTAATTAAATTTGAGTTTAAGGTATCAAATATGTACGATTTTATAATTCAGGATACAAAATATGTACGATTTCAAAATACAGGATACCAAATGAGCATTATTGTAAACACAGGGTACCAAAATGATACTTTGCAAAAACACAGGGTACCAAATAGTTACCTACCTTTTTTTTTAGAAAATGAGACTATTATGCAAGAATATGAGAAAGAAAGAAAGTGATAATACAACATTGAGATAATAAAAGAGAAAATGAAGAAAGAAAGTAATGTGAGAGAAAATGAAGAGATAAAGTAATGTCAGTGAAAACGAGAAGAGAGAAAGTAATGTGAAAGAATATGATGAGAGAGGAAGTAATGTGAGAGAAAGTAATTATAGAGGAAAATAATAAGAGATAAAGTGATCATGTGAGAGAAAATGATGAGAGAAAGTGATGTGAAAGAACATAATGAGAGATAATACCCCCCCAGACCCCTCTCTCTTCTTCACTAGACACCTCTATTCTCTCTCTCTCTTTCTCCTCAGAGTTTCCTCACGCCAGCGTCGCATCCCCTCCGTCTGCTCTAGTAAGTTTTATTTTTTCTCTAGTTTTTCTAGTTCTATCCTCTCTCTCTCTCCTTCTTTGATTCTCTATCTCTCTCATACACACATAGATCTCGCAGTCACTGCCTTATGCCGCCTTCACTCTCTCCCACCGACTCTCATTACAAGAAAAAAGTCTTTTAGCGGCGACAAATGTTTGCCATTAATAATGTGGTTATTAGCGACAATTAGGATTTGTCGCCACTGATCATTGTCGTGATTTAAAATTTAATTTAAGATATTATCAGCAGCAACATAGTCATCGCTACTTGCAGATAGGTTGTCGCTGATAGTTGTAGCAAATAAAAATTTTAATTTGAAAAATTATTAGCGGTGACGTGATGCCGCTAATGGTGGTTCAAAATTTTTTGTGGGAAACCTTGGTGGTTAAATTTTCGATGCCACTATTAGCGACGATGACATCGCCGCTAAAAATTTTCTCGGTATTAATAATTGTTATAGAAACAGTGTCATTTTCTATTAGCGGTGAATTTTTGCAGCGACAGGTATCGCCGTTAAAAGTAACCTCAATATACCAGACGAACCATCGTCTTCCTCTTCATCCTTCCTCATTTGAACGAAATCAGAACCTCTCTATAACGTCTCAAATTCTCTAATAAGATTTATTGTCTTGATTTGGGGGTCAGGTGTAACGCCCTAAACTCCAGGGACCGTTACAGTGTGCCTTTTAAACAGTGATAAACTCGCTAATCGAGTCATTTGACCACAATCGTGTAACTAAGTATGATTAGCGGTTTAGGATTAAAAATTTTGGTTAAGTTATAACGTTTCACTAAAACGTTTATTGTATACATTGGGATCCCAAAAATATAATTTAAAGGTTCATTACAAGAAAATATTTACAACCAGCCGATCTAAGCGGCAAAATAAGGTTTAACCCTAGTTCCTCTTTAAACCCTCGGGCGTGGTGGTCGAGCAGCCGCATATGTACACATCGTCACCAAAGCTCTCCAATTCAAGGATGGACTAGCTTTCTTTTGCCTTTACCTGCACCACATAGTATCCGTGAGCTGAAGCCCAGCAAGAAAACTCAATATGCTCACGATCAGTATTATCGTGTCATAAAATCATAAAGTGCATGTCTAGTAATAACAACCTTAATCATGCATGCAAATAAGTTCAGATAATGATGGGGTATCCAGGATAAGGAATTCCTGCCCTCCTGATTGGATGACTGTCAAGTCAATCCTAATCAGATGGGTGATTTAACACTAGTGAATATAACATCAAACGATGATCATAATAATCATCCAGGGCTTTTAGCCCTAAGTAGAGGAGTGACAGTTGTAAAAGTCAGTCAGGTGGGTTCCATTCCCTTTACAAATAAGTGATCACATCACTAGCTTAAACAGAATAAGTGATTGATAAGCAAATCACCAATGCAAACTAATCAAGTGACCATAGAGTCACTATTGTGGGTTCCGTTCCCTTAGCCATGTGACAATAGAGTCACTTGGGCCTTTTGGCCCTGGCTCTGAGTAACTAGTTATAGAACTAGGCAAGAGGGAATGACCATAGGGTCACAACTGTGGGTACTACTCCCTTGGCCATGTGACGATAGGGTTACCCGGGCCTTTGGCCCCGGCTCTAAGTAATTAGTCATAGAACTAGGCAAGCGCTTTTAGTTTTCATCGAACTTAGGGTTGGTCCAGCATTAATGCTCATAACGAGTCATTCAATGCAGATGTCGATTAGATCTAATCTTTCATCGGCTCTACGTTCATGACGCCTATGCCGCTCCTGACTCTTAGGTCAGTAACACATGACCAGTGCTCAGTACCGTTGATGAACTTGACTAGTAAGTCACAGCTTCACAGACGGATCTGACACCATTGTCGATTCTGACTAGTAAGTCAGTGCCATTCACAAGTAAGCAAGATTTGCTAAGCATTTAATATGCAATCCATGTCCACATTTAAACTCTCAACATGCCTCAATATTCACCATGCATGTCACATACGGGGTGCAATTTTCTTACCTCTGATTCAAGCAAGAAACAGTAAAAGAACGACCCTTGAGAAGATCGACCTTTTGATTCCTTAACGGTCACCTAGTCATAACCAATTACAACTTCCATTAATGAAAATCAACAATAATAGGGTCTTGACCTAAACCTCACTCCCGGGACCCCAAATTGTACCCAAACGGTGAGTAGATTCGATCCCAAGCCAAAAAACCTTAAAAACGCCCAAAACAGAAATCTAATGGAACAGGGTAACGCCACAGCGCTATACTTAGACCCAAAGCCTCATGAGTAGCATTGTAGCGCACCCTAGTGGGCGCTATAACGCTACACCCAGCCAGAAAGTGCCCTGAAACTTTCCCCTTTGACTCCTCCATTTCCAACCTGAACCAATAGCTTACCAACTTCATTTTAAGTCCCAAATGAACCCAAAAACCATCTATACATGTCCTAGGTTTCACAACCTAAGAAACCCTTGCCAAAAAATCCAATTGAAACTCAACTTTCAAACCAAAATCCCAACTAAAACTCAATGAGAAAACAGAACAAGAACTACGGTTTTAATGGCTAAAAACTCACCTCAATCTCAGCTTAGCATCCTCTTCAATGGTAGAACACAACCCTAGATTATCAAAGCTTGGTTCCTCAAAAGAAGCTTCAAAAATCAAAGAGAAAATGGAAGAAGAAGATGATCGGGAGAGGAAGATGAAGCTATGCTCTATTTTGGTTACTTCCACAAACATCTAATGGTTAATATATATCCTTTTAGGGTGAAAAGATTAAAATACCCCTAGATCATTTCAAATCCTCTTAAGGCCACCAAGGGCAAAACTGTCTTTTCCCACATATTTCGTTAATTAAAATTAACACCCTCCAATTCCCGCTATTCTAAAAAATTCTCAAATGCCAATAAATCATATCCCATTACCCTTTAATTCCTGGTAATGTTCTAATCACCTCGAGCCCCGAACTTAATCTCGTTATGGCTAGACCGAAAACTTACATTCCATGATCATCTCATGCCGAATGACTCGAACCATTCCACATACAATGTGGTATTATTTATAACTCACCCACAAGCATGAAAATACACAATCACGCCATCAACGAGTGAAATTACCAAAATGCCCTTCTAATTAAAAATGAACCCATATGCATGCATTTATCATCATATTATAATATAATTCACATAAATATGCATATAATCATTTAATAACATAATAAATCAATTATGGTCCTCCCAACCTCCTAATCAAGGTCCTAAACCTTATTGGGGATTTTGGGGCATTACATCAGGAGGGCAATAATTGGATTATTTATGTGTATGCGATATTACATGCATTTTTATGATTATATACATGATTATATGAATTATGTGAGTTATATTATGATATGACTAGTGTTGCATGTTTAGGTGTATTAAGCATGCGTGTGGGCCCGTTTCTTAATAGAGTTGTATTTTCGTAATTTTGACCCATTGATGGTATATTTGTAAATATATGTGGTTTATGATTGAGACCTGATGGACCCAAAACGGGTATGTTTTAAAAATTTATAACTCGCAAGCGCATGAATCGTATATGAAGTATAGTGTTCGTGTAAGCACGAGATCGAACCCAAAGAAGTTGTCTAAAATAAAAAAGAAAACTATTTTAAAACAAAATTAATAAATTATAACCTAGCTCCAAAGATTGATGAGATTTAATGTCACGAACATAAAAATAAAAGATTTAAAATAAAGCTATTTAAGAGAATAAAAATAAATCAATTATGATTTGAAAATAAATGTTAAAAGGAAAGATTATTAAGATACTAAAATCTACAAAATATAAGTTTAATAATACTTATTAGTATATTGATTCCCAAGTTTTAGTGATAGTTAAAATAAGTCAAACTATCATTTTCCAAATAGATTTATACTTTTAAGAACAAATTATTTCTAAAAAAATAGGATTTTTCTTCACTTTTAAAAAAAGTATAATTTCAAAGTATTTAATGTGAATCAACCTAATGAAACAAAAAAAAAATCAAATAACATTATTTATAAGGCCAAACATAATATTTTTGTTCTAAGCATTGGATGTGTACAATTTAATGACATCTTACACAAAGAATATTATGTTTTGCAAAATGAAGAACAAAGTGCAATATTATCTAACAATCCAAAATATGAGATATTAAAGATGAAAGACATATATGAAGAAGAAAAATCCATAAACTTTATTGCATTACAAGGGAAATCAACATACACTACAAGAAAAAGGCTCTACAGCGACGACATCTATTGCGACGACTCTAACGTCGTCGCTGTATGTAGGCAAAATCCACGAAAAATTATTTTCTCTTAATTTATTAAAAAATAAGCTACAGCGACGACATGTCGTCGATGTAGGGTCGTCAACAACACACAATCTGTCCTCCAAAATTCCTGATACGCTACAGCGACAACTAGTCGTTGTTGTAGGGTTCCAGGAATTTAGAGGGAACAAGAGGCGGTAACTGACTATACAACGATGACATGTCATGCTGTAGGGTATTCGTAGGAAAAAAAGAGGGAAATATGTTTGTCTACAGCGACGACATGCCGTCGCTGTAGGATGCTCAGGGAACTCAACCGTCCAGAGTTGGTTGCCTATTTTGCACACCCTATAGCGACGACATGTCGTCGTTGTAGAGTCCTATATAATCCATTGATCAGTTATTTTGTACTCTACAGCGACGACATTTCGTCGCTATAGGGTCAAAATAAAACGTGGGAACATGAACCGCCAAAAAATTTAAGTCAAATTTCACTGACTACAGCGACGACATGTCATCGCTGTAGAGTGAACGCGTAGCACACGAGGGGATTCGTGTACTATTCACTATCCTACAACGACAACATGCCGTCACTATAGCGTCTCACCATTTGAGTAAAATAGTGCGTTTGATATCAGCGACGACGTGTCGTCGCTATATGTCACAGTGATATAACCCCCCAGACAGAGCCTTCTTCCTCATTCTGCTCTATTTTCTTAAAAAAAAAAAACTGAGGCTTCTCTTGTTTTCTTCCCCTCCCAGCGCCGCCCAACGTTGCCCAACCCCGTTTTGGCCAATTTCTCCCATGTTTTGGTAGTCTAAACCCATTATCTTGCTATTATATCCCTTAATATGTATTTTTTTTCTTAATATATGTGTGTAAACTATGTATTTGGTGGAAATGAGTTTTGACATTTTTTGTTTTGTTTTCTTTTTCAGATTTGGATATTGGATCATCATCCCGAGCCTTTGTCTTTGGATAATCCCCTATCCCAAGCCTTGGGTAATTTTTTTTTAAATATTTTGTGATTGATTAATGGTTAAATTATTTTTTTAATCGTGTAATTGGTTATTTTAGGTAGTGTTGAATTTTGTTTTTCATTTTAGGAATTTGTATTGTTATTTTAATTAAATTTGTGATTTTTAATTTTGTTTTATGTTAATTTTATTTAATTATATGTTATGTAATAAAAAAAATGTATAATAGGTTAAATATATGTATATAAATGTGGATATGTTTATATGTATATAAATGTGAATGTGAAATATATTTTTAAATTGTGTGGTAGGTTAGATTAATATGATTAGATGTTTATTATAATTTTTTGTTTTCAATTAAATATTAGATGTTATAAAAAATGCATATGATAGGTTTAGATATTAGATGATATAATTTTATTTATTAATATATGTATGTTTATTTTTTAATTGTATATGAATGTATGTATAAAAAATGTGAATATGTTTTTATGATTTAATGTGGATGTGAATATTAGAATTTAAATAATAATTAGATTATTATGCTAAATAAATATAATTAAATATTTATAATATGATTTATGTTGTTGATATGAGATATAAATCTTTAAAATTAATTATATGTATGTTTTGGGACTGGTTTTGTAGTTTTTATGCAGGTTTTAAATTTTGAGATAGGTTAGATTATAGCCGTTATGCTGCCAAGATTTTAGTAGTTTTAGAAATATTAAATATTACAATTTAATTTTTAATTAATTTTAAAACAATTAATTAAAAATAAAAAGTACAAATTTTAACAATGTAATTTTAAAACTAGTGTTATTAGAATTTTTATGATTGTAAATTTTAAATCAATTAATTAAAAAATTATAAAGTGTAAATTAAAATAATAATATTAAATAGAAAATTATAAATATATAATTAAAAATAAAAAGTACAAATTTTAACAATGTAATTATAAAATTAGTTTTATGATTGTAAATTTTAAATCAATTAATTAAAAAATTATAAAGTGTAAATCAAAATAATAATATTATATAGAAAATTATAAATATATTATTAAAAATAAAAAGTGCAAATTTTAACAATGTAATTTTAAAATTAGTGTGATTAGAATTTTTATGATTGTAAATTTTAAATTAATTAATTAAAAAATTATAAAGCGTAAATTAAAATAATAATATTAAATAGTAAATTAATAAATATATAATTAAAAAAAAGAAATAAAATTTTTAACAAAGTAATTTTAAAATTTGATAATATATTCATAAAATTTACTAATGTATTCATAAAATTCAATAAGATATCATAAGTTAATTGAAACAATTAGTGCTTTGGTGATAAAAAATTTATTACCAAGTAAATGTAGTTTTTTTTTTATGATTATCACATTGTGATAATTTATTTTCCACTTGAATCAGTTATGACGATTGACAAGAGTTGGATAACTAATAGACGACGTAACTCTGATGAGTTTTGGAATGGTGTTCAAGCATTTGTACAAATGACCAAGAATCATGTGAATGCTTCGTGAGAAGTCAGATGCCCATGTGTTCAGTGTGTCAATATGATGAAATAGAAATTGGATGTGGTGGAGGCTCACATACACAGATATGGGTTTCTGCAGTGATACGTGAAGTGGACCTTCCACGGTGAAGTTGATATGCCTCTAGTAGTGGACGACGGGGCTCCAGTGACTAATGAGATGATTGACATCATCAATGATGTTATTGGTGAACAAGACACTAACGAAGAAGGCGTAAATGAAGGAATTTCAGATGGTGGTGGAAATAGTGCGGAGAATCAATTTGATGATATGTTTCAAGAGGTCGAAGTTCAGTTATACCCTGTGTTGACCACGTTTTTGGCCAACGACGTGTAGATATCAAAATGACAAAAACCTTCAAGAGAAATAAATGACACAGACAATTTTTATAGTGGTTCAGCCTCAATGTGTTGGTAATAGCCTAATCCACTTAGAGTTATGATTATAGATCTACACTCAAGATCAGATGAACCTGAGTCAACTGAGTTTCTTCAGTGCAGATTACAAGAATACAAGAGTTCTCTCAAGATACAATTACTCTCTCTAGAAAATCTGAATCTGAATCCTTTTATGATGCCATGAGCCTTGTATTTATAGGCTGAGGATCGTACATATGATGTCCACCATAATCGGGATATTTTGTTATTCTCACTATATTTAATTCACAATAATATTCAAAATATAACGATACACTATATGTATGGGGTAAACTGAGAGATTCCCGTGCAAGCCAAGACCGATTCTTGTTGAAGCCGTTTCTGGGTTCTTTTACGTAGCCTTGCTCCGTCTAATCGATCCATATCACATTCAGGCTGGTCTGCCAAACCTTCACTGGTCGGACAAACACCTTATTGGGCAGACATGCACTTGACTGGGCAGACATGCACCTGACTGGACTTGACTGGGCAGACATGCACTTGACTGGGCAGACATGCACTTGACTGGTCGGACATGGTCATGACTGGTCGGACATGGTCATGACTGGTCGGCCAAGGTCATGCCTGGGTGGTCATGACACTTGCCTGGCTAGTCAAAATTCCTCACTGGTCTACCGGGTCATTCCTAAGCCAGATCACCCAACCATTCCTTTTCATTTGTCATTTCTATTGCCACGTCATCAATTTCATATTTTGGGGATAACATTTGCCCCCCAAGTTTATTATATGATGCTCTCACATAATAAACTTTTTTCTCCACAGTTGACGGCATAATAAAAAATAAATTCAACTGTTCATTTTCCCGCCCATGCAACAGACCACGACTCCATAGCAGACCACGATCACTGCAATTAACTGCTCACAGTCGTGGAGAGAAAAAATATCCAAGGAATTCCAAGGGTCCAAAAATAAGTGGCAATTCCCACTTTTTTCCTTTAAATAGACTCATACATGCCCACACTCCCACAAACACAAGAGAGCAAAAAAGCAAGAACTTCTCTCATCTTCTCTTATTCCTCTCTTTGGCCGAAAGTTTAAGGATCTTCAAGGAGGATCTCTTATTTCTTCAAGCTTTGTTCAAGCAAATCCAAGGGCTCTTCAAGATTGGGTAAGTCCTTCTCCTTCATCTTCACCTGTATTGTTGTTTTTTTTTTCAAAATTTCAAGAAAAATGGGTGTGTTGGCCAAAACCCTATTGGAAATTTTCCCCTTGAGTCTATGTATGAATCTTTGAAATGCAATGCATTTTGTGGCTGTTTTGATGTTGTTTAGGTTATGGGTAACTCAATTTTATCTTCAATTTCATAGAAATTTAAAGAAAAATGAGTTTTTCAACCTAAATCACATATATGGTTTTATGGGCAATGGATGATATGAATATGGTCTCTAGAACATTTGAAACCTTACAAATTCCCCATTTTGATCTTGTGGTTATGTGTTTTGGATGAGAAATTGTGTTTATGTCCTAGGGATTTAGGGTCTTTGTTTTTCGGCATAGGTTTAGGGTTGAGGTTTGGGGTATGGCCGATTGGCCACTACTCTTTGTATTTTGAAAGCTTTAGTCCGATCGGATGCTTAGCATTGGGCTCGGACTAGGGACTCACTGCTCGGACTAGGTCCCTCGGCACTCTTCGGACATGCACACTTTGGACACGATGGTCTCCTCTGACACAGGTGTCCGCTCAGACATCACACGCTGCTCCTCGAACCCAGACGCAGCCCCTCGGACCAGGAGTCCGCTCGGACATCAGACGCTGCTCCTCGGACCCAGACGTAGCCCCTCGGACCAGGCGTCCGCTCGGACATCAGACGCTGCTCCTCGGACCCAGACGTAGCCCCTCGGACCAGGTGTCCGTTCAGACACCACTCGCTTCTCCTTGGACCCAGACGCAGCCCCTCGGACCAGGTGTCCGCTCGGACACTACACGCTGCTCCTCGGACAGCTGCCCAGACGCAACCCCTCGAACCAGGCGTGATGCTCAGACGCTCGTTGGCTCCTCGGACAGCAGCTTAGGCACACACACACGGACACTAAGCAACCCACTCGGACATAGGCACACACAGCACCAAATTTTTTTGCCTATCACCATAATTTTTCATTCATGCTCATTCTAGGGACCTTAAGCACTTTTAGGCACAAAAATTATTTTTTCCTCACGCATGCTATAATTTTACTACTTAGATAAATTTTTTCTAAGTAGAAAAATAAACATTGCTCTGTTGAACTGATTGATTTATGTTTGTATGGTTACTCACCTCCCCATTTTTATTTTTTGTAGATGAATCGCTTTGACTATAGGGGAGGTGACAACCACACAAACTCTGACACATCCATCCCGCAATCGAGTGACACTCCTCAAAGAACCGACTCCTCGTCAAAGTCTCCTAACAGTCGCAGTCCTGAGGACCGCCTCCGCCATTTTAAGAAAATCCTCCCCTGGTCAGCTTTATATTTTCTTCACGAAGAGCAGTTCCTCCATCAACAGGCTGAACAATCAATAATGAGGGTAAAGAAGTCTAACAGACTCCCGCAAGACCAGGATCCTCAAGTAGCCCGCAGAGCGGTACAAAAAGTGGTGGAACGTAGTGAGGTCCGAACTGCGGCTTCTTCGAGACCACCTCGCCAGACGCAAAAACCAAATAAGCCTCGGAGAAAAATTACCCAGAAATTCGCTACCGAGATCCAGCGTTTGGCTGTCCAAAAGCCAAGAAAGGAAGGCGAAGAAACACCTTCTTCGTTTACCGCCAAACCTACGAAACTTAACCCTGGGATGTTTGACAAACACATCCAAGCCTTAGGCTTGAGAGGGGTTAATGTGATATGTCCGCGCCCTCATCAGAGAGCTAACAGGCCTGGCGGACCTTACTGTGCTTGGTCTAGGCACCATGTATATGCAGGAGCTACTATTCCGCTACACCCCTTCTTCTGGTCAGTAGTGGATTATTTCAACATCTCTCCCTTTCAGATCACTCCTAACGGGATTCAGGCGTTGTTTGCCCTGTTCATCCTTTACTTCCTGCAAGGCTGGGATCTGCCTACTCCTCACGAAATTCACTACCTATTCGACTTTAGAACCAACCCGAGCCACAAGAACACATGTTTTTTCCACCTCTTTCATAGGCATAAAGGGGTTAAATACCTTTATGGCATTGCTCACAAGTCGAATCCTGGGAAATACTATACAGAGTATTTTCTCACTTTGGACATCAAAGCCAACAACCTGGCTTTTACGCATGCGGGTCCATTTCACCAACCCTTGCCTACAAAAGAAATGTTTGACCAAGCAGAGGAGTTGGCCAATATGTGCATCGAGGAGAAGGATGTGAAAGAGTTGGTTACTATAGATAATCTTCAGATGGTGAGCCTGCTACCAAGTAACCAGAACATCACAGTAGAGAGCACTACCGAGGAAGCTAATGCAACTGATCAGTCCAACGCTGATACTGAGGTAGTGACCAATCAGTTCTCTCCTGGACCGTCTCCCCACTCTCGCAGACTAGGTGATCTCATCATTAGGGAGCCTCAGCCAGAGGACCAGCGCAGGCCTGCTATTCCCACACAGCCTGGGAAGGGAAAGGCCATCCAGCTTGAGAGGGACTTAAGCTTAGACGACGAGGATGACTTCCTCGACCAAATTCTAAACTCAGGTCTAGTAGTCATAGTGAGATGTTTGATAACTTGGTTATATGGGATTTATAGAGCTGTCTGGTAGTAGTAATTTAACGCCCCTCTTTCCCCAAAGAGGAAATCCGGGGAAGGAAGTGGCTTCACCCCTCCAAGAAAAGTCCCAAGGACCACTCCGCCCAGCCAAGGGAGACAACCCGATGAGTCGACCGCAATCCCACAGCTGACTCCTTCCTCGCTTCCTCCCTTTGCGAGCCTAACTCCTACTCGCTTGACTGGCTCGAGTGAGGTCCTTCGCACCGCTGGTGGCCTCGGGAAGGAACTGCTTGACCAGACTCTCCATGATACTTCAATGCTTCAAAGCTTTGAATCCTTTCCTCGGCTTAGCGTTGAAGTCGTCTTACGAAGAGGGCTTGCGCAGTTGATGAATGTAAGTGTTTTATCTTAAGACAGTTTGTTATTAATATTTTTACTTGTAATAACTTCCTGTTTTCCATGCAGTCGCTTGTCACCATCAATCACGCTCAGCTCCGAGCAGTTGACTATAAGGAGTTGATCAAGGTCCTAAATGATCAACTAGTGGATGCCCAAGCTAGAGTGGAGACTCTAACTGCTTCGGAGAAAGACCTCAAATCTAAGCTGGAGCAGGTAAAGGGGACCGTGGCTGAGCGGGATGAGTCTCTTAGGAGACTGTCTGATGAGAATCAAAAACAAATTCAAACCAACAAGTCACTGACCGATCAGCTGGAGAAACTGACTTGTGAGAATGAGGAGCTAAGGCGGGAGAAAGAAGCCGATCTTGCTCGCTACGAGGAAATATGCTTCAACTGCTTTTACCAGGTGTGGAAGTGGAACAAGCCTCTCAACCTCGACTTTCTCACAGAGGAGCTTGCGAAATGTGAGGCAAAGGCTGCCGAGGAAGCAGCTAATCCTGTCGGCACTACATCTGTTTCCCCCACGATGTCATTCCGACCGGAAGAAGCACCTGATGCTGAGGAAGGGGTTGATCAACCTACCATAGCCGACCAGCGACCAGAGAGGCCTCCATTCGAACAGTTTGACTAGTAGACTTTTATTTTCCATTTGCTATGTACTTTTTCTCGTATGGCCGAGCTGTGCACACTTTACTTTTATAGACTTGATTATTTAAAAGTTTTATTACATAGATGCCTTATAATTTCATGTGAGTACTTAGTTTTCTAACTTAGAAATTACAGACATTTCATAAGTCCATACTAGGCATACTTTCTCACTCTCTTATTGCTCTAACATTTTATGAGCATAATTTTTATTGTCACACGAATATCTGCTTCTAACTTAAAATTTTGAAAAAACTCCAAGTTAATTAAGCTTTGTAAAACAAGTTAGCTTAACGACCCTTTCGACTTCAAAAACTTACAAGTCAGCCTGAAAACAAATATCTTTGCTCGTGTTCTTATTGCCTGTGTTGAAGTGTATGCCAGTATACCCTATCTGCCCCCCAAGTGATTGAGGGTTGAAAAATCCTTGATCACTTGCTACTTGACCGAATTTGTCCAAACAGTTATTACTCGTGAAACACATTGAATATACAAAAGATATTTGAGCAGTTAACCACTGCAAAAACATGCAACTATTTAAACGTGGGTATTCATCTGATGGATACCGACCAGTTGAACACTTCCCGGTATTTCTTTTAGAAACCATTTTTTGTTTTAAGTTGTAATGACAGTTGAACACTATCAAAGCAAGAATAATCAACACATATCCAAAATTTGTAGCAAGATTCGACCGCACTGCGCGTGATCTCTTTTATTACTCGTAAAAAAAAGGACGAAACGTGTCTAATTACGAGTCTCAAACAAAATAACATTGTTCAAAATAATATGACTGGTTAGCAAATAGCCAGTTCACAAACAAACTTAAATAACAAGTTAAACACTTGATACAAAGCTACTACTCTGTAAGCAGTATTTATTGATAATATTTCCTCAAGTGCTCGCCATTCCAATAGTTCCTGATCAGCTCTCCATTTAATCGAGCAAGTTTGTAGGTACCGGGTGGCAAGACTTGCTCAATTTGATACGGTCCCTCCCAGTTTGGTCCTAGTACTCCAGCTGCCGGGTCTCTGATGAACACCTTCCTGAGGACCAAATCTCCGACCTGGAACTTTCGATCTCTGACTTTGGAATTAAAATATCGGGACACCTTTTGCTGATGAGCAGCAACTCTCAAGCATGCTTTTTCTGGTCTCTCCTCAAGGAAATCTAAAGATTCAGCTAGCAATTGGTGATTCTCCTCTTGTTCGTACATGGCTCTTCGGTGAGATGGTGGGTCTACTTCCACAGGTAACATGGCCTCATACCCATATGCCAAGGAAAAGGGGGTATGACCAGTTGCTGTCCGGGCAGTAGTCCTGTATGACCAAAGGACTTCTGGTAATTCTTCCGCCCAAGCACCCTTAGCTCGCTCTAGTCATTTTTTTAAAGTATCCTTCAAAGTTTTATTTACAGCTTCAACTTGCCCATTGGCTTGTGGATGGGCTACCGAGGAGAAACTTTTTGTGATGCCATGCCGAGTGCAGAAATTGGCAAATATGTCACTGTCGAACTGAGTGCCGTTGTCAGACACTATCTTCTTGGGTAGACCATAGCGACATATTATATTCTTAACCATAAGTTCTAACACTTTCTTCGAGGTGATCGTGGCTAGTGGTTCGGCTTCAGTCCACTTGGTGAAATAATCCACAGCAACCACTACAAACTGTACTCCTCCTTTCCCTTTGGGTAATTTCCCGATCAGATCAATGCCCCCATACTACAAAAGGCCATGGGCTCTGCATTTGCTTCAAGGCATTCAGAGGCACCCTGGGTACTTTAGAAAATCTCTGGCATTTATCACACTTCTTTACGTACTCCATAGAATCTTCATTCATTGTAGGCCAGAAAAATCCTTGCCGCAAAATCGTTTTAGATAGACTCTGCCCCCCAGCATGATCTCCACAGAACCCCTCGTGCACTTCAGCTAATAAGTTTTTTGACTGGTTGGGTGCTATGCACCTGAGTAGAGGTAAAGAGTACCCTCTTCTATACAGCACCCCGTCCATCATAATGTACCCAGCAGCTTGCCTCATAATCTTCCTTGCTTCATTACGATCATCTGGGAGGGTTCCTTGCTCAAGGTAAGCAATGATGGGTATCATCCAAGTGTCAACTATTGTGATGGGCATGGCTTCTTATTCATTAATGCTCGGCTCTGCCAAGTATTCCACTGGTACTATATTCAGAGTTTCAACATCTTTTGCACTAGCTAGCTTTGCTAGAGCATCTGCGTTAGAGTTCTGCTCCCGTGGTACCAACTTAAGAGTATACTCCTCAAATTGTGCTAGTAGGTCCTTGGTCTTATTTAAGTATGCCATCATGCGCAGGCCCCTTGCCTGATATTCCCCTAAGATTTGGTAGACCACTAATTGGGAATCACTGTTCACTTCAACCGACCGGGCTTGTACATCTCTAGCCAAGCGCAAGCCTGCTAGAAGGGCTTCATACTCCACCTCATTGTTAGAAGCATTGAATCCGAATCTTAATGCGTAATGAATTCGATGCTTCTCTGGAGTGACCAATATAATTCCAGCTCCTGAATGATGCTCATTCGATGACCCATCAACAAAAAGTTGCCAAGTAGGAAGATCCTCTCTCTGCTCAGCTGTACGCTCTTGTTGATCAGGAATATCAGCAATCCCAGTGCATTCAGCAATGAAATCCACCAAAGCCTGGCCCTTAATAGCAGATCTCGGTTGGTACTTGATTTCGAATTGGCCCAACTCAACCGCCCATTTAAGTAGCCGACTAGATGACTTCGACTTCTGTAAAACTGGACGTAGGGGCTGGTCGGTAAAGACTTTAATGGTGTGCACCTGGAAGTACGGTCGCAACTTGCGAGATGCAAGTACCAAGCAATAGGCCAACTTCTCGATCACGGGGTACCTGGACTCTGCTCCTTCTAGTCTCTTGCTAACGTAGTACACCGGATGTTGTACTCTATCTTCTTCTCGTACTAGAGCAGCACTAACAGCGTGCTTTGTAACTGCTAGGTAAATTAAGAGGTCCTCCCCATCAACCGGCTTCGATAGAACAGGAGGTTGAGCCATGTGCTCCTTTATGGCTTGAAAGGCTTGTTCACATTCTTCCATCCATTCAAACTTCTTGCTTCCTCTAAGCAGATTAAAAAACAGGACACACTTGTCCGTCGATTTAGAGATGAACCTGCTTAGAGCAGCAATCCGCCCAGTCAAGCTTTGCACATCCTTAATTCTGGCCGGGGACTTCATTTCAGCGAGCGCCCTTATCTTTTCAGGATTTGCCTCTATTCCTCGGGAGTTCACAATAAACCCAAGAAATTTTCCAGAACTTACTCCAAATGAGCATTTGAGGGGATTCAACTTCATGCTGTACTTTCTCAGTACTGCAAAGCATTCCTCTAAGTCTCGTACATGTCCTTCAGCTTCCTTTGACTTTACCAACATATCGTCTATGTACACCTCCATGTTCTTGCCGATTAAATCACGGAACATACCATTCACCAGACGCTGGTAGGTGGCTCCCGCGTTCTTCAAGCCGAATGGCATGACCTTGTAGCAGTATAGCCCTATGTATGTTCGGAAACTGGTATGCTCTTCGTCGAGAGGATGCATGCTAATCTGGTTATACCCCGAATAAGCATCCATGAAGGACAATGTTTCATGACCAGAGGTTGCATCCATCAACTGGTCTATTCTGGGCAGAGGAAAACAGTCCTTTGGAAATGCTTTGTTCAGGTCGGTAAAATCCACACAAGTTCTCCACTTTCCATTGTACTTGGGCACTAACACTGGGTTTGAAACCCAGGCAGGGTAATATGCTTCCCTTATAAACCTGTTTTCCTTTAGCCGCTCTACCTCCTCTTTGAGAGCCTTTGCTCGATCTTTGTCAAGCAATCTTCTCTTCTGCTGCACTGCTGGATAGCTTTCATCCACGTTGAGCACGTGGCTAATCATAGTTGGTGAGATACCCACAATATCATTGTGAGACCAGGCGAAGACATCTTGATTCCTTCGCACAAATTCTATCAGCTGTGCTTTTATTTCTGCTTTCATCTTTTTTCCAATCTTGACTCCTTTGGTCGGATCGTTCTCATCTATTAGGACCTCCTATAACTCCTTGTACAATCCCACCTCACTTTCATAATCCCCAAAGCGAGGATCAAAGTCCCATCCCTCGCTTTGGGCAACGCCCTATTTGGTGACTTCATTACCGGATGGGGCTTGTTGTTCTCTTAAACCAAGAGTGCTTTCTTGGCCAAACTCTTCTAACATTTCTTCCTGATTGGTTACGACTGTGAAACTTTGGTCGACATCCATCTCGTCTACCTCCTCTCTCTCGGCACATACAATCATGTTGTTTTCCTTGGCCCGCTTCCTTGCTTTAGCTACCGAGGCATTATAACACTCCCTAGCCTTTCTCTGGTCTCCTCGAATGCAACCTATGCTTGCACTGGTCAGGAACTTCATAGAAAGGTGCCATATAGAGACTGCCGCATGCAAGGTTGTGAGTAGTGGTCGACCAATAACCACATTATAGGCGGACGGGCAATCGACTATCAAAAATTCTGTCATCACTGTCTCATGCTTGGGAGCATCCCCCGTTGTGACTGGCAACTTGATCGTTCCAGCTGGTGACAATCCTTCTCCAGTGAATCCATAAATGACTTGAGAGCATGGCTTCAAGTCATTGATAGATAGCTTCATCCTCTCAAAGGATGATTTATAGATGATGTTCACAGAACTCCCTGTGTCAATAAAACATCTCTTCACCTTCATATTTGCTATTTGGACTGTCACGACGAGTGGGTCATTATGAGGATATCTCACGTGTCGAGCATCATCTTCAGTGAAAGTGAGGGACTCACTTTCGTATCGTGGGTTCTTCGGAGGTCGCTCCTCTATAGCCATGACTTCGGAGGTTGATGCTGCCTCCAACTCATGACGAAGGGTGCGAGCATACCTCTCCCTTGCCTTGTTACTATCCCTAGCTAGATGTGGACCTCCACATATGGTGTCTAGAGTGAAGTCCACAGGCTCAGGTTGCAAAGGTGGGGATCGTTGCCGCTTGAACCCAGGATTGTTGTTACTTCCCTCTCCTTGGGTCTTTTTGCTCGATACTTTTTCAATTTCCCGAACCGGAGGAGAAACTCTATCTCATCCTTGAGATGATTGCATTCATTCGTGTCGTGACCATAGTCTCCATGGAAATGACAGAACTTGTTCATATCTCTCTTACTCATCTCCTTCTTGATGAGTGGGGGTTTCCGGTAAGGGACCTCCTGATGACTTGCGAGATATATCTCCGCTCGACTCGTCGAAAGAGTGGTGTAATTGGTGAACTGAGGTTCATACTTAGTTGGCTTGTCGTTTGATCCCGACTTAGCCTCTTTTCATTGCGGCGGTCAGACCCGTTATTCCCACGTTTCTTACCACCACTTTGATCATTTCCACCATTCTTGGGAGGTTCAGTCGATCTGCTCGGATTGTTCAAGCCCTTCTCTCCTTTCTCAATCGCATCATCCAATTTCATATACTTGTCCGCCCGGTCAAGAAATTGTTGCAACGTTGAAATTGGGTTGCGATGAATACTGTCCCAGGACTCCGATAGATTATGCCAGAAGAGATTGCCACCATCTTCCCTTCATCTCCAACTGCAGTAGCCCGGTTAGCTTCTCTCATGAACCTTTGTATGTAGTTCTTGAGGGATTCATCCTTCCCTTGTTTAATATCTGCTAAGTGATTGGTGTAAACTGGAGGGGTCCGAGCAGCACTGAACTGCCTGCAAAATTACTTCCTGAAACTTTCCCAAGAAGTGATAGAGTTTGGCTTAAACTTCCAATACCACTCCTGGGCAGTGTCGGACAATGTAGTGGGGAAGACTCTGCACTGATAGTCATCACTCACTCCGAGCAGCTCCATCTGGTCTTCGAATTTCCCAACATGCCTTATCGGATCTGCCTTTTCTGTATAAACTAGCAGTACCGGTGCTTTGTCCTTTGCTGGTGGCTGGGCTGCTCTAATTCGAGCACAGAACGGGCTACCACTCCTGTGGTCTACTGGATCGATCGCAGAGGGTCATTTCGACAGACCCTGAACTGCTGCTGTCAGAGCTTCAAGCTGGGCTTGGATGCCTGGGGCCACTGCTTGGGACTCATTCTCGGGACCGCCTGGTCGGGCGCTCCTATCTGGCACACCATCATCAAGTATTTCTACTTGACTGGTAGGTCGGTTCGGATCTCACCCTTCGACTGGGACGGTCCTTCTCCTATCACCAATGACGTCTCTTAGATCCTTCTGAGCGGTATGCCTCCCTAGCCGATCGAACACCGTACTCCATGTTTTTTCGGAAGGCTTGCTGTGTGCGACATGCTCCTTGCCACTGCGCTACTGGTTGGGATGCAGTGGTGGTCTTCCTGTCTGCACTGGGCAATCTTTTCATCCTCGATGGTTGTTATCATTCTTCTCCTTTGACTGGTCAGTGTGATGACTATCAGCTTCATCACGACCATGCCCATCTTTGAAGTGTGAAGTTTCTTTACCTCGAGGAGCTTTATTTTGCTCCTGCTCAGGTGGAGTTTTCTTGCTACCTGATTTATGACTTCCGGACCTAGAAGTCTTTGATCGGTGGCTCCTTGAGGGGGTTCTGGAGTTCCCCCTTTGGGTTGAGGCAGTGCCCGACCGGACCCCATCTTCTTCCCGACCAGGTGGGTTACTACCACTCCTGTTTGGCCCTCAAGAGTTTGGTCTATCAGTGTTTTTGCGACTAGCTTCTGTGGTCCTTGCTCCTGGGGTGGCTGCTCCTCGTACTGTAGCTTGGGCATTGGCCTGGGTCAGCTGCGTAGCTGCCTCCAGAGTGAGTGCAGCCTCGCGATGTCGCCTATCGGCCTCCTCTTGCTGTCGCCGGATCTCCTCACTCCTAGCATCATCTCCCGTCTTTGCTGCTCAAATGAAGCCTTCTGCCTAGCCATTTCTTCAGCGAACGCCTCCTGTTTGGCGTTGAATTATGCCATTTCCTCCTGGAAAGCTCCCATGGCCTCCTGGAGTTGTTCAACCTCTGGAGTCACGTCCTTGAGCATGACTCTAGGCTCAGTCTCATGGTCTTGAGGGCCAGGACCTTCTGATCTGGCAGGCTCTTTAGAGGAACTTGTCTTCTTGGAGGCTGCATTGGTGTTCTTACGCACCATAATGCTACAGGGATAGTCTGTCTTTCTCTTCAGGCTCTCAATGAAAGCACCAAAATGTTGATCACATTTTTGGCCAACGACGTGTAGACGTCAAAACGACAAAAACCTTCAAGAGAAATAAACGACACAGACAATTTTTATAGTGGTTCAACCCTAATGTGTTGGTAATAGCCTAATCCACTTAGAGTTATGATTATAGATCTACACTCAAGATCAGATGAACCTGAGTCAACTGAGTTTCTTCAGTGCAGATTACAAGAATACAAGAGTTCTCTCAAGATACAATTACTCTCTCTAGAAAATCAGAATTTGAATCCTTTTATGATGCCATGAGCCTTGTATTTATAGGCTCAGGATCGTATAGATGATGACCCCCATAATCGGAATATTTTGTTATTCTCACTATATTTAATTCACAATAATATTCAAAATACAACGATACACTATATTTATGGGGTAAACTGAGAGATTCCCGCGCAAGCCAAGACCGATTCTTGTTGAAGCCATTTCTGGGATCTTTTACGTAGCCCTGCTCCGTCTAATCGATCCATATCACATTCAGGTTGGTTGGCCAAACCTTCACTGGTCGGACAAACACCTTACTGGGCAGACATGCACCTGACTGGGCAGACAAGCACCTGACTGGGCAGACATGCACTTGACTGGTCGGACATGGTCATGACTGGTCGGCCAAGGTCATGCCTGGGCAGTCATGACACTTGACTGGCCAGTCAAAATTCTTCACTGGTCTACCAGGTCATTCCTAAGCCAGATCACCTAATCACTCCTTGCCATTTGTCATTTCTATTGCCACGTCATTGTTTTCAAATTTTGGGATAACACCCTGGTTGTACATGGTTGTCTTCCTTGAACTTCTTGGCGAAGATGATACACATGAAGGTTATGAATAAATGGACAAATAGTTCATTTGGTAAACTTTTGAAGTTTATGAAATTTGCATTCCTGAAGGAGAATAAGATTATGGCTTCATTCTATGAGTCTAAGAAAAAATGAGAAAGTTAGGGTTAGGTAATCAATCAATTCATGCTTGCAAGTATGACTGTTGTTTGTTCTAGAAGGAGAATTCCCAAAAACAGATTTTTCCTGTATGTGGTGAGAGCCGATGGGTTGACAAAGACACAAAGGGGAAAAAAGTTGCCCACAAAGTGTTGCGGTACTTCCCTTTGACTCCTAGGCTGAAGCGTCTTTATGGTTCAAGGCATACAACAAATGATATGACCTGGCATAGTACGGGACGGTCGAAAGAAGATGGTGTGTGCACCATCCTGTTGATGGGGGTGCTTGGAAAAAATCTGATTCCAGATATCCTAATTTTTCCAAAGAACTAAGAAACGTTCGATTGGGTTTGGCTGCTGATGGTTTTAATCCATTTGGTAACATGAGTTTATCTTACAGCATGTGGCCGGTAATATTCTCTACGTAAAATATGCCTCCTTGGCTGTGCGTGAAAGAGTCATCATTCATGCTGACCTTATTGATTCCCGGTCCGAAATCACCTGGGAAGGACATGGATGTCTTTTTGAGGCCTGTGGTAGACGAATTGAAGGAGTTATGGGATGAGGGAGTTCAAACCAGAGAGGCTGCAACGAACAGTGTATTCAGAATGTGTGCAGCACTATTATGGACTATCATTGATTTTCCAGCCCGTAGTAGTTTGTCTGGTTGGAGTGACCAAGGATATATGGCATGTCCTTCATGCAACGAAGACATTCCTTCATGTCGGGTAATTGGGAAGACAACTTATGTTGGTCATAGAAGATTCTTATCTTCTACGCATAAGTGGAGGAAGAGTCGCTTGTTTGATGGGAATTATGAAAAAGCACGTCCTCCAAGAAAATTCAGTAGTCAAGACATACTCGAAAAATTAGCGCATGTTCCAGATTGTTTGCCGGGTAAACATGTCAGTTTCGGGGGTGTGAAAAGAAAACGAGATCCAAAAGAGCTTAATTGGAGTAAAAATAGTATTTTCTTTGAACTTGATTACTGGTCCGAACTTGAACTAAAGCAAAATTTAGATGTGATGCATGTAGAGAAAAATGTTTGCGACAGTTTACTCGGTACTTTTCTTATGAATGAGAAATCTAAAGACACCACCAACGCACGAGTAGACTTGAAGAATTGGGGTATCTGAGAAGAGTTGCACCTCAAGGAAATCGGTACAAAGTTGATCAAACCACATCCTATGTACTCTTTCACACCGGATGATAGAAGGTTTTTTTGTCAGTTCGTAAAAGGAGTTAGAGTTCCTGATGGCTTCGGTTCAAATTTCTCTAAGAAAGTAACTGACAATGATGGCAACATTGTTGGGTTGAAATCTCATGTTTGTCACATTCTTATGCAACGTCTGTTGCCGGTAGGAGTTCGAGGCTACTTGGATAAGTATATTTCGAAGACAATCATTGAACTTTGCAATTTCTTTAAGAAAATGTGTGCTCGTACATTGGTTGTTAAGGACATGAAGAATGCAGAAGATCAAGTGATACAAATTTTGTGCAAGTTGGAGTTAATTTTTCCTTCAGCCTTTTTTGACATAATGATTCATTTAATTCTTCATTTTGTAGCAAGAAGTTATCCTCGAAGGACCAGTTTACATGAGGTGGATGTATCCGTTTGAGTGATATATGAAGAAGTTGAAAAATTATGTGAGGAATAAGGCGCGCCCTGAAGGTTCTATAGTGGAGGGTTATGTTGTCGATGAAGCTTTGACTTTTTGTTTGCAATATCTTCAGGGCGTACAGACTAAATTTAATTGACTTGAAAGAAAGGCGGATATTGTTATTCCTAAAAGACAGTTGTCAGTTTTTGAATCACAATGTCGTCCAAGTAGCAAAAAGAAAATCATATCCCTTGACTTCATCAGAAAGAAGCAGAGTGGTTTGTACTCAACAATTGCCCTGAAATCCAACCATATATGGAGTAAGTAGCTCAACACATATATGAATTCATTAAATTTAATTCATGGCAAACTGTTATCTTACCTTAATCCTTGTGCTATACAGTGAATGCCTTCGAGAAAATTCAAACATAAATCTTCAAAAATATTTCCTATCTGGTTTAAATTGAAGGTAAATTATCGAAACTATAGAATTCTTATGAAATTCGTATCGATTAATACTCATCTTATTGTGTTTTCTTTTTTTGTGTCATACTCTATAGATGGGTCGTTTGCGACAAGTATAGTCAACTGAGTGTATTGATGAATTATTTGCTTTAGTAAACTGGTCCAATCAGAATGCACACTCCTACACAGCTTGCATTGTTAACAGTGTGAAGTTTTTGGTCCATAGTTGTGACGAAAGACGTACCACTCAAAATAGCGGAGTTTCGGTGCCAGGAACTGACAGTTTCACTTTCTATGGCCAACTTGAGGAGATTGTAGAGTTATGCTATTCCCATGGTTACTCGGTAGTATTGTTTCGATGCAAGTGGTTAAACATTGATGTAAGCAAGGGTCGAAATGTGACTGAGAATAACATAACTAGTATCATGATTAATTCTGAATGGTACAAGAACGATCAATTTATTCTCGCCACTCAAGCAAAACAAGTTTTCTACTTGGAAGATCCTTCAAGAAACAAAAATTAGAAGGTAGTACAAGAAGTCAATCATCGAAAGATCTGGGATCATCCAAGTATCGATGATGATAACGAGGTTGATGTCGTACACGATAGAACTTCATCAAATTTTGTACTCACTGTGGAATTAGGAGAGTTGGAGATTATGCATTTGGATCGACCTGGCCACACCAGCATAATTGGGGAAACGTCTCGATCTGTTATGGATGTGGATGATAATTTCATCAATGACGATGATGATGACGAAATTAGTGAAGATGATTTGGAAAGTACATATGATGATGTAGGAATCTACATTGATGATGAATAATATTTTCTTATGCATATTCATATTTGTATGTTTAATGTGTATGTTTTAATTTGAAGACTTTTCAATCAATATATGATTTTTCTCAACAATGTTTGTTTTTCAATAGTTTCGACTGCATTAACGAAATTATTTAAGTTATGTAATTAACCTCCAACTATAACTGAGTTTAAGTTAATAATTATTTAAACTGCAAAGATATGTCTGCTACTGTTGCTTGTTCTCATGGTGGTGATGGAGCGGATCCTCCTCCTCCTCCAAGTCCCACGCGAGTTCCTACTTCCTGTGAGACAGGTAATATACTATAATTAGTCTATCTTTTATCAATAAATGACAAATTGTTATTATTTTATTCAATTTAATTGTATTGTTTAATTAACATATGCAGCGGTTGCCGCAAAAATAAGAGGTCGGTCTCGATCCAAAAATTTGCAGCAGCTCGTCAACAACAATAAAGGTCCGTTGGCTCTACAATTTGATCTGAAGGAGGGAACCTACAAATCAGTTGATGATATTGGGACGTTGTTCACAAGAATTATTGGCAACCTTATTCGTCACCATGTCCCGTTATATTATGACTCGTGGCAGAGTGTTCCGGATGAGCACAAGATTGGATTGATGCAAAAACTTAAGGTAAATTTATCTACTTATTCACGTGTAATGTTTTTTTTTATATATAATTTAAAAAATCTCACCATTTTTTTTTAGGAATTTTTCATTCTTCCCAAAGCTCTCCCTAAGTGGCGACTGATAGAGACTGGAATTGAGCGAGAGTTTTAGGATCGCTACAAGGATAGAAAAGGTCGCAAGAAAAGACACTTCGATGAACATGGAGGGTATGATGATATCGAGACAGCCAGAAAGAATCCACTGGAAGGCATTGACAATGAGAGTTGGCAGAAGTTGGTTGACCTTTTCACCACTCCACAGTTCATGGCACGTTCAAAGGTAAATGCTGCCAACAGAGCAAAATAGAAGTATCCAAGTCTCCATGGATCAACTTCTTATGCTTCTGCTCGATTTAAGAAGGTAAATAAAAACATATAGATAATTTCAAATATTTTAAGTTATCTTAATAATAATTTCAATATTTAACTGATATTTTGTTAAATTTTGTTTTCTAAAGATGAATCTTCAGACCAAGGAACTGCCCAGCATAATCGATACCTTCCATGACATGCACAATCATCCGACACGAAAATGGGTGAGCACGAATGCTAAGAATGCATATGTAAGTAACTTTCTAAGTTTTGTATCTATGTATATTATTCAATTATATTATGTATTAATTGTCTTGTTTCTAAACTGCAGGATGCTTGCAGCAAGAAGTCCAGACATAATCCCAATCTCAGTTTCAATCTAAATCTGAAGCAGGAAGTGCCAATGTCAATGAGAGATAAGTCATCTCAAAGATACTTGGTCAACATCGTGGGCACAACCGAGGTATTGGACGGAAGTTGAAGGGCACTAGTACATTTGCCTCAAGCGCCACCAAATCCTCTTCACAATCAGAGGCATCACCGTTTCCGTCCACCATAGTTGGCCCTCCGTGAGACCACCTGAGGCTTTCCAGTCCATGATTCAACACTTCAGTCAAGCCTTTATGACACAGAATAACAACTTCCAGCAAATGCAACAATATTTGCAAACAACAAATCTGAGCATCCAACCTCCACAGTTTTAGCCTGTCAACTTGGACATGAACATGATATAGTCCATGATGGCAAGCTTTCAACCACAGCAGCCACAACCACCACAGTCACCACAACAACAACCACAACAGCAACCACCACAACCAACACAACAGCCCGACAATAATGACTTTGGAATTGATTTTGATGACATTTAGTTTTATTAAGTTACTATTTTTAAATTATTAATATTTTGTGTTGTTTTTTTTTTTAATTTTGGAGACAATACTACTTATATTTTGTTATCTTACATTTTGGAGATTATGAACGTTGTTAAATTGGTTTTATTATTTAATTAATAAATTGGTTTTATATATTTATTAAATTAACATTTAATAATTTATTAAATAAATTTTAATCAATATAATTAATTAAATATGTATATATTTTTTAAATTGTATACCTACAGCGACGACATGTTGTCGCTGTATATGGAGTGGTCGACGGACCTACAGTGACAACATGTCATCGCTGTAGAAGTTTTTTGAAATTCAAATTTTCAAATATTTGTACCACCAATAGCGACGACATGTCGTCGCAATATCCCATCCCAACCGAAAAAAAGATTTCCTACTGCGACGACTGCGTTTTGTCATCGCCGTAGATTGCTACACATACGGACCTATAGCGACACCGTTGTTGCGACGACATATCATCGCTGTCTACCTACAGCGACAACAAAAGTCGTCGTTGTAGAACATTTTTCTTGTAGTGATACAACATAAATATTATCTAGTTACAAGTTGCTTCATCACGATCTTAATAATCTTATGAAACAGATTAGAAGCACATAACTACATAGAAATTACAAAAAAAATAAAATACATACTTGAAAATGTTCTTGAAAAACACCAAAATGGAAGAAAGAATGGTAGAAATAAGATGGTAACCAAAAATTAAGTACCCAAAAATGGTCTTGAAATTCCATATTTATAGCCAAAATGAGAGCATTAAAATAATCAACTTAAATTAATTAAATAAAGTAAATATGGCATATAGAGGTAAATTATAGGGTGTAATGATGATGTTGTGGTGAAATATGTGGAAAAATTGGGTAAAAATGTTGCATTTTTGGACATAGGGGACAAAGGGACAAGGGAGCCATTTGTTGGGCTCAATAAGGGGTTGTGGCAGGGAAGGACTTTGGCTGGGCTTGGCTGGAGGTAGGCCCACGTGGTTGATGGGCGTGGGTGAAGGCAGGGAGGAGGCTGGTAAGGTGCAGGGCAGTTGGGCTTTAGCGGGCCTTGGAACAAGAGCTGGGAGACGCGGGCCTAAGTGGCTGCCGGGCTGGAGGGGCTTCAGGAGGCAGCTGGGCCGAATGTTGGTGGGCTGGCAGCTTCTTTCCATTCTAAAAAATGCCATATTTTGCTTTATTTCTTCTAGTTTTATTTCTTTTCTCCTTTCCTTCATTGCTCTTGTTTTTCAAGAGCCCAAAAATACAAAATATTCCCTATAAAATAAACATAAATTAAATTAAAACTAAATATTTTCAATAATAAAATTTACAACATAAGTTCCATGAAAATACTAATTAAAACTTAATTTATTTTAACACTTAAGCTCAAAAGTTCATCTTTTTACTTCCTACTTAACAATACTAATTTCAAATAATTTAAACTACAACATATTATAATAAAATATCTATAAAACACACAAAAATATATAAAATCATGATAAGACTAATAAATTCAAAATTACTTAAAAACTCAATAAATTAATTAAAAACTCAAGTTCTAAGCAACAATTAGCATATAAAATATGGTAAAATAACTATATTTTGTAGAGTTATCAAGACCACATTATTATGTAGATATATTTGAGTTATTCAGCACGAGACGATCCTAGTGAGCAAGTTAGCAGAAAGTCATAACGAGACCCAATACCCAGCTCGGGTTGAGCCTAGGGTTATTTTGGTAATCTAGTACATTACTGGGGTTTATCGGGTAATAGGAATATATTTGGTGATTAATTGGAGATATTAGAATTAGTTGGGAAGAATGTGGTGATATTTGAGGAATAGTGAGTATTGGGATAAAAGACGGTTTTTCCCTTGTGGGTATTGAGAAGCAAAGGAATAAGCAGGGGCATTTTGATCATTTTGGCCCTTGGGAATAGCCTAGTCTACTAGAGACTTTAAGAAAATAAGGAAAAACCAACACAAACACTCAACTCTTCTTCTTTATCTCGTTTCTCTCTTTCTCCTTGGAGTGCTTGGGGTCCTTTGAATTTTTGGAAGTTAAAGCTTGGGAATTGAAGGAGTTTAAAGCTAGGATTCAAGTTAAGAGCAGCCTAGGGTCAAATTATCCAATTGAGGTAACATTTTTAACTACTAATTCTATGAGTTTCAAGAATTTCTGGGTGTTCTTGAGCTTCAAAGCTTAAGGTTTGGCTTTGGAGTCTTGATGAGGATTTAGTTTGGTTTTTTGGGTATAAATGATGCTTATGATGTGTTATCGAGGTTTTGGGACTCAATTCTGGGTTTGATTATGAGTTGGGGTGAATTCTATGGGATTTGGCTTAGAGAAATGCTTTGAAAATATGGGTTCGTAGGGTTGCATCGCGCCGCTATTCTTAGTGCACCACGACCCACATGAACTCAGAGGCTAGGACGGTTCTCTAAATTGCCTTGGCATCGCGATGCCTGGTGGGCTGCACCGCGATGCGTGTCCAGGGAGATAGCTTGGGGGGATCTCTGACTTGAGGCACGCCATAACCCTTCAAGAGTGCACTACATCGCTAGTTGGGAAAGTTAGCCAAAAAGGGTTTTTGAGTATGGGAACTCAAACCTAAGGGCTTGGGAAGGATTCTACTACCTCATTTAGTGGAATTCGAGGTCCCAGAGGCAAGGACTCGGTCCAAAAGCCTTTATTTTTAATAGATATAAATGGATATCTTGTATTATGATTGTGACTAGGGTACCGCTAGGGCTCGGAAGGGGATCGTGCTCAAGGGTCATTTTTAATTAGCCAGTGCTTGGACTTGAGGTAAGAAAACTGCACCCTGGGTTATGATTAGGGCTCGGGCCCTTGTGAATGAGCATGATTACGATTATGCATGTGATTGTTTGATTAAGCATGATTGAATGCTCTGTATATGGATTATTGTTAAATGAATTGTACTTGTCTGTATTATTTGATTTAAAGGCTTAACTTATAAGTCAAGGGAGGCAATAGCGCGTTGAGCGCTGGTCGAAAGGCTTGACTTATGAGTCAAGGCGGTAATAGCGCGCTGAGCACTAGTAAAAAGGATTGACTTATAAGTCAAGGGCGGCAATAGCACACTGAGCGCAAGCCGATATGGTTAGGCCTAATCAGGAGCGTGGTATACACTTGACTGGCCCTATTATAACGACCCAAAGTCTCACATTGGCTAGAAATGGGAAGGATCTTGGGTATATAAAGTTGGACACCATCTCCATTGGAATGAGGCCTTTTGGGAAGGTGCCCAAAAACAAATCCGTGAGGGCTTAGGCCCAAAGCGGACAATATCATACCAATGGGGAAATAGATGGTGTCCGACGGTCCTTACAATATATATCAATAAGATGATCCTATATATAAACATGTAAGTGAATAGATACAGTATACAATAGCACACTTCGTAACAGATGAAATAATAAGCACCAAATAAAAAACCACATACGCCCAGGAACCATCGAACGACGTAAATAATTTTTTTTTAAAGGAACATATGCATATATTGAAGTCAAAAACTGGAATGACTACAACCCAAAAGTACTAAACGAATAGCACTAATTCAATAATAAATTTAATCGAAACTTGTATATACTAAACTGCAAAAAAAAAAAAAAATTTATGGAAGACCAATACTACCATAAATTCCTCAAGAATTAATTTAGGGATGCTCTAGTACCAATTGTAGAAATACTTTAATATGAATTTACCCATAATTAATTCATGAGAAATTAAACAATAAATAATAAAGATTAGCGGAAGCGTACCAGAATCCATTGAATCGATTGTACAACGGTTATGATCTTCCAAATTTGTAGTCAAATCCTTTTGGGAACCTTAGTCTCTTGATGATGGGGATTCAAGAGTGAAATGGTACGTACTGCAAATTGGGGACCATTACCTGTTTATTAATAACTGCCAAAACAGTAACTAATATTTATTGGCTATTTCTAATTTGGCCCCTCATCAAATTAGAAATTGTCCTTATGGTATCCACATATTAAAATCACGACAATCATGCCCTTAAGTCATAACTTTATTCCAAAATAGATCACATAATTTTGACTCATTTATATGATGACCCAACACACAATAAATATGTACAATTGTGGCCCTAAATAAATTCCCAACAACCATTTCATACATTCTTCTTCCAAATTATCAATATCACAAAATTTCTTTTCTTAACAGTGGATTTCCAAAATTCTCCAAATTTCGTCTAATTTAAATTTCATGTAATATTTATTTATATTAATATATGAATTTAAAAAATTTAGTGTGATAATATTTATAATTATAAAATAATATATTAAATAATAATGTGTGGGACTATAGTTGACAACTTTTTGGATGACTTAGCATTTGAGCATTTTTATGAAAAAAGTTGTCAAAAGTGATGTGGATGGGAGAGAAAATAAAAAATTATATTTTTGAATGATTTGGACATTTTATGCAACTAATGGGATAGCTAGCATTAGACCATCTCCAACCACAACACCATATTTGCCGTTGCACCATCACCAAATATGATAAAATTTCAGCATCTTATTTTTTCCCATTCCAACCACAACACCAAAAAATATATTCTTCATTATTATATTATTATTCTTTTACATAATTGAATACTTTTTATTATTGTATTATTTTACTAAAACTATCACAATTATTAAATAATATATATATATAAGATTATTATAAAAAAAAACATTTGCCGTAGCTACATTACCCCAACATATATGATCTTTGCCGTGGGTTGGAGGAGTAAAAAACAGTAAATATGATCTTTGCTGTAGTATATAGCGTTGGTTGGAGATGGCCTTAGAGTTGCTCTAATACTCTCACATTACTAATCATATATTTCAAACATTTTTCTAACTAGATTTTAAGATGTTTTTTTAATTCTTCTGCCTAGGTTAAATAATCACATTTTCCCCTATGTTTTGCAAATCAATCACATGTGAAAATGTCAGAAAATGGTTAGAGAAAGGTGTTAGAAATAGGTCAAAAAAGGGTTAGAAAATTGTTACCATAAAAAGGTTAGAAAAATGTTAAAAGGATAAAAACTGGTTAGAAAAATGTTAGAACCAAAAAAAATTCTCACTTTACACTAAAGTTTGTCAGTTCAACAAAAAAATTAATATTTTTTGCAAGTTTTTTAGCCCAAAACAATTCCAAAAACACATGTAAACTATTATATATTCAACCTATAAATAGCAATAACACTTCCTTATTATCAAACTGTTTTACAATCAATTAAATTACATCAAACATTAATTGAAGCTTTTAACTGTACTTTTATTCATAATGGATTTTATAAACTATATATAGCAATACTTATCCAATTGAACAAAATTTACATCAAATATTAATGTTTGGTAACATGAGAAGAAGAAAAAAAAAGAATCATCAATATTTTCAATCTTGTATCAATGGTGTTCACTGAACCAGCTTTCTCACCATCCCAGCTTTTCAACACCATGAGCTAGCTAGACAAGAGAGGTCAAAAGTTGCAGAGCTTGGAACTTTTTTTCTAGAACAAATCTGTTACTGCAGAAGTTGAGAATCTGAATTGAGTTGAAAATTGAAATTGGAGAGGGAGTTTCAGTTTGGTATGATCTTGAGTAACTCAATATCAAACAAAAGAGTCTTGTCTATCAACCCCTGGTTCCTCAATACAAAATCCAAGGCTCTTTGGCCCTGCAACATATCACCATTGCATGATCTTTAGGAGAATTCACCTGACTGTATCATAGAATAACCAAAACAAAGAATCATGAGTGTTACCGAAAACGTTGTTGGCCTGGGGCCGCTCTTGTTGTAGTCGTTGTCAGGGTATCCCAACTCCGGGGGCACTATAATCCTGCATCACTGTGAACTAGCTTGTGAAATTTGCTTATATATGTATTCACATGTATAATGAATATAGGAATCTTTATAATAAAAAGGGTCTATTTTCACTAATTACTCAATGAGAGTATACTGTTGGTTATCTTATCTCCTTATTTATTTTAGCTCTACTTTCTGCTCCATTACTCTCTTCACTATTATACAATGCCTTCGGAGCATGCATTTGAAACTGAAATAACGCCTGACCACAAGAGCTTGAAGACTGAAATGTGATGGCAACAAGCACCATACACATGTGTTTATCAAATTTATGTATTTCTCATGATACTAACAACCTTTCAATTCCAATAAGAATCAAAGGGTGTGTATAGCAGAAAAGAAAAAGCAGGTGCAGCACCTTCTAATGCTACCGATAGTCATGCCTGTTATTGCCTCCTCGAAAGCTGGTATTACCTGCCATTCAAGATCCAGTTGTAGAATCAATTATAGCCAGTGACTGAATAGGTTTCATCACACAAGAGATAATGTCATAATGAATATGCTCAATCTGTTTGATATGCCCCAAATAGCATCCTCAAAACTATAGCAGATATAATAGACAAGGATAGAGAGAAATTAGAAGCAGAGTGCTTGTAGAGAATATGGTAATGAGAGAATTGTTATTGAATGGACAAAAAGATGAGAACCAACTAGAACAATGAGGTATTCGAGAGACCTCAACTCTCCCAAATGCAATAGCTCAATTACAACTCTACTCCATCTCATTCACTACCCATATTATCCACACGTCCTTCTATTATCTACATTTTATTATTCGAAAAAAGCAGGCTATGCTTAGAAAATGGAAGCAGTGTATCACCTCTTGAGATCCTATTCGAAACTTGAAAAAATCCTTGTCATCACCCTGCAAGATCGAAAAGATAGCGCCTGAAGCAAATACTTATCAAAAGAGTATTGGTTTTGAAGGATATGTAGCAGCAAAATAATACCTCAAATGAACCACCTTTAGTCTTATTCCGAGCTTCAAATATACGGCCATAGTAACCTATTGTGTAACCATCCCAGTCAACCTGAAACATGGAAGAGTCATTACTTTTTTGCTTTTTATGTTTACTGAGAAAGTAAGAGAGTGATATGGGCAAAGAAGAAAGAAAGAGGTGTTATACCACAACTGTGTCTCCCATATTAGGAGTAGGGCCTTCTCCAACTCGCAAATCCTGCATCTCAGATAGAGTTAAACTTCGCACCATTCACACACACATCCTCACCCACCCAACCGCTCGAGTTAGCGTCAAGTCTATGAGATAAATAATAAAGATGAAGAGTAACAGTAAATGCAGTGGGAATGGAGGTTGAGCAACCTTATACTGAAGACCTGATTCTGTTTGAGTATAATCAGGATAATTCATTTTTGTTTTCCCATAGTCCTTCCCTCTTAGTGCTGGCACTGCATACATATATACCCAAGAATTCTTTTGCAAATAATTCCAAAGAATATATATTTATTTATTTTAAAAACAAATGACAGATAATATTACTATCAGTAAATTGGGCTGCAGCAGCAGGTTCACAAAAGGTGGAAGAGTCCCACAGGGATGCAACTAGAAAACCCAGTGATGAAATGACAATGTTTCTTCTTGTGCTGTCATGACTGAGTTTGACATTGATTCCTTCACTTGCATCTTCTTAATGAACAAGAACACATAAATCTGATGAACTACTGAATATAAATAAATTATTTTTATCAGTTAGAAACAAAAGTAACACTAACTATCGCCACGCGGTGGATGTGTAGTTATGTCGAGTTGTCCTTCTGCAATAGCTTGCCATCTCTGAAATCGAAACAAAATTTGTTCAAGTTGAGTGGCCTAATATCACATATTTAGATATAGATATACAGAAATACCTGAGTCTGAGTCTTAGTTTGAGTCCCAGGTAGTAGTTTTGGTTTTGGGCATGGAAGGGATAGTGTGTGCTGTGGTACACATCCAAGGGCAAAGGCTGAAACTGATGCCATCAGAGTGCTTCTTCTGTCTATCTAAAAGGGTTAATAATAATATGAGTTAGAAATCCAAATTCAGGATGTGAAAATGTGTTATGAGAAAACCCAATTGCTCATACTCTTTTTATCTAAGATGAAAGTTAATACTCTTTATCTATTTAGCTAATACTATAGTTTATCAAGAACAACAAAGCTTAGCTCATCATGACCACTCAACTCACTCAATCTTCTTCTGTTTCTAATTCAACAATGAACATAATGAAGAGCTATCATAACCAATTCTACACAGACATTTCATCAAACATCATATAATCAACTACAACAAAACCAAAAATACAGAAATCTCTACAACGGCAAAAAAAATGACCCCCCAAAGAAAAACAGAGAAAAGTACCAACGACGGCGAGCTGGTGAGTGTAGCAGCTGCTCAAGCTTGAGGTGTTCTCGGAGGTGAGAAGAAGAAGATGAAGATGAGCGGAGGTAACGAAAAACAGAAAGTGAGAGAATATTGAATGCTTTTTCTTTCTCTTTCTAGAGTTTTGGATAAACGACAAACGACAAATAGGTTCGGAAAACGACAATATATGTCTCTCGCCACGTCTCGTCTATCTGTATGTTGTGTTCAGTTCTCATTCGGTCGCATGCTATGAGTTACTCTCAGCTTCTTCTGCTTCCGCAGGTTGCATGTTCTCCCTGGCCGCTTCTGCAAATTCGAGCTTCGGCATTTCAGGTTAGTTGGTGTTCATGTCTCGACTTTCTCTTGTGTGCATGTACACTATTCTTGCGTGTATTTGCGCATGTGTTTTTATGTATAAGCTAGAAAACTCTTTGGGAAGCAGCAAGAAGAGTTTTTTTTGTTAACCCAGTTATGATTCAGCCTTGTGTTCTCTCATGCTATAATGGGCAATTCCCACAACCAAAAGCTGTTTTGGTATCCATTGCTGAAACCAAACTGTTCGACCTTTTGTCCAAGAGAGGATAGTTTGTTTAACTAGTCAACTTGCCCAAGTTTATTTGCTTTCTGGATATCTATGGCATTGGGAATGGATGTCAGCTCGAGTTGAATTGAGAATTCAGTCCAGTAGACCTTAAAGCATTTATGGGTTAACACCACTGCTAGGGCTTGTGTGGTGTGGTGTTAGATACTATACCATTTACCTACTGCTCTCCAACGGAGATGGAGGAAAAAGATTTTTCTTCTTGTTTTTTTATCAATTGTGAATTTTGTTGCAGAAGAAGATTTTGGTCTTACTAATGTGCCTGCTATGTCTAGTTTCTAGAGTGATAAGAGTTTGTAACTTTTGCTTCATATTCCTCGAGCAAAAACTTTGGGAATCACTAGTTGTTTGCAGGGCTAGTTTATCATAATTGTTATAAAAACTTTAAAGTTTGTTTGTCAATGGTATTATGTTAGAATGTCAGATAATTGAGGGTGCCACATGCTCTAGATTTGTATCTTATTGACAAAAATAAGTATTCCGTCAAATTTAAAGTCTTGTCTACTTCTGCTAGAGAGGAGAAAAAAAACTCCCACTTGTTGCTAAAATGTCTTCATGATTTTTAGTTTACATAAAGCTTTATTTGATAACAGTAGAACTGGGAACCGAATATCTTACATCAAGTAAATCCTTTTGTAAAAAATATATAAGAAGAAATCATACTATGTGGCATTAATGTGAACGGTATACAGATACTTTTCAATTCTGTAGGAAATTTATTTTACAATTCTTGCATAACTTGTTGCAGGGTGGCAACACAGTGCAGCCAACCAAGAAGAAAGACAATACAAGTGATGTAAGAAACTACAACAAAATTAGAAGAGATGAAGTTGTCTTGCGTGACACAGAGATATTCAAGCAGCAGCAATATAATCCTCCTCCACTTGTTACTGCATTGAAGACTTCAGCTCAACAAAATGCTGCTACTTTTCACTTTCCTGGTCACAACAGAGGGCGCATTGCTCCATCTTCATTAACTCACCTCATTGGTCTCAAACCATTTATTCACGATTTGCCTGAGCTTCCAGAGCTTGACAACCTGTTTTCACCACAAGGGCCCATTTTAGATGCGCAAAAAGAAGCAGCCAAGCTTTTTGGGGCATTGGAGACGTGGTTTCTGGTTGGAGGAACCACCTGTGGAATCCAAGCTGCAATTATGGCTACTTGTTCCCCAGGAGATTATCTAATACTTCCCCGGAATTGTCATTTATCAGCCATATCTGCTATGGTCTTATCTGGCGCCATACCTAAGTACATCATACCCGAATATGATGTTGAATGGGATATTGCTGGTGGGGTCACCCCATCACAGGTTAGTCTTAGAATGATGACAGTCATGGTCTTAAAATTTTATTTCTTTTTGATGTGTGTTTTGAAGTCTAAGATATGGCTTGGGGGGGCTTGCCACCCGTTCCCTTTACCTATGTCATGATGCTCATGGTCAGATTTTTCTTTACAGGTGGAGAAGGCAATTGAGGAACTGGAGATGGAAGGTCGAAAGCCGGCTGCAGTCTTTGTGACTTCTCCTACTTATCATGGAATATGCAGCAACATAAGTGAGATTTCTCAACTGTGCCATTCTCACAGAATTCCTATAATTGTTGACGAGGCTCATGGGGCACATCTTGGGTTTCATCCTCGGATGCCCAACTCCGCACTTCAGCAGGGAGCTGATTTGGCTGTTCAATCAACCCACAAAGTTCTTTGCTCCTTGACACAATCATCAATGTTGCATATGTCAGGGGATCTTGTAGATAAAGATAAAATCTCTAGGTGCCTTCAGGTGCTTCAAAGCACTAGTCCTAGTTATCTTCTGTTGGCATCTTTAGATGCAGCTCGACATCAACTTACCGAAAACCCAGAAGCCTTATTTGACAAAGCATTGCAAATAGCAATCGAAGCTAATAATGTAATAAGAAGACTTCCTGGAATATCCATACTTGACTCTCTGAGTTTCCCAAAGTTCCCAACTATTGACCCATTAAGGCTTACCATTGGTTTTGGGCAGCTGAATTTGTCTGGTTATGAGGCAGATGAAATTTTGTACAAGGATAACGAGATTATTTGTGAACTTGTTGGAACCACATCTCTCACTTTTGCATTTAACCTTGGAACTTGTAGAGAACACGTTGAGAGGTTAGTGTCCAGCCTAGAGAATTTAGTGTCATCTGCAGCACTGACTCAGGGCGCTGTAGGGAAGGTGGACCATGGTGTGTCTGCACCTTTTGCTGATTTTACTACAAGCTTAATTCCAAGAGAGGCCTTTTTTAGAAGTAAAAGGAAAGTAAGCATTGAAAACTGCCTTGGGGAAGTTTGTGGAGAGCTTATATGTCCATACCCACCAGGGATTCCAGTAATGATTCCTGGTGAGACTATTACGCAAAGAGCTTTGGATTATCTTTTAGAGGTCAGAAGTAAGGGTGCCATCATCAGTGGAGCTTCAGATCCACTACTCTCTTCCATAGTTGTCTGCAACAAGTAGAGCACAAAGTCCAAATTCAGCTTTATTGCAATGTATTAATCCAACTTATTCTTCTAGTTAGTGTAAAAGTTATTCATTATACATGGGCAAGCAGCAGTTTCATCAAGCAGTCTAGAAAGTAACAAGCATACCTTAACTGATGCAATAGGTTTGTAAGATAATACAATATTCTGTATAATCTCCAATATATTGTTTTGTCACAGTAGCTTACAGTGTTTCCTAATAGTATCGTTCTTTCATTATAAATTTACAAGACAGACTCATTTTTCCTCTGGTATAGTGAAGGAAAAATATCAGATACAAAATTAGGGGAAAATTTGTTTAACTAGTCAACTTGCCCAAGTTTATTTACTCTCCAGATATCTATTGCATTGTGAATGGACGCCAGCTCGAGCTGATGGAGAATTCAGTCCAGTAGATGGTTTCAAAGCGTTTATGAGCTGAAGCCAGCCTGCCACCCCTGCTAAGGCTGGTGTTGCGTGGTGTCAGACACTATACCAGCTGCTCTCTAACGGAGATGAAGGCAAAGTATTTTTCTTCTTGTTTTTTCATCAGTTGTGAATTTTATTGCTGAGAAGATTATGGTCTTACTAATGTGCCTGCTCTGTTACTAATAGTTTCTAGAGTGTTTAAGAGTTTTATCTAACTTTGCTTCATGTAGAAACTTTTGGAATTACAAGTTGTATGCAGGGTTAGCTTATCATAATTGTTATAAAAACTATATTAGAATGTCAGATAATCAAGTATGAAAGAAACTAAGGAGTAAACAAACCTCACCAGCAACTATCGATCTTAATGAAGATATCCCATGCCTCTAGATTTGTATCTTATTGAGGAAAATAAAAGTATTCATTAAAGTTGAAAGTTTTGTCTACTTCTGCTGGATAGGAGAAAAATAACTCCCACTTGTTGCTAAAATGTCTGTCTGCATCATTTTATTTTACTGGGGACATGATTTCTTACATCAAGTAAATCCTTTTGTAAAAAAATATATAAAAAGAAAATGTACTATGGGTCAATAGATTGATGTGAATGGTATACGGATGCTTTTCCATTCTGTAGGAAATGCTTATTCTATAATCCTTGCATAACTTGTTGCAGGGTGGCAACACTGTGGAGCCAACCAAGAAGGAAGGCACTCATACACCACCAGCCCATACATCTATGTTAGGAAGATATGGTGATTAATGACAGATTTGAGAATGTGACATTTAGGGAAAGTGGTGATTTAGTTACCTATTTTATTTGTTTTGTTTCTGTTTTGATTTCAGCTTTGTTTGGAAAGTTTAAGGGATTAAATAGGATGAGATGGGAAGGGTCAGGACATGCTGAAATTGATGTATTTGATCCCTAGGCTGGAGAGAAACCAGGTCTCTTGAATATCATGGAAGTGTTTCTTTATTTTTCTGCTATTTTTCTGGTTTTGTGAGATACACTACTGTAGTGTGTCAGACAAGTGATAAAGCTGTCTTGTGTGACACAGAGATATCCAAGCAGAAGCAGTATAATCCTCCTCCAATTGTTAGTACATTGAAGACTTCAGCTCAACAAAATGCTGCCACTTTTCACTTTCCTGGTCACAACAGGGGTCGTGCTGCCCCATCTTCACGAACTCACCTCATTGATATCAAACCATTTATTCACGATTTGCCTGAGCTTCAAGAGCTTGACAACCAGTTTTCATTCCAAGGGCCCATTTTAGATGCACGAAATGAAGCAGAAATTACGGCTAATCCAAGCTGCAGTTATGGCTACATGTTTCACCAGGAGACTATCTAATACTTCCCCGGTACTGTCATTTATCAACCAAATCTGCTATGGTCTTATCTGGTGCCATACCAAAGTACATCATACCTGAATATGATGTTGAATGGTCACAAAATGAGTTAGTGCTGTAGATGACACTAAATGCCTGGTAGGGTCCAAATTCAGCTCTTTCGTCCATGAATTAATCCAACTCAACCCAGATAGTGTGAAAATTGTTCGTTATACATGGGTTAGCCACAGTTCTATCAATCAGAGTCTAGAAATTGACATGCATTGGTTTATAAGATGAAATAATATGCTGTATTATTTTCAAAATATTGTTCTGCGTACTATCTTTCTTCTGGTATAAATTTACAAGACAAGATCATTTTTCCCTGGTATAGCAAAAGAACTTGGATCAGATACAAAACTTGTAAACAAAAAAAGAACAGGAGGGTTCTGCTGATCAATAGTTCTATTTCAAGAATTGTGGCCCAGGGCTGACATTTGGATCGTTACTATTAATATCAATCGGTGAAATGTGCGTCGCTTGCTTCTTTGCAGGTCGATCATGAACATGATCGAAAATTGAGGGAGGAAGCCGCCGCGGCATACCAAGATGCAAGCCAGTAGAGCCATCTGGACTAGCCCATGCTAAGGGATTCACTGCAGAAATACCAGATATTATCAGCTTGGTATCAGCTTTTGCATATACTATGAAGCAAAGACAAACAAAGGTGTAGAAAGGCCGTTCATACAGAAAAATCTAAGCAAACAAGAAAAAAAAAACAAGAACAAAAGCATTGCCATTGCTATGGCTGATTTCCCTACTGCATACTGTGGTTTATCTGCAATTACAGTTAAATTTGGTTCCAACTTTGCATTGCTTTATCATTTATTGTGGAGAAGAATGCAGTTTAGTTTGTGCATACCAAAACTAGGCCTAAGACGCCCATTGTCATCATCAGAAGAAACCGGTAAACGAGCAGGGCGTTTCCTCACATAATTATCCTGCAGCGGCTTTGGGATCTGAAACGAAAATTGTGACAATGTTACTCCATCTCTTGTGTACTCTGGATGTTCCAATAAATACCTACAAAATAAGATCAGCAGGAAAGAATGGTATACTTTTAGAACAGAGTAAATGCTTCCCAGAAGTTAATGTCAACAAGATATAATGTACATGTGAATCTAAAATTATAGCAAGCAAGGACATACTTTTGGACTTCCACCATTGATCGAAGTCTCCTTCCTGATGGTGCTGCATAATACCTGAAAATTTTTGTAAGCAAATTGTTAGACTGCTATGTTGATGGGCCAAAGTTCTTATAGATAGTTAATAGCAAACATCAAAGGAGACAAGGATTCATACACATCTGCAAACTTTGTGCTTCCTTCACTTCTAATCCGCAGCAGTCGTTGCCATCCAGGAGGGGGGCGTGCGATACTCGGCTTATCAATTGCCCAAAGCCTGCTGCCATCTTGAACAATGTCAGCTGGATCATCACACGAAATATCAGGCCGCCATTCGCGAGCAGTTTCGCAGGAAAATGGTTGCTCTATAATATGTTCGCGAATTTCTTCATACTTCTCTTTGGTTGGAATGAGCCTCCATTTGAAACAAGTTGCACACTGAACAGTAAAAGCTCCCACAGATGGCAAAACTCTTTGGTTTGATGGACCAAAGTATCTTCGAAATTTTCGGGGCTGACATGGATCAGGCTCAGGAACAGCTACAATTGCACCTGTATTATTAGGTGCAGGATCATAAAGCACCATCTGCTTAAAGGCATCCTCACTGGACTGGCCATTTTCATCATCAGAAGACAATGAGGATGAAGAGGAAACATCTAAAATCTCCTGAAGATTGCTGCTTCCCTGCCCCAAGAAACTCGGTTCATGAGGTAATTCATTCTCTGGCTTCTTAAATTTAACTGTTATTTTTGGAGGTTGTGGCCACATTTAGAACACCTGCATAGAAAACAAAAAAAAATCCATTACCAAAAATTCATCTCTTTCTCTCAACTTTTGGCCATAATAGGTTTTCTGTCAACTTAGGTTGTTCATAGATAAACATAACAACGCACAAATATATGATAAAATCTGACTTTTCTCATATATGAGACCTTTTATCCTTACATACACAGATCTAAGCTACAAAAATAGAAATACCCATTTCTTAAAACAAGAACCAGATGTCATAGAAGTACTCAAAATTTCCCAGATCACTCACCAAAGGCCAAAGGTTATAACTTTGGCCATTATTATGTATGAAACAAGAAAGAAAGAGATCTTACAACAATACCCAGAACCAAAAAATCGATGATCAGAGGAAAAGTGATGAACTTGGAGAGAGAGAGAGAGAGAGAGAGAGAGATCTAACCTTGGTGGTATTGTTAAGCAGAAAACTGAGGGCACAAGCTGTGTCCGAGAAAACTATGGGATTTTAGATTGATTTATTACAGTACAAACTTCGAAAGCTTCAACCTTTTCAGCTTCCTTTGCTTTCATTCTCCTCTTGTTTCGTCTGGTACACCAAAGATAAATACATAAATAAATGATAATTCTTTTTCTTTTTTTTTGACAATTTTAATAATGAAAAGAAAATGATGATACATAGTTAAGAATAGACTCAATCGTCATAAAAAATTTACCAATAAATTTTACTGAGTGAGCATAAATTAGATAAGTGTCTATCATATGAGTTGTGTGTGTATTAATTGATACATTCATTGGCCATTAAATCTACACCAAATATCTCCAATATAGAAAGTATAGCTTTATTAAAAAAAATTGAATAAAGGTTTCTCTATAGAAAAATGGAGATGTTTTTTTGGGCCAAAATAGTCTAAGGAGTAGTTTTAGGGTATAAAAGTTTCAATAAGCCATTTTGGCCCCAAATTTGTGTACCTATTGAGACCTTTTTTTAAAAAAAATATATAAATAATTTGCATTTATTTGTGCAATTTGAGTTAGGGTATTTGAAATTTTGTGCAAACAGCTCAAATCAATTAAATCACTCAAACCAAACTGAATAAATTAGTAAATAACGCAATTTAGATAACCCTACAAAAATTCAAATCACTTAATCTAATAATTAGGTGGGTAGCCCAAATAAACTGAATTTTTTTATACATAAATTATTTTAAAAAAATAAAAATATTGAAACTCTATATTTTTTAAAATGAATTTAGAATATAATATTTTTAAGAATGAAAGATGTATGCTTTACTTTTAGTTTATTAAATTTAATTATTTGAATAATATTAAAGATTCATTTAAATAGATTAAACCAACCAAATTGCGTTAATTCTTTTTTTTTTATTTGGGTGGGTTGCCCTCGGATGTTTGCAACCCAATATTTATATTGGGTTACTTAACATATGTTATAATCCGACCAAACCAACTAATGTACAACTCTAATTTGAGTAATTGAAATATAGAATTTTAACCATCAATGAAGTTTAGACCATAAAAAACATATATAATAAAATAGTATTAAGCAAAATTATATAATATACTAAATAATATAAAGAGAAATACAAATGGATAATAGATAATAAAAGTGAAATAAAATAAATTTGAAAGAACATATAATACCTAAAATTGAATAAAAATGAAATTAAACTTGTGACCACCCATTGTGCAAAATAAAAGAAAAATAGTGAAGGTAAAGAGACTTCTATGTTATCACTAACAAAATGAGTAGTTAGCTAAAGGACTTATAGGTAAAAAAATTCATCAAAGTCTACCTTAATTAAGGTCATAATATTTGATAATCAATAATGATATGAAATTATATAATTAAATATATTCGAACCATATTTGAAGATAATGTCAACCATTCATAATATTGACAATTATTAAAAATTGATTTAAAAATAAAATAAAAATCTAAACAATCATAGCTAAACTAAATTAAACCGTGAATCCAAATTCGAAGCCTCTCTTCGTCCTCGAACAAGGTTGAACGGAGTTGTGACGACAGTGCAAACCCAGGTCTCCACCATAAATCCAGATTTGGTTCCTCTCTTCGTCCTCGAACGAGGTTCAGCAAGATGGAAGGTATTTAGGCGGGGTTAAGAGAGAGAGATGATGGAGGGGATAAGGTGGTGAGTAGTGGTGATCATGGATGGTACGATTGAAGAAGAGGAAGCATAAAGAAGTCTCAAGATGGCGGGAGAAAAAATGAAATAAAGAAATATACTTTTCAATTGTTATAAAAATTATTGTTTAGATTTTTATTTTAGTTTTAAATCGATTTTTAAATTTATTTATTTTTAATTTTAAAACTAATGAATAAAATTTTAATTATATATTTATATTTTTTGTATTTTTAATTAATTAAATTTTAAGGGCAATTTTGCTACCAAATTTTGTTATTAGGGTATTAATTATAAGACACAACATTAGAATTTGGACATGTCAACAACACATGGCCCAATAAAGTAGAACCAAACCCAATAGTAGAAATTAGACCATATATCCATTTAAATAATCTACTTTAATTTTTACCCATTATTTTTATACCTCTTCAATTACATGGTTTTTTTCTCCTTAAACACACTACAATTAGAATACATTTCCAATTTTACTATAATATAATACATATAATACACATTACAACAACACTTAGAATTGTAGTCAAATAAGGGTAATTTGGAAAATCTCATAATAATAATGGGTAAAATTCAACTAAATATATTTAGTGCATAATTTTAGTAGACTACTCCTCAAATTGGGTAGTTCTCAACTTTTCCCAACCTAATAGCTTCAACAAAACTTTAGCAAAATGATGTTTTGCCACCTAAATTTCTAAATGGGGCATAAATATGACCATCCCTAAAAAATAGCAAATATCTCTATAAAATATTTTTCATAGCTTTTGCCTAACTAGTACCATAGCTGGTAGTATTGTAGCTAACTCAAAAACAACCCACAAGAACTAAGATTAGTATGCTCTTTATTTATTTTCTTATTTTATCTACTTGTTAATTTATGAAGTGAAACTTTACTCTGTCACATCAAACTCTCTTTATCTTTTTTTGTTTTTTTAAGGGGGGAAAAATCCCTTATAGCAAGGACTTGTGAATGTGTCAAGAGGAACAAGTTAAAAGAAAAAGCACATTATGCACATAAAACATTGGAGACCTAAGCACAAGCTCTAGTAGTTAGAACATTAGAGACATGGTTAAAGATGATCATTTGCACCCATGAAGTTGATGACATTAGTGACATTTTTATGCTAAGAATATTAGATCTTTTAAAAAAGAATCGTGTGAAGTGAATATTGCTGTGAATTTTTATGATAAGATTGCTCATTATAGAGCTATGTTGTGGTCTCCTTTCACAGCATATGAGATAAACAAATATGAATTACAAGTAATGCTTCAAAAAATCTGCCATTACATGGTAATTGCAGTAAAAGAATTTTCATCAAACACCAGAAACAAACTCGGGAGGACTAACGCAAGAGAGGTAGCTCAAATAGTCGGGCAATGGTTTGCTCCCTCAAGATCCGAGGGTTACCTACATAGCAATTGCTATAGTTTCTTGAAAACTCGGAAGGGCTCGAACCTCAAACCTTATGAGGACAAACCACATTCCCAACTATTTGAACTCCTCCTCTTGGATTAGCTCTACTCTTGTTTTTTTTTTTAAAAACATAGTACTTCACCTTTCACAAGTTTTTCCCATCCAATCCACTATGAAGCAAAAATAAACTTGTTCAGCTAGAAAATCAGAAAGGTTTGCTGAGCAATGAGCATACAAAACAACCAAGGAGATTAAGAACATCTAATATAATAAAACATCTGTTAAAACCTCATCATATAGACAGATGACACATTTAGCTAGACCTAGAACTAGCTAACAGTATCTAGAAACACAAATCCAAAATTCCATAACTCCATTCCAGCTAACTCTGGCTTTGCTTAACCTTACAATATTTAAAGATTTGAAAAAGAAAAAAAAAATATCTGCTATGCAGTGGACTTGAAAATACACAAGGGTCTGAACATTTGAGCTACTCCCATTCCAAAAATACTAATTAATTTTGATTCACAAATAACAACAAACCAATAATGGAACTATTAATCAAGACAAATATATAGAAAGAGCAATACATGAATATGAATATGATACAAACAAATCCAAACATTGTGCAAAACTAAGGACTTACTATCATTATTGGATGTTCCTCTTAGCTACTCCATTCCAAACACATAGGTCCCATTTGGTTGGGGTGATGGAATGGAGACAGTGGAATAGCTTTTCCATGGCAATTCTTTCAAAAAATGAGAGAAAGTTCATTCAATGGACAATGAAAATTTTCATTCTATTCCATTCATTCCCATTCCTCATTTTCCTAATTGAATTTAATTCACAAACAAGAACAACCCAGTAGTGGAATTATTAATTAATGAATGAATATGATACAAATAAAACACTATGGTGCATAACTAAGAACTTACTATAATCATTATTGGATGTTTATGTGTTTATTCAAACAATTTCTCCTCATCCATCTCACTAATTCCCTCAATCATCCAATACAAGCAAAAGAAATCATGTAATAAATCGAAATACATATTAAAAATCTAAACTTTTTTGTTTCACAAGATCCATTACACAAAATAGAAAACCTAAATCATACTATTGGAAACGAAGTCGAATCGACTAATAGGGAGATACCCATAACAGAAAATCCCAAATTGAAACCTGGGTTACAAAGGCGAGAACCGCTGTGACCAAATCAAACGGGGCTGAGAAGCTGAGAGAGGTGAGGCTTTGGCTCGGAGTTCATGCCGATGATGATCACAGCGGGAATAAAGCCGTAATGAACAATGACCTTGGCCTTCTTCACAGTCCAAGTGGTCCACTCCTTGAAAGCCTGAATGGTTGATTGCTCATTCGAGCCCTTTGACCCTTTGGTCGTCTTTCCCTTTCCCTTCAGAGCAACCCTCGACGCCATTTTTGGTTTTTCTTCTTCCTAAAACCCTAACAAGAAAAAAGAACTAATTTTTATGATTCGAGAGAGAGTGGGGAGAGAGAAAGAGAGGCTTATAAATATAATTAGGGGTTATAAAGAAAATAAATATATAAAAAAGTAATTGGGAGAGATGTAAAGTTTCCTCTAGTAAAATTTTTATTTTTGAATTTTTTAAACACAAAAATAAAAATATAATTCTTTTTTTGTTTCCTTATTTTTAGAAAATAAAAATATATTTGGTAACTATTTTTGTTTTTTTATTTTTAAAAACAAAAAATAATAATGATAATTTTTATTTTTGTTTAACAGGTGTTGATTTGAATAAGAGAAGAAAAAAAAAGTCGGTTTAAAAAATTTTTGAGAGTTAAAAAATTCTATTTTCAAAATTTAATGAATTTCAATTAAAATTTAAAAAAATAATAAATAAAAATAGAATTACCAAACACATTTTATGTTTAATTATCAAATTTTTAATTAATTAAATAAAATTATTTTTTTAAGTGTTACCAAATAACACCAAAGTAATTCTTTATTATTATTATTAGAGAAATCGGTGAAAATAACCAATTTTTTTTAAGTGATTTTGTACTCTGACCTACTTTTGATAATTTTTTGCAAAATAATCTCTGTCTAAAATTTGACCAGTTGTCTAAATTTTTCGACTAGCTGTCTAAAATTTTCGATAAGGTGTTTGGATTTTTCGACCACTTGTCTAAATTTTCGACTAGCTGTTTAAATTGTGAGATGTCATTTTGCAAAGAATTATTAAAACTAGGTTAGAGTGTAAAATGACTTTAAAAAAATAGATCATTTTGCCAAATGACTTTTATTATTATGATATTTGACTAAGGGGATTATTAATGTTGATATGCTGATAAATGTGAGTTTATCAAAAGTTGTTAGTTTCGGTTAGATTTAACTTTTTTTATTATTTTCTGCCACCGTTAGTTTTAAGGTCATCTTATAAATAAATTAAAAATAATAAAGTCATATAAATAAAGTAAATAAAAATAAAAAATAATAATAAATGACTCATAATAATTTCTCATCACATATTTAAAAAAAAAATTACTCTATCAATTATGTTTTAAAAACTATAACAAAAAAATATTTATGTGTTTAAATTTATTATTTTATTTCTTTCTTTTATTAATTATTTATCTTATCACTTGATATATTTTGTTTATCCAAATATATGTAATAGTGACATAAGATATAAATATACACATTTTTTTTAGTTTTTTAATGAGAAATAATTACTCTAACTATTAATTAAATAATATGTATTTATATATAAAATTTGTTCACTTTAAAATTGTTTTAATTAAATAATTAAAATTTGATGAAATAAATTTTTTAAATTCATACTTTTAATTTAGAATTTCCTAATATTTTATTATATTGAATATTTTTCTGAAAGAAAATTAGAAAAAAAAGTATTTAATTTTAAAAATCACCATATATAATATATATATAAATCAAAACATAAAAAAAATACCAAAATTTAAATTATTATGAACATTAAATTTTAAAATAATAAACAACGTCAAATAATTTACTTTTAAACTAAAATGCATTAAATTTTTATATGTAAAAAGTGTGTATTTAACGGATTATTCATTTAACGATTTTTTTAAATAAAAATTATGATACTATTTAAATTATAGACAATGTTTTAGCTTATTTTTTTTTTAAATATGTTTTACTTATTTAAAATTTAATTCATAATTAAAAATATAATAATTTATCAATAAAATTAAGCAAGCGTGCATTACACATTGCTTATACCTAGTATATATAATTTTTATAACATTAGGGACATTATTATTGCACCCTAATTATTACCCTTATTCAATTTTGACCACTAAATTTTTAAAAATTTAATGTTTCGGCACAAATTTTGTTTTATTTTATAAATTGACCACCAAGATAACTATTATTTTCAACCAAAATCATATATGACTAATTTTTCAATTAAGTATTAAAGTTCATAAGATTTTTTTATATTAATTGAATCACATTTTTCTAGCAATAATGCCATCTCTAATATTATTTTTTTATTGTTCAACAATAAAAATAAAAAAGAAACTTTTTTTTAATTTTTTTAGGTACTTAAACACAAATAATTAGGGAGATTATTATTTATTGTTTTGGCACAAAGTTTGTTTTATTTTATAAATTGACCCCAAAATAAAGTACATGAATTAAAATTCTCACTTGAGTTTAAATATATAACTGCTATTCAACCAAAATCATAAATGAGTGTTTAAAATAATTTTCCAATTAAGCATTAAAGTTCATAAGATTTTTTCAATTATTTAAATCACATTTGTTTAGCAATAGTATCATCTCTAATATGTTCTTTTTTTTATTGTTCAAGAATAAAATTAAGAATCAAATAGTGATAAACTTTTTGACACTTTTTAGGCACTAAAACACAAATATAATATAAAACCAAACTACAAATGTTGGGACCAAATAAAACTAATATAGAAAATTAATGATTTTGAAAGTTCTTGCATAATATGCTACACAAATAGAAGTGGGGAAATAGTGTTCAATTACACAAAAGTACACTTTATATGGTCGAGTATAGGCAGACTAGACCCATGCTTAGGGCCCCACACTAAAGAGCCCCCAAATTAAAAAACAAAATCACTTTTCACATACAAAAAAGTTTCCAAATTATAGAAAAATATCATTTTATGTGTAAAAATTGAAAAAAAAATTCTATATTTGTTTTGGGCCTCACCCATCTTAGGCACGACCACATTTGAAGTGGGTGTTGTGTTGCTATTCTTCGTAACCTCGTTTATAAATGTTTGTTTTGAGTAGTTGAGGGGCTGATTGGTAGTTAATTCAAAAATATAATTTTAGAAAATTATTTTCAAATCAAATGATTTAAAAATATTGAATTTAAAAATAAATTATAATTTTTAAAGATCTTGAATGGTTGGGTGTTTTTAAAATTTAAAATCCATAGAATAGAAAAAAAACAATAATTTGTTGTTTTCTCTTTTGCTGAAGGATTTTAACTTAGTTTTCAAAAATTGTATTTTTTATTTTCTAAAACAAGTGTGCCAATCAAGTTTTCATAGGAGTTTCTACATTTTAAATTCTGAAAATGATAAAACTATTTTTGAATCCACTACCAATCACATCCTGAGTTGCCTTAGAAAATGTAGATGAACTTAGAATAGAGGTAATATTAAACTCTTGCGTAGAAAAGAGTTCGCTTTACTCTTAAAATACATGTGAGACTCACACAAATTATTAACTTTACCCTCTAAAATTTGAACAAAATATAAAAAAAGATTTAGATTCTCATTCCCACCTTTTTTTACCCCATACCAAACTCCCGGTAAGTGTGAATTTCTAACTTTGAACAAGGTATACTATATCTAACATTAGCAGGCAGAAAAAAAAAAAAAAACTCTCTCTTGTATTGTAAGAAAACAAGTGTAGTTGTGGTGATGTCATGTTATCTGATCTTGTTCATAATAATTGATAGATAAGATAATAATTTTAGACAGCCTTATGAATCACGTGTGCTTATTTATGGTCCATTGGTCAAATGAGTTGCACAAAAAAAAAGCTCACTTTTATGCAGAGTTATATACATAACAAAACCTTCTTCCAAACTGGAGAAAGGCTTATCAGGTAATAAAGATGCAATCTTTCTACTCTTTTCTTCTTCATTACATTATTTTCAGACTCACATTATCTCATGTTAATCCAAAAGTTCTAGGTTTTGGTTTTTTTTTGTTATTATTATTATTATTATGAGTCACAGCATCTCCTTGTTCTGATTTTTGTTTTCTGTGTTCATCATATTTGCTGGGAACTTTTAGTCCTAGTTGTAAGGAAAAAAGATGTAAACTTTAAGGTAGATTTATGGGGTTTCAGGTTCAAATGATTCAAAGCTCTTGTCTTTGGTTTGGATTGAATGTTCTTACTCACCATATTGATTTAAGGTCTCTCTTCTTCTGCTTTGGTTTCAGGTTCATATGATTCAAAACACTTCTTTTTGGTTTTGATTGAACCTATTTTCTTCTTCTTTGTTTTAAAGTTTATCCAAGTTATATGTTGCTCTTTCATGTTGCTGTAGATTATAATAGTTTAATTTGACCAAGAGTGGAATTCCAGACTAATATTCTATGTATTAATAAATTGCCATTGAGTCCAAATTCTTTAATAATATTTCATAGGTTTTTTATCATTACTTTGAACAACATTGATATCATACTAATGTTAAGCCACACAGATAGGAGAAGATCTTCTTCTACCCAAAAAAAAAAAAATTGTGCTAACTTTAAACTTTCTTGGCTGTAGATTCAGCTTGGGTTGAAATTTGAGAAGTTAATAAAGAGAGTAAAAAAATATAGTTTATATATATATGGACAATTTTTATATATATTATAGAAGATGAGAAATTGGTGAAAATTAGGGGTGTGCACAGCGTGGTTTGGGCGGTTTGAACACTTTTTAATACACCGCGCCACAAGTGCGGTGTAGTAGCTAGAACACACCGTGCGGAGTGATTTCGTTGCACCAAACCGACCAAACCAAACTATTTTTTGCGGTGTGGTTTGGGTGGTTTTCCACGGTGTAAGTGTGTTAAAAAATATGTGTGCGATAGAGATGATGATAAGGAGGAGGCGCAAATGAGATGAGAGAGGAATGAGTTGTTGTCGTGTATGATGTGTTAGAGAATAAAGTTATACCCTAATTTAAGTGGGCTCCTAATTTAAGTGGATTCCTAGTTTCAGATTGGGTTACTAAAAAATAGTAAATATGTAAAATTTAATATTTAATATTTTTTAACATATTTGTAAGTATACGGTGCGGTGTGGTGCAAACCAAAATTTCACACCGCCAAACCGCGCACCGCACCGCGCGGTTTAGCTAAGATACAAATCATACCGAACCATTCCACTTTCGACACCGCGGTTTGTGGTGTAGTGTGGTGCGGTGCGGTCGGTCGCCGCAGTTTGGCGGTTTAGATGCTCACCCCTAGTGAAAATAGCTCTTATTTTAAGTGGTTTTGCACTCTGGTCTATTTTAAATTTGACCAGTTGTTTAAATTTTTTTACCACTTGTTTAAATTTTCGACCAGTTGTCTAAATTATGAGAGGTCATTTTGCAAAGAATTATTAAAACTAAGCTAGAGTGCAAAATAACTTTAAAAAATAGTTCATTTTGCCAAAAAAAAAAAAAACTATTGATCTATTTGAATAATTTTAAGAATTGATAATTATTGAAAAATATATTATAAATAAGGTACGAAAGAGTAAATAAAAATGTTCATAATAAAACTATAGTAAAATAAAAGTAGCAGATATTATCATCGTGACATTGCTCTTATTTTTTTGTTTTGTTTTTACATAATAAATACACAACTACTACATATTATTGCAGGCACAAATCTTTAGCAAAATATTAAATATTTATTAAAAGAATCACAAAAATTAATATAAAAACTATGGTAGGGTGTGAAAGTGGTTGGTTGGTATGCTATAATTTCTTTTAATAGCTAATAATATGTAAGAAACTATTCCACTCTCCTCTACTCTACTCTTTCTTTTTCATTAGCATCTACTTGTTCTGGATATTTTCTGGAACTTTTTGTTCTAGTTTATTGGTAAAAAAGAAGTAAAATATTTCAGATTCATATGATTCAAAGCATTTATTTGGTTTTGATTGGATGTTGAACATTGCTTACCATATTTGTTTGATGCCCTCCATTGTGTTCTCAACAGTTTTTGTCTTTTACTAATATTAATTTTTTATAAGGGTTTATACCTTTTTGTACCTTGTGTTTTATCCCATTACCTGTTTGGATCCTGTATTTTAACAAATTACTTTTTGGACCCTATGTTTTGTAAAATTGTTAAAATAGAACTCTAAACCCGATTTTGGTCAATGTTTTCTCAACTAAAATCACAAATAATCTATCAAACTAACAATTCAGAACAAAAATAAAATCATTCTGCTTAAAAACTGTGTTGTTATATTCAATTTTTTCTTCATCAAAGAGTTTGGGGTTCTATTTTAATAATTTTACAAAACATAGGGTCCAAAAAGTAATTTTTTAAAAGATAAGTTCCAAACAAGTAATGAGATCAAATATAAGATCCAAAAAGATATAAACCCTTTTTATAATGTGGGTGGAAATGAAACATCTTTTGTAATGTTTGGCCATTGAATTCTCTTCACCCCATCTTTCCAAATCTGAAATACCCTTCATTCATTTTGTCTCATTTTTTAAGCTTGCTGATTCAGTGTGTGAGCATACAGATCAATAAGTATTGTTGGTGTTATTTAAGACCAATCTTACTATGGGAAAGTGAAATTGGGTTTGGACAAATAGTTTCTTATTGGTATATCATTCATGACTCAGTGGTCTAATAATGCTCTCAAGGCTACTTTGTTTGGATTGTCAACTTCCTACTCCTACTACACTTGTTCATAAATTTGAATAGCCATTATTTCATTCTGCAATTTTTTTTTCTTTCTTTTTTCATCAACAGAACAGATAGTGACATATTTGATATTATGATTACATGGATGACATCAAAGCACATTGCCAATCAATACATGTGTGTTGTGTTCCACTTTGACAGTTTTCTTTTGGTCACACTCACAGGGCAATATAAATTGTTCTCAGCTTCAGCAGGTTGCCTGTTCTCACTGGTTGCTTCTGCGAATTCGAACTCTGGCATATCAGGTCAGAACTCATGACTGTAATGTGTGTTTTATGTATAAGCTAGATGACACTTAATTTGACAACCTGACCATGGAAGCAGCAAGCAGAACCCACTTATGATTCAGCCTTGTATTCCCACAACCCCAAGCTATCTGGTATCCATTGCTGCATAGCTCCTATGTGCTTGTAATTCCATACCGTTCCACATTTTGTCGAAAAGAGGATAGTTTGTTTAACTTGCCAACTTGCCTGAATTCTATAGACAACAGATAAAAAGAAAATATAATATAACCTCAATGTAGGAAATTTGAATTTGTTATGCTTGCGTAACTTGTTGCAGGGTGGCAAGTGGCAACACTATGGAGCCGAGCAAGAAGCAAGAAAAGACAAATGGTTTAAGAAACCACAACAAAGTTAGAAGAGATGCAGTTGACTTGTGTGACACAGAGATTTCCAAGCAGCAGCAGTGTAATCCTCTTCCTCTTGTTAGTGCATTGAAGACTAAAGCTCAACAAAACGCGGCCACTTTTCACTTTCCCGGTCACAACAGAGGTCGTGGTGCCCCATCTTCATTAACTCAACTCATTGGTCTCAAACCATTTATTCACGATCTGGCTGCGATTCCAGAGCTTGACAACCTGACTTATCCGCACGGCCCCATTTTAGATGCACAAAAGGAAGCAGCCAAGCTTTTTGGGGCGTTGGAGACATGGTTTCTTGTTGGTGGGACCACCTGTGGAATCCATGCTGCAATTATGGCTACATGTTCACCGGGAGATTATCTAATTATTCCCCGGAATTGTCATTTATCAGCCACATCTGCTATGGTCTTATCTGGTGCCATACCTAAGTACATCATACCTGAATATGATGTTGAATGGGATATTGCAGTTGGGGTCCTTCCATCACAGGTGAGTCTTATTATACAATGAATTGTTTTGTTTTGATGAGTGCTTTGAAGTCTAAGAAAAGGCTTTCTATACAGGTGGAGAAGGCAATTGAGGAACTGGAGAAGGAAGGTCGAAAACCGGCTGCAGTCTTTGTGACTTCTCCTACTTATCATGGAATATGCAGCAACATAAGTGAGATATCCCAGTTGTGCCATTCTCATGGAATTCCTCTAATCGTGGATGAGGCTCACGGGGCTCATCTCGGGTTTCATCCTCACATGCCTAACTCAGCACTTCAGCAAGGGGCTGATTTGGCTGTTCAATCAACTCACAAAGTTCTTTGCTCTATGACACAATCATCAATGCTGCACATGTCAGGAAATCTTGTAGATAGCGAAAAAGTCTCTAGATGCCTTCGAGTGCTACAAAGCACTAGTCCTAGTTATCTTCTTCTAGCATCTTTAGATGCAGCTAGGCATCAACTTACTGAAAACCCAGAAGCCTTATTTGACAAAGCACTTGAAATAGTTGCTGAGGCTAAGAACGCAATAAGAACACTTCCCGGCATTTCCATACTCAACTCTCAGAGTTTCCCAGAGTTCCCAGCTGTGGATCCATTAAGGCTCACCATTGGTTTTAAACAGCTGAACATGTCTGGTTGTGAGGCAGATGAAATTTTGTACAGAGATAATGAGATTATCTGTGAGCTTTTTGGAACCACATCTATTACTTATGCATTTAATCTTGGAACTTGTAAGGAACATGTTGAGAGGTTAGTGTTTGGCCTAAAGAATATAGTGTCATCTGCAGCACTGACTGAGGGCACTGTAAAGAAGGTGGGACATGGTGTGTCTGCACCTTTTGCTGATTTTACTATAAGCCTAATTCCCAGAGATGCCTTTTTTAAAAGTAAAAGGAAAGTAAGCATTGAAAACTGCCTTGGGGAAGTTTGTGGGGAGCTCATATGTCCATACCCACCAGGAATTCCAGTGCTGATACCTGGTGAGACTATTACACAAAGTGCTTTGGATTATCTTTTTGATGTTAGAAGTAAGGGTGCTATCATCAATGGTGCTTCAGATCCTCAACTCTCTTCCATACTTGTCTGCAACAAGTAGAGCACATTTGGGTTCAAGTTCAGCTTTGTTGTCAATGTTAATGTCCAATTCCAACTTAGTCTGGCTGGTGTGAAAGTTATTGATTATACATTGTGTATGATATTTCAGAAAATTTCTGATTTTAAGGCCTCTAAATATGTTGAGTTGTCCTTAACTAGTCCTTACAAATATCTGAAATATATATTTTTGCATACATAGCAAAGTGAGCCCAATAATATTTCAATAAAATCATAATATAACTAGGTGTACAATATACATTTGATTAGTTTTATTTAGAAAATTTATTAATTATTTTTATTATGTTTTTATAATTGTGATATAAATTTTAATAAACAATATTATATATAAAAGAAAAACATAAACATATTAAAAGAAAACTTAAACCAAAATATTGTCTACAGGTTAAAAAAAATATGATATAACATTTTAGATCACAAACTACTCTATTTAAAGTACAAAATATTCATCATATTATTCAAAACACACTTTAATGATTAGAGAAAATGTTTGTTTATATTGATAGAAGAGAAATGTTATTCTAATTTCTTATGTACTTACATAGTTATAGTATTTCTTCGTACATATATAATATATTTATAATGTTTGTTGTTATTTGATATGAATATATGTATATATAAGTTAGATTAAGTAATAAAAAAATAACATGTTTTCTTTTTTTAAATATAATGATAAAAAATTTAATAAAAATTAAGATTATGTATTATACATTAAAATAATAATAATATTTTAGGGGAATTCTCCTATAGGAGCTTCACTTTAAGCCCTACTGATGAGGCTCTCAGTGTTCTCTACCCGTGAACAGTTTTCGACGCGATTTTTTTATGACCGTGTATATTATAGCTATTTAGAGCATCCTGCAAATTTTCAGAAAATTCCGAATAGTTTACAGTACCGAAAACTAAGTTCAAACATGTTGCACGCGTGACTAATTTTTTTATGCGCATGAAAAGCAACATGTTTGAACCTAGTTTTCGGTACTGTAAACTATTCGGAATTTTCTAAAAATTTGCAAGATACTCTAAATAGCTACAATATACAGGATCATAAAAAAAATCGCACCGAAAATTGTTCACGGGTCGAAAAACACTGAGAGCTCCACCGATAAGGTTTAAAGTGAAGCCCCTATAAAAGAATTGTCATAATATTTTATAACATTTGAATTTATACTAATATAATTATTAAATATCTAATCTTATATTAAATGTTATTATAATAATTATATTTATAATATTTAAATTTATATTAATATAATTATTAAATATTTATTCTACCAAAATTTTATAAAATTACAATTATATATTATTATATTAATAATATTTTTTAACATTTGAATTTACATTAATATAATCAATAAATATTTATTTTTAAATTGGTTTTAAATACATATTTCGTTAAATATTTGTAATATTCCATTACAATTAACAAAAAAAACTGCTAAAACCAAGAAAAACCGTGTAATACACATTTCTTTTTACATAGAAGATATATATTCATATTATGGTATGGAAAGATTAAAATATCCAAAATCAACGGTTTCTTGTAGAAAAAAAAATTAAATCTATCAAAATATCATAAAAATATTCAAATAAAATAAATGGCAAGATTTTTTTCATAATATTTCAAAAGAAATAAGTCACATTTTATAAATATTGATAAAATATCATATAATAATATATATTAAATTATTTTAATTGTTGTATTATTAAATAATTGTGTATTTAAAAAAAAATCTTATGAATGTTCATACACAAAAATAGGTGTTGTGGCTAGTGTAGCACCCACATTATTTTGATATATATATAGCCAATAATCACATGATTGCATTGCATTACATATCATACAATACGTATAATTTGAGCATATGCATATTCTTATAAGTGTTATCATGTATAAGTATAAAAGTTGTGTATGTGATGTCTATATGTATGCTCAATATTATTAACCTTGTGGAATTTGAGTTGTCTTTTATGGGTGTTTGATGTGCTCAAGATATAAGAAAGTATGAAAAATATGGACAAGGCATGGAATTAAGTGATGAAAGTGAGATATAGAAGGCAAAATAGGTTAAGTAGTGAAAAATAGTACAATGTTGATTACTAGTATTTCGGTGTAAAATTGAGTATTTATGGATTTACCAAATGTAATCGAGGTATGATTAAGGTCTCATTGATGATGTAAAAATGGTTTTAGAACCATTAGATCAATTCTTTATGGGAGGTATACATAATCAGTGGTATTGATGCAAAGTCAAAACGAGCTTAGCATAAGTGCGCTACGCTCGATCGGGTAAGCATAACTATTGGGTATGAAGTCATATGGACCTAAGGTTTGGTGTGAGTGTTTTACACATAAGGATAATAGGCCTAGCAGATTATTAAGTCGAAATTATTGAAGTGATAAGGTTTTCATAAGTCAAAAGGTGAAATGATGAGATGAAAGGTGTCAACTTTTGACAATAAGGCTAAATCATTGAAAATAAGGAATTTTCATCAAACCTTATCACTTTGCACGACCATTATTCTGAAAAACAGAGAGAAAAGAAAACCAAAAACCATTTCTTGGCTGGTTTGAAGAAATTCTAAGGAGATCCAAGTGAAAGCAAAGCCAAAGAAGTAGATTAAGCTTAGTTCTAGCCTTTTTATGGTAAGTTCTTGTACTTGGAAGTTAAACTATGTTTTTGAATTTTTCTGAAAGCTTATATATGGTGTTTTATCCTTTTTAAGATATTTCTTGGGGTTTCCAAGTGGTTTGAGGTTTAGAAAAGCTTGAAGAGATTGTTTTCACCGAAAAGTTGCTCGGTAAGTGAAATTTTGTGTTTTATGAGGTTTTTGGGGTTCTTGGAGTACAAGATGATTTTTGGTTATTTGATTGAGTTTATAAGAGAGTATATATATGTTTATAAATGTTTTAATAGATGTGGAGACTCATTTAATTTGGATGATGATCTAGGAGATAAGAATTTTATCAAAATCGGTATATGATAACTTTATGATGAATCATGTTGGTATTTGGGATATATGGTTATGGCAGGTTAATTGATGTTGATTATTGGTGGATTTTGATATTTGAGGATAGCTAAAATTAAGGGGAAACTCTGTCAAAATTTTCCCAAATGTCTAAGATAAATCTAATGCTCGATCTAGGTGGTTTAAGGCATTTTAGGCATGTTTTGGGTATGAAAGTTGATATGATGTTTTATGGGTATTTTTAAATGATATTTCAATGTCTTACTGCCTTCATTGTGATGAGAAATCCATGCCATTGTCAGGATAAGCATATCAACACCTAAGACATCACTTATTACACGGTGAAATATATTGTGGACAAAAGGTAAGTAAAGTACTCAACTGCAACACAAGAATTATGTGTTATGTGAAAGTATGCATTATATGAATATTTTGTGAGTAAGTGGTATTAACATACAGTGACACTTCATCATAAATTTGTATGCATGGCATAATAGTGATATGGTAAATTATTATATGATATAAGACCATGCATGATATTATGATGATTAATTATATGATGCCTTTGCAAGTTTTGTGCAACATAAAAGAAAGTTGTAATAAGAAGTTAAGTTCAGTGCCACTGTTTTGAAAAGGCAAATGAAAGTGTTAATAAGTGTAAACGGAGGCCTATAGTAGGCTTATAGTGGCTGCCCAATAATTTGGGCTAGGTTTAGTGAACTAATTATATTGTTTGCCATATTTCCGTTTTTATTTCTCCTCCATATGAGTTATTGTTATATGTATTGATACCACAGTGTGTGGCCGCCTTAACTCTTGAGCCTGACGGGGCAACGATGGAATAAGGTTTTTAATGTGCCCTACTGTGGTGATGGCTAGCCGGAGGAGAACCCATGGGATTTTATATTGTATGTGTAACAAGCCCTGCAGGCATTGACCAATTCAAACAGTGTGCACAATATTAAGGGGCCCAAAATTTAAAAAGAAGTTGTGTATGTCCATTGATATTGGGTAATCATTAGCATTGCATGCATTACTTTGCTTACTGAGCTTTAGGCTCACAGTTGTCTTGTGTTGCAGGTAGAGAAAGAAATGTGTGAATGACATGAGGAGAACTGAAGCATGGTCCTAACCCTGATTTGTACATATGAACATATCGACCTTTTGTGGGTTATTTCAGTTATCAGTGAGATGTTTGTAATAAAGTGTGAAGTTATGTTTTGAAAATAAATTGGGTTATTTAATACTTATGTATAATATGTTTGAGACCCACTTTATGTTTAATGTAAATAATGTGAAATAAGTTTTCAAGTTTTAAAAAAATAAATAAATAAATAAATGTCCAAACTTTTACAGTAATAAATTATGATATAGTTTTAAAACGTAACACCTCAAATATGGTTTTAACTAAAATAAGTGAGGGTGTTACAGCTAGGGATGAAACATCCAAAGTTAGAGCTTCTTTAACAGGAGAGCTCCATGCTGTTTGGGATGAATGGCACGTTTACTAAACTATAAGTATAATCGGAATAAATCAATGAGAGAAATGAATGAAAATTAAATATTGAAAAATCGGGATCATTATTTTATTATGTTGTTTACTAAACTAACCAGAAAGGGAATGAGAAACATTTTATTTTGTTTACATAATTAGGAAAAATAATCGGAATGCTTTAATTTGACTAAATTGTCTTTTGTAGAAAATGTTTTTTTTTCAAATGATAATATTTTTTAGGCTAAATCTGTCTTTTAATTTTTAATAATAAAAAACAAAAATAAAATAAATAAAAATTGATTACTAGTAATGACATTACCTAAAAGAGGAGAAGTATTCCTATTGTTTTCTCCTAAATTTATGTGGGTCCTATAAACTATTCATATTACTAAATGAAAATAAACAAATGAATGAGAATGATTACAACATATGTGATTCTCATTACTTATTAGTAAACATGTCATAAAGATGGCCAAAGAGATGAATTTTGAGACTTTGTCCATTTCCTCATATTGTGAGATAGTAATGAATTTGCTTAATGAAAATTCCTCTAATTGGGGTGACTTAATCATGCTATGCTAATCAAGAAAAATAAAATTGAATCAGTGATTTGTAGCTTTTGTGGGCTCCATTTTACTCTTAAGATGAAAATAACTTGGGTACTTAAGTATAACATTTTGTTTAACTTTGGTACTTTCACCGCAAAAATCCCTTTATAAAATTATTAAGATTCTAAAATTACAATTTTTAGTGATAGTTGAAATCAATCAAACTATCTATTAAAAAAATATAGATTTCCTTCACTTTAATTGTATATATTCAAAGCATTAACTGTGAATCAAATTAATGAAACTACAATAAATCAAATAATGTTATTTCTTGAGTCAAGTATAATACTTATATTTTTTAGAATTATATATGAACAATTTAATCAACCACACTTAATCAAATAATATTATATTTTAACAAAAATAAGAACCAAGTGAAATAATTTATAACAATATTAAATATATGATATTAGAGATGAAAGAATTATTCAAAGAAGACAAAATCAAAACTTTATTGCTCATTTTGGGAGATCAACATAAAATAAACACTATTTAGTAATATCTTGTTTCATCCTCCACCTAATAATTTGAAGATGATTAGAAATCCATAACTAAGAAAAACAAAAGAAAAATTACAACATAAATAGGATAATATTTGGAGGAGGAGACTCCAAATTATTCATCTAAAAATATGATAACTCTACAAAATATAATTATTTTACCACATTTTTTATGCTAATTGTTGCTAAATTATTGAGTTTGCTGTAGTTTGATTTTATTAAATTTATTTTGATTTTATAGATTTGTGTATGTTTTTATAGTTATTTTGTTGTAGTTTAAATTATTTGAATAAGTGTTGTGTGATTAAATAGTCAAAAATGTGCTTTTATTGATTTTAAATGTTAAATTAAATTAAGTTTAATTAGTATTTTTAAATAATTAATATGACTCATTTTATAATTAAAAATATTTGATTGTGATTTAATTTATTTTGTAAGAAAATGATTGCATTAGCGGTACTTGAAACAAAAAAAATAAAGAAAAGAAAATAAAGTTGTGATGGAAGGAGAATTATGGTATAATTGAGGAGGAAAAATAAACAAAAAAAATTGCACTAGGCCCACGCGCTTCTTCCTCCCAGGCCCGCCTGGGCTCCCTCCTCTTCCATTTGGGCCCGCCAGCATCAGCTCACCTAACAACCCACACCAGCTAGCAGCTCCACCACGGACCACTTACCAAATATAACTAAATTAATAATTGTAAACAATATTATTAAGATAATACAATCCACAAATATAAGTTCAATGAGAACTTAGCAAAAATATGAGAAAAAATAAATTACTTTCTATATTTATGGGCATAAAATTTATGCCACAAATTATGGTAATTCTAGCAACAAAAAAAAAGTTTAAATATGGGAATTCCATGAAATATTATGAACAAAATACCATAAATAAAAATACACACTCTCTCTCTTACTTTACTCTTTCTCTCCATCTCTCACGCATATTTCACTCACACTCTCCATTTTCTCTCACAACAATGAGAGCTCTCTCACACCGGCAAATGGACGACGTACCTCCGATCACCGCCGACGCCATCTCCGATTTGTCTTCTTCTTCGCATTCTTCTTCTTCTTCTTTACGCTCTTCTGCGTCTTCTTTGTTGTTTCATTTTTTTTTTCAGATCTGGTTTTCTTTTTCAGATCAAATTTTTTTTTTCCAAATATGTCTAAGTAACAAATTACTGTCACGATTTTGTTTTATTTTCAAATCTAAGTTTTTGGTGGACCTACCTATAACCAATTACCTTATTTAATCTCCTTCTTCATGGTAGTTTTTTAAATATGATTTTTTTTAGATCTGATTTTTTTTATTAAACTACCTAAGTAACCAGCTACTGCCACGATTTTGTTTTATTTTCATATCTGAGTTTTTTGTGGACCTAGTTGTAACCAGTCACTTTATTTAATCTCATTCTTCATGGTTGTTTTTAAATATGATTTTTATTTTTTAGATCTGGTTTTTTTTTTTATAAAACTACCTAAGTAACCTTCTTCGATCTTCTTCTGGGTTATTTTCATATCTGATTTTACTTTTTCATATATATTTTTTTTAAGATTTAACTAAGTAACCAATTACCAGTTAGTTATTTTGATAGGGGTAACCAGTTACCACCTTCTACTTCTTAGATTCATTTTTTTATTTTTTAAGTTTTTTTTTCTTTCTAGGTTTGGCTTAGTAACTAGTTATCAATCAGTTATTTTAATAGGGGTAACCGGTTACCTTCTTCTTCTTCTTTACTGGTTATATTCTGATCTGTTTTTTTTTTATTTCCAAATTTGGCAGTAACCGGTTACAATTCACTCGAGTACTTTCCATGGCAGTTAAAATTGATAGTGGTAACCGATTATTATTTAAAATGAAATTAAATGCTATATATACATGTCCAACAATAATCCAAAGCATACATATGTATAATGAAAATAATCCAAACATCATCATCACCACAACTAGTGAAAGCCAACATCATTACCTCGTATTTAAATGTATATATAAAAGCAACATAATAAAAATGGTGACAGTTCGAGCTTTTCTGGCTGTTGGTGCATCAAAGAATTGGGAGTTACATCAGATGGATGTACATAATGCCTTCTTTCACGACGATTTAGACGAGGAGGTGTATATGAAACTTCCTCCATAATTTAACTTTACTGATTCCGATTTGGTTTGTCGCTTGCGTAAGTCGTTGTATGGTTTGAGACAGGCACGTTGGTTTGCAAAACTCGTGATAACTTTAAAGGGGTATGGTTTTCTTCAGTCCTATTCTGATTATTCCCTATTTACATACACTAAAGGGCCTGTACAGATTAATATACTAGTGTATGTTGATGATTTGGTAATCTCTGGTAATGATTTTGCTGTGGTGACATGTTTTAAAGCCTATTTGAGCAAATGTTTTTATATGAAGGATCTTGGTGTGCTTAAATATTTTCTTGGCATTGAGGTGGCTAGAAGCTCTTCAGGGTTGCTCTTATGTCAAAGGAAATATGATCTTTATATTATTTCAGAGGCAGGATTGTTGGGCTCAAAGCCAACTTCATTCCCGATCGAACAAAATCATAAGTTGGCGTGTGCCACAGGGCCTTATCTTTCAGATCCTGAGCCTTATAGACGTTTGCTTAGGCGTCTTATTTATTTGGCGGTTACCCACCCTGACTTGGCATACTCAGTTCATATCCTGTCACAATTCATGCACGAACCAAGACAGGAACATTGGGATGCTGCATTACGAGTTGTTCACTATTTAAAACAATCTCCGGGTCAAGGCATTCTATTGCGCTCAGACAGTGAGTTGTCTTTGACAGGTTGGTGTGACTCAGATTGGGCAGCCTGCCCTCTTACTAGGCGGTCTCTTACTGGTTGGTTTGTGCTTTTGGGGAATTCGCCAATTTCATGGAAAACTAAGAAGCAACATATTGTAGCTCGCTCGTCAGCTGAGGCTGAATATCGTTCTATGGATTCTATTACTTGTGAACTTAAATGGTTGAAGGGTCTACTTTTGAGTTTGGGAGTTCATCATCCAAAGGCGATTCCTCTATTTTGTGATAGCCAGTCTGCATTGCATATAACGCAGAATCTAGTATTTCACGAACGCACGAAACACATTGAAGTTGACTGTCATTTCATGCGAGATGCCATCCAAGAATGTCTTATTGCTCCGTCTTATTTACCGACGACGGTTCAATTGGAGGACATTTTTACCAAGGCTTTAGGAAAGAAGCAATTTGATTTTCTTCTTGACAAGTTGGGCATTTTAGACTTACATGCTCCAACTTGAGGGGGAGTGTTACGATATTATGTGATATGGTGTGATATTTATTCCTTGATTCTAGGATAGAATATATGAGTGATTGCTTTATTATAGAAAACCACTTTAGCATTTGGGTTGATAATTAGGGAGTTGCAGCCCTTGCTGCCAACCCGATTTTTCATGCTAGGTGCAAACACATAGAAATTGATTTGCACTTTGTTCGAGACCAATTGCTTGCGAATGAGCTTTCAATACGTTATGTACCCTCTGTAGACCAAGCTGCAAACATCCTCACCAAAGCTCTACCAATCGATTGCTTTGCATATCTCAAGTCCAAACTTAATGTGGTTCATACCCCTTTCGTTTGAGGGGAGATAATAACATAGATATCAGTTTAGGTGTTAGTTTAAAAACAGTTAACCATTTTATTTTCTTTTTAGGCAATTGTTTAGCTGTCCTTTTTTCTAAATTAGAATTTGTTATTTTATAACAAACTTCTTCTTTTTTCAGCTTATATTTTGTTGCCTATAAATAAAGCTAACACCTTAGTTTCATAACTAAGGTTTTCAAGAAATTCTTGTCATTCTTTTCTAAAGTTTCCTTATATAATTTCCAGCTTCTTTAACTTCTTTATTCATCAATAGATAGTAGATACCATATAGATTGTGGTTGTGGGAGTTGCCCATTATAGCATGATGGAATACAAGGTTGAATCATAAGTGGGTTAACAAAAAAAATCTCTGCTTGCTGCTTCCATGGTCAAGATTTTTACAAAGTATTGAGAGTTTTAAGCCCGAATAAAAAAAGCCCAAATTTAAATCATAAATTTTATTTACTTAAAACGCAAGCTAGGTTTTTTTATATATGAAAAGAAAACCCTAGAAAACAAAGAATGGCCCTCAGTCAGAGTCAGTCTCACCCTCATCGATCCTCTCTCTCTCCAATTTCTCACGTCTTCTGTGTGTGTTTTCAGTGGTTTAGAAGCAAAAACCAATGATGAGGTAACTCTTCTTCTCTTCTCCTTTCCAAGTTTGAGCGTTATTTTCATGATTTTAAGCTTTTTAGTTATAAAATGCCTTTTTTTTTGGCTTCTTTCTTAGAAATATGATTGAATTGAATTGGATACATATGGATCAAGTATTGAGAAGATTTTTATAATGTCAACTTTTTATAAGATTCATTGAAATCTTAAATTGATAAGTGGGCTTCTCACATGAATTTTATATACTCATTTAGTCTAAACACATGACACAAGAAATAAAGAACACACTCACTTACCTTAAAATTTGAACAAAGAACCTAGTGTTTATAAACACATGAAACAACAAAATACCACTATATTATATTGCATTTGATATATTGATCACGTACTATTGTTTTTATACATGTTTAATGCCTTTGTTATTGCTTTTTCATTGTCTATTTGCATCGTGTGTTCTTTAAGCCTACCAATTGTTTGATATTGGTTTTGCAGAAAACTTCCCACCCTAGTTTGAAATAGCAAAAGAACTCGCTCATTTTTTGTTTTCTCTCTCAAAGCTCTCATTACTGATTCTCTGTGTTTTCTCTCTGCTATCCGATCGCTGCCATTACCATTATCATCGGTAAGCATTTCTATACGACTTCATCTGTTTCTATACTTTTTCGTTGTCTATTTGCATCGTGTGTTCTTTAAGCTTACCAATTGTTTGATATTGGTTATGCAGAAAACTTCCAACTGATAGACCCGAAACGGGTATGTTTTAAATATTTATAACTCGCAAGCGCACGAATTGTATATGAAATATAATGTTCGTGTAAGCACGAGATCGAACCCAAAAGAGTTGTCTAAAATCGAAAAGAAAATTATTTTAAATCAAAATTAATAAATTATAACCTAGCTCCAAAGATTGAAGGGATTTTTGAATAATGAACATAAAATAAAAGACAATAATATAGAAATTAAAGACAATATATCTTACTAAGTTAATAATTGTAAACAAGATGTTAAAATAAGATTATTAAGGATTAGAATCCACAAAATACAAGTTCAATAATATTTATAAGTACATTGATTCCCAAGTTTTAGTGATAGTTAAAATAAATCAAACTATAATTTTCCAAATAGACTTATAATTTTAAGCACAAATTACTTCTAAAAAGATAAGATTTTTCTTCACTTTTCAAAATTATAATTTCAAAGCATTTAGTGTAAATCAATCTAATGAAATAACAAATAAATCAATGAACATTATTTATAAGGCAAAACATAATATTTTTGTTCTAAGCATAGATGTGTACAATTTAATGACACTTCTTACACAAAGAATATTATGTTTTTGCACTAATGAAGAGCAAAGTGTAAATATGTGCTAACAATCCAAAATACATGATATTTAATATGAAAGAAAATATTTGAAGAAGAAAATTCCATAAACTTTGTTGCACAAAAATGGGAAATCAACATACAAAATAAACATTATCTAGTTACATATTGTTTCATCATCACCTTAATAATCTTAAGAAAATTAGAAACCCATAACTAAAATAGCAAATACAAACTAAAAATTACAGCATAAATAGGAAAATTTGGAGGATGAACCCCCAAATTTTTCCTCTAAAAATACATAGAAAATAACCAAAAAGAAGAAGAAGATGAAGAGAATAGAGAGGTTTTGAAATGTGTAGAATTTTTGGTATGGTCACCTCCTCTAAAATGGACACCCTAAATGGTCTTCAAAACTCCATATTTATAGCCAAAATGAGGTATTAAAATAATCAATTTAAATTAATTAAATTGATTAAATTAATTTAATTAATTATAATATGGCAAATAGGGATAAATTATAGAGTGTAATAATGATGTTTTGGGGTAAAATATGTAGAAAAGTTTGGTAAAAAATTGGTATTATTGGCAAAGGGGACAAGTAGACAAAATGTATTTGTTGGGCTCAAAAAATGGGAAAATGGCAGCTGTAGGAGGCTCATGGCAGTCTTGGGCGTGTGGTGTTTGGAGTAGCTGGGGAAGCCCCTGGCGTGGGCTTGTTGGAGTGAAGAGGATAGCAGGCGGTTGGCAGGTCTGGCTAGTGGAAGAAGAGCAGGGCTTGTGGGCAGAATGGGCCTTGGAGCTGGGCCGTTGGGCAGGCCCACGATGGGCTGGGGGAGGGAAACAGCAGGCATAAATTTGGGCCACGTGGGGCTTGCTGGGGTCTTCGGGCTGGTCTCGGCTGGGAGATTGAGGAGGTGTGATGGATGCTTTGCTGAGGAGGAAGGTGGCTTCGGGTGGGCTGGGTGCAGCAGCTAGAAGGAGGCAGCTAGGCAGGGGCCTGTTGGGCCGCAGTGTTGAAGAGGTTGGGCCTTGTGCCAATTTTTTGTTACTTCCTCTTCAAAAATACCATTTTCCTTTCTTTCTCTTGCTTTTCAAGAGCCCAAAAATACAACATATTACCTAACAAAATAAACATAAACTAAATCATAATAAAATATTTCCGCTATAAAATAAATCAAGTTAATTCTTTGAAAATATTAATTATAACTTAATTTATATTTAACATTTAAATTCAATAATACAACATTTTTTACCTCAAACTAAACAATAATAATTCAAATAATTTACTACAACATTTTACAACAAAATAACTATAAAAACACACAAAAATCTATAAAATCCAAATAAACCCAATAAATTCAAAATTACTTAAAAACTTAATAAATCAATTAAAAACTCAAGAATTAAGCAATAATTAGCACATAAAAAGTGGTAAAATAACTCTATTTTGTAGAGTTATCACCCACCCTAGTTTGAAATAGCAAATGAACTCACTCATTCTGTGTTTTCTCTCTCAAAGCTCTCATTACTGATTCTCTATGTTTTCTCTCTGCTATCCGATCGCCGCCATTACCATTATCATCGGTAAGCATTTTTATACGACTTCATCTGTTTCTATACATGTTTAATGCCTCTGTTATTGCTTTTTCGTTGTCTATTTGCATCGTGTGATCTTTAAGCTTACCAATTGTTTGATATTGGTTCTGCAAAAAACTCCCGCCCTAGTTTGAAATAGCAAATGAACTCACTCATTCTGTGTTTTCTCTCTCAAAGCTCTCATTACTGATTCTCTATGTTTTCTCTCTGCTATCCGATCGTCGCCATTACCATTATCATCGGTAAGCATTTCTATACGACTTCATCTGTTTCTATACATGTTTAATGCCTCTGTTATTGCTTTTTCGTTGTCTATTTGCATCGTGTGTTCTTTAAACTTACCAATTGTTTGATATTGGTTCTGCATAAAACTTCCCGCCCTAGTTTGAAATAGCAAATGAACTCACTCATTCTATGTTTTCTCTCTCAAAGCTCTCATTACTGATTCTCTGTGTTTTCTCTCTGCTATCTGATCGCCGCCATTACCATTATCATCGGTAAGCATTTTTATACGACTTCATCTGTTTCTATACATGTTTAATGCCTCTGTTATTGCTTTTTCGTTGTCTATTTGCATCGTGTGATCTTTAAGCTTACCAATTGTTTGATATTGGTTCTGCATAAAACTCCCGCCCTAGTTTGAAATAGCAAAAGAACTCACTCATTTTGTGTTTTCTCTCTCAAAACTCTCATTACTGATTCTCTGTGTTTTCTCTCAGCTAGATCGCTGCCATTACCATTATCATTGGTAAGCATTTCTATACGACTTCATATGTTTCTATACATGTTTAATGCCTCTGTTATTGCTTTTTCGTTGTCTATTTGCATCGTGTGTTCTTTAAGCTTACCAATTGTTTGATATTGGTTCTGCAGAAAACTTCCCACCCTAGTTTGAAATAGCAAATGAACTCACTCATTCTATGTTTTCTCTCTCAAAGCTCTCATTACTGATTCTCTGTGTTTTCTCTCTGCTATCTGATCGCCGCCATTACCATTATCATCGGTAAGCATTTTTATACGACTTCATCTGTTTCTATACATGTTTAATGCCTCTGTTATTGCTTTTTCGTTGTCTATTTGCATCGTGTGATCTTTAAGCTTACCAATTGTTTGATATTGGTTCTGCATAAAACTCCCGCCCTAGTTTGAGATAGCAAATGAACTCACTCATTCTGTGTTTTCTCTCTCAAAGCTCTCATTACTGATTCTCTGTGTTTTCTCTCTGCTATTTGATCGCCGCCATTACCATTATCATCAGTAAGCATTTCTATACGACTTCATCTGTTTCCATACATGTTTAATGCCTCTGTTATTGCTTTTGTTATATTATTTTAAATAATATAATGTTAGTTTAAATAATGTGACATAATGTGATTTGTCACACCTTGTAACATATTATTGAGAGTCACAAAAATTGGACACATGTGTGTGGCAAATGTGAGATATTTTGGAGTTACAAAACAAACATGTAACTCCCAAATATTACCCAATAATGTGTAGATTTGATATTACACATTTTGATTTGAATTTCTCAAAGCCATAAGAGATATGACTGTTAGAGATATGATTTTAACTCCCATAATGTGTATGGAAGTTACAAAATCAAGTGGGAATGAATTTGGAACGTTTTGGAAAATTTGGAAAATTGGTTGCTGAAAAAATGTCTTAGGCCGCGGCCCAAGAGTCAGAAAACATCGTGGGCCGCTGCCCATGTTTTTCAGGCCGCAGCCTGAGTGGCTGACATCATTTTCCAAACTTCAGTTTTATCCAATTTTGAACATTTCCAACAGCCAAGTAACTCCCAAATCTCTATTTTAATTCCATTAACATCCAATTAATCATTGGTAACAACCATGGGGGTTGGTGGAATTTGAAATTCAAAGGGTGTCTCAAAACTTTATAAATAGGAGCCTAATGCTCACTTGTAAGACACGTCATTTTCCATCCACAAAGCACTTGGTTGGAAAATACATCCTAGAGGCTTGATGATTCCAGAGAGCTATTTCCTAGAGAGATCCCTTAGTGCTTAGAGAATAGAGGTAAATAAGCTTTTGCACAAAGGTTTTGAACCTTGTTCAAGTTGGTGATCCCCACTACTCTACACTTTGGTTGTGTGAGAGTTTGTGTTTTCATTGTTTTTCATTCTTTTGTTCTTCTTGTTCTTCTTATTTACTTGTATTATTATAGTATTGAGTTTGTAATCCTCTTCTTCTATTTACATATTTATTTGTATTCTTTGTTTTAGAGTTTTAGTTCCTATAATTCTCTTATTTTTTCTTATTTCTACATTTACTTGTATTGTTGGTCATTAAGTTGTAAACTTATTTATCTATTATCTTGTCTATTGTAATTTTTGCATAGAGTTCTATTTTGGTTTTTCCATATTTCCATTTAGCAATATAATATATTCTCTAACAGCTTTTTCGTAGTCTATTTGCATCGTGTGTTCTTTAAGCTTACCAATTGTTTGATATTGGTTCTGCAGAAAACTTCCCGCCCTAGTTTGAAATAGCAAATGAACTCACTCATTCTGTGTTTTCTCTCTCAAAGCTCTCATTACTGATTCTTTATGTTTTCTCTCTGCTATTCGATCGCCGCCATTAACATTATCATCGGTAAGAATTTTTATACGACTTCATCTGTTTCTATACATGTTTAATGCCTTTATTATTGCTTTTTCGTTGTCCATTTGCATCGTGTGTTCTTTAAGCATACCAATTGTTTGATATTGGTTCTGCCGAAAACTTCCCGCCCTAGTTTGAAATAGCAAATGAACTCACTCATTCTGTGTTTTCTCTCTCAAAGCTCTCATTATTGATTCTCTGTATTTTCTCTTTGCTATCCGATCACCGCCATTACCAGTATCATCGGTAAGCATTTCTATACGACTTCATCTGTTTCTATACATGTTTAATGCCTCTGTTATTGCTTTTTCGTTGTCTATTTGCATCGTGTGTTCTTTAAACTTACAAATTCTTTGATATTGGTTTTGCAGAAAACTTCCCGCCCTAGTTTGAAATAACAAATGAACTCACTCATTTTGTGTTTTCTCTCTCAAAGATCTCATTACTGATTCTCTATGTTTTCTCTCTGCTATCCGATCGCCGCCATTACCATTATCATCGATAAGCATTTCTGTACGAATTCATCTGTTTCTATACATGTTTAATGCCTCTGTTATAGCTTTTTCATTGTCTATTTGCATCGTGTGTTCTTTAAACTTACCAATTGTTTGATATTGGTTCTGCAGAAAACTCTCGCCCTAGTTTGAAATAGCAAATGAACTCACTCATTCTGTGTTTTCTCTCTCAAAGCTCTCATTACTGATTCTCTGTGTTTTCTCTCTGCTATTTGATTGTCGCCATTACTATTATCATCGGTAAGCATTTCTATACGACTTCATCTGTTTCTATACATGTTTAATGCCTCTATTATTGCTTTTTCGTTGTCTATTTGCATCGCGTGTTCTTTAAGCTTACCAATTGTTTGATATTGGTTCTGCAGAAAACTTCCCGCCCTAGTTTGAGATAGCAAATGAACTCACTCATTCTGTGTTTTCTCTCTCAAAGCTCTCATTACTGATTCTCTGTGTTTTCTTTCTACTATCCGATCGCCACCATTACCCTTATCATCGGTAAGCATTTCTATATGACCATCTGTTTCTATACATGTTTAATGCCTTTGTTATTGCTTTTTCGTTGTCTATTTGCATCGTGTGTTTTTTAAGCTTACCAATTATTTGATATTGGTTCTGCAGAAAACTTCCCGCCCTAGTTTGAAATAGCAAATGAACTCACTCATTCTGTGTTTTCTCTCTCAAAGCTCTCATGACTGATTCTCTGTGTTTTCTCTCTGCTATCCGATCGCCGCTATTACCATCATCATCGGTAAGCATTTATATACGACTTCATCTGTTTCTATACATGTTTGATGCCTTTGTTATTGCTTTTTCATTGTCTATTTGCATCGTGTGTTCTTTAAGCTTACCAATTGTTTGATATTGGTTCTGCAGAAAACTTCCCGCCCTAGTTTGAAATAACAAATGAACTCACTCATTCTGTGTTTTCTTTCTCAAAGCTCTCATTACTGATTCTCTGTGTTTTCTCTCTGCTATCCGATCGTCGGCATTACCATTATCATCGGTAAGCATTTCTATACGACTTCATTTGTTTCTATACATGTTTGATGCCTCTGTTATTGCTTTTTCGTTGTCTATTTGCATCATGTGTGTAAGGACCATCGGACACCATTTATTTCCCCATTGGTATGATATTGTCCGCTTTGGGCCTAAGCCCTCACGGATTTGTTTTTGGGCACCTTCCCAAAAGGCCTCATTCCAATGGAGATAGTGTCCATCCTTATATACCCAAGATCCTTCCCACTTCTAGCCAATGTGGGACTTTGGTTGTACACCCAACAATGTGTTCTTTAAACTTACCAATTGTTTGATAATGGTTCTACATAAATCTTCCCGCCCTAGTTTGAAATAGCAAATGAACTCACTCATTCTGTGTTTTCTCTCTCTAAGCTCTCATTACTGATTCTCTGTGTTTTCTCTCTGCTATCTGATCGCTCCCATTACCATTATCATTGGTAAGCAAACCAAGACAAAAATGAAGAATCTCTTCTTTGCTTTCTCTCATCAAAATATGGCTTGTTTGTTTTTGTAGGAAGATTTGTATTACCCACATCCACTAGTCCAAGATATCCTCTGGGCGACTTTTCACAAGGCTGTTAAACTAGTTCTGATGAATTGGCCAGGAAAAAAATTGAGAGAAAAGGCTCTCCGCTCAGCAATGGAGCATATACACTATGAAGATGAGAACACTTGTTATATTTGCATTGGACCTGTGAATAAGGTATTGATGTTTTCAAATAGTAATCTTTATTCAGTTGAAACTTACTTTTGTGAGGGGAACACATAAAACCTCATACTTAAATCTATGAAGGATTATAGCTATGACTGTGATTTACAGGTATTAAACATGCTTTGTTGTTGGATTGAGGTTTACTGTGTTCTGTTTTTAATTTCAGCATAAAGAAGCTGCAATATGGCATTAGGTCCCGTAGAAGAAAGCAATCAACTATTGATTCTACCTCTTCACAAGGAGGCTATTTGAGGATTTGATCTCCCACGCGAGATGCTTCAATCAATTTTTTCGAGATTGTTGATTGAATTTCGAATGATTGCAGCATCCGTGTCAAAGATGTGGAAAGAGATTGCTCTTTCCACAACCACCTTGAGAGATGGCTTGTGGTGGATTAGTTTGGAACTCCCCCAAGACAAAACAATTTGGATAGATCGAGAGGGAGTCAAATTCAAGATAAATTTGAATTTGCCACAACTCCAAGAAGATCAATCGTACTTCCTTGGATATGATTTGAAGAGTGCATGTGAAGGAATATTTTGTTTTGGGAGCAAGAAGAGTACCATTGTTATTAGTCCCTTTCTGCAACAAGTTGTGGTTTTGGCTTCGGCCGTATTGAAGCTGCCATACCAAAGAATAGCTAAGTTTGGTTTTGGTTTTGGTGACAACGACATTAAGGCAGCTTGTGTGATGAGCTTTGATAGGGAAGTTGATGTTATAACATTTGCAATGGTTATAATAGTTGGCACTCAATCATGGAGATCTGTAACATGCCTAAGCAACATTATCATATGTTCAAATACACTTCTTGTATTTGAACATGGTCACATATACTGGAATGTTGCTGAGAGCGAGGACTTTTGCTTTGATGTGAATAGGGACATGTTTTCCTTAGTGGCTGCTCCATAGAGAGGTCTAATGATAGACCTGTGAGGATATGTGATACTGAAAATCTTTTGGGCTTTGGAGGCAGAAGAGGTTGAATTTGAAAACTTCAACATTTTGATGTCAGCTAACTATTACTGATGGCAAAATTAGAACTTGGACTCCTCCCCTTGGTCTCAATATTCAGCAACCTGCTCAAGTTGTTGGTTATGACTTGAACCACCATTTCATTGCAGGCAATGGTCAATACTTGAGCTCATACAATCTGATCACGGGAGAAGCTCAGAATCTTGAAATTCAGATTGTGATTAATGACCCTGAGGATGAGGATGGGGGTGCATTTTAGTTGAAGACTAATATTGTAGGTTTGCATGCATTGAGGGGTAGTTTTCAACTCTCCAATTTGTTGGATTAGCTAAAATGGTATGAATTTGACTTTTCACACCCCAGTATAAAGTTGTGTTTTTTCATCCCATGTATGCAAATAATATAAATATATATAAGCAAAATACAATACTTGAGATATTTTTACTTTTATGATGATCAGGAAAGGAAAGAGCGTGGAGGACATATTCGTTTTGTGTCAACTACTGAATCTAAAAGAGAGTAGCATCCAAGCCACAAGTTAGTAGAGAGCTTATATGTCATGGGGAACAAGACATTTAACTTTGGATTTGAAGAACGTAATACACAGTAACATGGAAACTTTGTCAAGGGGAGTACCTCCAACCAATGGTAAGATCTCGTGAGCTCATATGTTGCAAAGACTTTGGTTTTAGGTATATGTGGAATGCACCTCGGCTGCTATTTAAGCTCTGACATGACACCATTTAGAAAGTTGTACCTTGGTCACTGGCAAGAAGAAATAGAGCATTGTATCAAGAAAGCGACTACATACATTGAAATGATTCAAGCTTCAGATGGTTCATGGTTTGTCCTATGTTTACAAGTTTATAAGCTCTGACTTTGTTTTCCCTCCCAATAAATCAGTTTTGTGCACTGCTTGAATCTAAAACTTTTTGGCTCCCCTTGCCTCAACTCCTCTTAACTGTTGGAGTACGCTTTTAATTTTCGGAGATGCTCAACAGGTATGGTTCTTAGGGTGTTTGTTTCACTTACGCTACATGATTTGGGGTTAAGGACTATCGAAACAGGTTGAGTCTGGTGGGTGGGGAAAGAGGTATTTGTCACCACATAATTCCTTAAACATATAGTAGTGAAAGGGAAATGGTTCAGGAAGGATAATAAATTGAGCTTAAATGGTTTTGGTTGATTTTCCTTTCAAGTCTACTCAAATCTTGAGGGAAATAGGTCACATTGGTCAGCACTGGATGTGCTATGATGGCTCTCATTGATGGTGGGCAGGTACATATTAGAATTTGATGAGTCAAAACAATCTGAAATGTTTCAAATCTTCTGATGTTGTTAAAAACAGTTGTGTACAGATAGAGAAAAAAAAATGGTATCCAAGTGTAATGTTTGTGCGTAGGCAGACTAAGAGAGACGTTGCACTCTTTGCACCGTGCAGCTAGATATTTGATAAACTCTCAAATGGATAATGGAGATTTTCCTCAACAAGTAATTCATATAAATATTTATGCACTTTCCTTCTATCTTGAAGATGGAAACAATGGCTTGGAAAAAATGTCATCTAATGTTAACATTGTAAAATATTTCCACCGAAATTCTAAAGTGAACCCTTCATTGAACATCCCAAGATGTCAAAATCAAGGTATCTGTACCCGAATGGAGCTGCTCAAACAGATCACTTGGATACATCATCTTCAACAACTTTAGTTTGGCTTTCTCAGAATGATGTGAATTTACAACAGAGTAATAATGCTAGATGTCTAGAGCTAGAGCTTGCTATGGATTTTTGACTAGTCTTGTTGTTGTACTGTAAAAGTTCTAGTTGTAGATTTCTTCAATGATATTAATTTACATTAGTCAAATGCTTGTGAGTTCTCAGTTTTGTATTTTTGTATTATTCCATGTCATGTTGTATAGATGAGTCGTGCTGGTTTGGGATACATTGGATCTCAAACGAATGAGAAAACTCAGTTTGTTAAAGTTGGGAAATTGTCTACTGGTTGTTCTGATGATGTTTTGCAAGTGGCTGATGCTACAAAAAGGTCTCTTGGACAAACATAAATGAGATTTTCAAGTAAAAATTTCCAGGCTTATGAAAGGGTAAAAAAATTTATACCTATTTGTCAATTTTGTGGTATTAAAGGTCATATACGTCTTAAATGCTTTACCTTGCAAAACATGTTTAATTTCAAATATTTTGATAAATTTAAAAGACCTGAAAAGAGACACTCCACTGTTAAAATAGTTTGGATAAAGAAATAAAAGTGTCTTGTTAGTTTTTCTTGCTTTAAAACTGCTGCTTCTCAAATGTGGTATTATGATAGTGGTTAATCTAGACACATGACAGGTAACAGAGACTTTCTTGTCAATATTCGACCTATGCAATGTGGTGGAGTGACATTTGAAAATGGATTAGCTGGAAATGTTATTGGGATGAGAATGTTGAATTTTGAAGGCTTACCAAAGCTTAAAAATGTGATGTTAGTTGAAAGACTAAAAGCTAATTTACTGAGCGTTAGTCAAATCTAACTAAAACCATTAAGCCTCCTATTTGTAATATTCTGTTAAAATTAACAAAAAAAACCGTTAAAACTAAGAAAAACTGTTAAATACACATTTTTTAACATAGAAGATATATACTCATACTATGGTATGTAAATTTTAAAATATCCAAAATCAAGGGTTTCTTGTAGAAAAAAAAATTAAATCTATCAAAATATCATAAAAATATTCAAATAAAATAAATGGCATAATTTTTTTTAATATATTTCAAAAGAAATAAGCCACATTTTAGAAATATTGATAAAATATCATATAATAATATATATTAAATTATTTTAATTGTTGTATTATTAAATATTTGTGTATTTTCTTTTAAAAAAATCTTATGAATGCTCATACACAAAAATAGGTGTTGTGGCTAGGGATGAAACATCCAAAATTAAAGTTTTAGAGGCCTTTTTCCTTTTTATGATTGAGACTGGCCTTCTTGTTTGTTTGGTGTTGTTTGCAAATTCAACACTACTCCAATATCACATTAGTGTGCTTTTATGTAGAGTTGACTAATAAATAAACCTAACAAAATAAGTCTTTTGACTTTATACCTTAGTGCATGCATGTCATGGCACAATACTTGATTGGCTCTTATGTATTGTTAAATGACAAAACAGACCTTTTATTTTGCAAAATGGAACAATATGATACATTGAGTCCGATTTTAGTCACACAATTTATCAATGCGACTAAAATGCCCTCAGTTTTTTTTTATTTTCTGTTTTTTATCTTTAATTCCTTTATAAATTTTCTTTTTTTTAATATATAAAAATAATTTATAAAGCATTTTAAATAAAAAGGAAATGTAAAATATATTCATTCAAACATGACAATCCTCAAAAGTAGATTTTGTATTTCTAAGTTTATTATTGATAATCTCATCGACAATTAGAATAATTTATTTGAGAGATTTTTACATAAAATATTAATTTGCGCTAAAAAAATTACGATTTTACATTTAAACAATTTTTTTTCTTTCAATTTTACGATTTTAAGGAAATTTTTACACTTTTACATTTTTGTCTTTTTTGTTGATGATTCAAATAATGAATTACACACCTATCTAATTTTTTCTATAAACATATAAAATAAATTATTTTAATAATGAAAACACACATAATGAAAAGTATAAAAATAATGCCCTACCATAAAAGCTACCATTATTATTTAATCAATTAAATAATTTCTCCTAAAAAACAATTAAATAAATGTGGGATTATATATATCCATATATTATATTTTGTTAGAGCTTGTGTTTTGTTTTATTACTTATTTATCCTATATTTTGGCAAAAAAAATTTTAGACTACGCATTTTGTAAAATGATTCAAATAGATCCCTAAATTCAATTTTGATGAATACAAAATTGAATATAACAACACAGTTGTTAGACAAAATAATTTTATTTTTTATTTTAAATTATTAATTTGATGAATTATTTGTAATTTTAATTTAGAAAATTTTGACCAAAATCAAATTTAGACTTATATTTAAAGTATTTTATAAAACACAACCAAATAAATATTCCAAACATATAATTAAACAAAAAGCTATAAAACCTTAATTTAATTTAATTTTCAATAAGAAAAAAATACAAAAAGAGAGGGAGAGAGTTCGAGAGGGAAAAGAGGCCAAGAAGAACAGTAGAGGAAGAAACTTTTGGTCTTCCTTGGAGTTGGGAGGAGAGGACGAATCACCAATGTGGAAGCTTAAGATCGCTGAGGTCGGACCCAATCCAATCCATGGCTACGCTCTCTCAACAACCATCTCGGCAGGCAGTTCTGGGAGTTCGATCCCTCCCTCGGCGACTCCCAAGACCTCGAGGCCATCGAAACTGCTCGCCAAGTCTTCCACGCCGATCGCTTTCACAAGAAGCACAGCTCCGATCTACTCATGCGCATTCAGGTAAACGCCATTGATCGCTCTCACCACCACTAGCTCAACCATTTTCAGAATTCGAGTCTCACTCGCACTCGAAATGCTCTCTTGTTTTTGTAGCTTTCGAAGGAGAATCCGCGCGCGCAAGAGATGCCTCCACAGGTCAAAGTGAAAGACACCGAAGAGGTTACTGATGAGATGGTGGCTGACACCTTGGTTAGGTCTTTGAATTTCTATTCCACCATACAAGCTCACGATGGCCATTGGCCTGGTGACTATGGCGGTCCTATGTTCTTTTACCTGGTTTGGTACGTTATCTATAAAATGATATTTATTTGTTTTATTCTCACAAATTCTGAGAAGCCAATACTTGTGACTATAAGTTGGCCTCTTTCAGTGTTTGTAATAGAGTTAGACTCAATGATCCTATTACAAACACCGAAAGAGATTGCTTAACTTACTACAGGTTTTTGTGATTTTGGCTGTTTGTAATTTCACTTTCTTTCTGATAATATTTCCTCTTTGTGGTGCATTTAATAGATTTTTTTATGTGGAATACATTTGATAAGTGCTTCAATTATGACAAGTTTTGCAACAAATAGTTTGAGTGCTATGTTAACTTTCTATACATAAATGACTATGGCAGGGGTATAATGGAAGTCAATTATGGGACACTAGTTTTGCTGCTCAGGCAATTATGTCAACCGATCTTGTTAAAGAATACAGCACTACTTTAAGAAAGGCACATGAGTTCATTAAAACATCACAGGTCAATGCTGCTTTGTGGTCTGATTCAACTAATGCTTCTATGTCCAATTTGATGCTTTCCCCACATTTCCTTTGTTGACTCGTTAGTAATATCTTTTCATCTACTTTTTATAGGTTTTAGAAGATTGCCCGGGTGATCTTGATCATTGGTACCGCCACATTTCAAAGGGTGCTCGACCTTCCTCCACCCGTGACCATGGTTGGCCCATCTCAGATTGTGCAGTAGAAGGATTAAAAGTAATTGCATACAACGTTCAACGTGTTTCATTTATTTTATTTACTGGTTAATAATTTTTCTGTCTCACTTCTCAGGCTGCTCTTCTATTATCAAAACTTCCATCAGATAGCCAAATCGTTTATACGATGCTGTCAATGTCATTCTCTCATTACAGGTTGGTGATTCATGATTTTCACTTTTATCTTGTTAGATTTTCTTATTGTCACAATTAGTAACGAGTCTTATTTGAGATAATTGTTAAAGATGCCATAATGTACTAGGAGAATTTGTCTTTCATTGTGATGAACAGTAGTGGCACATTTCATAGATACTTTTTGATAATATTCTAATCTGAGATTGGAGAGCAAGTAATAAATCTAACTACAATTTCTGTATTAGGCGTCTACTTTAAATGGGAGTGTGGGTACCTAATATTGTCTAAATGTCGTTGGAATCATGATGCTCTAAGAATTAAGCTCTGTAAATGTATTAAAAGGGACAGATTTTAGCAGCCAGTGTTGTTCTTTCACCTACACTATCCTCATATTAATAGTGTAGGTGATAGGTTCTTTATGCTAGGCTTATGTATTAACATTCCTGTGTTTTATGCTTTGAAAGAAGAAATCTCATATTTATGATAGGTTCTTTTTTTTTTTGGACTACAATGTTGCGGAATGGAGATGGTGGCTTTGCAACATGTGAGCTCACTAGATCTTACCATTGGTTGGAGGTACTCCCCTTGACAAAGTTTCCATATTACTGTGTATTATGTTCTTCAAATCCGAAGTTAAATGTCTTGTTCCCCATGACATATAAGCTCTCTTCTAACTCATGTTTGATTGGATATTGTTTAAACGGTTGCCTGGGTCTTTTCTTGTACAAACACCAACTTGGATGCTACTCTCTTTCATATTCAGTAGTTTGACACAAAACGAATCAACCCTCCACGCTCTTTCCTTTCCTGGTCATCGTAAAAGTAAAAATATATCAAGTACTGTATTTTGCTTATATATATTTATGTTCTTTGCATACATGGGATGATAGAACACAATATGCAACTTTATAGTGGGGGTGTGAAAAGTCAGATTCATACCATTTTATTTAATCTAACCTCTCCAATAGATTGAGGAGTTGAAAACTACCCCTCAATGTGTGCAAACCTCCAATATAAGTCTTCAACTCAAATGCACTCTCATTCTCATCTTCAGGGTCTTTAATCACAATCTGAATTTCAAGATTCTGAGCTTCTCCTGTGATCGGATTGTATGAGCTAAAGTGTTGACTATTGCATGCAATGAAATGGTGATCCAAGTCGTAACCAACAACTTGAGCAGGTTGCTGAATATTGAGACCAAGGGGAGAAGTCCAAGTTCTAATTCTGCCATCGGTGTAATAGTTATCTGACATCGAAATGTTGAAGTTTTCAAATTCAACATCTTCTATTTCATCAACATCTTCATTCTCCTCTATTTCATCAGCTACTTCTGTCTCCAAAGTCCAAAAGATTTTCAGTATCACATATCCCCACTTTTCCTAACAGGTCCATCAGTGGACCTCTCGAAAGAGCCGCCACTAAGGAAAACACCTCCCTATTCACATCAAAGCAGAGAAGGTCCTCGCTCTCAGCAACATTCCAGTATATGTGACCATGTTCGAATACAGGAAGTGTATTTGAACATATGATAATGTTGCTTGGGCATGTTACAGATCTCCATGATTGAGTGCCAACTGTTATAACTCTTGCACAGGTTATAACATCAACTTCCCTCTCAAAGCTCATCACACAGGCTACCTTAATGTCGTTGCCACCAAAACCAACACCAACACCAAACTTAGCTATTCTTCGATGTGGCAGCTCCAATATGGTCGAAGGCAAAACCACAACTTGTTGTAGAAAGGGACTGATAACAATGATACTCTTTTGGCTCCTAAAACAAAATATTCCTTCACAGGCACTCTCTAAATGATATCCATGGAGGTACAGATGATCCTCTTGGAGTTCTGGCAAATTCAAGTTTATCTTGAATTTGACTCCCTCACGGTCTATCCAAATTGCTTTGTCTTGGATGAGTTTCAAACTAATCCACTACAAGCCATCTCTCAAGATGATTGTGGAAAGAGCAATCTCTTCCCACATCTTTGACACAGATGTTGCAATAATTCGAGTTTTAATCGGCAATTTTGAAAAAATTGATTGAAGCATCTCGCGTGGGAGATCAAATCCTCGAAGTCGAAATTCGACTTGATCTCCCACGCAAGATGCTTCAATCAATTTTTTCAAGATTGTTGATTGAATCTCGAATGATTGCAGCATCCGTGTCAAAGATGTGGAAAGAGATTGTTCTTTCCACAACCACCTTTAGAGATGGCTTGTGGTGGATTAGTTTGGAACTCCCCCAAGACAAAGCAATTTGGATAGATCGGGAGGGAGTCAAATTCAAGATAAATTTGAATTTGCCACAACTCCAAGAGGATTAATCGTACTTCCTTGGATATCATTTGGAGAGTGCCTGTGAAAGAATATTTTGTTTTGGAAGGAAGAAGGGTACCATTGTTATCAGTCCTTTTCTGCAACAAGTTGTGGTTTTGCCTTCGGCCGTATTGGAGCTGCCATACCAAAAAATAGCTAAGTTTGGTGTTGGTTTTGGTGGCAACGACATTAAGGTAGCTTGTGTGATGTTCTTTGATAAGAAAGTTGATGTTATAACATTTGCAATGGTTATAATAGTTGACACTCAATCATGGAGATCTGTAACATGCCCAAACAACATTATCATATGTTCAAATACACTTCCTGTATTTGAACATGGTCACATATACTGGATGTTGTTGAGAGCGAGGACCTCTGCTTTGATATGAATAGGGAGGTGTTTTCCTTAGTGACTGCTCCATAGAGAGATCTAATGACAGACCTGTTAGGATATATGATACTGAAAATCTTTTGGGCTCTGGAGGTTGAATTTGAAAACTTCAACATTTTGATGTCAGATAACTATTAACGATGGCAGAATTAGAACTTGGTCTCAATATTCAGCAACCTGCTCAAGTTGTTGGTTACGGCTTGAACCACCATTTCATTGCAGGCAATGATCAACACTTTAGCTCATACAATCCGATCACGAGAGAAGCTCAGAATCTTGAAATTCAGATTGTGATTAATGACCCTGAGGATGAGGGTGCATTTGAGTTGAAGACTTATATTAGAGGTTTGCACGCATTGAGGGGTAGCTTTCAACTCCCCAATCTGTTGGATTAAATAAAATAGTATGAATCTTACTTTTCACACCCCCAGTATAAAGTTGTGTTTTTTCATCCCATGTATGCAAAGAATATAAATATATATAAGCAAAATACAATACTTGAGATATTTTTACTTTTATGATGATCAGGAAAGGATTCGTTTTATGTCAACTACTGAATCTAAAAGAGAGTAGCATCCAAGCTGGTGCTGGTACAATAAAAGACAGCCAACCGTTTAAACAATATCAGTAGAGAGCATATATGTCATGGGGAACAAGACATTTAACTTCGGATTTGAAGAACATAATACACAGTAATATGGAAACTTTGTCAAGGGGAGTACCTCCAACCAATGGTAAGATCTAGTGAGCTCATATGTTGCAAAGACTTTGGTTTTAGGTATATGTGGAATGCACCTCGGCTGCTATTTAAGCTCTGACATGACATCATTTAGAAAGTTGTACCCTGGTCACCGGCAAGAAGAAATAGAGCATTGTATCAAGAAAGCGACTACATACATTGAAATGATTCAAGCTTCAGATGGTTCATGGTTTGTCCTATGTTTACAAGCTCTGACTTTGTTTTCCCTCCCAATAAATCAGTTTTGTGTACTACTTGAATGTGAAACTTTTTGGCTCCCCTTGCTTCAACTCCTCTTAACTGTTGGAGTACGCTTTTAATTTTCGGAGATGCTCAACAGGTATGGTTCTTGGGGTGTTTGTTTCACTTACGCTACATGGTTTGGGGTTAAGGGCTATCGAAACAGGTTGAGTCTGGTGGGTGGGGAGAGAGCTATTTGTCACCACATAATTCCTTAAACATATAGTAGTGAAAGGGAAATGGTTCAGGATAATAAATTGAGCTTAAATGGTTTTGGTTGATTTTGTCATTTCATTCACCTCTTGTGGATTTTCCTTTCAGGTCTACTCAAATTTTGTGGGAAACAGGTCACATTTGGTCAACACTGGATGGGCTATGATGGATCTCATTGATGGTGGACAGGCACATATTAGAATTTGACGAGTCAAAACAATCTGAATTGTTTCAAATCTTCTGATGTTAAAAACATGTGTACAGATAGAGAAAAAAAATGGTATCTAAGTGTAATGTTTGTGTGAATGCAGGCTGAGAGAGACGCTGCACCGTGCAGCTAGATATTTGATAAACTCTCAAATGGATAATAGAGATATTTTCCTCAACAGGTAATTCATATAAACATTTATGCACTTTCTATCGATCTTGAAGATGGAAACAATGTCATCTAATGTTAACATTGTAAAATATTTCCACCAAAATTCTGAAGTGAACCCTTCATTGAACATCCCCAGATGTCAAAATCAAGGTATCTGTACCCGAATGGAGCTGCTCAAACATATCGCTTGGATACATCATCTTCAACAACTTTAGTTTGGCTTTCTCAGAATGGTGTGAATTTACAGCGGAGTAATAATGCTAGATGTCTAGAGCTAGAGCTTGCTATGGATTTTTGACTAGTCTTGTTGTTGTATTGTAAAAGTTCTAGTTGTAGATTTCTTCAATGATATTAATTTATATTAGTCAAATGCTTGTGAGTTCTCAGTTTTGTATTTTTGTATTATTCCATGTCATGTTGTACAGATTAGACAGAGAAACATTACATCAAGTGCTTTGATGCTCTTGAGCATTTTCCTTGGTACTTTTCACATCAAGGAGACAACCAAATTTATTCCAAGGAGACATCTTTGAAACTAGAAGTACCTCTTTCTTATTATTTATATAACTCAACACAAGATTCACAAAACCATAAAAGTTCAACCAAACCATGACTTGTCTTAAATTATTAAAATTGAAATCCTTTGGCCCTTTTCTGAGCTTCCTTTTTGCCATGCCCTTGCCCTAGATCATGCACCACCTACATTAAGCAATCATCATCATATTATTATTAGGGCATCTCTAACTAGACTGTAAAACAGCAAATATAATATTAAAAATGCACAAAATCAAATCCAACTCAACTCCAATTATTCTGTAAGTATGCTATCAAGATAAAAACAAAAGGCAGTACTATTTTGCTTTTAATATTAGTATTTAATAATAAATATATATGTATATTATTTTATATATAAGATAAAATAATACAAAATACTTTTTGGTGTAATTTTTTGTATTGCGGTTGGAATGGAAAAAAAATATAGTGCTAAGATTCCTTAGTTTTGGTGTTGGTACAATACTATATATGATGTTATGGATTGGAGATAACTTTATTATCATTATTATTTACAAGAGAACGAGAAGAGTAGCATGATGAGTAGATAATAACAAAAATAAATATATAAGATAAAATAATAAAGAATATATTTTTTGGTGTAATTTTTTGTGTTGTGGTTGGAATGGAAAAAAAATAGTGCTAAGATTTCTTAGTTTTAATATTAGTGCAACACCATATATGATGTTATGGGTCGGAGATGACCTTATTATCATTATTATCTACAAAAGAAATAGACGAGTAGCATGATGAGTAGATAATAACAAAAATGAGTAGATAATAACAAAAATAAGTAAAAAATAAGTGTTTGTGTAGACATTACATTTTTGACAAGACTTTTCTTCTTTCTTTGGGGTTGTATGTATGGCTTCTTGAAATAGACGCCCCACATCAGGTGTGTCAGGATCATTCTTGGCAGCACCAGCAGCACCAGCCTTATAGTTGAAAGCCACAACATAAACCTCGGCAGAGGAAGAACGACTAGCTCTTGGTTTGTACACCTCAACTCTCTCAAACAACTACACAAGGGTTATAAATTAGAACCAGTGCAAACCAATTACAATAAAAGTAAGTTTTTTCAAGACAAAAATGAAGAATCTCTTCTCTTCTACCTGTTGAAGACAATACTTGACAGAGTAGTAATCTTGGCAACGATAAACCTGAAGACAGATTATAAATTTTTTTATATAATCAAATATAACATTTTTTCAAAGGCAAAGAACGTTAACTTGCAAAGGTGAAGACCTTTTCTCTTTATGTCGCCAAATTGGTGTGTTTGTTGTAAAAATGATGGGGAATCGCCATTTGTTTATGGAGTGTTTGTTTACTCGGGAGGTGTGGTTTGAAGTGCTGGCTGAGTTTGGGGTCTCTTGGTGTATGCCTTCCTCTTATTCTCAATTGTTCCTGTGCCATTTAGAGGGAGGACGGAGGGTGGCTCGTTTGTGGCAGAGTACTATGTTGGCGACTTTTTGGGCAATTTGGCTAGAGAGGAATAGTAGGATTTTCGAAGACGTTTCTTGTACAGTGGATAGTCTTTGGTATAAAATTAAGTTCTGGGTTGCCACTTGGGTGTATAGATCGAGAGATTTTGAGGGTGTTTCTTTTTTGGATCTTTGTAGGGAGTGGAGTAGTTTGTGGTTGTAATGGTTTTTGTAGAGTGTGAGTCGAGGGTTGTTTTCTTGAGACTGATTGGTTTTTGTTTTTATTTTTATTGATTTTGTTTCCACGGTATTCATCGGCCATAAGTGAGAGTGAGCGTTCTCAATGTTATTGAGATTCAAGCCAATATATTTATAGTGTATGAGTTGAATATGTACCTTGGTAACAAATGTAGCATTAGGAGCAAGTAGATGAGTAGCCAACTTAAGCGCATCAATCACCAAAGCATTGCGAGAGGCGGCTCCCACATTGGGGGTGGCAGCGCGGGAGCCATCGTGCAGAACTAAATCAAATGCAGAGCAATTGTGCTCGTTCATCACCGCTTTGATGCTCGATTTGCATTCGGCTAATTTGGTGATGTCTTGCTCAACAAAAGTGGCGCCTCGGATTGGGATAACACAAACCAAATCCACACCTACCACAAGGCTACCATGCCCCACCCGCTCCAGCACCACCTGCGTCCAACCACCGGGAGCAGCACAAAGATCGAGAACAGCGCAAGCAGTGTCGCTGCGAAACAACCCACACTTGTTATCCAATTGGATTAGCTTCCATGCTGCAATAGAGCGAAAGCCTCTCTCCTTGGCCAGCAATCTGTAAATGTCTTCTTTCATTCTGGGTTTTAACACATAAATTCATCATTACATTAATGATATAGTAATTATTATTATTATTATAAAAACATAAACCTTAACCACCAACCAGTAGTACGTGATCAATAAACACTAGGATCTTTGTTCAACTTTTAAGGTAAAGTGAATGTGTTCTTTCTTTCTTGTGTTATGTAAAAGTGTAATTAACATTGTCTCATTTAGACTAAATGAGTAAATAAAATTCATGTGAGAAGCCTACTTATTAATTTAAGATTTCAATGAATCTTAAAAAAAGTATCCAATTCAATTCAATTCAATCCAATCATCTTTCTAAGAAATAAGCAAAAAAAAAAAAAAAAAGCAATTTTATAACTAAAAAGCTTAAACATGTAAAGGAGAAGAGAAGAAGAGTTACCTCATCACTGGTTTTTGCTTCTGGTTTTTGCTTCTAAACCACTGAGAAACACACAGAAGACGTGAGAAATTGGAGAGAGAGAGGATCGATGAGAGGGACTGACTGACTGTGGGGCCACTGTTGTTTTCTAGGGTTTTCTTTTCATATATAAAAAACCTAGCTTGCGTTTTAAGTAAATAAAAATAATAAAATTTATGATTTTTAAATTTGGGCTTATTTTTATTCGGGCTTAAAAATCTCATTACTTTCTAAAAATGCTGACCATGGAAGCAGCAAGCAGAGTTTTTTTTGTTAACCCACTTATGATTCAGCCTTGTATTCCATCATGCTATAATGGGCAATTCCCACAACCACAAGCTATATATATGGTATCTAACCAACGAAGTCAAGCTGTGCTTGTGATTCCATATTGTTCGACAATTTGTCGAAAAGAGGATAGCTTGTTTGTTTAACTAACCAACTTGTCTGAATTCTATAGGAAATTTGAATTTGTTATGCTTGCATATCTTGTTGCAGAGTGGCAAGTGGCAACACTATGGAGCCAAGCAAGAAGCAAGAAAAGACAAATGGTTTAAGAAACCACAACAAAGTTAGAAGAGATGAAGCTGTCTTGTCTTGTGTGACACAGAAATTCCCAAGCAGCCGAGCCAGTTCCTGCACCATCGCGAGCCCCAGTTAGATTCAGACATGATGATACACTTTTTAGTTATTGGGAGAACCCAAGTACTCTCTTTTGGATCCACAAAACAGCTTTCGGAGATTTTTTTTTTTTCTTTTGGAAGATCCAGGAAGACCAAAAAAATTCTTCCAATGTATCATTTCAGGGTCCAATGAAATTCATAGGTATAGGAAGAAGCCCTGTCAAGTAGAGATTTTTTCTTTCGACCATCTTTCGATTGTAGCAGCAGCAGCAGTATAAACCTCTTCCACTTGTTAGTGCATTGAGGACTAAAGCTCAAAAAAATGCCCCATTTTAGATACACAAAAGGAAGCAGCCAAGCTTTTCGGGGCGTTGGAGACATGGTTTCTTGTTCAAGGAACCACCTGTGGAATCCATGCTACAATTGTCATTTATCAGCCAAATCTGCTATGGTCTTATCTGGTGCAATCCATGATGTTGAATGATTTTATATTTTTCTTTTGCTCTGTTTTGATGGAATTTTCTATCTATACTTGTATAGTTGTGTTTTCCCCAGTAATAATACAAGTAGTACTAAATTAAATACAAGACCTTTAAGTCATATTATTACTCCTAAAAATATTAAATTGCAATTGCATTCAGATATAAAAATTTTGTGTTCATGAAAGTAATCTCAAAATCTTTGATAATATACTTTGTACAACATTGATACTATTGTTAAGTCATGCAAATATGAGAAGACTATCTTCTTCCACACAGAAAATAATTTTGAGTTGAAATTTGAGAGGTTAATATGAATAGTTTTTAAGAATTCATAATTGTTGTAAACAAAAGACTAAATAAAAATGTTCACATAAAAACATTATATAGAGTAAAATAAAATTAGTAAAAAAAAATGAGCACTTATAATTGGTAAATAATACACAACTACTGTTAATTATATTTAGTAGTACAAAATTATTGCAAAAGACAAAATTAAAGTAAAAAGCCATGGTAGGGAGTTGCTGAAGTGCTATTATAGCTAAAAAAAAGTGAAAATGTACTATCTTTCTACTTTCTTTTTCATTTTATTCATCCACTTGCTTTTCAGATTCACATTATCTCAGGTTAGAATGAAAGGTCCAATTTTTTTAATGAGTCATAGCATCATCTCCTTGTTCTTATTTTTATTTTCTGTGTGTTATCAAATTTGCTGGAACTATTGGCTCTAGATTTTTGGAAGAAAAAAAAAAGTAGACTTTGAGTTAATTTATGGGGTTTCAGATTCATAAAATTTAATGCATTTCTTGGGTTTTGATTGAATGTTGGAAATTGCTTACCATATTTGTTTAATGCCCTTTATAGTGTTCTCAGAAGTTGGTGTCTTTTCATTTTCTTATTTTTTATGATGTGTGTGGAAATAAAACATCTTTTTGTAATATTTGGCCATTCAATTCTCTTCATTTTTGAGCACAGATCAATAGGTGTTGTACTGGTGTTATTTAAGATCAATCTTACTATGGAAAAGTGAAATTGGGCTTGGACAAAAGCCATGATTCTGTTTGTTTATTGCAAATTATATATAGTTTCTTTTTGGTATATCATTCATGATTCAGTGGTCCAATAATGCTCAAGTCTACTCCTACTACATTTATTGAGATAATTGATATTATGATTAGATTAGAAAGATGACATCAAAGCACAGTGTCAATATCTGTGTTGTGTTCCACTTTAACAGTTTTCTTTTGGTCTCACTCACAGGGCATGCTATAAATTATTATGCTCAGCTTCAGCAGGTTTGGGGTTCTCACAGGCCGATTCTGCGAATTCGAGCTTCAGCATATCAGGTCAGAATTCATGACTGTAATGTGTGTTTTATGAATAAGCTAGATAACTCTTATTTGACATTCTAACAATTGAAGCAGCAAGGAGTGTTTTTTTTGTTAAACCAGCCATGTTTCAACTTTAAATTCCCTCATGCTAGGCTTTTCTGAAAGTGGGCAATTCCTCAGTAGATCTTCTGTGTCAGTGATTCCAAACTATTCGACCTTTTGTCCAAGAAAGGATAGTTTGTCTAACAAACCAACTTGCCTGAATTCTTTAGAGATCAGATATAACTGTGAATTTGTTATCCTTGCATGACTTGTTGCAGGATGGCAACACTGTGGAGCCAAGCAAGAAGCAAGACAAGACAAGTGATATAAGAAACAACAAAGATGAAGTTGTCTTGTGTAACTCAGAGATATCCAAGCAGCAGCAGTATAATCCTCTTCCACTTGTTAGTGCGATGAAGACTGTAGCTCAACAAAATGCTGCCACATTTCACTTTCTTGGTCACAACGGAGGTCGCAGTGCCCCATCTTCGTTAACTCAACTCATTGGTCTCAAACCATTTATTCATGATTTGGCTGCAGTTCCAGAGCTTGACAACCTGGCTTCTCCACACGGGCCCATTTTAGATGCACAAAAGGAAGCAGCCAAGCTTTTTGGAGCATTGGAGACATGGTTTCTTGTTGGAGGAACCACTTGTGGAATCCATGCTGCAATTATGGCTACATGTTCACCAAGAGACTATCTAATTCTTCCCCGGAATTGTCATTTATCAGCCATATCTGCTATGGTCTTATCTGGTGCCGTACCTAAGTACGTCATACCTGAATATGATGTTGAATGGGATATTTCAGGTGGGGTCATTCCATCACAGGTGGAGAAAGCAATTGAGGAACTAGAGAAAGAAGGTCGAAAACTGGCTGCAGTCTTTGTGACTTCTCCTACTTATCATGGAATATGCAGCAACATAAGCGAGATATCTCAGCTGTGCCACTCTCATGGAATTCCTCTAATCGTGGATGAGGCTCACGGGGCTCATCTCGGGTTTCATCCTAACATGCCCAACTCAGCACTTCAGCAAGGGGCTGATTTGGTTGCTCAATCAACTCACAAAGTTCTTTGCTCTTTGACACAGTCATCAATGTTGCACATGTCGGGCAATCTTGTAGATAAAGAAAAAGTCTCTGGATGCCTTCGATTGCTTCAAAGCACTAGTCCTAGTTATCTTCTTGTAGCATCATTAGATGCAGCTCGACACCAACTTACTGAAAACCCAGAAGCCTTATTTGACAAAGCACTGCAAATAGCTGCTGAGGCTAAGAATGCAATAAGAACACTTCCCGGCATTTCCATACTCAACTCTAAGAGTTTCCCAAAGTTCCCAGTTATGGATCCATTAAGGCTAACCATTGGTTTTAAACAGCTGAACATGTCTGGTTATAAAGCAAATGAAATTTTGTACATAGATAATGCGATTATCTGTGAACTTGCTGGAACCACATCTGTTACTTGTTCATTTAATCTTGGAACTTGTAGAGAACATGTTGAGAGGTTAGTGTTTGGCCTAAAGAATATAGTGTCATCTGCAGCACTGACTCAGGGAGCGATAGAGAAGGTGGCTCATGGTGTGGCTACACCATTTGCTAATTTCACCACAAGCTTAATTCCAAGAGAGGCCTTTTTTAGAAGCAAAAGGAAAGTAAGCATTGCAAACTGCCTTGGGGAAGTTTGTGGGGAGCTTATATGTTCATTCCCACCAGGAATTCCAGTGCTGATACCTGGTGAGACTATTACACAAAGAGCTTTGGATTATCTTTTTGATGTTAGAAGTAAGGGTGCCATCATCAGTGGTGCTTCAGATCCACAACTCTCTTCCATACTTGTCTGCAACAAGTAGAGCACATTTGGGTTCAAGTTCAGCTCTGTTATCAATGATTATGTTCAACTCCAACTTAGTCTAGCTGGTGTGAAAGTTATTGATTATACATTGTATGATATTTCTGAAAATTTCTGAGCCTAAGGCCTCTAAATATGTTGAGCTGACCTTAACTAGAGCTTACAGATTTCTGAATATAAATTTGGCGTACTTAGTGAATTGAACACAATAGTACTTTAATAAAATCATAATATAACTCATCAAAGCTTATCCAACACATGAATATATATATATATTTATATATATTTCATATTATGTTATGCCAAGTTAACAACTTCTAAAAGCTTTTGCAAATAGCGTTCAAATATACAAAACTATACTTTATCAAATCATGCGATGTAGGTGCTGTGTGCTATTCTTCATACCCTTGTTTGTACCATAGAATCTGTAAGTGTGTATATCTAAAAGTACATTTAGTTTCATTACATAAGTATTAATAGTAATTAAGCCAATTGAGAACCAAGCAAAAAGAGCACCACAACACAGCACAGGTCAGACTAGTTAGTGTTCCTTAAGCTCAATCGATGGGCATGAGAAGAAGAAGAAGACCTTTCATCTCCAGCAGCTTGCTCACAGCTGAAGGGTCTTGCTCCAACCATTTCGCCGTGATTATCTCCTCCAAAGGCTCATTCGACGACTCCTCTTGATGGCAAAAGTAGTGGCCATATCCCTGTATAAAACAAGAAAACAGATCAAATTTCACTTGGAGTGGAAGAAGGGAAAGAAAACAAGATGCCATGAAAATTTAAATATATACACCTCGCGAAAAATGATGGGCTTTGTTGGTGATTCACCTACCAATCTTCTTTCACTGAGATTCTGCAATCAAATATAAGAAGACATTATCTACACACCAGTGAAAGGAAGCTTAGTCCTGTCTGTCTGGATAATCAAGTGAAAGTTTGTGAGAAAGAAAGAGAGGCTTACCTTTATTTGTAGCTGCAAGTACTTGATATGGTCGATCAAATCATCTAATGCAGATACTCGACCACCCTAATACGAGGTCAAAACTAACCACATATGAGTCTTACTTATCAGGTAAACAGAAAATATCACAAAGGAATTTCAAGATAGATATTCAATAACAGCTCATTTAAGACAACCCTCTTGGTAGACAACAGATAGAATTAATTACCTCTGCAGATTGGGGAAGTAGCTCTTGTAGAGCTTTGAGTCTTTCAGCATTTCCTATCCTGGGGTTCTGTTTGGACAAAGCCTTTTCAGAATAGAAATATGTATATATATATATGAAACCATGGAGTTTTCTCCATCCATGGCACAATTCTATAGCAGTTCAGGTGAAAGTCAAATAGTTATAGCATTTTTCTTTCTTACTCGAGCTTGGGATAGAGAGCCAGGTGAAGCAACTGTTGCACTTGGAATATCAATTTGAGAATCATAGCCTTTCCCAACTCTTTGTTCGGTGAAGTAAGATTTCTATATTTGGAGGAAGGAACCAAACCAACATATGTTAGAATAAAAAAAAAACATTACTAGAGAGCAAAAGCAAATTAAAATCATTCAACTTCATTAATGGTGATATTTTTCTTACCTTGAAAGCATCTATATCAGTTGGTTTTAGAAGAACCAGACGCCAATCTCAGGTGATTGTTCAACAGCACATCTCTTTGGAGATCAGAAAAAATCATTTGGGGAAAGGCAGAGCTTTTTTGAGTCAGATCATCTTCTTCAGTAGGCCAAACAAAGTTTGAAGATTTCACTTGCATATGAACATTGTTGTAGCTGCCTTTTCCCTCCATTTTAACCAGAGCTCGTCTACCTAAAACCTCTTCAATGAAAAGGGTATATTTGGATATAGAAGACCAACAACAACATACAATATAACAACACAAAAAACCTAGAAGACCCATCTTTCCCAATGATAGTAAATCAACTACATTAGTCCAAATGTACCTTAAACAGACTCATATTTTACTTGGATGAAAATATGTAACAAAAAAAAATAAGAGAGTGACTTTAGTACTACTTGTTTTGCTCATGAAAAAGTGAGACTCACCACCAAAACCCAGAAATCCTCGGACGATGCAGAAGAGTGAGAGAGAGAGGCACTAAGCTGGTGATCACACGAGTGGAGGTGAAAAGTCTATTCTACCCCGTGGGACATTAAAGCTCTAGTTGTACTAGCAGTACTAAGCTGAAAAACCTAGTCTACCACCGTAGGTTCCTTAGGTGATGGGCAACCATTTGGGCATCTGACACGTGGCACGGGCTAAATACCCCGTTGACTATGTTTTTACTTTCTATGTTGTCTCATTCTCAACCAGACTATGTAAGTAAGAGCACAAGATATATGGCTCATGAACATTGGCTCGAGCTCTAGTACCAACAGTACTCGAGCCAAGCCAGCCATTACAGCTAGCTCAGCTCAAGAAAGAAGTATATGGCTCGAGCTCAAGTTCCAACAGGATTTGAGCCAGGCAAGCCATTACAGCTAGGCTCAGCTCAAAGAAGAAGTATATGGCTCATGAACTGTGGCTCGAGCTCTAGTCCCATCAGGACTCGAGCCAGGCCAGCCATTACAGCTGGGCTCAGCTCAAGGAAGAAGTATATGGCTCATTGAACTGTGGCTCGAGCTCAAGTCCCAACATGACTCGAGCCAGGCCAGCCATTACAGCTAGGATCAGCTCAAGGAAGAAGTGTATGGCTCATTGTGCTCTTAATTTATGAAATAGCTATTTGCCATACATAGTAAAGTTATTTCAACAAAATCATAATATATAACTAATAAAAGTTCATTCAAAGTATAAAAAATTAAAAATGTCAATAATTTTTATTAATATTTCAGCCAAATATCCAAAATTAAGGGTGTCCATAGTCCATATATTTTGTAGAAAAAAAATATAAAGCTATCATAATTATTTTTTTCCATAATATTTTAAAAGAAATATAGCATATTTTGGAAATATTATTAAAGTATCATATAATAATATATATTTAATTGTTTTAATTATTGTAATTGTTGAATATTTGTGATTAAAAAAATTATTTTGTATGTTCATACTTTAGATAAATTTCTTGATTTTTTTTTAAATTATCGATATCAATATTTTTAACGAGTTATTTAATTTTTTATTGTTACAAATGCTTTCATCTTATGATCAAAGAAGAAAATATCAGAAAAAAAATAATGATATGTGCTCTAAAATTTTACACCAAAATACTACACCAATTGATGTAATATTGTTTTTTAAAATAATGAGTCTCGCCTTATATAAATTTAATTGGTTAAATGCAACTAACGCATCAGTTGGTGTAATGTTCTAGTGCATAATTTTGGTGCACATATCATTACTCCCGTGTATATAAAATGTGCACACACAAAATCTAGAAAAGTCTAAAACTTAAAAGGTTCAAAAGATAAAGTGTAAGAGTACTCACAATAGATGCTCTACTACATTCTTTAAAAGATCTCCCAAAACACACATTTTTTTTATTTTACCTATAAATTTTACATTATACCATATATCAACTTCTCTATATATTTCTCTACATCATTTAAATATTATATCTGTAAATATATTTTATTAATTAAAATAAAATAAAATAATTGAAAAAGAAAAAAAACTAATAAATATATATATATTAAATGGGTGAGAGAAAGCTTATAAAGAAAAATAATAATATTAAAATATTATATAAAGGATATGTAAATGTAGATATAGATTAATTGGAGTTTATGCATAGCTATTATAAATATATGTATAAAGGATTTGATGGAAGATGTTTTTGTGAGTTTCAGCTAAATATTATAAAGAAAGTATATTACAAAATACACCACCAAAATAAATTTTTTTATAATTTACTTCAAACTTTTACATTATATCATACATAAACTTCTCTCATATATATACAAAAGTTTATAAAAAATAATAAAATATTTATATCTTGATGAATAGTATTTCACTAAATAACTACTATTCATTTAGGTAAACAAATATAACTTTATATCACTCATTGGAATACTATTTAATAATTTTTTCTCTATATTATAAAGAATTAGACATTTTACTCCATCTATTATGAGTGCTCTAAAGGCTTAAATCTATAATCAAACACATTTTAAAACAAGAGGAAATTCCATGTTTTATGACTTTTTTTAAACAAGTTTACAAAAATATGATTTTTTTTTAAATAAAACTTTTTTATGGCTTTTTTTCAATAATTTTTAATTTTATGAATTTAATTTATCATATTTTTGTATAAAAATCGGTTTATGCCATAGTTTTTTAAATTAGGAAATTTATTTTAGTCATTTAAGTGTTTTTCATTTGATCATTTTTATATTAGTTTTATTATACAATATTGGCTTAGTATTTTAAAAATGAAACTTAATCTAATTGGACTAAATCAAAACCCAAATGAAACAAAAATAGAAAGAAGAAATTACATGAAATATAGGATTTTTTTTTAAACTTTGATAAATATGGCATTTTTTTTCTCTTAAGTTTTGTATGGCATAATTTATTTATTTACATTTTTATGGGATTTTTTCCCCATATTTTTGTAATTTTATTCAAATATATTATATAATTTCAATATTGATTTTTTTTAATTATGGGATATTTTTATTACAATATATTTTTTAATCATATTTAAGTTAATAATATATATACACACATATATATACAATTAATCATATACATTAAACCATATAATTTTTTCCACAATATATATACATATATTATTGCTATTGTTATTTTTATATGTATATACATATATATATAAGATTATAAAATAGTACACATTTATATATATGGATGTATTATTATTGTTATTATATTAATTTTATATATACATTCAAATATGAGGTGATGAGAATGACTTTCACTAATTGTGGTGATGATGATGATGATGATGATGTCTGTGTTATGTCATTATACATATGTATGTTTTTTTATTATTGTTGGAGATGTATATATGTTATTTAATTTCATTTGAAATAATAATTGATTACCACTATAAAAATAAATTTAGATTTTTTAGTAATGTGGCAGTAATCGGTTACTACTATCAATTTTAACTGTTATGGCAAGTACTCGAGTGAATTGTAACTGGTTACTGATAGATTTGGAAGAAAAAAAAAACAGATCAGAATACATCCAGTAAAGAAGAAGAAGAAGAAGGTAACCGGTTACCCGTATTAAAATAACTGATTGATAACTAGTTACTAAGCCAAACCTAAAAAAAAAAAACTCATAAAATAAAAAATTAATCCGAGAAGTAATAGTAGAAGAAGAAGGTGGTAACTGGTTACCCCTATCAAAATAACAATTAATTAGTAACTAGTTACTTAGCCAAATCTTTAAAACAAATAAACAACTACATCTGAAAAACAAAATCAGATATGAAAATAACCAAGAAGAAGAAGATCGAAGAAGGTAACTGGTTACTTTGGTAGTTTTATAAAGAAAACCAAATCTGAAAAATAAAATCAGATTTAAAAATAACACATGAAGAAGGAGATTAAATAAGGTAATGGTTACAACTAGATGGTTCATGGTTTGTCCTATGTTTACAAGTTTATAAGCTCTGACTTTGTTTTCCCTCCCAATAAATCAGTTTTGTGCACTGCTTGAATCTAAAACTTTTTGGCTCCCCTTGCCTCAACTCCTCTTAACTGTTGGAGTACGCTTTTAATTTTCGGAGATGCTCAACAGGTATGGTTCTTAGGGTGTTTGTTTCACTTACGCTACATGATTTGGGGTTAAGGACTATCGAAACAGGTTGAGTCTGGTGGGTGGGGAAAGAGGTATTTGTCACCACATAATTCCTTAAACATATAGTAGTGAAAGGGAAATGGTTCAGGAAGGATAATAAATTGAGCTTAAATGGTTTTGGTTGATTTTCCTTTCAAGTCTACTCAAATCTTGAGGGAAATAGGTCACATTGGTCAGCATTGGATGTGCTATGATGGCTCTCATTGATGGTGGGCAGGTACATATTAGAATTTGATGAGTCAAAACAATCTGAAATGTTTCAAATCTTCTGATGTTGTTAAAAACAGTTGTGTACAGATAGAGAAAAAAAAATGGTATCCAAGTGTAATGTTTGTGCGTAGGCAGACTAAGAGAGACGTTGCACTCTTTGCACCGTGCAGCTAGATATTTGATAAACTCTCAAATGGATAATGGAGATTTTCCTCAACAAGTAATTCATATAAATATTTATGCACTTTCCTTCTATCTTGAAGATGGAAACAATGGCTTGGAAAAAATGTCATCTAATGTTAACATTGTAAAATATTTCCACCGAAATTCTAAAGTGAACCCTTCATTGAACATCCCAAGATGTCAAAATCAAGGTATCTGTACCCGAATGGAGCTGCTCAAACAGATCACTTGGATACATCATCTTCAACAACTTTAGTTTGGCTTTCTCAGAATGATGTGAATTTACAACAGAGTAATAATGCTAGATGTCTAGAGCTAGAGCTTGCTATGGATTTTTGACTAGTCTTGTTGTTGTACTGTAAAAGTTCTAGTTGTAGATTTCTTCAATGATATTAATTTACATTAGTCAAATGCTTGTGAGTTCTCAGTTTTGTATTTTTGTATTATTCCATGTCATGTTGTATAGATGAGTCATGCTGGTTTGGGATACATTGGATCTCAAACGAATGAGAAAACTCAGTTTGTTAAAGTTGGGAAATTGTCTATTGGTTGTTCTGATGATGTTTTGCAAGTGGCTGATGCTACAAAAAGGTCTCTTGGACAAACATAAATGAGATTTTCAAGTAAAAATTTCCAGGCTTATGAAAGGGTAAAAAAATTTATACCTATTTGTCAATTTTGTGGTATTAAAGGTCATATACGTCTTAAATGCTTTACCTTGCAAAACATGTTTAATTTCAAATATTTTGATAAATTTAAAAGACCTGAAAAGAGACACTCCACTGTTAAAATAGTTTGGATAAAGAAATAAAAGTGTCTTGTTAGTTTTTCTTGCTTTAAAACTGCTGCTTCTCAAATGTGGTATTATGATAGTGGTTAATCTAGACACATGACAGGTAACAGAGACTTTCTTGTCAATATTCGACCTATGCAATGTGGTGGAGTGACATTTGAAAATGGATTAGCTGGAAATGTTATTGGGATGAGAATGTTGAATTTTGAAGGCTTACCAAAGCTTAAAAATGTGATGTTAGTTGAAAGACTAAAAGCTAATTTACTGAGCGTTAGTCAAATCTAACTAAAACCATTAAGCCTCCTATTTGTAATATTCTGTTAAAATTAACAAAAAAAACCGTTAAAACTAAGAAAAACTGTTAAATACACATTTTTTAACATAGAAGATATATACTCATACTATGGTATGTAAATTTTAAAATATCCAAAATCAAGGGTTTCTTGTAGAAAAAAAAATTAAATCTATCAAAATATCATAAAAATATTCAAATAAAATAAATGGCATAATTTTTTTTAATATATTTCAAAAGAAATAAGCCACATTTTAGAAATATTGATAAAATATCATATAATAATATATATTAAATTATTTTAATTGTTGTATTATTAAATATTTGTGTATTTTCTTTTAAAAAAATCTTATGAATGCTCATACACAAAAATAGGTGTTGTGGCTAGGGATGAAACATCCAAAATTAAAGTTTTAGAGGCCTTTTTCCTTTTTATGATTGAGACTGGCCTTCTTGTTTGTTTGGTGTTGTTTGCAAATTCAACACTACTCCAATATCACATTAGTGTGCTTTTATGTAGAGTTGACTAATAAATAAACCTAACAAAATAAGTCTTTTGACTTTATACCTTAGTGCATGCATGTCATGGCACAATACTTGATTGGCTCTTATGTATTGTTAAATGACAAAACAGACCTTTTATTTTGCAAAATGGAACAATATGATACATTGAGTCCGATTTTAGTCACACAATTTATCAATGCGACTAAAATGCCCTCAGTTTTTTTTTATTTTCTGTTTTTTATCTTTAATTCCTTTATAAATTTTCTTTTTTTTAATATATAAAAATAATTTATAAAGCATTTTAAATAAAAAGGAAATGTAAAATATATTCATTCAAACATGACAATCCTCAAAAGTAGATTTTGTATTTCTAAGTTTATTATTGATAATCTCATCGACAATTAGAATAATTTATTTGAGAGATTTTTACATAAAATATTAATTTGCGCTAAAAAAATTACGATTTTACATATAAACAATTTTTTTTCTTTCAATTTTACGATTTTAAGGAAATTTTTACACTTTTACATTTTTGTCTTTTTTGTTGATGATTCAAATAATGAATTACACACCTATCTAATTTTTTCTATAAACATATAAAATAAATTATTTTAATAATGAAAACACACATAATGAAAAGTATAAAAATAATGCCCTACCATAAAAGCTACCATTATTATTTAATCAATTAAATAATTTCTCCTAAAAAACAATTAAATAAATGTGGGATTATATATATCCATATATTATATTTTGTTAGAGCTTGTGTTTTGTTTTATTACTTATTTATCCTATATTTTGGCAAAAAAAATTTTAGACTACGCATTTTGTAAAATGATTCAAATAGATCCCTAAATTCAATTTTGATGAATACAAAATTGAATATAACAACACAGTTGTTAGACAAAATGATTTTATTTTTTATTTTAAATTATTAATTTGATGAATTATTTGTAATTTTAATTTAGAAAATTTTGACCAAAATCAAATTTAGACTTATATTTAAAGTATTTTATAAAACACAACCAAATAAATATTCCAAACATATAATTAAACAAAAAGCTATAAAACCTTAATTTAATTTAATTTTCAATAAGAAAAAAATACAAAAAGAGAGGGAGAGAGTTCGAGAGGGAAAAGAGGCCAAGAAGAACAGTAGAGGAAGAAACTTTTGGTCTTCCTTGGAGTTGGGAGGAGAGGACGAATCACCAATGTGGAAGCTTAAGATCGCTGAGGTCGGACCCAATCCAATCCATGGCTACGCTCTCTCAACAACCATCTCGGCAGGCAGTTCTGGGAGTTCGATCCCTCCCTCGGCGACTCCCAAGACCTCGAGGCCATCGAAACTGCTCGCCAAGTCTTCCACGCCGATCGCTTTCACAAGAAGCACAGCTCCGATCTACTCATGCGCATTCAGGTAAACGCCATTGATCGCTCTCACCACCACTAGCTCAACCATTTTCAGAATTCGAGTCTCACTCGCACTCGAAATGCTCTCTTGTTTTTGTAGCTTTCGAAGGAGAATCCGCGCGCGCAAGAGATGCCTCCACAGGTCAAAGTGAAAGACACCGAAGAGGTTACTGATGAGATGGTGGCTGACACCTTGGTTAGGTCTTTGAATTTCTATTCCACCATACAAGCTCACGATGGCCATTGGCCTGGTGACTATGGCGGTCCTATGTTCTTTTACCTGGTTTGGTACGTTATCTATAAAATGATATTTATTTGTTTTATTCTCACAAATTCTGAGAAGCCAATACTTGTGACTATAAGTTGGCCTCTTTCAGTGTTTGTAATAGAGTTAGACTCAATGATCCTATTACAAACACCGAAAGAGATTGCTTAACTTACTACAGGTTTTTGTGATTTTGGCTGTTTGTAATTTCACTTTCTTTCTGATAATATTTCCTCTTTGTGGTGCATTTAATAGATTTTTTTATGTGGAATACATTTGATAAGTGCTTCAATTATGACAAGTTTTGCAACAAATAGTTTGAGTGCTATGTTAACTTTCTATACATAAATGACTATGGCAGGGGTATAATGGAAGTCAATTATGGGACACTAGTTTTGCTGCTCAGGCAATTATGTCAACCGATCTTGTTAAAGAATACAGCACTACTTTAAGAAAGGCACATGAGTTCATTAAAACATCACAGGTCAATGCTGCTTTGTGGTCTGATTCAACTAATGCTTCTATGTCCAATTTGATGCTTTCCCCACATTTCCTTTGTTGACTCGTTAGTAATATCTTTTCATCTACTTTTTATAGGTTTTAGAAGATTGCCCGGGTGATCTTGATCATTGGTACCGCCACATTTCAAAGGGTGCTCGACCTTCCTCCACCCGTGACCATGGTTGGCCCATCTCAGATTGTGCAGTAGAAGGATTAAAAGTAATTGCATACAACGTTCAACGTGTTTCATTTATTTTATTTACTGGTTAATAATTTTTCTGTCTCACTTCTCAGGCTGCTCTTCTATTATCAAAACTTCCATCAGATAGCCAAATCGTTTATACGATGCTGTCAATGTCATTCTCTCATTACAGGTTGGTGATTCATGATTTTCACTTTTATCTTGTTAGATTTTCTTATTGTCACAATTAGTAACGAGTCTTATTTGAGATAATTGTTAAAGATGCCATAATGTACTAGGAGAATTTGTCTTTCATTGTGATGAACAGTAGTGGCACATTTCATAGATACTTTTTGATAATATTCTAATCTGAGATTGGAGAGCAAGTAATAAATCTAACTACAATTTCTGTATTAGGCGTCTACTTTAAATGGGAGTGTGGGTACCTAATATTGTCTAAATGTCGTTGGAATCATGATGCTCTAAGAATTAAGCTCTGTAAATGTATTAAAAGGGACAGATTTTAGCAGCCAGTGTTGTTCTTTCACCTACACTATCCTCATATTAATAGTGTAGGTGATAGGTTCTTTATGCTAGGCTTATGTATTAACATTCCTGTGTTTTATGCTTTGAAAGAAGAAATCTCATATTTATGATAGGTTCTTTTTTTTTTTGGACTACAATGTTGCGGAATGGAGATGGTGGCTTTGCAACATGTGAGCTCACTAGATCTTACCATTGGTTGGAGGTACTCCCTTGACAAAGTTTCCATATTACTGTGTATTATGTTCTTCAAATCCGAAGTTAAATGTCTTGTTCCCCATGACATATAAGCTCTCTTCTAACTCATGTTTGATTGGATATTGTTTAAACGGTTGCCTGGGTCTTTTCTTGTACAAACACCAACTTGGATGCTACTCTCTTTCATATTCAGTAGTTTGACACAAAACGAATCAACCCTCCACGCTCTTTCCTTTCCTGGTCATCGTAAAAGTAAAAATATATCAAGTACTGTATTTTGCTTATATATATTTATGTTCTTTGCATACATGGGATGATAGAACACAATATGCAACTTTATAGTGGGGGTGTGAAAAGTCAGATTCATACCATTTTATTTAATCTAACCTCTCCAATAGATTGAGGAGTTGAAAACTACCCCTCAATGTGTGCAAACCTCCAATATAAGTCTTCAACTCAAATGCACTCTCATTCTCATCTTCAGGGTCTTTAATCACAATCTGAATTTCAAGATTCTGAGCTTCTCCTGTGATCGGATTGTATGAGCTAAAGTGTTGACTATTGCATGCAATGAAATGGTGATCCAAGTCGTAACCAACAACTTGAGCAGGTTGCTGAATATTGAGACCAAGGGGAGAAGTCCAAGTTCTAATTCTGCCATCGGTGTAATAGTTATCTGACATCGAAATGTTGAAGTTTTCAAATTCAACATCTTCTATTTCATCAACATCTTCATTCTCCTCTATTTCATCAGCTACTTCTGTCTCCAAAGTCCAAAAGATTTTCAGTATCACATATCCCCACTTTTCCTAACAGGTCCATCAGTGGACCTCTCGAAAGAGCCGCCACTAAGGAAAACACCTCCCTATTCACATCAAAGCAGAGAAGGTCCTCGCTCTCAGCAACATTCCAGTATATGTGACCATGTTCGAATACAGGAAGTGTATTTGAACATATGATAATGTTGCTTGGGCATGTTACAGATCTCCATGATTGAGTGCCAACTGTTATAACTCTTGCACAGGTTATAACATCAACTTCCCTCTCAAAGCTCATCACACAGGCTACCTTAATGTCGTTGCCACCAAAACCAACACCAACACCAAACTTAGCTATTCTTCGATGTGGCAGCTCCAATATGGTCGAAGGCAAAACCACAACTTGTTGTAGAAAGGGACTGATAACAATGATACTCTTTTGGCTCCTAAAACAAAATATTCCTTCACAGGCACTCTCTAAATGATATCCATGGAGGTACAGATGATCCTCTTGGAGTTCTGGCAAATTCAAGTTTATCTTGAATTTGACTCCCTCACGGTCTATCCAAATTGCTTTGTCTTGGATGAGTTTCAAACTAATCCACTACAAGCCATCTCTCAAGATGATTGTGGAAAGAGCAATCTCTTCCCACATCTTTGACACAGATGTTGCAATAATTCGAGTTTTAATCGGCAATTTTGAAAAAATTGATTGAAGCATCTCGCGTGGGAGATCAAATCCTCGAAGTCGAAATTCGACTTGATCTCCCACGCAAGATGCTTCAATCAATTTTTTCAAGATTGTTGATTGAATCTCGAATGATTGCAGCATCCGTGTCAAAGATGTGGAAAGAGATTGTTCTTTCCACAACCACCTTTAGAGATGGCTTGTGGTGGATTAGTTTGGAACTCCCCCAAGACAAAGCAATTTGGATAGATCGGGAGGGAGTCAAATTCAAGATAAATTTGAATTTGCCACAACTCCAAGAGGATTAATCGTACTTCCTTGGATATCATTTGGAGAGTGCCTGTGAAAGAATATTTTGTTTTGGAAGGAAGAAGGGTACCATTGTTATCAGTCCTTTTCTGCAACAAGTTGTGGTTTTGCCTTCGGCCGTATTGGAGCTGCCATACCAAAAAATAGCTAAGTTTGGTGTTGGTTTTGGTGGCAACGACATTAAGGTAGCTTGTGTGATGTTCTTTGATAAGAAAGTTGATGTTATAACATTTGCAATGGTTATAATAGTTGACACTCAATCATGGAGATCTGTAACATGCCCAAACAACATTATCATATGTTCAAATACACTTCCTGTATTTGAACATGGTCACATATACTGGATGTTGTTGAGAGCGAGGACCTCTGCTTTGATATGAATAGGGAGGTGTTTTCCTTAGTGACTGCTCCATAGAGAGATCTAATGACAGACCTGTTAGGATATATGATACTGAAAATCTTTTGGGCTCTGGAGGTTGAATTTGAAAACTTCAACATTTTGATGTCAGATAACTATTAACGATGGCAGAATTAGAACTTGGTCTCAATATTCAGCAACCTGCTCAAGTTGTTGGTTACGGCTTGAACCACCATTTCATTGCAGGCAATGATCAACACTTTAGCTCATACAATCCGATCACGAGAGAAGCTCAGAATCTTGAAATTCAGATTGTGATTAATGACCCTGAGGATGAGGGTGCATTTGAGTTGAAGACTTATATTAGAGGTTTGCACGCATTGAGGGGTAGCTTTCAACTCCCCAATCTGTTGGATTAAATAAAATAGTATGAATCTTACTTTTCACACCCCCAGTATAAAGTTGTGTTTTTTCATCCCATGTATGCAAAGAATATAAATATATATAAGCAAAATACAATACTTGAGATATTTTTACTTTTATGATGATCAGGAAAGGATTCGTTTTATGTCAACTACTGAATCTAAAAGAGAGTAGCATCCAAGCTGGTGCTGGTACAATAAAAGACAGCCAACCGTTTAAACAATATCAGTAGAGAGCATATATGTCATGGGGAACAAGACATTTAACTTCGGATTTGAAGAACATAATACACAGTAATATGGAAACTTTGTCAAGGGGAGTACCTCCAACCAATGGTAAGATCTAGTGAGCTCATATGTTGCAAAGACTTTGGTTTTAGGTATATGTGGAATGCACCTCGGCTGCTATTTAAGCTCTGACATGACATCATTTAGAAAGTTGTACCCTGGTCACCGGCAAGAAGAAATAGAGCATTGTATCAAGAAAGCGACTACATACATTGAAATGATTCAAGCTTCAGATGGTTCATGGTTTGTCCTATGTTTACAAGCTCTGACTTTGTTTTCCCTCCCAATAAATCAGTTTTGTGTACTACTTGAATGTGAAACTTTTTGGCTCCCCTTGCTTCAACTCCTCTTAACTGTTGGAGTACGCTTTTAATTTTCGGAGATGCTCAACAGGTATGGTTCTTGGGGTGTTTGTTTCACTTACGCTACATGGTTTGGGGTTAAGGGCTATCGAAACAGGTTGAGTCTGGTGGGTGGGGAGAGAGCTATTTGTCACCACATAATTCCTTAAACATATAGTAGTGAAAGGGAAATGGTTCAGGATAATAAATTGAGCTTAAATGGTTTTGGTTGATTTTGTCATTTCATTCACCTCTTGTGGATTTTCCTTTCAGGTCTACTCAAATTTTGTGGGAAACAGGTCACATTTGGTCAACACTGGATGGGCTATGATGGATCTCATTGATGGTGGACAGGCACATATTAGAATTTGACGAGTCAAAACAATCTGAATTGTTTCAAATCTTCTGATGTTAAAAACATGTGTACAGATAGAGAAAAAAAATGGTATCTAAGTGTAATGTTTGTGTGAATGCAGGCTGAGAGAGACGCTGCACCGTGCAGCTAGATATTTGATAAACTCTCAAATGGATAATAGAGATATTTTCCTCAACAGGTAATTCATATAAACATTTATGCACTTTCTATCGATCTTGAAGATGGAAACAATGTCATCTAATGTTAACATTGTAAAATATTTCCACCAAAATTCTGAAGTGAACCCTTCATTGAACATCCCCAGATGTCAAAATCAAGGTATCTGTACCCGAATGGAGCTGCTCAAACATATCGCTTGGATACATCATCTTCAACAACTTTAGTTTGGCTTTCTCAGAATGGTGTGAATTTACAGCGGAGTAATAATGCTAGATGTCTAGAGCTAGAGCTTGCTATGGATTTTTGACTAGTCTTGTTGTTGTATTGTAAAAGTTCTAGTTGTAGATTTCTTCAATGATATTAATTTATATTAGTCAAATGCTTGTGAGTTCTCAGTTTTGTATTTTTGTATTATTCCATGTCATGTTGTACAGATTAGACAGAGAAACATTACATCAAGTGCTTTGATGCTCTTGAGCATTTTCCTTGGTACTTTTCACATCAAGGAGACAACCAAATTTATTCCAAGGAGACATCTTTGAAACTAGAAGTACCTCTTTCTTATTATTTATATAACTCAACACAAGATTCACAAAACCATAAAAGTTCAACCAAACCATGACTTGTCTTAAATTATTAAAATTGAAATCCTTTGGCCCTTTTCTGAGCTTCCTTTTTGCCATGCCCTTGCCCTAGATCATGCACCACCTACATTAAGCAATCATCATCATATTATTATTAGGGCATCTCCAACTAGACTGTAAAACAGCAAATATAATATTAAAAATGCACAAAATCAAATCCAACTCAACTCCAATTATTCTGTAAGTATGCTATCAAGCTAAAAACAAAAGGCAGTACTATTTTGCTTTTAATATTAGTATTTAATAATAAATATATATGTATATTATTTTATATATAAGATAAAATAATAAAAAATATACTTTTTGGTGTAATTTTTTGTATTGTGGTTGGAATGGAAAAAAAATATAGTGCTAAGATTTTTTAGTTTTGGTGTTGGTACAATACTATATATGATGTTATGGATTGGAGATAACTTTATTATCATTATTATTTACAAGAGAACGAGAAGAGTAGCATGATGAGTAGATAATAACAAAAATAAATATATAAGATAAAATAATAAAATAATAAAATAATAAAGAATATATTTTTTGGTGTAATTTTTTGTGTTGTGGTTGGAATGGAAAAAAAATGGTGCTAAGATTTTTTAGTTTTAGTATTAATGCAACACCATATATGATGTTATGGGCCGGAGATGACCTTATTATCATTATTATCTACAAAAGAAATAGACGAGTAGCATGATGAGTAGATAATAACAAAAATGAGTAGATAATAACAAAAATAAGTAAAAAACAAAGTGTTTGTGTAGACATTACATTTTTGACAAGACTTTTCTTCTTTCTTTGGGGTTGTATGTATGGCTTCTTGAAATAGACGCCCCACATCAGGTGTGTCAGGATCATTCTTGGCAGCACCAGCAGCACCAGCCTTATAATTGAAAGCCACAACATAAACCTCGGCAGAGGAAGAACGACTAGCTCTTGGTTTGTACACCTCAACTCTCTCAAACAACTATACAAGGGTTAGAAATCAAAACCAATGCAAACCAATTACAATAAAAGTAAGTTTTTTCAAGACAAAAATGAAGAATCTCTTCTCTTCTACCTGTTGAAGACAATACTTGACAGAGTTGTAATCTTGGCAACGATAAGCCTGAAGACAGATTATAAATTTTTTTATATAATCAAATATAACATTTTTTCAAAGGCAAAGAACGTTAACTTGCAAAGGTGAAGACCTTTTCTCTTTATGTCGCCAAATTGGTGTGTTTGTTGTAAAAATGATGGGGAATCGCCATTTGTTTATGGAGTGTTTGTTTACTCGGGAGGTGTGGTTTGAAGTGCTGGCTGAGTTTGGGGTCTCTTGGTGTATGCCTTCCTCTTATTCTCAATTGTTCCTGTGCCATTTAGAGGGAGGACGGAGGGTGGCTCGTTTGTGGCAGAGTACTATGTTGGCGACTTTTTGGGCAATTTGGCTAGAGAGGAATAGTAGGATTTTCGAAGACGTTTCTTGTACAGTGGATAGTCTTTGGTATAAAATTAAGTTCTGGGTTGCCACTTGGTTGTATAGATCGAGAGATTTTGAGGGTGTTTCTTTTTTGGATCTTTGTAGGGAGTGGAGTAGTTTGTGGTTGTAATGGTTTTTGTAGAGTGTGAGTCGAGGGTTGTTTTCTTGAGCCTGATTGGTTTTTGTTTTTATTTTTATTGATTTTGTTTCCACGGTATTCATCGGCCATAAGTGAGAGTGAGCGTTCTCAATGTTATTGAGATTCAAGCCAATATATTTATAGTGTATGAGTTGAATATGTACCTTGGTAACAAATGTAGCATTAGGAGCAAGTAGATGAGTAGCCAACTTAAGCGCATCAATCACCAAAGTATTGCGAGAGGCGGCTCCCATACTGGGGGTGGCAGCGTGGGAGCCATCGTGCAGAACTAAATCAAATGCAGAGCAATTGTGCTCACTCATCACCGCTTTGATGCTCGATTTGCATTCGACTAATTTGGTGATGTCTTGCTCAACAAAAGTGGCGCCTCGTATTGGGATAACACAAACCAAATCCACACCTACCACAAGGCTACCATGCCCCACCCGCTCCAGCACCACCTGCGTCCAACCACCGGGAGCAGCACAAAGATCAAGAACAGCGCAAGCAGTGTCGCTGCGAAACAACCCACACTTGTTATCCAATTGGATTAGCTTCCATGCTGCAAGAGAGCGAAAGCCTCTCTCCTTGGCCAGCAATCTGTAAATGTCTTCTTTCATTCTGGGTTTTGACACGTAAATTCATCATTACATTAAAACATATGCAACAAATCAAATCACAAATAATCGTAAACCTTAACCACCAACCAGTACAGTAGTACGTGATCAATAAACACTAGGATCTTTGTTCAACTTTTAAGGCAAAGTGAGTGTGTTCCTTCTTTCTTGTGTCATGTAAAAGTGTAATTAATTGACATTGTCTCATTTAGACTAAATGAGTATATAAAATTCATGTGTATTAGACTATTGTGTCCCACTTAAGTGTAAGAATATTGAACCATTAATAAGAACATGTTTAACTCCACTAATTACCAATTGGTTTTTAAATGGAGCCTCATGATTCTTATCATGGTATCAAGAGTCAATTCCCTAACGGGCATTCGATCCACACCGATCCAAAAAGAGTGAGTCAAGCCGCAAGAGATCCGCATAGTGCAAAAAAAGACACTTGAGATCTGAGATCCGCATAGTGCAAAAAGACACTTGAGATCCAAAAAAAATAAGCGAGCTGAAAAAAAAAAAATGAGCCACTTGTGATCAGGTGATTCAAGATTGGTGAGCGAAAAATCGCCACAATCTTGAGGGGGATATTAGACTATTGTGTCCCACATGGAATAAGTGTAAGAATATTGAACCATTAATAAGAACATGTTTAACTCCACTAGTTACCAATTGGTTTTTAGATGGAGCCTCGTGATTCTTATCAATGTGAGAAGCCTACTTATTAATTTAAGATTTCAATGAATCTTAAAAAAAGTTGACATTGTAAAGATCTTCTCAATACTTAATCCATATGTATCCAATTCAATTCAATAATCTTTCTAAGCAAAAAAATAAGCAATTTTATAACTAAAAAGCTTAAACTTGTAAAGGAGAAGAGAAGAAGAGTTACCTCATCACTGGTTTTTGCTTCTAAACCACTGAGAAACACACAGAAGACGTGAGAAATTGGAGAGAGAGAGAGAGAGAGGATCGATGAGAGGATCTAAGTACTTTCTAAGAATGCTGACCATGGAAGCAGCAAGAAGAGTTTTTTTTGTTAACCCACTTATGATTCAGCCTTGTATTCCATCATGCTATAAAGGGCAATTCCCACAACCACAAGCTATATATATATATGGTATCTAACCAACTAAGTCAAGCTGTGCTTGTGATTCCATATTGTTCGACAATTTGTCGAAAAGAGGATAGCTTGTTTGCTTAACTAACCAACTTGCCTGAATTCTATAAGAAATTTGAATTTGTTATGCTTGCATAACTTGTTGCAGAGTGGCAACACTATGGAGCCAAGCAAGAAGCAAGAAAAGACAAATGGTTTAAGAAACCACAACAAAGTTAGAAGAGATGAAGCTGTCTTGTCTTGTGTGACACAGAAATTCCCAAGCAGCCGAGCCAGTTCCTGCACCATCGCGAGCCCCAGTTGGATTCAGGCATGATGATACATTTTTTAGTTATTGGGAGAACCAAGTACTCTCTTTTGGATCCACGAAACAGCTCTCGGAGATTTTTTTTTTTCCTTTTGGAAGATACAGGAAGACCAAAAAGATTCTTCCAATGTATCATTTCAGGGTCCAATGAAATTCATAGGTATAGGAAGAAGCCCTGTCAAGTAGAGATTTTTTCTTTTGATCATCTTTCGATTGTAGCAGCAGCAGCATAATCCTCTTCCACTTGTTAGTGCATTGAGGACTAAAGCTCAAAAAAATGCCACATTTTAGATACACAAAAGGAAGCAAGCAGTCAGGGCCGGCCCTGAAAAAAAGTGGGCTTAAAACAGTTTTAATAAATTTGAAAAAAATGGACCTTTTTGTATATGTAATTTTTTTATGTAATTTTAAATAAAATTAAACTAATATTTAGTAATATAAATACATTCCAAACCAATAATTCATTACATGATAGTTTTGGGCCCTGGGTAGGAGTGGGCCCTAGGCACGGGCCTAGCCCGCCTATGCCCAGGGCCGGCCCTGCAAGCAGCCAAGCTTTTCGGGGCGTTGGAGACATGGTTTCTTGTTCGAGGAACCACCTGTGGAATCCATGCTACAATTGTCATTTATCAGCCAAATCTGCTATGGTCTTATCTGGTGCAATCCATGATGTTGAATGATTTTATATTTTTGTTTTGCTCTGTTTTGATGGAATTTTCTATCTATACTTGTATAGTTGTGTTTTCCCCAGTAATAATACAAGTAGTACTAAATTAAATACAAGACCTTTAAGTCATATTATTACTCCTAAAAATATTAAATTGCAATTGCATTCAGATATAAAAATTTTGTGTTCATGAAAGTAATCTCAGAATCTTTGATAATATACTTTGTACAACATTGATACTATTGTTAAGTCATGCAAATATGAGAAGACTATCTTCTTCCACACAGAAAATAATTTTGAGTTGAAATTTGAGAGGTTAATATGAATAGTTTTTAAGAATTCATAATTGTTGTAAACAAAAGACTAAATAAAAATGTTCACATAAAAACATTATATAGAGTAAAATAAAATTAGTAAAAAAAATGAGCACTTATAATTGGTAAATAATACACAACTACTGTTAATTATATTTAGTAGTACAAAATTATTGCAAAAGACAAAATTAAAGTAAAAAGCCATGGTAGGGAGTTGCTGAAGTGCTATTATAGCTAAAAAAAAAGTGAAAATGTACTATCTTTCTACTTTCTTTTTCATTTTATTCATCCACTTGCTTTTCAGATTCACATTATCTCAGGTTAGAATGAAAGCTCCAATTTTTTTAATGAGTCATAGCATCATCTCCTTGTTCTTATTTTTATTTTCTGTGTGTTATCAAATTTGCTGGAACTATTGGCTCTAGATTTTTGGAAGAAAAAAAAAAGTAGACTTTGAGTTAATTTATGGGGTTTCAGATTCATAAAATTTAATGCATTTCTTGGGTTTTGATTGAATGTTGGAAATTGCTTACCATATTTGTTTAATGCCCTTTATAGTGTTCTCAGAAGTTGGTGTCTTTTCATTTTCTTATTTTTTATGATGTGTGTGGAAATAAAACATCTTTTTGTAATATTTGGCCATTCAATTCTCTTCATTTTTGAGCACAGATCAATAGGTGTTGTACTGGTGTTATTTAAGATCAATCTTACTATGGAAAAGTGAAATTGGGTTTGGACAAAAGCCATGATTCTGTTTGTTTATTGCAAATTATATATAGTTTCTTTTTGGTATATCATTCATGATTCAGTGGTCTAATAATGCTCAAGTCTACTCCTACTACATTTATTCATAAATGCATGTGAGATAATTGATATTATGATTAGATTAGAAAGATGACATCAAAGCACAGTGTCAATATCTGTGTGTTGTGTTCCACTTTAACAGTTTTCTTTTGGTCACACTCACAGGGCATGCTATAAATTATTATGCTCAGCTTCAGCAGGTTTGGGGTTCTCACAGGCCGATTCTGCGAATTCGAGCTTCAGCATATCAGGTCAGAATTCATGACTGTAATGTGTGTTTTATGAATAAGCTAGATAACTCTTATTTGACATTCTAACAATTGAAGCAGCAAGGAGTGTTTTTTTTGTTAAACCAGCCATGTTTCAACTTTCAATTTCCTCATGCTAGGCTTTTCTGAAAGTGGGCAATTCCTCAGTAGCTCTTCTGTGTCAGTGATTCCAAACTATTCGACCTTTTGTCCAAGAAAGGATAGTTTGTCTAACAAACCAACTTGCCTGAATTCTTTAGAGATCAGATATAACTGTGAATTTGTTATCCTTGCATGACTTGTTGCAGGATGGCAACACTGTGGAGCCAAGCAAGAAGCAAGACAAGACAAGTGATATAAGAAACAACAAAGATGAAGTTGTCTTGTGTAACTCAGAGATATCCAAGCAGCAGCAGTATAATCCTCTTCCACTTGTTAGTGCGATGAAGACTGTAGCTCAACAAAATGCTGCCACATTTCACTTTCTTGGTCACAACGGAGGTCGCAGTGCCCCATCTTCGTTAACTCAACTCATTGGTCTCAAACCATTTATTCATGATTTGGCTGCAGTTCCAGAGCTTGACAACCTGGCTTCTCCACACGGGCCCATTTTAGATGCACAAAAGGAAGCAGCCAAGCTTTTTGGAGCATTGGAGACATGGTTTCTTGTTGGAGGAACCACTTGTGGAATCCATGCTGCAATTATGGCTACATGTTCACCAAGAGACTATCTAATTCTTCCCCGGAATTGTCATTTATCAGCCATATCTGCTATGGTCTTATCTGGTGCCGTACCTAAGTACGTCATACCTGAATATGATGTTGAATGGGATATTTCAGGTGGGGTCATTCCATCACAGGTGGAGAAAGCAATTGAGGAACTAGAGAAAGAAGGTCGAAAACTGGCTGCAGTCTTTGTGACTTCTCCTACTTATCATGGAATATGCAGCAACATAAGCGAGATATCTCAGCTGTGCCACTCTCATGGAATTCCTCTAATCGTGGATGAGGCTCACGGGGCTCATCTCGGGTTTCATCCTAACATGCCCAACTCAGCACTTCAGCAAGGGGCTGATTTGGTTGCTCAATCAACTCACAAAGTTCTTTGCTCTTTGACACAGTCATCAATGTTGCACATGTCGGGCAATCTTGTAGATAAAGAAAAAGTCTCTGGATGCCTTCGATTGCTTCAAAGCACTAGTCCTAGTTATCTTCTTCTAGCATCATTAGATGCAGCTCGACACCAACTTACTGAAAACCCAGAAGCCTTATTTGACAAAGCACTGCAAATAGCTGCTGAGGCTAAGAATGCAATAAGAACACTTCCCGGCATTTCCATACTCAACTCTAAGAGTTTCCCAAAGTTCCCAGTTATGGATCCATTAAGGCTAACCATTGGTTTTAAACAGCTGAACATGTCTGGTTATAAAGCAAATGAAATTTTGTACATAGATAATGCGATTATCTGTGAACTTGCTGGAACCACATCTGTTACTTGTTCATTTAATCTTGGAACTTGTAGAGAACATGTTGAGAGGTTAGTGTTTGGCCTAAAGAATATAGTGTCATCTGCAGCACTGACTCAGGGAGCGATAGAGAAGGTGGCTCATGGTGTGGCTACACCATTTGCTAATTTCACCACAAGCTTAATTCCAAGAGAGGCCTTTTTTAGAAGCAAAAGGAAAGTAAGCATTGCAAACTGCCTTGGGGAAGTTTGTGGGGAGCTTATATGTTCATTCCCACCAGGAATTCCAGTGCTGATACCTGGTGAGACTATTACACAAAGAGCTTTGGATTATCTTTTTGATGTTAGAAGTAAGGGTGCCATCATCAGTGGTGCTTCAGATCCACAACTCTCTTCCATACTTGTCTGCAACAAGTAGAGCACATTTGGGTTCAAGTTCAGCTCTGTTATCAATGATTATGTTCAACTCCAACTTAGTCTAGCTGGTGTGAAAGTTATTGATTATACATTGTATGATATTTCTGAAAATTTCTGAGCCTAAGGCCTCTAAATATGTTGAGCTGACCTTAACTAGAGCTTACAGATTTCTGAATATAAATTTGGCGTACTTAGTGAATTGAACACAATAGTACTTTAATAAAATCATAATATAACTCATCAAAGCTCATCCAACACATGAATATATATATATATTTATATATATTTCATATTATGTTATGCCAAGTTAACAACTTCTAAAAGCTTTTGCAAATAGCGTTCAAATATACAAAACTATACTTTACCAAATCATGCGATGTAGGTGTTGTGTTGCCATTCTTCATAGCCTTGTTTGTACCATAGAATCTGTAAGTGTGTATATCTAAAAGTACATTTAGTTTCATTACATAAGTATTAATAGTAATTAAGCCAATTGAGAACCAAGCAAAAAGAGCACCACAACACAGCACAGGTCAGACTAGTTAGTGTTCCTTAAGCTCAATCGATGGGCATGAGAAGAAGAAGAAGACCTTTCATCTCCAGCAGCTTGCTCACAGCTGAAGGGTCTTGCTCCAACCATTTCGCCGTGATTATCTCCTCCAAAGGCTCATTCGACGACTCCTCTTGATGGCAAAAGTAGTGGCCATATCCCTGTATAAAACAAGAAAACAGATCAAATTTCACTTGGAGTGGAAGAAGGGAAAGAAAACAAGATGCCATGAAAATTTAAATATATACACCTCGCGAAAAATGATGGGCTTTGTTGGTGATTCACCTACCAATCTTCTTTCACTGAGATTCTGCAATCAAATATAAGAAGACATTATCTACACACCAGTGAAAGGAAGCTTAGTCCTGTCTGTCTGGATAATCAAGTGAAAGTTTGTGAGAAAGAAAGAGAGGCTTACCTTTATTTGTAGCTGCAAGTACTTGATATGGTCGATCAAATCATCTAATGCAGATACTCGACCACCCTAATACGAGGTCAAAACTAACCACATATGAGTCTTACTTATCAGGTAAACAGAAAATATCACAAAGGAATTTCAAGATAGATATTCAATAACAGCTCATTTAAGACAACCCTCTTGGTAGACAACAGATAGAATTAATTACCTCTGCAGATTGGGGAAGTAGCTCTTGTAGAGCTTTGAGTCTTTCAGCATTTCCTATCCTGGGGTTCTGTTTGGACAAAGCCTTTTCAGAATAGAAATATGTATATATATATATATATGGCACAATTCTATAGCAGTTCAGGTGAAAGTCAAATAGTTATAGCATTTTTCTTTCTTACTCGAGCTTGGGATAGAGAGCCAGGTGAAGCAACTGTTGCACTTGGAATATCAATTTGAGAATCATAGCCTTTCCCAACTCTTTGTTCGGTGAAGTAAGATTTCTATATTTGGAGGAAGGAACCAAACCAACATATGTTAGAATAAAAAAAAAACATTACTAGAGAGCAAAAGCAAATTAAAATCATTCAACTTCATTAATGGTGATATTTTTCTTACCTTGAAAGCATCTATATCAGTTGGTTTTAGAAGAACCAGACGCCAATCTCAGGTGATTGTTCAACAGCACATCTCTTTGGAGATCAGAAAAAATCATTTGGGGAAAGGCAGAGCTTTTTTGAGTCAGATCATCTTCTTCAGTAGGCCAAACAAAGTTTGAAGATTTCACTTGCATATGAACATTGTTGTAGCTGCCTTTTCCCTCCATTTTAACCAGAGCTCGTCTACCTAAAACCTCTTCAATGAAAAGGGTATATTTGGATATAGAAGACCAACAACAACATACAATATAACAACACAAAAAACCTAGAAGACCCATCTTTCCCAATGATAGTAAATCAACTACATTAGTCCAAATGTACCTTAAACAGACTCATATTTTACTTGGATGAAAATATGTAACAAAAAAAAATAAGAGAGTGACTTTAGTACTACTTGTTTTGCTCATGAAAAAGTGAGACTCACCACCAAAACCCAGAAATCCTCGGACGATGCAGAAGAGTGAGAGAGAGAGGCACTAAGCTGGTGATCACACGAGTGGAGGTGAAAAGTCTATTCTACCCCGTGGGACATTAAAGCTCTAGTTGTACTAGCAGTACTAAGCTGAAAAACCTAGTCTACCACCGTAGGTTCCTTAGGTGATGGGCAACCATTTGGGCATCTGACACGTGGCACGGGCTAAATACCCCGTTGACTATGTTTTTACTTTCTATGTTGTCTCATTCTCAACCAGACTATGTAAGTAAGAGCACAAGATATATGGCTCATGAACATTGGCTCGAGCTCTAGTACCAACAGTACTCGAGCCAAGCCAGCCATTACAGCTAGCTCAGCTCAAGAAAGAAGTATATGGCTCGAGCTCAAGTTCCAACAGGATTTGAGCCAGGCAAGCCATTACAGCTAGGCTCAGCTCAAAGAAGAAGTATATGGCTCATGAACTGTGGCTCGAGCTCTAGTCCCATCAGGACTCGAGCCAGGCCAGCCATTACAGCTGGGCTCAGCTCAAGGAAGAAGTATATGGCTCATTGAACTGTGGCTCGAGCTCAAGTCCCAACATGACTCGAGCCAGGCCAGCCATTACAGCTAGGATCAGCTCAAGGAAGAAGTGTATGGCTCATTGTGCTCTTAATTTATGAAATAGCTATTTGCCATACATAGTAAAGTTATTTCAACAAAATCATAATATATAACTAATAAAAGTTCATTCAAAGTATAAAAAATTAAAAATGTCAATAATTTTTATTAATATTTCAGCCAAATATCCAAAATTAAGGGTGTCCATAGTCCATATATTTTGTAGAAAAAAAATATAAAGCTATCATAATTATTTTTTTCCATAATATTTTAAAAGAAATATAGCATATTTTGGAAATATTATTAAAGTATCATATAATAATATATATTTAATTGTTTTAATTATTGTAATTGTTGAATATTTGTGATTAAAAAAATTATTTTGTATGTTCATACTTTAGATAAATTTCTTGATTTTTTTTTAAATTATCAATATCAATATCAATATTTTTAACGAGTTATTTAATTTTTTATTGTTACAAATGCTTTCATCTTATGATCAAAGAAGAAAATATCAGAAAAAAAATAATGATATGTGCTCTAAAATTTTACACCAAAATACTACACCAATTGATGTAATATTGTTTTTTAAAATAATGAGTCTCGCCTTATATAAATTTAATTGGTTAAATGCAACTAACGCATCAGTTGGTGTAATGTTCTAGTGCATAATTTTGGTGCACATATCATTACTCCCGTGTATATAAAATGTGCACACACAAAATCTAGAAAAGTCTAAAACTTAAAAGGTTCAAAAGACAAAGTGTAAGAGTACTCACAATAGATACTCTACTACATTCTTTAAAAGATCTCCCAAAACACACATTTTTTTTATTTTACCTATAAATTTTACATTATACCATATATCAACTTCTCTATATATTTCTCTACATCATTTAAATATTATATCTGTAAATATATTTTATTAATTAAAATAAAATAAAATAATTGAAAAATAAAAAAACTAATAAATATATATATTAAATGGGTGAGAGAAAGCGTATAAAGAAAAATAATAATATTAAAATATTATATAAAGGATATGTAAATGTAGATATAGATTAATTGGATTTTATACATAGCTATTATAAATATATGTATAAATGAGTTGATGGAATATGTTTTTGTGAGTTTCAGCTAAATATTATAAAGAAAGTGTATTACAAAATACACCACCAAAATAAATTTTTTTATAATTTACTTCAAACTTTTACATTATACCATACATCAACTTCTCTATTTTTTTCTACATCATTTAAATATTATATATTTTTTAAATATTTTATTCATTTTAAGAATTAAAATAATTAAATATAATAGTATCACTCACATATATACACAAAAGTTTATAAAAAATAATAAAATATTTATAGCTTGATTAATAGTGTTTTACTAGAGAAATACTATTCATTTAGGTAAACAAATATAACTTTACATCACTCATTGGAAGACTATATAACAATTTTTTCTCTATATTATAAAGAATTAGACATTTTACCTCATTCATTATGAGTGCTCTAAAGGCTTAAATCTATAATCAAACACATTTTAAAACAAGAGGAAATTCCATGTTTTATGACTTTTTTTAAACAAGTTTACAAAAATATGATTTTTTTTTAAATAAAACTTTTTTATGGCTTTTTTTTCAATAATTTTTAATTTTATGGATTTAATTTATCATATTTTTGTATAAAAATCGGTTTATGCCATAGTTTTTTAAATTAGGAAATTTATTTTAGTCATTTAAGTGTTTTTCATTTGATTATTTTTATATTAGTTTTATTATACAATATTGGCTTAGTATTTTAAAAATGAAACTTAATCTAATTGGACTAAATCAAAACCCAAATGAAACAAAAATAGAAAGAAGAAATTACATGAAATATAGGATTTTTTTTTAAACTTTGATAAATATGGCATTTTTTTTCCCTTAAGTTTTGTATGGCATAATTTATTTATTTACATTTTTATGGGATTTTTTCCCCATATTTTTGTAATTTTATTCAAATATATTATATAATTTCAATATTGATTTTTTTTAATTATGGGATATTTTTATTACAATATATTTTTTAATCATATTTAAGTTAATAATATATATACACACATATATATACAATTAATCGTATACATTAAACCATATAATTTTTTCCACAGTATATATACATATATTATTGCTATTGTTATTTTTATATGTATATACATATATATATAAGATTATAAAATAGTACACATTTATATATATATGGATGTATTATTATTGTTATTATATTAATTTTATATATACATTCAAATATGAGGTGATGAGAATGACTTTCACTAATTGTGGTGATGATGATGATGATGATGATGTCTGTGTTATGTCATTATACATATGTATGTTTTTTTATTATTGTTGGAGATGTATATATGTCATTTAATTTCATTTTAAATAATAATTGATTACCACTATAAAAATAAATTTAGATTTTTTAGTAATGTGGCAGTAATCGGTTACTACTATCAATTTTAACTGTTATGGCAAGTACTCGAGTGAATTGTAACTGGTTACTGATAGATTTGGAAGAAAAAAAAAACAGATCAGAATACATCCAGTAAAGAAGAAGAAGAAGAAGGTAACCGGTTACCCGTATTAAAATAACTGATTGATAACTAGTTACTAAGCCAAACCTAAAAAAAAAAAAACTCATAAAATAAAAAATTAATCTGAGAAGTAATAGTAGAAGAAGAAGGTGGTAACTGGTTACCCCTATCAAAATAACAATTAATTAGTAACTAGTTACTTAGCCAAATCTTTAAAACAAATAAACAACTACATCTGAAAAACAAAATCAGATATGAAAATAACCAAGAAGAAGAAGATCGAAGAAGGTAACTGGTTACTTTGGTAGTTTTATAAAGAAAACCAAATCTGAAAAATAAAATCAGATTTAAAAATAACACATGAAGAAGGAGATTAAATAAGGTAATGGTTACAACTAGGTTCACAAAAAAACTCAAATCTGAAAAATAAAATAAAATCGTGACAGTAACTGGTTACTTAAACCAGATCTAAAAAACAAAATCAGATTTAAAAACAACCATGAAGAATAAATTAAATAAGGTAATTGGTTACAACCAAGACTACAAAAAACTCAGATTTGAAAACAAAACAGAATCATGATAGTAACTGTTTACTTAGACAGATTTAGGAAAAAAAACCAGATTTGTAAAAGAAAACCAGATCTGAAAAGAAAAGAAAAAACATATTTGAAAACAACAAAGAAGATGCAGAAGAATGTAAAGAAGAAGAAGAACGCGAAAACGAAAAATACAAATAGGAATACGAATCGGAGATGGTGTCGGCGGTGACCAGATATACGTCGTCCATTTGTCGGTGTGAGAGAGCTCTTATTGTTGTGAGAAAAAATGGTTGGTTGCCATTGTTGTGAGAAAAATGGAGAGAGCAAGTGAAGAATACATGAGGGATGGAGAGAAAGAGAAAAGTAAGAGAGAGAGTGTGTGTATTTTTTTATGGTATTTTGTTCATAGTGTTTTGTGAGATTCCCATATTGTAAACTTTGTTTTTGTTAGAATTACCATATTTTGTGGCATAACTTTAATGCCCATAAATATAAAAAGTAATTTATTTTTTCCTATATTTTTGTAAAGTTCTCAAATAGAAATATTGAACTATAAAAACTTAGTTGTAATGTAAATGAAGAACAACACAGGATTGTGTGGTTCAACACTCTACAAGAGTGTCTACATCGAAGGGGACACAAGCACCAAATATTATTCTTTATTACTCAATCTTCCGTGTTACAACAAGCAAGAACTCTGCAAAAATGAGTTATTGAAACTCAAAGTCTGAACAGTACAAAAACTTGTTTAAACTCTTAGAGAGAATACTAAGTACTGAAATCTAAAACTAGAAAGAAGTCTCGTCTCTTAACCTCAAATGTCTAAGGCTGAGTAATTTATAGTGTACACCTACCAACCTCTTTAACAAACTTAATTGACATTTAAACCAATGAACCAATAAGAACTTGCCAACTAAGCAAGTAGTCTCAATCACTCCCAACAAAACCAAACAATAGAATTGAAATTTTGATTCCATTACAAAGGTGATTCATGCCAACCAAACCAAACCTAGGATCAACCAATTTAGTAGGTCACTTATTTGCTAAATATGCTTTAAAGGGTAAAGTTTTAGCTAGTAGGAGGAGTGGTATTTTTCAGTTTTTTCATTGAAACTACTTGCTTGTTTGGTGTTGTTGCAATTTTTTATAGAAATAAATTAATAAATAATAATTATAAAAGTGCACACTCAACACTACCACTATATCACATTAATTATGCTTTATGTAGAGTAGACTAATAAGTAAACCCAACAAAAAGTCTATTGGACTTCACACCTCAATGCAAGTCTCTTCTTGGGCCCAATAAACTAACAAAAAAAAAATTGATTATTTGATAAGTATGAAGTTTTAGGATTAATTAACTAAAATTAGCCATTAAATAAATTAAGTTAAATTTCACTCATTATTATAATGATATTTCTCATAGTATCTTTGCTTATACTCATATAACTTAAGTATGACTGAATGATATAATTAGTAGATTCAAATAAATATTGAAAATAAAATTAATTTTTTTAAAAAATTAAATGACATCTCTAAAACTAGAAATTTCGTGTTATTTGTACAAAAAAAAAAAACAAATATTGAAGTAAAGGAGCAAATACTATTCAACAAAGTGAGCACAATAAAAATGCCCATAATTCCTATTTCAAATTATGATCAAATTGTATGTATGTGTAAGAGTATCTATCCCATTTCTTGAAACTAGTACATGTATATTCTAATGGGAAATTTGATAAATCATGCTTACATTAGCTTAATATTTAAAATTTGAACCAAAGTTAACTACCATATGAAACAAATACTCATCTTTCATTTAATACCAAAAATACCCCCATACCTTTCCTCTCTATTCTCCATCTTTCTCTCTACCTTTCATTTAATAGCTTAATAATTAAAATTTGAACAAAAGTTAACCACTATTTAGAATGCTGTTTAGATGTTGGATTTGTAGTTTGTTGGTATTTTTTTGTAGTTTTTTGGGTGAAAATCGTGTTCTGTGAAAATCTGCGTTTTTTTTGGGTTCCTTGAGTTTTTTTCGAAATGCCCGATAGTGTCCGATAGAGGCCCGATTCGGGCACGATAGTTGTTGAGTTTCAAGGTTAGGGATGAAGGTCCGATGGAAACCCGATGGTTGCTCGATAGTTTTGGTTACCCGATAGTTGCCCTATCGTGCTAATGTCGTACCATCATCGTACATTTATGGCAAAAACTACAGTATTGCACACTATCGTACCCACTATCGTCCCACTGTCGTACCATCATCGTACCATTGACAAAGTAAGTTAACATTTTGAAACTAACTATTATCGTACTACCATCGTACCTATATCGTCCCACTACAAATTCTAAAATTACGATGTTATAGTAACTACTTAACAAATTCTATCGTACACCTATCGTGCTAATATCGTACCATCATCGTACCCATTATGGAAATAACTACAGTATTGCACACTATCGTACCCACTATCGTAATACTGTCGTACCACCATCCCTAACCTTGACTATCGGGCAACCATCGGGTTGTCATCGGACCTTTATCCCTAACCTTGAAACTCAATAACTATCGTGCCCGAATCGGGCCTCTATCGGACACTATCGGGCATTTCGAAAAAAACTCAAGGAACCAAAAAAAACGCAGGTTTTTACAGAACACGATTTTCACTAAAAAAACAGCAAAAAATACCAACAAACTACAGATCCAACATCTAAACAACATTCTAAATGGTGGTTAACTTTGGTTCAAATTTTAATTATTAAGCTATTAAATGAAAGGTAGAGAGGAAGAGGGAGAATAGAGAGGAAATGTATGAGGGTATTTTTGGTATTAAATGAAAGATGAGCATTTGTATCATATGGTGGTTAACTTTGGTTCAAATTTTAAATATTAAGGTAATGTAAGCATGATTTATCAAATTTCCCATTCTAATTCTATTATTATATTCTATTTCTCTTTGTTATCTACCTATATATATATATACAACTATTATTATATATATATTTGCCTTTTCTGAGCTTTGTCAGCTGTAAAAGTGGTACACTCTTGGTAGCATTAGCATTATTAGCATGGCATCTCATGAGTTGGATTTTTATTTTTTTTACTTTTTATGAAAATTCCAATTTCTTTATCATGGTAACTTCTTATCTTTTAATGGGGACCTACCATTATCAATACAAATCTAATCATTTATTCCTTATTATGAGATATTTAACAAAACTTTATTAACAATATGAATTGAGTCATCCTTAGTTAGAGGAAAGGAATTAAATTGAATAGAAAAAAGTTATCTATTTTTATTCATTTTTTTATTTGATTTCAATCTAATGCATTGGAAATTTATTAATTTTTTACATATGTAAATTTATTAATATTTATATTATACTATTTTCATTACTTTCAACTAAGCAATATGTGAGTGAAACTATTCTCATCTCAATAAACTTAATTGTTTATAATATACAGGGCCGGTCTTGAAAAAAAATGGGCCTAAGATGGTTTTAATAAATTTGAAAAAAATAAATCCTTTTGTATATGTAATTTTAAATAAAATTAAACTAATAATTAGTAATATAAGAGTTTACATGATATTTTTGAGCCCTAAGCACGGGCCTAGCCTGCTTATGCCCAGAGCCGGCCGTGATAATATACTCATAATATCATTTTGCATAGGTCATTTTAATGATACATAATGATATCATTTTAATATAATTACAAAATTATCTTATACTCTATAAATATATATATAATATTTTAATTAAAGGGCTAAGATGAGACGTTACCAAGAGTATGGAAAGTGATGTTGAGTGTTACAGCACAATGTCACAATAATCAAGCACTTGTGAGAAATGAAAGAGTTTTCTTCCAAGACTTTCTAATAAAATATCTAAAAAAAGAAGAGTTTAATTATATAATTTTAATTACAATTATAGATAATGAATAAAGGTGTAGACTTTGGTACCTAAGCTAAGAAAATGGCATGATGTTGTGTTGTCACATAATAAGAAAACTCATTGTTTCATTTCATACAAAACAATTAATAAAAGTTTATTGATTGACTATTAATCTTTTATTTTTTGCGGCCACAGCCAATTTATACCATTCCATTACTATAAAAATCAAAAATATCTTTTTGATTCTATTCTAAAAAATATATAAAGTTGAAAATTTTCATGGTTTTAGTAATAGCATTACTAGGACTAGGGACCCCCCTAAGCCAAAGCTCAAATCTTTAACACAAAAATGGACACTTTAGACAGCCACACGCGGCATCATCACTAACCAACCAGTCAAACAATAATATTGACACATTAATATTTATTTATTTGTATATATATATTTATAATATTTACAATAATATATATATATATAAGGAGAGAAAAGGTGGTGGTGGTATATGTCAAGTTAAGAAAGGCTTATTCCAAATTTAAGGCCTGCCAGAGAAAAAAAGAGTGAAGGAGGAGACGCAAACGAGAAGAAAGCTTAATAGGTAAGAAAGATACGAACTTTCTTTCTTGCTCATCTCTTTTACTTTCATTTTATTATTCATTTGACTGCTTTTCAGATTCACATTATTTCATGTTATGTTAATCTAAAAGGTTCAATCTCTCTCTCTATCTCTTTTTCCTTCCCTTGTTCTGATTTTTGTTTTCTGTGATTATCATATTTGCCGGGAAACTCTTGGTTCTAGTTTTTAGGGAAAAAGAAGTAAACTTTGAGGTAGATTTATGGGGTTGTTTCAGATTCATAGAATTCAGAGCATTTATTTGGGTTTTGATTGAATGTTGGGATTTGCTTACCATATTTGTTTAATGCCCTTCATTGTGTTTTCCGAAGTTGTTGTCTTTTAGTGTTCTTATTTTTATGATATGGGTAGAATTGAAACATCTTTTTCTATTAATGTTTGCCCAATGAATTCTCTTCTACCCATCTTTCCAGATCTGAAATATCGTTCATTTTGTCTCTTTTTATCTTCTTCTTTGTTTCAAAGTTATTTGCTGCTCTTTCAGCTGTAGATCGAAATAGCTCAATTTGTTCAATCATTTGAGTTTCTTGATTCAGTGTGACCATACAGATCAATGGGTGTTGTTGTTGGTATTAATTAAGATAAAACTTACTATGCAATAGTAAAATTGGGTTAGAACAAAAGCTATGATTCAGTTTGTTTGTTGCAAATTATAGCCTTGTTTTGGTATATCATTTGAATTTTATCACTTGTTTTTTCAGAATTCTGTGTCTCCTCTTCACTCCAAGGCTCTTCTGGGACCATGGATTATGAGAGCAACAACTGGATATTGGATGGGGTCTACAACTTCCCACATCTCTTTGGTGGTCTAATGCTCACGGCTGCTTTGTTGGGATTGTCAACCAGCTATTTCGGCGGAATAGGGGTTCCTCATCTACCCTACTTGTGGTCTGATTTGGGGATTTTCTACAAGAAGAAACGCGAAAAGAAGCGCATTCGGGTTTATATGGATGGTTGTTTTGATCTCATGCACTATGGTCATGCCAATGCCTTGAGGCAAGCCAAAGCTTTGGGTGATGAGTTGGTGGTCGGCGTTGTCAGCGATGAGGAGATTATTGCCAATAAGGGTCCACCTGTTCTATCCATGGAAGAGAGGTAGTTAGTTGTTCATACATTTGTTTTGGCCATTGTCTTAAACTCTAATTCAATTGTCAAGATACTTTGTATTGTTGACTTCAGCTTCAATATCGATATAGTCCTTTTCTTTCTCCCTTAATTTAATACAAGCTTAAGTTAGTTAGTTTGTAATATGCTTGGAAAATACATTAGAGCTAGCCTGTGGTGGCCGGAAAGTGTACTCAAATTTCTCTTACTCAGTTGCTATTATTACAATAGCATGAAATTTTCGCTGTTATTGTGTGTGGACTTCTTTGCTGGGAATGCCTATATATTGAAGATGCACACTTCAAGCAAAATAACCAAGTATTTTTTCTTGGAACTAACTTTGAAGTTCTTTCTAGGTTGGTTCTTGTTAGCGGGTTAAAATGGGTGGACGAAGTCATAGCCAATGCTCCTTATGCGATTACCGAGCAGTTCATGAATAGACTCTTTAATGAGCATAAGATTGACTATATCATACACGGTGATGATCCTTGCTTGCTTCCAGATGGAACTGATGCTTATGCCTTGGCAAAGAAAGCTGGTCGTTACAAGCAGATTAAACGCACTGAAGGCGTCTCCAGCACAGATATTGTAGGTACTATGATTCTCTTTATCTCTCCTAGAACCATTATTTTGAATTAATTTAAGAAGCTCCTTTGACTTTAGACTTAACAGCGAGTGTTAAAGCGTTCCTTATGAGTGTATGTGTGATTTGATATTGCATTCTAGGCACACGGGCGGTGTCTTTAGGTTTGAAAGCTTTTTATTGTGTATACTTAGTTAAATTTATTAAAATCTTTCTATGAAATTCGTGTAGGAAGGATACTTTCTTCTTTGAGGGATAAGAAAGAAAGTGAAGATCATAGCAGTACCCCTTTGAAAGGAGATTCTCATAAAGAACATCAGTCGAAGGCTGCCCATTTATCTCAATTTCTACCAACATCTCGTCGAATTGTGCAATTCTCTAACGGGAAGGTATGTTCTTAACTCTATATTTGCAACGCGGTATTCTTGAGCAGTACATCCAATCATTCAGTTTAGTAATATAATAGTGTTTTTATGCTTTTATTGTATTATGTATCTGATTAATAAAATCTTATGGATAAAGCTTGCCATAATATGTATGATCATATGTTTGTGTGAGACAGTTGTAAAACTATTAGCTGTTCCAAATCAACTAATCAATTTAATAATATGTTTGAGGGGAACTGTTGCAAAGTTACGCAAAATTGGGTTCAATGTTTCTTCATAAGGCCGTGTTGTTCAACGACATTTATCTTATCTGTTTTTAGGGACCTGGACCAAATGCTCGTGTTGTGTACATTGATGGAGCATTTGACCTTTTTCATGCAGGACATGTCGAGGTATGGTTTTTGTATTTATTCTTTTCACCATCCTTTTCTTTTCTTGTCTTCCATTTGGTTACAGTATGCAAAAGTCAATGTCTTGCTAGTTGTCATGAAAATGTGGAATTCAATTCAGAACCTCATCTCAATCGTTGCTAAGTTCTAAATGGCTTACTATGTTAATGATTGTTCACTAACCTCATAAATTCTATGTTGTCGAAGGGTGAAAGTGCAGTAGATCTCATAGACAAGTTACGCAGGAAGAAGTTCAAAAAAAAGAAAAAACTCACCAACATCACAAAATATCACATATCTTTTGCCCAGAGAGATTTAGAGCCTACATTGTTGTATTAGGTCACCATAACTTGTGTAATTCCATTTTGAAGAGTTTCATGCATTACTTCAATTCATGTAGAAAACAACTCTTCAAAACTTGTTCTTGACTTCTTACTTTATTGTGTTGTCTTTTATCTGACTTCCCGATGCTTATTCAGATCTTAAAGAGTGCCAGGCAACTTGGAGATTTTTTACTAGTTGGTATTCATGATGACCAGACTGTGAGGTATGCTCCTTCCAATATTCATGAAGCTTTGTCTACTATTCCTATGAATATAAGATTATTTAGTCATGCTGTCTTAGTACCAAAGGGTAAACGACATTGTTATAATGATGTTGTATGCAGTGAAAACAGAAGGAATCGGTATCCAATCATGCATTTACATGAACGCAGTCTTAGCGTGCTCGCTTGTCGTTATGTTGATGAAGTCATTATCGGTGCACCCTGGGAAGTTTCGAAAGACGTGGTAAGTGAGAAAAACTTTGATCGGTTGTCGTTCTAGCATTTAATTGTCTTGGGAAGAATATCTGCATCTGTAAATATAAGAGCCACTGTTATTTGTTGATACCGTGCATGCTTTTGCTCACATTCCCCTCCTCATCCTAGACTGTAAGCATTCGTAGTTTACACGTTTTAAAGTCTACCCAAGAGGAGTAGCCCAATTAGTCATGCATGTAGTTTGCTCCCTCAAGGTCTGAGATTCGAGTCTCTCTTGGGCCCCTACATGTAATGTTCTGGTCCTCAAATATTGTAGGATTAGGCAGGGAATTTAGTTTCGATAATATATGTGTGTTAAGTCTTGTATCTGAGGCTTATAGTGTTTTCTTGCAGATAACTACTTTCAATATCTCTTTGGTTGTACGTGGGACAATTTCTGAGAACAATGTTTCGCTGACAGTAAGTTGGAGATTTTTCACCTTCAATGATTACCACTATAATCCACTTTAAAATGGCTATAGATATTGAACCAAGGTAAAATTCTGATGCAGGATGAAATTGATCGATACGCTGTTCCCAAGAGCATGGGGATTTTTCAATTGCTTGAAAGTCCAAAAACTATTACCACCATATCAGTAGCTCAGAGGATAATGGCAAATCATGAAGCTTATAAGGTAACACCTTATACTGTTACGGCTTATGGACACTGATTTCTTGTGTATGCATGTAAGCATGATATTCTTTCATGTTGAGTTTTGGCTAAAAAGGGTTTGTCCACTTTTTGTATTGGGTGCAGAGACGCAATGCCAAGAAAGCAGAGAGCGAAAAGAAATACTATGCAGAAAAGAAATATGTCAACGGTGACTAGCCAAGCAAAGCCAAGCCAGTAGGAAGTTTTCATGATCCAGCCTTTTTTGATTCATTGAAGAGAAGCCTGCTATTGTTGAAATAGGAACTCTCCATAGGTTCTTTAACTTTTTTTGCTCCCTCTTTGAAGGAAGAAGAGACCGAATCACAAAGAAAGCTTACACACCCTGCTCAGACCTCAAAATGCAGCCTTTCTTTCTTCAACACTTTGATGTAACTTGGTTAGGAATTAGCAAGAACAAATATATTTATAATATGTACCATCACCATATCCCAATTCATATGCTTGTAATGAGATCATACTGGTTTCGCCCTTTTTTTGGTCCATTATTTATTATGCTTTTTCTTTCAAGTGTGCTATATATAGCAGTTATTTTATTTGATTCTTGATTGTAATGACAGCAGGACATAACTCAATGCAATGATAATTTATTTAGACTGATAAACATCTTTCTTGCAAATTAACCTGTTCAGCATGTATAAAATAGAACTGAAATGAGCAGAATGAGAAGAGCATTAACTATCCATATCCATTCAACCATTTTAATTATACAAGTGCAAGCCTTTTCAATACCTTGGGATCATACATGACAGAAAAATCAATCCTTTGAGGAGGAAAATTCTTACATTGCTATTAGCTATTAACATTTCCTTTTACAAGTTCCCATTTTTGAAATGACAACACTATTAGTCTCTACTTCCTTAGGCGGCAAAGGCCATCCAAAACATGAAAATACAAAAAATATATCAATTCTCTACGGTTTCCTCCTCCCAAAATCCTACACAGAGTCACAAAAATGGAAGTTAATGATATCAAATTCCACGCCAAAACCAAGCTTGTTTGTGGTCACTCTCACTGGAACCAAGTAACGGGAGTGGATATGTTGTGAGGTGGCTGTGGCAACATACAATGCTGTTGGTGCCATTGGTGTATGCCCTCACCAGCTCCTCCTCTTATCCCACTATATGCCTCAGCCTCACTAACTAGTCCTACTTTTGGCGTGTTCAGATTGGTGTCCTCCTCAACCTCCATGGAGTCCTCATCCTCCTCCTCCAGCTCCTCCTCAGCCTCCATTAACTCCTGAAAATGAACTGGTTCTTGACAAGAATCCTCAGCTCCAAATGAGACAGGAGGCATCAGCTGGTATGGTGGTGCCCAAGGAACAATGGCTTGACACTCATTTCCAACTCCTATGCCATCATTTCCCATGGAACTCTTCTGGTTAGTTGCTCTGATTAATTGATCTGCAAATAACGATCAGTTGCTAATTAGTGTCAAAACCCATAATTTTTTTTCCCTATTTTCTAGCAAGAATGCCCATTTGAAGCCTTGGCTTTAAATCAACTCAGAGAAAAGAGAAATTTGAGAGAGAGAGAGAGAGGTTTTACCCTTGAAGCCAGAAATAAAGTTGGAATCAACTGAGAGGGATAAAGTGGAAGAAGGCGAGTTATGAAAAAGTGATGAATTGAAAGGCTTGAAGAGAACAATTGCTTTCTCATCATCATCCAATTCCCGAATAACAGGACCACCAGAACCACGACCGCGACCTGAACCTGGTGCTCCAGCCATGGAAGATGGGAAAGGGATATCAGGCTCCTCTTCCTCCATAATGGGTGGCAACTCCGCATCCTAACGATCAACCAATCGAACAACCAATTAAGCAAACAATCAATTTGGGGAAAAAAAGGAAACCAACTTTACGAAGAAAGGAGCAAAAAAAAGTTACCAGACGACGAATCTTAGTGGCGGGAGAAGATAGAGAGAAGTCGGAGAAATCGTTTGTGAGATCATCAGCTTCCTTCCTCTTCATCTTGGCAACTCTGATGGTGTTACTGTCCATACCCATGAATCCACCACCAACCATGCTTGAATCAAAGCAAAGCAAATCAAATCAAATCAAAGCAAAGCAAAGCAAATCCCTAAATAGTAATGAGTCAGTGAGTTGAAATCGACCGAGTTAATCAGTAGCAGAGGCAGTGATAATCGAATCGAATGAGCAGAGTAAAGTAAAGCAATGATCTTTGATTAAATAATTGAGAGAGAAAGAGAGAAAGATGATGATATTTCGGGCACCCTCTCGAGACTTCTTCAGAAACCAATTATAATTTTTTTTTCGGGTTTATATCAGAATCTTTCAGAAAAATTTCAGTTAAGTCCTTAAATTTTATTTTTTATCATTTAAGTCCTCAAACTTCATAAATGGTATTATGACTTTTCTATTGGAAAATGATTTTCAAAATTCACATCCGAAAATGGTTTAAGACTTAGTGGAGAATGGTCTCTAAATTAATTAATTTTTTTTTTGTTATTAATTAGGTCATAAATCAATTTCTACTGCGTATTTTATAAATTAAATTTTAATAAAATAAACCTATATAATACACATTTAATAAATTTGGATACATAACTCAAAAAAAATTTAAATATTGGAGACCTATATTGATGTAAACCTTTTTTTTTCTTTTATAATATTCTCATTAATTTCAATAAAACTCTGAATATATATATTTATATTAAAAAAAATCAAATTATAAGTATAAATTTCGCATGAATTTTGTTCCAAAAATCTAAATACATATGAAATGGATTTATTAATTATGCTCTTAGAAAATAATTTTTTATAGATTGAAGAATCTATTTCATTTATGTCTCATATTTTTCTATTTTAATCTTAATATAATTCAATTACTTGTTAAAAAATATATAAAATAAAATTCACAATAATTATTTTAAAATTAATATACTATTATTTGGTTGATATTATTATAATACTTAATATATTGTAAATTAATTTAAAGTTGTATATTTTCACTAATTTTTTAATTTTGGTAAAAAAAATAGATTTAAAACATATTTATGTTTTTTATAAAAAAAAATAGAAAAATTACACATAGCATTGTAAATTTAAAAAAATGAAAAAAATAATAATTTTATAAAAATTATAAAAATTCGGATAAAATTCAATTACGGCTTGTCACAATTTTCTATTTAGTTTGTAAATGTTGTTTACAAACTTGTAAACTTTGTATTTACAATTATGTCTTTCCGTATTTTTGTAATTTTTTTTAGATTTTTTTTTAAATCTTAAATATTTTTGTAAACTTCCGAAAAACATTACCAAAATTGGTAAAAGTATACAATTATTAAGGATTTTATTCATCAAAATTATTTTCATACATTTATTATTTAAACTTAGAGTTAATAGAAAACTATATTTTAATAAACTAGATATTTTATGTACATTGGTAAAAGAAAATAGTACCCTTACCTCAAAATTTTAAACTATTCTTTATAACTTTTTTTTGCTTCTCTTTGAACTCACTCTGCTACATAGACCAATAACAAAAGTTCAGATAACCTTTTAACTTATTGTCAATTAAATTTGAGTTGAGATACTACTTCTTCTACCAATTAACAAAATAAAGAGTTACATTTATAATTATTTAAAAGTAATTATTGACATGATATTTCGTTAACTAAGATTTAGAAAGATCAAATAAGTAAAATAGAAACTAACATGTGGACTTTTACGTGGTCCACCCGTTAATGAGGCCTAGTCCACGAGTTACTTGTATAAACTTAAAACTCCTCCGAATCATAAGTTCTTTTAGGGTTACAACTTGGCGAGAATATAGTTCTTGCGCCAAAGTGAAAATTTTGTACAAATGATCCTCTCTTGCCCTATTTATAGGCAACATGAGGGGATTAGCATAAAGTAAATTATAGGATTAGTGTTAAATCCCCGATTAGGTGGGGATATCCATTGTTCTAAGGATCATGTGACATGTGTCACCATGCCAGGAGTCGGGTGCTTGATTTGGTAAAACATGCATAGTTGCTTCGGCCTCACGAACGTTCCATTTGAGGAAATGGAGTGGTCCCCACGTGCACGGGAAAAACAAAGAGATAAAGAGGTGGTAGTGCCACCATTTGGTTGATACTCTGTATAGGAAAGTAGTGAGCCGAAATGCCAGAAATAAGTGAACATGTGGACCTGTCAAAGGTACTCCTCGCAAGTCCTACCTTCTGGGAAATCCTCTAGCTTGTCCCCTTGGGTGACTTCTCGGGCCTTCGAGAGGTTGGCATGCGAGTAGGTTTCCAATGAGATCCCCAAGAGACTCTTTGACATGTCTTCGCGAATGGCTCCCGAAGACATGTTCTCTAGTCACGAGTAGTCGAGGACTGACACTCTTTGCAACTTCTTTATCAAGGGATAGGACATTCAGAATGAGCACTGGCCACATGTCAAGATTCACTAACATAGCATTGTCCTCCGAGAAAATTTTGAAACTCAGAATATTTAAAATTGTATAAACCCTAAATAGAAAGTAAAAAATAATAATGTTATATGTATATAAGTACAAACAAATATTAATATAATCTTAATCTTATTATTCGTCATTCTGGTTTGATGACAGAGGATATAGGAGACAAACCGACTACTTATTTATTATTTTTTGTGAGACCGACAAGAACCATATAAATGATCTCATTTCATTTGCTTTCATTCACCATATCTCTTCATTTTTCCTTTGATACCATATAACATAACATAGGCTGGGCTTTGGAGTTTGGAGTCTTATTTTCTCAGAAAGTACTCTTTCTCTCTACTATTATGGATAATGAAAAACGACTAGAAGAGAAAGGTCGTGAAGTTACAAAACGACAATCAGTTGGACACTCAGAAGTACGTCTTCGTTTGACAACCTTAACTACCTTACCAGAAGGATGCATGTGTCTCATGTAGTAACACCTCTCTCTCTCTCTCTCTCTCTCTCTCTATATATATATAAATATATATATGTATATGTGTACATGCTGATGTCTAGCCTCACGTGTGTTGGCTAGACATATGTGGGAAAATGGAGAAGAAGGTGCTCTCACCTAGCACCAACTACGCAGCTTTCTTGGTGTACAGCATCGCCTGTGAGTGGCAGTGACTGGAACTGGTGCGGGTGTCAATGAGATTCCTTGGACCAGACGGAACGATGGTGGAGGAGAAGCCAGAGCTTGAAATAAACTTGGTGCACAATGGTGGAGGAGGGCGGCTGAAGCAATTAGAGGACTGGTGGTTCGAGCTGAAAGTGGGAGAGTTCTTCAATGGCGAGGAAGTGGACAATGGTGGCTCTGTCGAGACTTGTCTGGAGGAGACCAGAGTACTCAACTGGAAATCAGGTCTGGTTGTTCAAGGCATTGACTTTCGCCCCCAAACCACCACCATCACCACTACCACCACAACAACAACAACCAGCTAGATTAGCTAATGCGGTGAAAATCAGACAAACATTACCTTGCTTGATGTTCAAACTCTGTAGTTACTTACATTTTAATTTTAATATAACCTGGAGTTTGTGATTCAAACAACTTCAATTTCATCTGGCGAGAGTAATAGAACAATGGAAGAATAATTTAGCATAGGGTACATGTTCGAGTCGAGGAAGTGCGCATACTGTCTCAGTGCGACATCTCTTCCTGGGAGATCGGCAGAGAGGACGTCATAGGGTGCAGGCTTGCCAGTGTCGACCAACGGCTCCCATCTGTATCCAGGCCGCTCTGGCAGTGTGATGGTTACTGGTCGATGGCTGGAATTGAAGGCAATGTAGATTTCTCCTTTCACTGAGTCTTTCTGTGTACATTGCCCAGTCAAAAGGATAATGTTAGCAAAATCCAATATAAAAAGCCAAGATACCAAGTAACCAACCACTTTTCGAGCTTAAAGGGTTCTAGTTTCCGTGACAAATTATAAAACTAACTTGAGTTTTAAGATAGAACCTACCAGAGTGAAGGCCACAAAACGACTACTCTCAGACCAGTTCGGCATTCCAGGAGCGTGGCCATGCCACTGCAGCCTCTCTGCTGTTGGAAAGTCATTTAAGCCGAGTGACTCGCATTCCCTGCAAGATCATAACATTTTAACATAAAATGGAAAGAGGTCGATCACAAAGCAAATATAAAAGTGCAAGCAAACCATAATTCAGAGGTTAATTAGTTACTGGCGGAATTTGGTCACAAGGCAACAGAATCTGAAGAAGTCTGATGAGGTGTCTTCCTTCTTATCCCACCGGAAGTAATTGAGCTGCAGTGTAGTCAAAATCAGCATTAACAAATGGGATTGATCAAGTGTATAGAGAATCAGAAGAGTTTAGAGAATCACATAATTATCATGGCAATATGTATTGTTGTTTCCTCCTTTTGTGTGACCATATTCATCACCCATATATATCATTGGAACACCCTGCTCACCAAAAAAGAGTAAAGAAATATTATGCTGTGCATTCTAGCTATATTTGCAGCAATGTAGAAAGGTAAAAGTCCTGCTGGAATTCCCTCTTTCAGTTTTGATATAATCAATAAATAAGTAGGAGACAAGAAGGTCTCCTCAAGAAATAAGATTATGACACCAACTAGTAATATCTGGTCACCCATTGATTTTATAGAAAACAAAAGTGATTTCAGTCCAACTGAGAACAGAAAATGAACTAGAATTGAACCTTACTTGGGAAACCATGAGGCAGAGGAAAAAATTCCGCATCTGTCGCTTCCTTAACTTCTTCACAGAAATGCTTACAAATTCTCCTTCCTATATATTTAAAATTCAAACTCTATGCGTAAATCTTAACAGATAAATTAGAGCATACATATCATACTAAAATATGTGTCTAACTCATATTGTCCACTACCATAAATGTTTACAAACAGTTCTTTCTATTTGCTGAAGCAAGCATCCTTAGACATTTGAGTTCTAAATAAAGCTTTCGGTCTAGATAATGAGTCCATTTCTAGGATGCTTAGAGAATTCCATCAAAAGCATTATGTCAACGGACTTGAGACAGAAATTAAGGCATGCCAAAAACGACACCTTTTTATCTCCATGCATATGCAAGAGGATTTTCTTTTCCTTTTCTAAAGGTAAGGAAGATCTTAAAAACATTATAATGTATGGTGTACCCAATTAGTTAATGCTCCCCACGATACCCAGATCTACAAGGAACATAAGTGAATTATTCACGAGTTATTCAGACATACCTGTCCACAGTTCCAGCTATTATTATGACTCTCTCCATCATTGTTGTTTTCTCCATTTGCCAAGTTATGTTTGTTGTTATACATAACCAGATCCGCCAAAGTAAAACCATCATGTGCACAGATAAAATTGATACTATTCCACGGTTTCCTTCCTCCTTCCTACTCCAAGATTTTAAAGAACAATTAGCCACAAGAGAGAATAAATGAGCCCTCAACCATGTTATGTTGCTATATTGAACATTTCCAACAAAAAGTAGCTGACAGTGACTATCAAACTTAAGTCATAGAAGTAAAAATATGAATAAAGAGTCTCTTGGGAAACAATAACATGGTAGAAGGTCCAGAAAATCTCTAGAAGTTATTTAGAGATGGAAACAGACAATTGAAATCACCTGGTATAGATTAGGACTTCCACAAAGGCAATCAGCCAAAGCCCCTGAAAAACCATCTGTCCCCTTTATAAACTGCCGCACTGTGTCCCGATACTGTAATTGAAAATTAAAGAATCACATCAAAGCAACATGGGAAACTGAACATTGAAATGGAAATTCAATTTTACGGACTTGTTGTTGGTGGTTACATAATGGAAATGGAAATGGAAAAAAGTGATGTCAATTGTTTTATGTATTATCATATCACCTTTTCTTTTCTTTTTTCTTTTACTTCTAATAGTTAGGATGATGAATACAATTATTAGATGTTAAACAAACCTTTCCATTCCATTCTGACCAAATACCCCAGTGAGGAAAGGTGCCAACTTGGTACAAACCTCCTGTATCCCATGCTTCAGCTATAAGCTATTTGAAGAGGCAAAGTAAGTTCATTTAGCGATCAATTAGTAGAAGAATAACACATAAAAAAGTTCAAATTTTTGGAGGGGGGATAAATCGGAAACCCCGAAGGAGAACCTTCACTCCACGGAGTATTGGATCGTTGCTTATCATATCAATCAATGGAGGGCTGCCAAGAGGGGTGCCAGTTGTGAGAAAATCACCCTCAATCGGACAACCATATACGCTGACTGCATTCCAAAGACTATTTAGGAAAAAAAAAGCAAATAAGAAGACTGACAGTAAAAATCAATGCACGGAATAAACTGACACAATAGTGTATGTCTAATAACCTGCTACCCCTTGTCATGATGGAAGCAAGATCAAAGCGAAAGCCATCAACATGCATTTCTGTTACCCAATATCTGTTACAGAGAAGAAATACAGAGACCCTCAACACTAGGGATATAAAATAATTGGCAATTGTAACTGAACGTAAATGAACAAATACTCAGAAACAAAGTTTTAAAGGAGAATATGAGTGGAAAGCAATGGTGTGGAGACTGGATTCAAATAACGAAATCACACATTGAAAGAGTGAAAGAGACAATAAAAGCTGATCAAGTGATAATAAAAATACAATGATTCTCTCAGATGCCTTCAAGATAACATTAGGTTCAAAAAATAAACTTTAGCAATTATGATATGCTAATTGAAGGATAGAGAACTATATTATCTACCTTAAGCAGTCTACAATAAATTGGCGCACAACAGGATGGTTGCAATTGAAGGTGTTACCACATCCTGAGTAATTGTAAAACTCTCCCTGAAGGACATAAAATCAGGAATTTCAGAACACGGAATATATTTAGGCTTTACAGTGTTTAAAAAATCCATACTGGAAGGCATGTTCTAGGAAGTGAAAATCAATCTGTACTTGATGATTAATATTGCTTCTAGGAATCATTTGCTAAACCTTTATGTGACATGTTTTAAAATATCTTTAATAAAAAATCAGTGAGCAGTAGTGGTTTGAGGCTTTGGTCCAAAAAAGCCAAAACATTCTACGAGTTTGTTGAATATTATATCGTTTCACAGCATTTAATAATAAAAAATAAACTTTATTTTCTAGAGAACCGGAAGAGAGAGAGAAAGAGAGAATTAGAAACAGAAAACAAGGATTCTAGACATTTGAATGAGCCAGAAAGGACAGAGATGCAGCTGAAGGGAAATTTTGTAAGAGATGGGAGTGAAAATAATAGTATTTTCTCACAAAATGGTCCATCAATGATTTAACAGACTAAGCGCATTTTACCAGAAAAAGAGTCAAAGAACACAAACAGCAAACAAGTATGTTTTACCTTAGGTGCAATCATGTAGTAAGCACTATTATCAGCACCTCTAAAAGATAAAATGGGGCCATTTTCATTGCCTTCAGCTGTGTGATTAAATACAACATCCATGATCACCTGCATGCATGAACGAGCATTGAACTCTGTGAAATAAAATCTGGGGGGAAAGGAAAAATCTGAAGTTATACTACTAGCTCTCACCTCAATTCCTCGCTTATGTGCTTCTTTGATAAAAAACTTGAATTCATTTACTGCATCACGTCCGCAATTACGTGTGCCAATGGATGAATATCGTATCATTGGTGAAAAGTAATTGACAGTAGAATATCCCCAAAAGTTTACCCTGAGAACAAAATGGAATACATGTGGCTGAATAAAACTTTTGCCTGTTCCATATCTATGGAACCATTATCAGGACTAAGAACACAATGTGAAATATATAGATATCTGCTTGTCATGAAAGGTTTTTTTCTCCATCACGACAATTTAGTGAATTAGCTTATACAATTATTGTTATTATTTGACTAATTGAAATTTGGATATTGCTACACGATCATACTAAAATTAGATAAGCAGAAAGAGTCTTGCTTTAATGACAGAAAACTATAGATATAAAATTAGATGCCATACTTGTAATCACCCTGAACAGAATTGTAGCTGTAGTACTCAAGCTCATTAAACTCGTGGCATGGCATTAACTCTATACAGTTGACCCCAAGTTCCTACAAAATAAAGGGAACTTAATGAGCATATCCAGAAAGCATCTCAAACATTCCTTTTTTGCCTTCCTGGATAGAATCCATGCACAACTGAGATTATTCTGTGATAATATTTGGTTTTTCCTGGTATGAATTGAAGCAAAAAGCATTACAGTCATGGTAAGAAGACTAACCACTGAAATTTCTTATCTTCAGCATTAAATATGGTAAATCAAAGACTGAAGTTTCAGTTATAATAAGTGATTCTCTAATTAACATAACATGAATGCTGCATATATTATTATGAAGTTCGATATCATTGCATCAAATTTGCAATTTCCCTAGAAAGAGTTACAAATTTGTTCTACAAGGTTGATATTCTATACCTTTAAGTGATCAAGCTTCTCCACAGCACCAATATAAGTCCCCGGGAATTCGATTCCGCTAGATTCATGCCTTGTAAACCCTCTCACGTGCATTTCATAAATAATAAGATCTTTCTGTGGGTATTTAAGAGGTAAATCTCCTTCCCAGTCAAACTGAAATCAAACAGAAGAACGAAAAAAAAAAGACATTAAAATGGAATTTTAGATTACTGGTTAATTCTTCTTTAATTTCCAAATGTTTCAAAGGGATGGAAACCAGTGTAACAATAAACTCCCACGCATCTGAAGAACATGTTCTTTGTGGAAGTAAAAAAAGTAGTACCTTGTCATCAATACAAGGTATCATGCATGCCATTTGGGGCCAACAATTTCCATCTGATCCCAAAGCTCCAAACTCTCCTCTACGAATGACTGCCTAGAAATCAAATCAAATCATAGTGTCCATTAAAACTTCATGTTAACCATACATTCTTCAAGCTAGGCATACTAAGAAAATGTAACACTGTTTGTATAAACTACTGAAAACCAAGAACAAACACTGAAGAACATGTAACTGAAAATGGGTCATCAACGGCACCAACCTTTGCATAGGGGTCCAGTACAATACGAGAAGGATCAAAGTAGTGCCCTTCTTCCGGAGAAAATTCACCATCAAATTTATAACCATAAAGCATATCTTTGAAATCCCCTTTGAGAAAAACATGCCAAACACTTCCAGTCTGGTTACCTATAGGATCGAGTGGTATCTCTTCACTCACTCTATTCTGCATCACATAGACCCAAAGATCAGTTCTTTAACAATCCCCAAATCTCTCTTCACCAATTCAATTCCCATTTTCTTTTCTTTTATTTTTTTCAAAACCAACAGTAACAAGAAAAATGCTATTACCTCCTCCAAATCGGAAAGACTGATCAAACAAAGAGTGGCGGAAACCGAATTTCCGGAGTACACAGCAAAATTGACGCCACCATCACGAAGCGTAGCACCAAGCGGCGCCGGGTAACCCCGCGAGACCTGAAAACGGCCCAATTTGGGGTCGTCGACCACCAAGGCAGCGCCTTTGGCTCCTGCGTTTGGAATAAAAAGGTCATTCCGGCTCAACCCGGAACACCACGCGAGAGTGTTCCGATGGTAGTTTTGCTGTCCATTTCCAGTAACACCAACGCCGGTGGAAGGAAATCGCAGAGGGTTAGGAAGAAGAAGAAGACGGCGGTGACTACGGTGGTGGTGGAGTTTGGGAGCATTGTAGGGAAAGTAAGATGATGACATTGTTAGGGTTTGGTATGGCCATTGATGATAGTAGTGAAGCTCCATTGATTTGGTTTTGAGCAAAGTAAGGAATCAGTGATGAAGATTTGTTTGTTGGCGCCATCGATGGTTTGGTGACACGTGGCAGCATGAGATTTGACACGTGTACTCTCTTTCCAACTATAAAAACAAAATTTCAAAAAACTTTCATTAGATAATCACATTATTGATATGTTTATATTAAACTTTTTTATTATTGTTACATTGACAAAAAAAAATTAATTTTATAAATTTGTATGGTCTTAAAATATAATCAATTTTTTCTCTAAAATATAAAGAAATTGTATACTCCATCAGATTTTATATTTCACAATTTTTTTACATTTGGTCACAGTACTCTCTATATTTACAGAATTAAAATATATATATTAAGTGATATGTATGGTATATTGAAAAAAATATTATGTAAAATAAAACGAATAGATTTTAGTTATTATTTTAAAATATGATATGAATATGATTTTAGTTCTTAGTTGTTAAAAAGGTGTGGTATTAAAGTATTTTTAGTTTGAATACTGTCTCTAGATAAATAAATATATACTAAATAGTGAAATATATGTTAACATGCTATTAAAATTTTACTATTTTTATTCGTATTTTCACCTCCGACACGTGGCAACCTCCAGTGACTCACTCGTACGCTCATAGACATCATCGGGGTATGTTACTCCCCGATGCCTCTATTCGGGGCAAGGGTCCTCCTAGGTGAGACATTGTCTTTCTTGTCTTTGGCAGTAGGTCGTGGGTGCATTATTAGATTACTCTCCAAGGTTTTCTCTCGAAGTTTGAATTTCTCCAGTTCAGACAATTAAGGCGAGGGCTCTCCTCCCCCAGTCGTCTCCCATGTCCAAGGTTCTGGTTCTCGGACTCGGACCTAAGATGAGGCGCAACGTGTTAGCAAATGCGGGTTTGCAGTGCAAAAACATCGTCCAACAACCTTTTTGGACAATCTGCTAATAATGTTGTCGAGTGTACGACTCAACAACTCGCACTCCCACTGCGCCGCCTGACATGGAGGTACTTACAGCGCGCCCTGACAGTACTTGGGGTATGTTCCTCATAAAGTAGGTGCCTTTCTGCAGTGGGCCCTTAAATTTCACTTGAGTCATGGTCTCTATTCAATGCAGCCCAATGCATTGAATTGGTATTAACCCCCAATAATGGGAAGAATGTGTATTAATAACTGATGATTAGTATTAATGACCCTAGTCTCTATAAATAGAGCTGGGAGTCTCATTATAAAAAGTTCAGTTTTTTTTAGAGAAAATATTTTGTACTCAGAGTAATCTAAACACTGTCTGAGAATACACCATTGGAGCTTGCCATCACAAGCTTCCAATCCTCTTATTACTAGAGACTCGTGGACTATGATTTTTTTATAACATGAACTACGTAAAAATCATTGTGTTCGTATTATTTGTTTCTTTAATCTCTCTTCTTAAGGTTTAATAGCAAAAAATGTAGTGAACAACCATAATTACTTAGATATTAGAAAGAATAAAAAATACTAATTTTGTTTTATTTTATTGGTTGATCTATCTAGGATATATAAATAGTAATTAAGAAGGCAATTACATTAATTTGTTATAATAATTGTCTCTAAATTAAAGACAATTCTTCCACTTTCAAAAAGTGTTTTATCAGTACCTCTCTTGTTATATCATATATGTCATATATCCATACAACATTACATAAAAATATATATATCTAAATATATACATCTATATAAAATAAATAAATCAAGAAATTATGTTTTGGTGTATTTGGAATCATTATTGCAACTCTCATATGTCTTGGTGTGTTTGGAATTGAAACTTTATCAAATTTTTACATTATTATTATTATAAGAAAAAAAGAGTGAAAAGATAGATATGACAACTAAGAAAGCATTAAAGAACAAGTAGCACAAAAACAAACTATTATATAGAGAGGAACACAATCTTTCACTTTGCATTTGGAGCTTAATATTATCTTCTTTATATCTATATATATATATATTTATATCATAATAACTCTTTACAGAACATAATGTTTTTTCATCAATAAAAAATAAAAGAATTTATTTTGGGCATGTTTGGTAAAATTTTTGTTTTTGAATTTTTTAAATACAAAAATAGAAATATTATTTTATTTTGTTTTTTTATTTTTAAAAAATAAAAATATGTTTGGTAACTATTTTTGTTTTTAAAAACAAAAAATAATAAATATGTTTGATAACTTTATTTTTATTTTTTGTTTAACAGTATAAGGTGTTGATTTGAAGAAGAAAAGAAAAAAATGAAAACTGTTTAAAAAAATTTTGAAAGTGAAATTTTTTTTTTCAAAATTTAATAAATTTTAATTAAAATTTGAAAAAATAATAAATAAAAATAGAATTATCAAACACATTTTAGGTTTAATTTTCAAATTTCTAATTAATTAAATAAAAAACTATTTTTTTTACGTGTTACCAAACAACTCCTTTGTTTGTTATTATGGGAAATAAAAAAATAAAAACTCATACAAAGTATTTAGTCATAAAAAGTGTTAGATTCCTTCCTAACTATATTTCACATAACAAACCTTTGTTTCACTTTTATTAATGGCTATCTTTTTTGGCTTTTGTTTCCCCTAATAATAGAGGCCAAAAAAAAAGTCTATATTTATTAATTATTACTTACATAATAATATATTATCTTTAAACATTAATACGGCTGCCTCTAACACTAACATTATTTCTAATATTTATTATTTATTTATTTAATTGTGACAAAAAATTGTGTTACTTTGCATACTTTATGGGTTTCATACAAAAACATATATTATTTTTTATATTCAATAAAAAGGTACAAAGTATTATTCAAAAGAAAAGAAAAGGAAAAAAGAATGCAAATTGTTGGAAACATGAATGGTTTTGATTCCTTAAGACTATTGACTATTCTGTCCTTTATTTAGGGGAAATATATTTCATCAACATATTAAAATAAATAAATAAATAAAATAATTCTTTAAAAAAAATCAAAAAAATGTTGGTTTGAATATGATACAAATTTTGGTTAGCCCACCTAAGAAGTTTTGATAACAAATAATTTGAATATTGATTTCAAAATTAAATTAATAATAATGATAATATGGACCAACTATGCAAGAAGAGAGACTATTCCAAAGAAAGATTCCAAGTTAAGAAAATTAAATTATTAATTGAATTAGTATAATCTCTTATCATCCAAGCAAGAATATGAAATCAATTTTGTGTTTTGGAGTATTATTTTTGGGGTTGAGTAATAATAGGGTTTATAGGGAGAGATCTCTCCTATTCTTTACAACCACACAATTAACAATAGGCCTAATGAATAGATACCTAACTTACTTAAAACATAAAACATTTCAACTTTTTAAAACAAAATTAAATAATAATTTTTTAAGATTATAGACTCAACATCAAATGAATCTTCTATTAAGCAACAAAATATTAAAAAAAACACAATAAATAAATAAGAATTATTTTTCTCCATAATCATATTTAAATCGTCATTAACAATGTTACGACAAACAAATTGATTATTTAAACACACTCATAGATTGTGGAGTACTGATACATGTACTCAACATATGTATATAAATATTACATACAGTAACATGACAATTTGTATTACACACAATAACTGTGTGTTTCACTCTGTCTAACACACTCATAGATTGTGGAGTACTGATACGTGCACTCAAAATACATATATAAATATTACATACAGTAACATGACAATTTGTATTACACACAATAAATGTGTGTTTTACTTTGTGTAATATTACAAAAAATCTTAGTTTTAGTCACAATAAATTCTGTAACTACAAATAAAAAATTTGTGACTAAAAAAAATCATTTTACGTGTCATCACTAAAAAGAGTCTGTAGCTAAAAGTATTAGTTACAAAAATTATAATTTATTATCACTAAATATATTTTTAGTCACAACAAATTTTATTACTAAAAAAAAATAGTTTATAACTAAAATTATATTAATGACAAGTTATGATTAAGTAGGATTTTTTTTTTGTTTCTAAAAAGTTGTGGAGGGTAATATTTGTGGGCATTAATGTAAATTATAATAATTTTTTTTTAATTAATTCATAATGATTGGTAGAGCTAAAATTTAGGTATATTATGTTAAAAAGAAAAATTGATTAATTTTACCATCACTGACACCTTTTCATGACATCAAAGGTCACAGTCCTCAATCAAAGTGAAACAACACAAGAGTGGTCCCTACCTAAGACAAGTTGTAAAGTGGGGCCCACACTCTCTTTTTCATCGAAACATCAAATCACAGCCGTTGATTTTGATCAATCATATCCTCAGATGTCCATTCTTTTATTTTATTTTATATTATTTTCCGAAAACATCAACTAATTACCATACGCAAATGTTCCCTTCAAAACCCACTTTACAGCTTTTATATCTATACACAACACACATGCACATGGCTACGTCCTATTGGCTCATCTCGCGATAATATACCTTTTTCGTTATCTCGCGAGATATTGACGCTTATGCCCCTGTTTCTTCATCGAATTTACGTGTCTATGCCATTCAAGAAAAACCAGGAAGAAAAAAAACTCTGATCAAACGCCATGGAAATGGAAAATAAAGATTCATTTCAAATCAAGCAAAGGAAAAAAAAAAAGAAAGAAAAGAAATGAAATGAAGAAAGAAAGAGACAAACAACACAAACAATTAAAATTTAAAAATAAAATAAAAAGATAATTATCAGAGAGAATTTGTGATCTTCGATAACAATCTTTTACTCTTCTTTTTTTTTTTTTTTCTCTCTCTATGTTTCTCTCACTTAAAACTCCCTAGAAGACTCTAATCAATCTCCGAGAGGGAGATCGGGAAATCCAATCGCGATCCCCGTAAATTCATCGATCATTATAGATGTTTTGTTTTTGTTGTTTGTTGTTGTTGATGTTGTGTTCTTCTTCTTCTTCTTTCGCGAATTTGTTTTGGAGAAATTTCTGATGATAATTATATCTTTTCTACAAATCGATCGATGTATCGATCAAACCCTGACGATCTTAGCGGCTTTGACGACTGGATTTTCTCTGGCGATGGCTTCGCGTCCAGCCGTCTTGTAATCGTAGCTGCAATCGTGTCTGTCCGTGTACCGATGTTCGGCGCAGAAGAGCTCGCCGCATCGACACCGGAATCCCGTCAAACCGACTTTTCTCCGGCAACCGGAGCATCGATTTACCACGCGCTTAGCAGAAACTGGTTCGTCTGATCTGGAGCTATCCGCCATCGTTTTACGACTATATTCAGCTGGAAAACTATCAGATCTGTCCGATGAACGAGACGCGGTGATGGAATTCGAGATTTTCTCAGCTGAAAACTTCAAATTCACGGTCGATGCAGACACAGACGACGTCGTTGCTGTCGTCGATGAAGAAGAAGAAGAAGACGATGAGGTGGAGGCGTTAAAGCACTTCTGGCACATGTTGTTGGTCGCCGGATTTCCGGTGACGCCGCAGTTGTTGACGCAGAGGGTTATGGTTTCGTGAACCTTGAACTCCGTCTCTTCCTTCTCCGTTCTCTGTGCCATCTAGTGATTCTGAATCAGGTTTTCCCAACCAAAAAATCTCACAAATCCTTCTCAGATCAAAAGAAAAAGCTTCGAGATCGAAAGAAATATGAGAAATATAGAGAGAATCAAAGCAAAAAGGAAGAGAGCTAGAGAGAGAGAGAGGCGTGGGTTTGGGCGAGAGAGAGAGAGAGAAATGGGGATTTGAAGAGGTTGAGAGGTCGGTAATGGCGATGGAATATGGGCCTCATAGAGACGCGTATCCAACATATTTTTGTTTCGTAGTTTTACCAAATTACCCTTCCGACTTTTTATTTTAATTTGCAATTAATTAATAGTTTTTTTATGTGTTCTTCTAGAGTGGATATGACGTGGCAATCGTCATTATTGAGGGGGAAAAGATAGAATACGAACAGAACGAGATGGGACCGGATTTATTGATTGAGTGAGGTGAGGCATGAGGATGAAACTTAACTTAGCCGTCTAATTAAAATAAATAAAAAATAAAAAAATCTCTTGGTTTTGACGATGTCGTAAAAGTCAAACCACCTCTTAATTCTCTTGTTTATTCTAATTATGTAATTATGACACGATTAGTTATGGATAATAGGAATATATTACACAAGTTTATGTAATAACCGACGCAACATATTAATTATTACAAAAATAAATTACATGAACTTTAAAATACGTATATCCTATTATTATTAAATGGTTTTCTAACAAAGTTTCATAATTTTTTAAGAATTTTTTTTTGTTTGTATTTTTGTCTAGTTTCGATAGTTTTTTACAAAATAACATAAGACACTCTAGATAGTTGGTGAAATTTTTTAAATAGTTGATCAAAATTTTAGACATAAATCATTTTACAAAAAATTATTAAAATTTCACTAAAATGTAAGATTAAAAAATAAGTCATTTTCACCTATTATTTAATCTGCTTGTATAATATTATTCAATATATAAAAGAATGTTTTGCATAATAGATATTTCTTATGATTATATTTTATAAAATTATAATCTCGACAATATTTTTTTTTTATCTTTAAAGTGTATCTTTTTAAAAAAAAAATATTATTTATATATGGAAAATGTATTTAAATATCTATGTAATAAAGAAGGTGTAATTTAGGCATAAATTATTGAGAAATTATAGGAAATGACAAAAAATAAAGCCATCAAGAAGCTAATGTCTTCATTTTTAAAATTGTAGATAAATGATCATTTTTACATTGTTGATTACCTAAATTATCATTTTTTTTATAATTTATTTATTTATTTAGGACTGTATGACTTTAATATAGTGGTATATGTATATTAGGTTTGTTTAATTAGTTTTTATTTTAAAATTATATTGATTTTTAAGTTTTTTATAGGTTGTTGGTATATTATTTTCCAATTAGTGTATATGTTTTTTGTGATATCGTATATAATTTTTTTTTGTGATATTTAATTTCTATTTTATTATACATAGTGGTAGTATATAATTTTGTATCATGGTATATACATTTTAATGGTAGTATATAACTTTGTTAGCATAGTATATACATTTTTTTAGTAATAATTTTGTAAGTTTTGATGGTATATTATTTTTCAACTCAGTATATATATTTTGTGGTGTGGTAATCATTCAACAACCCATAAAAAACAAAAAAAAATCAAAATAACTTTAAAATAAAAAATAATATTAAAATATTTAGAATAAAATAGTAATTTGTTAAAGAGTATATTTGATAATATGTGATATTAAATAGATGATTAAACTATTTTACTACAAAATTAAAAATATGGACATTTACTTACTTTCACACAACATTAAGTGTCATTTTGCACTAAATTATTTGATTTATTTTTTACATAACTTATTTAGAATGCTAATTTATAAAGAATTAACAAAATAACATTAAAAATAAAAGTGTATATTCCATTAATTATTCGTACACAAATAATCAATTCTTATTACTAATAATTAAAAATTAAATAACATGCAACCAAAAAAACAGGTACATCATGACAAATGAATTGTATTCCTTAAATTATTATTTTAATTAATTCGGTGGGGAGAAAGAAAAACAAAAAAAGAAAACTAATTATTATAATTATAATTTTGGTAAAAATAAAAATAAAATTAAAGTGCAATTGAATCAATCACATCATGATAACGTGGGTAGAGGGAAATAATCAAATTTTATTTTATTTTTTAGAAAAATAAAAAAAATCAACGCGGCGGTGGGTAGGGTAGAGATGCATAGAAGGAATAGTTGGAGGAGTGGGGGCAAAATGGTAAATTCATCGAACCCACCAAAAAAAAAGGAGGAGAGCTACTTGCGGGTTGTGACGTGAGGTGAGGGAGGGCTTTTTGGGCCGCCCTATCTGACCACCGTGGTGGTGAAATTACGATTTTACCCCTTCAAATGACAAATCCTAATTTAGTTGTTTCTCTTTTTAATCTTTCCCTTTCCGCCTCACCGTATCCTACACGTGTACGTCACACGCGTCTGTCCACGTGGCTGACTCCTGTGTCGTCTATTCTTTTGCGAAAGTTGCGACAAACTCCTCAATCAAAAATTTTGACGGCAAAACAACTTTTCGTCGATAGTTTGTTGAAAGTAAGACTCTCGTAAATATTATATAAGTATGTTAAGTACCAACTAAAATACACGTATCAAAATTTTATAAGACACGTGTAGAAAGATAATTAAGGGACTTGTTTGCAACAAACTATTGACGGAATGAGAATTTGTTGTCAATTTTTTTATTGGGGTTTGTCGTAACTTTTGTGAAAGAATAAGAAGTTTTGCTGTCTATATCTCTTATGGGTATTTATATGGTACAACTCACAAAAAGAGGTGCATTTTGTTTGTACCCTGTGAACAGTTTTCGATGCAATTTTTTTATGACTGTGTATATTGTAGTTATTTAGAGTATTCTGCAAATTTTTATAAAATTCTGAATAATTTAGAGTACTGAAAACAAAAAGAGATGCACTTTGTTTGCATCCCATGAACAGTTTTCGACGCAATTTTTTTATGACTGTGTATATTGTAGTTATTTAGAGTATTCTACAAATTTTCATAAAATTATGAATAATTTAGAATACTGAAAATAAAGTTCAAATAGGTTGTTGCACGCGTGACTATTTTTTTTTATACGCGTGGAAAATAATATATTTAAACATTGTTTTCGGTACTCTAAATTATTTGGAATTTTCTAAAAATTTACAAAATATTATAATAACTATAATATACACGATCATAAAATAAAATTACGCTAAAATCTGTTCACGGGGAGCAAACAAAAAAAATTATGAGTTGCACCAAATAATCCCTATCTATTATTATTATTATTATTACTATTATTATTAATTTGGTTTACGTAATCCAATTTGCTAATTTGAAACTAAACCACTCCTTTTTTTTTATTAAATCAACCAAGTCTAGCAAGTGTTGTGTTATGTCCAATAAACTTCAATCTTCTTTTAATATTTCTTAATGGGAGAGATTGTTATTTTTGTTGAAAATATTAATCATAATTATACTATTAATCATCAAATTTCAATTTTGTAAATAATTATATTTACAAAATTATTAAGTGTTTTATCTATTTTCTTTGACCATCTTACAAATATTATTGACCAACTTACAATTATCTTAATAATTTTTCTTTTATAAATATCTATGTCCTATTATTCTAAAAAAATATCTACAAAGTGATATAATCATGGGTGCCCACATTATAATAAATTCATCAATTATTCTAGCTTGATTATCCTTGTTGATAAACCTCTATCATATCATGTATAAAATATTATTGAGATTTTTTTTGTATTTTCTTACCATTACTTATGTATATAGGTATTTAATTATTTATTTTAGAAAATTTCAATAATAATTATTTATTGATAAAATATACTAAACTTAATCATAATTTTAGTCAAATTTTTAATAAATAAATTTATACTTGTTCTTATACATTACAATAATTATTAGGTGCAAGCAACATGCAATGCATGTTTGCTTATTTTTATTTAGAAAATTTACTAATTATTTTTATTAAGTTTTTATAATTGTGATATAAGTTTTAAATAAATAAATAATATTATATATAAAATAATTTCATAAACATATTAAAACAAAAATTAAATCAAAATATTGTTTATGGTTTTTTTTAATAATACAATATCCTAGTATATCACAAACTACCATACTTAAGATACAAAATATTTATGATATTATTCAAATCACACATTAATGATTGGAGAAGAAAATTGTTTATTCTCGATAGAAGATAAATATTTTCTAATTTCTTATTTAGTTACACAGTCATACAATTTGTACACATAAGACACTTATATAATGTATTTATTATATATTATATATTATAGTAATAATAATATTTTATAACATGTAAATTTATATTAATATAATTATTAAATATCTAGTTTTGTATTAAATATTATTATAATAATGATATTTTATAATATTTAAATTTATATTAATATAATTACTAAATATTTATTCTAGCAAAATTTTATAAAAATTAGGATTATATATTATATGTTATGTATTATTATAATAATAATAATTATAACATTTGAATTTATATTAATATAATTGTTAAATATCTAGTATTGTATTACATATTATTATAATAATGATATTTTATAACATTTGAATTTATATTAATATAATTAATAAATATCTAGTTATAATATTTGAATTTATATTAATAAATATGTATATTTTTAATTTATTTTAAAAGTATATTGCTTAAATATTTATAATATTTGAATTTATGTTATCCAATGCAAAATGTAAATTTCTTGTCAAATTTAACACACACAAAAAAACAAGCTAATGCTATGTTTTGTCCAATATTTGCAATTATGTTCAAATGCACAAGATGCAAATTACACAAAACGTCAATAATTCATTTAATATTTATGGAGAACATACAAAATTTAATTTTTTTTTATTATTTTTTATTTATTTATTTAAATTATATATTTTAAAAAAAATTTCATTAAGAAAAAGAAATAAAAAATAATATATGGTTTGTCATTAATTGTCAACTACTCAATTATAATAATTAGTAGCAATATGGTAAATAAAAAAGCAGTATTTAGTGATGTACCAAATTTGGCCAATGCTATATTTTGTGCCAAATTTAACACAATTTTCAACATGTACCAAATTTGAATGGTAAGTTGTACTAAATATAGTATTGCACAAACTTTTTGGTACTCTATTGGAGTTATACTAAAATTTATTTTTAATAGATTATTTAGTGAATATCATCAAAAAGGAATAAATTATATATATTAAGAAAAACTACAAATATTTATACTTTGTTTCTTTTCTTTTTTTTTTTTTAAAAAGGCAAATTCTATTGATAAGGAAAAGTCTTCACACCAACCAAAATCATCTCAAATTTGCAATATTTGTTTTCTTTTTCTCTATTTCCCAAAATAGAGAGGTATAACAATACTTACTACCAATTTTTTTTTTTCCACAATACTCTTTCCTCGAACAATAGCTATTGTACACTTTTTTATTTTATTTATTAACATATATTTTTTTTTCAATTTAAAAAAAAAAAAAAAAACCATGTTGAAATTGTTCATATATATATACATAGGTCGTTGGTTGAAGCTACACAACACACGTGCACAATGGAAGAGGATATATAGAAAAGAAGAAAGGGCCGGTGGCTGAGTGGGTCCCACCACACCACTAGGATTGAAGGAGGGCCCCACGATGTGGATTGCCTTGTTTTGTCCTCCTACCAAAGTCAAACACCGTAGATTTGGACTGATCCGACGGTCCAAATTGGATTCAAGGTGTCAAGTACGTGGCGGATTAACACTGCTTGATGGTGATTGGTTTGGGAGAAAAATATAGTAAGCTTTTATTAGTCCCTCACTCTTGCCCAAAATTCCTCCACCTGAATTGTACCGTTTGGCTTTGGCCCCCACAAGTAAGGAATTCAACCGTAGAACTTCGTGATTGGGTAGCGATACCTGGTTTGGGCGGTTTGAAGACTTTTTAATACACCACGCCACAAGTGTGGTTTAGTAACTAGAACACACCATGCGGTGTGATTTGGTTGCACCAAACCGACCAAACCAAACCATTTTTTGCGGTGTGGTTTGGACGGTTTTCTACGGTTTGTGTTAAAAAATATGTCATAACAAAATTTAAATTTTAAAAAAAATACTTAATCCTTAGTTCATAACAAATCCTTAATAAGTTCTAAACAACATCACAAGTTATCAATTAAGTTAAGTGAAACACAAAAAAAATATACAAGTCTCCCATATTGGGTAACTTTAAAAAATGGTATATATGTAAAGTTTATTTTTTTTTAATATATTTGTATGTATGCGGTGCGGTGCGGTGCAAACCAAAATTTTACACCGCCAAACCGCGCACCGCACCGCACAGTTTAACTCAAATACAAACCATACCGAACCATTACACTTTTGACACTGCAGTTTGCGGTGTAGTATGGTGCGGTGCGGTCGGTCACCGCGGTTTGTCGGTTTAGATGCTCACCCCTAACCTCTATAATAATTATTAAATTCAAATATGTGAGATTCGATATTAGATTACACCAATAAAGAATTCAACCGAGCATTACTATTTGGCACCCAATATATGAGGTGGTATTTCGTGGTTGGTTAGCGATACCTCTATAATAATTATTAAATTCAAATATATGAGACTCGATATTAGAGTACACCAATAGCGGTATGTCATCTTGTTGTGGTGTTGGGCACCTGTAGTATCCTTTAACAATTTTCAATTCAACCCCACTTCTTTAAGAGTGTTGCTATTTGACACTTTCAGGTGTCCAACACCACATGAGGTGGCATCCCTGATTGGGTAGCGATACTTCGTAATAATTATTAAATTCAAATATGTAGGACCCGATATTAGATTATACAAATAACAGTATGTCATTTTCTTGTGGTGTTTTTTAGCAATTCTCAATTCTACCCCACTTCTTCAAGAGTGTTGCTATTTGACACTTTCAGGTGTCCAACACCACATGAGGTGACACCCCATGATTGGTTGGCGATGCCCCATAATAATTATTAAATTCAAATGTGTGAGACTCGATATTGGATTGCACCAATAACGTTATGCCATCTCCTTGTGGTGTTGGATACCAGTAGTGTCCCTTATCAATTCTCAATTCAACCCCAGTTCTTCAAGAGTGCTGTTATTTGACACTTTCAGGTATCCAACACCACATGAGATGGCATCCCATGATTGGTTAACATTACCTCATAATAATTATTAAATTCAAACATGTAGGACCCAATATTATATTACACCAATAGCGATATGCCATCTCCTTGTGGTGTTGTGCACCAGTAGTATCCCTTATCAATTCTTAATTAAACCTCATTTCTTCAAGAGTATTACTATTTGACACTTTCAAGTACCCAACACCACATAATGTAACGCCCTATGATTGGTTGCTTATACCCGATAATATTTATTAAATTCAAATATGTGAGATCCGATATTAGATTGCACCAATAACGATATGTCATTTCCTTGTAGTGTTGGGTACTAGTGGTGGCCTTTAGCAATTCTCCTTCAATTACACCATTTTTTATTTATATTTTTGCATAGTTTTTCTAAGCTAAGCTAAGTTAATATCTACCTAATACATGTGTATGCATGTACTTATCTAATCAAAACATTAACATATCACAAGTGAGATAACTATATAAAGTGTTATTAAGGTATTTGTCAACTTCGTTTTTGACACAATTATATTGACTTTTATTATCGTTCGGACTCTAATCTTTATCCCATATTTTTACATCTACTAAGATTTTTTGTCTTTTGAGATGAGTTCGACAACCAACCAAATTGTCCTATAAAAAAAAAAAAAGCCAGACTCGTCAAATATCATCTGTTCATGGAGATTTTACTTTGAATTATCTATTTAATTGTTTTTGTCTCTTCAAAAGCTTGGTTAGATAATGGGAATATTATCTAAATAAATGAAAAAGATAAGATACTAAGAAAGATAGCATAAATAATGAGAAATAGTTCATTTATATTTTAGTCCCTATTTGATATTTTTATGCTAATACGCCCTTCAAACTTGTAATTTTTACATTCTAGGTGGGCCGCGACTCTTGCGAATACCTACGTAGCAATTGTTATAGTTTTTAAGATCGTTGTTGAGACGAATCTTAAAAAAAGATAACATATTAGGTAAGGAATTGACAAAAAAAAGGATGTTCGAGCTAATATTGTACTGTGTGGGGACAGTTAAGCAGCAAAAAGGTCACTTTCCCATGAGGGGTCCGGCTTGGCTTAGATGGGTCCTTGGTGCTTCAGTACACTTTAAGAGAATGTTGGGAGAGAGCTGTAGTTGCAAGAGGAGTGAGGTGATTAAACCAGCACAAACAAGCATATGAGATAATGAAGCCAAAGTGGTATATATATATATATTAGCTTTATAAGTATTTGAGTTGGCTTTCAACATGTCCATAACATAAAGAGACTCAAAACACAATAAGATCAAACTTAATATAAAGCCTCATGGGATATAGATAAGAAAGAGAGCACAAGAGCAGCACATGAACCTTCATTTCAGATTTTGTCTAGCTTCTCTGCTTTGACAATAGGGTTGGCTTTTCTTATAGCAGCCTGAGCAGCGGTTCGGTAATCATAAGCGCAGTTGTGTTTATTGGAGTAGCGATGGGCTGCACAGAAGAGATTTCCGCACCTGCAACTGAACCCCGTTAGGCCAATGCGTTTCCTACATGTGCTGCACCTGTTTGGACTCCCTCTCGCGTTCTCCTCGTCCTTTGTGTTCGTAGATGAAGTGCAGGGTGCCTGTGTTGGAATGAGAATCGACTTGGCTGAGCCGACTTTTAGTTCTACTTCGATTGGAAGATGTTCGCTGCTGCCTTTGTCAGTGGTACCGCCATTAACAATGCTCCCAACGGATGACACAGCAAGCTTCGCTTGTTCTTTTTTCAGCATATAGTCCTTGTGGCACTTAGAGCAAAAGTTCATTGTTGCTGCATTTCCAAAGAATCCACAGTTGTTGGCACACAGTTTGGGAGCACCGGGAGGCACTTGGCACCCTGTCTCTTTGTGCTCCATCTCTGTAAAATCAAAAATTATCTTAAGATCTCTCCACATTTTCAATTTCAGAAGCCAAACCCAATTGAATGTAACATGAATCAAGCTGAATGAGAACTATTTGACCACTGATTTGTCCTCTAAGTTTGATGATATGAACTAACAATCCATCCATAGCGTTTTAGTTCAAAAGCACTAGATAAATTAATCAAATGTCAAAATTAATTACTTAGAAAAAAAAAAAGTAGAGAAAAATATGATTAAGCATGATATGAAATTTCTCAAGCTCATGATTTGCTCCTCCTAACCTCATGGGATTTAATTCTTGATAGAGTTTCATGCCTTCCGAAGATTACAGGGTCAACCTAACCCAATATCAAAAAACAAGGAAATGACTTACCACTACAATTTCCTAAATCAGACATTGAACAGTACATAACTATGGCTATAAAAATCAACCCTTCAAAACTAACAATTTTCAATTTTTAAGGCATAAGAGAAAACAATTGAATCATCCTCAAACAGTTCAATCATGATAACCAAAACTCTGACCTTTTATCAAACATGATGCAATCAAAAATTTTAGCTCAAAAACACAAATCAAATGGATGCAATTTCTCTTCAGTTTCTAACTCAAATAAAATCTTAAACAAATACCCAGATGAAAAAGAAAGAAAATAAGACTCTCACCGGTCAGTTGAGACTGGTTCTTCCCTCCCCTCTAGGCATCATCATAAAAAATAAAAATATATATAAAAAAAAAGAGTAAGAAACTTCAGAGAATAATAAAGGAAGAAGAAAAAGAAGAAGAATGAGTAGATGGTGAACCTGTAAAGCGAAGAGGGAAGAGATCAGAATCGGATGAGAAGTCCGAAGGGCAGAGGATTCAGCTGAGCATCTTTATAGTATATCACCATTGATAAAAGTGGGTAAGAAGAAGATTGAAGATGAAGATGGAGATCAAATTATACACTGCTCCCGAGACTACACTAAGCTTGCATACGTGGCATCTACTCATTGGGAAGAGAACGACTCTACTAGTACTTGGGCTCTACCTTTGAAATGGGCCTCTGGCTTTCTACATTTTCAATGGGCCTTGAGCTTTCATCTCTTCGATGTGGAAATTGTTACAAGTATGAAGATAGAATTTTTTATTATTATGCACCAAAATATTACAATAACTAATGTGATATTATTTTTTTAAATAATTTAATTGGTTAAATAAAATTCTCATATTAATTAGTGTAATATTTTGGTATAAATATTATTACTCAATATTTTTTTATAAAATTCCTATAAATTTAGAGAACGTGATTGGTAAGGTAATATTTTTTACTATATTGGTAGAATACATTCTTTATATAGGCATATGGAGTCGTTTTCACTAAGTTTTTTTTATGATGGCGTTTATTGTAGTTATAAGTAAATTTTGAATTATTTACAGTGTCGAAAATATAATTTAAATAACTTATTACACACATACCTATTTTTTTTTATACGTGTGTAAAAATAGTTATTTGAACTCTGTTTTTTGTACTGTAAATTATTCAGAATTTCTAAAAAACTTCCAGCAGGTTCATTATTACTACAATAAATATTATCGTGAAAAAAATCATGATAAAAATTGTTGACGCCGTTTTTCGTCAACTTAAATCTGGAAAACACTAAACAAAGATTCAAAAAATAAGAAAAGAACAGTAGGATTTTTACGTGATTCAACTGTTAACATATGTCTAGTCTACGAGTCAACATTATTGATTCGTAATACTCTCTCAAGCTTTCTCAAAGTAATTCAACGAAGTATTCACAGTACAATATTGTGTGTGAATACAAATGAAATTCACCAGGCTATTTATAGACCTAGTTGACATAATATATTCCCCTTATTTCAGGAAGTTACAATCAATTATACAGATTTGAAATAAAATGTAAATTAATACATTAAATGCATAATATCCATGATAATTAAAATTTAATACCAGATAACAACAAAATCCCTAAAGAATAGGGATCTCCTAACAGTTGTCGTGTGCAAAATGCGTTGCTGACCTCGAACGCAAGGTTAACGTACTTTCGAGATCGACCAACACTTCGAACTCGTTATTCTAGTCAGCCTCCTCCTTAGCTAGTGATTTCATCGAGCTCAATCTTTGAATACCAATATCTTCGAGCTTGCAACTAAGACTCGAATAGCGCCCATATACATCAGAGAAGATTTGTTCCTTCGAGCTTGATGCTTAAGCCTGAGCCTTTTAAACTTGTGCTCGATCGCCAACAAGAACAAGACATAAATCATGCAAATTTGTACAAGTGTCCAGCTACTGCTTGTTATTTTCGAGCTTTCACTTTACGAACCTACATTTCAAGGCTCATTTATGACTTTGTCGAAATTTAGGTATAACAAAAATATCTCCACATGTCCATATAAAGAGTGTGTTGTACTGATAAGGTAAAATTGACCACACTACCATAAAACTTCCTAAAAAGTTTTCATGAATAAAAATAAGTTAATTTCTTAAGTTATTTGTTGAATAATATTTTTGTCTTCAAAATTACACCTATATACTTGATTTGTAATCTAATTTTCTTCATATTTGCATTGTTTTTTTTTTTAATTCCTTTATTAATTCCATTAATCTTCAAATTTTATTTATTTCATCAATTTTAAAAAAAATATGATAAATTGCGATAAATCATATAAGAAGACGACGAATAAGATTACACTTAAAAGTATTAAAATAAAATAGTTTGATTAGTCTAATTATTTAAAAAATACATATTATTAGTAGTATGTAATAGTAAATACAAATTCAAATACTAGAGTTGGCCATTTTTTACATGATTTGAAAACGACACAAAATAAATGAGTTTAGGTGATATGTTTAATAATCGTGTCGTGTTCTTGTCGGAGTTTTCGACACGTTAAATAATCGCATCGTTTTCATGTTTACTATAATTGCATTGTATCACAATCGTGTCGACACGTTTAATAATCGTGTCGCTACGATAACATGAAGAATTATCACAAATTTAATATATATTTTATATAGTTATGATTACTCGTGTTAATTTCGTGTTGTATTATGACACAATAATTGCGTTATCATATCGTGCCATGTTCATGTTGTGTGACCTACTAAAATAATCGTGTTCGTGTTTATTTTAATTGTGTCACGTCATAATCGTATCGATACGAATATGATAAAATTACAAAAATCATGTCATGTTCATATTGTGTGTCGTGCTAAAATAATTGTGTTCGTGTTTATCTTAATTATGTCACGTCATAATTGTATCGATACGAATATGATTCAATTACAAGAAATGTGAGTCATTTTAAAGACTAAACTAATGAAAATTAATTTAGGATTGAGTTGTAATAAATATTTAAAAATAAATAATTTCTTACAAGTTTTTTTTAAGGAGTCGGTGGATCTTTTAACAATTGTCGTGTGCAAAATGCGTTGCTGATCTCGAACGCAAGGTTAACGTACTTTTGAGATTGACCAATACTTCGAGCTCGTTATTCTAGTCAGCCTCATCCTTAGCTAGTGATTTCATCGAGCTCAATTTTTGGAGACCAATATCTTCGAGCGTGCAACTAAGGCTCGAATAACACCCATATGCATCAGAGAAGATTTGTTCCTTTGAGCTTGATGCTTAAGCCCGACCCTTTTAAACTTGTGCTCGATCGCCAACAAGAACAAGTCAGAATTCATGCAAATTTGTACAAGTGTCCAGCTATTGCTTGTCATTTTCGAGCTTATACTTTACGAACCTACATTTCGAGGCTCATTTATGACTTTGTCGAAATTTGGGTGTAACAAAAATATCCTCACATGTCCATATAAAGAGTGTGTTGTACTGGTAAGGTAAGATTGACTACACTACCATAAAACTTCCTAAAAAGTTAACATGAATAAAAATAAGTTAATTTCTTAAGTTATTTATTGAATAATATTTTGTCTAAAAAATTACACCTATATACTTGATTTGTAATCAAATTTTCTTCATATTTGCATTGTTTTTTTTTTAAAATTCCTTTCTAAATTCCATTAATCTTCAAATTTTATTTATTTCATCACTTTTGTTTTAAAATATGATAAATCGTGATAATTCATATAAGAAGACAAATAAGTTTAAACTTAAAATTATTAAAATAAAATAGTTTGATTAGTCTAATTATTTAAAAAGAATATTATTAGTAGTATGTAATAGTAAATACAAATTCAAATACTAGAGTTGACCATTTTTGACACGATTTGAAAATTACAAAATAAATGAGTTTGAGTGATACGTTTAATAATCATGTTGTGTTCGTGTCAGAGTTTTTGTCACGTTAAATAATCGCGTCGTTTTTATGTTTACTATAATTGCGTCGTATCACAATCATGTCACCACGATAACATGAAGAATTATCACAGATTTCATATATTTTTTATACAATTATGATTACTTGTGTTAATTTTGTGTTGTATCATGACATATTAATTTCGTTATCGTATCGTGTCATGTTCATGTTGTGTGACCTCCTAAAATAATTGTGTTCGTATTTATTTGAATTGTGTTACGTCATAATCGTATCGATATGAATAATACAATTACAAGAAAGGTGAGTCATTTTAAAGACTAAACTAATGAAAATTAATTTAGGATTGAGGTATAATAAATATTTAAAAATAAATAATTTCTTACAAGTTTTTTTAAGGAGTCGGTCGGTTTAAAATATAATTAGTTATTATTTTAGATGTTTTATTGCCACACACCAATTTTTTTTTTAATTTCACTTTCCATTTCTAAATAAACCACAATAAATAAAACTTTATTATTTGGTATTCCATAAATGATATATTCTTACAATTAATTAATTAAAAAAATTGTAATCTTTTATTTTTATTTAATATAAATGTTAATCATAAAATATAAAAACTATTTTTTTAATTAATTATATTTATTACTATTATTTTAAATATTTATTTATTTAGTTTACGATAACATAACAAGACACTCTTTCTTTCACAACACAACTCGACTCGCTCGCCACTCACTGGTCCGAATCGCCATCTCCATCGCCGAAGGTTTGTTCCATGAAACCCAGAGAGAGATAGAGAGAGCCCTAACCCTACTGCTCACTTGAGCTTTCCCTCCCCAAAATCACCCCTTTCGCTCCCTCCAATCCCCGAGCTATTTCCCTCTTATTGCTGATTTTTATATCTGAATATACAGATAGATTCGTTGTTAGGGTTTTGGGGAGAACGAGGATTCGATACGACGGACGCACTTTGAAGAAGGTCGTTGGATTAGGGTTTTCAGATGGGGAGCATTGATCAGGTCGACGATCGAACATTTAGGTCTAATTTCACGGGTGATGGTGCTGACAAGCTGAGGGACCGAGTTAACGATAAGCTTAAAGAGTTTATGGGCGATTATACTGATGACACTCTCGTCGTACGCTCTTCTTCTTCTTATTTTAATTGGTTCCAGTTATGGTTTACTGCTTCGCAATGTAGCTATTTGCAAGGGATTGTGTTTTAATGTTCTGTGTTTCGTGTATAGTTTTTGTTGAATTTTGATTTCGTACCACACCTTATTCGATAGTCGAGTGTAGCCATAATTTGGGAGATTGTAAATATACGTTTCCATCTGTAATCTTTTATGGTGTATCTGATGTGTTGTACCGTTTTAGATATTGATATTGGGATTACATTGTTTTTCACTATTCACTCTATTGAACAGAGATTGGTTTTATGTTCATAGTAGTATGTTAAGCGCTAATGGGTTGCTGTTATTCACACAGTGATTTTGATATGGGCATTTTATCCACCATAACTTGAAATTAGATATTGAGCAGGCTTCATGTTATATATAATTTTCCTCTGAAAGACAAAGTGAATTAAACAAGTTATTGAGTATGATATTTCTTATTTAGTGTTTAGTATATATATATGTCTCTGGTTAATGCATGTGGTGTTTTTAGGGTTAGATTAAATTCTGTGCCTTATCATTTTTCACTGGCAGGAATATGTAATTGTCTTACTAAAGAATGGGAGACGCAAAGAAGAGGCAAAGAATGAGTTGAATGTATTCTTGGGAGATGACAGTGATTCTTTTGTGTCTTGGTAATTCAAAATTATTCCTTTACTTGCTTTTTCATAAAGTCTATTTGATGAATGTCACGATTAGTTATTTGTTGATGTTAACTCCTTTCTTTTAATATTTCCAATCTAAATAGGTTGTGGGATCATTTGGCTTCACATATTGATTCATACGTAGAACCTGAGGAGCCAGGTGTGAGTGAGTTGATTAAGTCCAAGCCATTGTCAGTAGAGAAACCTGGAACGAATGATTCCCATCATTTGGATTCTGAGTCCGATAGAGGAAAGTCCAATAAGGAATCTAGAACTCGACACAACAGGGAATGGAAAGGGCTGGCTAGAAATCCTGCTGAACCACCTCCTCTTCGAAGCTCTGGAATTGAAAATCTTCATTTAGAAGAAAGATCTCATCACAGAAGTAGGCGTTCAAGGAAGTCTTCTTCTCCTCCTCGAGCTGCTGCTCAAAGGAAGAGGGATCGAACTGATGAGAGACATAACACAAAGGTTTAAATCTGATTACAGTTTTCTTTATTAAAGTTTGTTCCTGAGCGTGATATTGATTACGCAGTGTGAGATTGCTGGCTTTGGGGATGGGGGTGGTCCCTTGGGGGGACAACTGACCACTCTCAAATTTAAGGCCTTTATTCTTTTTTATAAAATTTAATGTTACTTTTTTGAGTCTTAATATTCTTCCGTTGTACTCCAATCACTACCAAAAGTTAGCAGATCTAAAAAAACTGACTGAAAAATAGTTAGAATTGTCACTCAATTTCTGATTCATTTGTAAATTTCTGACAGAGGGAAACAACTCAGATGAACGTTGATGCTCCTCGACGACTGCTTCAATTTGCAGTGCGGGATATTGTGTCGATGTCTAGGCCCTCTAATGCACCCACAGAGCCCTCATTGAAGCGTCTTCGTTCTGTTGTGTCTACATCCACCACTGATTCATCAGTAGTTGATCGTCCTCGTCGTCTCCAGTCTGTTGCCAGAGTTGCGAATCCCATGTCAGCAGTCATTAAAGCTGTGGCAGAGGCTGCTGAAGATGTATCAAGAGTTAAATCATCTGGAAATGTGTTTGACCGACTTGGGCGTGCAATGGATGTATCAGGGTCCCATGACCAGTTTGCATCATATGGAGAAGCTACTTTTGAGGATGGTGAATTTGGAGCTGCCAATGAAATTCAGAAACAAAAACAGTCAACATATCTGAAAAGAAGTGATCACAGTGGTCAATACATTGGCAATATGACCATGCTTGGAGATGAGACTGGGTTGGCTTCTGATTCTATGTCTGAAAATGAAGGGTATGATGATGTGAATGTATTGGGTCACAATATTAGAGATGTTTCTCAAACTGGGACATCTGGTGGAAACAAGGGGGAAGAGTCGATGATGGTTGAATATAGTGTAGCTAAGAATGCTAATGATAGAATGCGGTCGATCCGGGATAAAGTTCAGGGCCAACCTGCTGTGGCTTCAAATACCTCACAAAAGATTGTTAACATTTCTGTGAATGTCAATACTTGGAAGCCTTCCCATTATCAGGAGCCAAGGGATGTTGCTCAAGTGGGTGGCTGGAAATCTGTGCAGGCAGGTGATGTAGGAGCTTCAAAATCTGGAATACGAATAATGAAAGATCACAGCAACCCTGTCACAGTAAATGGAAATGTAAGACACGTGTCCATATGTTCGTCACTTTTTTAATCATTTTTTTCCCAAATTATTTATTGTACTATTGACTTTTAAGTACTGAACTTGTAGTTTTGGTGATTAACAGATAAAACCTCCTACAGAATCTCCGAAAGAGCATCACAAAACTCTGCCATCTACTACTGGTGAGGGTTTAACTGTCATAAAACATTCCATCTGTTATTAGAAAAATAAAAATAAAAATCTATCAAACTCTTTTGTTTTGGGAAAATATTTAAAAACATAATTTTTGGAATTTCCTTCAGAACATCCTCAACATCTTTGTTATGTACTGTTAAGTCCATTATAGTAACCTCTTTTTTTATGTATAATATTGCGCAGGTTATTCAGCGGGTCGTCCCTTAGAAGATGCAGATTCTCGAACGCTATTTGTTAACAATGTAATTGACCGGTCCTCACTTTTTTCTTGGTTTGTTATTGTCCATTGTAGAGAAGTAAGTTTCATCTTTTATTTCATGTTCAGGTTCATTTTGGTGCTACCAAAGATAGTCTTTCAAGGCACTTTAACAAGTTCGGTGAAGTACTAAAGGTTGTCATAGTAACTGATGCAGCAACAGGGCAACCGACCGGGTAAGTCATTTTAGACCTTGCTCTAGTCAATTTTCTTGGCCTTTTTTTTTTTTCTTATTTGGGTAACTAAATCAAATGCTGTGCAGGTCAGCATATGTGGAGTTCATGCGCAAGGAGGCAGCAGATAATGCATTATCTTTGGATGGAACCTCCTTCATGTCACGGCTTCTCAAGGTAATGTAATGGTTATGGGAAAGCAAGGCACTTGATTTGTTTGAAAGTGGGGACTTAATTTACTACTTGCTCATGTGCTGGTGAACAAAATGTGTCTACTTTCAAGTTTGGAAAAGTTGACATCTTTGTGGATATTTGCGTTGTGTACAAGTTTCCTTGGACTTTAATACCTTTTTCAATCACATAGCTCACATAGCTGTGATATAATTGAATGGTGTTGATGTGCTATATCGGGTCTGAATGTCAATGAGAGTGGGGTAGGGTGGGGGCCTGTGGGCTTTCTTTTATAACCACTCATTTTTCATCTGTTTGGAACCCAGATACTAGAGGGAAAAAATAGAGGAGGGATTTCATTTTCTTTTGTTTGGAATTTAAGAAATAAACAACAAAAGGAACAAAATTTAGAGAAACTAGAACACAAACTTAATGCAAGTTCAGAGGACTTTGACTTGTTACAAAAAGATAGTCAAAGTAAAATTTTGAGAATAGTGTTGTTTTTTCACTGAAAAGGGAATATTTTGTTTCTTCTGTATTTTCCATCAGTTTATTTCCTCTACCAATTCCACATTCCAAACATAATCCTCTCAAGTTCCCACACTTTGTTGTAGAAACTTGCTATTTTTTCTTACTGTTTTCTTAATTAGCATTCGATGATGAACATAAACTGAATTTAACTTCATACGAAAGGTGAACAGATTCTGGTATATTCTCTTGTTTACTCACGGACTTTTCCTTGCAGGTCGTGAAGAGAACTGCTGGCCATCAGGAAACAGCTCCTACGATGACCTGGCCACGAGTGTCGCGTGGTGCTCTGTTTGCCACCGGCAGGTTTCCTAGAGCTGCCTTTCCAAGAGGGAGCCCTGGTTCATTTCGTCCTCGCCCACTCATCAAACCAGGAGCAAGAAGCATGCAATGGAAGCGAGATGCTCAGCCATCTCCAGGTGAGAGCGGGGCTCCGGTACCTACCAGCGCTGTTCCTTCTCCTACTGCACGAAGTCTAACCTATGTCCGAACAGAAACTAAACAAGAAGCCAATCCGGGTACCACCTAGGCCATGGACCTTTCTTTTGATATACAAGGAGTTCAAATTATGATCACCTTGAACCGAAACGACAGGGAGGGACTCAAAGAACCGACAGATTCACAATAATGGAATATAATATTTTTTGTACATGATGGAGAACTTTTTTCCTAATGTCAATGGCAGGCGAGTAGAGCAAGGTTTTCCTTTTTGATGTTCTTTTCTTTCATTTTCTGGGATTATATTTTGTTTTTTTTGGATGAGGGGAAATGGGGTTGAATTTTGTGAATTTGGGATATAGTGAGAGAAGAAGTTGGATTGTTGGGAGAATAGTTTTAGCTGTTTAGGTGTTCCTACCCTGAGTTCTATAATATAGACTGGCGGCATTAATTAAAAACTGTGAATAGCATCATGGATGGATATGGTTTATTTATGAAACTATATTTTCACTACTTTGCTTTTGTAATTTCACTTCCTCATATAGAAAAGAAAAAAAAAAACAAGAAAATGATTCATTGTACCTTTCGTCTTTTGCTAATGATATGGTACCTTCTTTCTTTCTCTCTCTCTCTCTCTCCCCTTACAGCACAGCTCATTGGTAATATATTTGATCCCAACTATCAAGGATCATGTTTTTTCTTTAAGATCGATAAACATGAGATTGTTGTAGCTACTTACAAACACTCGAATCTTTCAAGGTAGATACTCATGTTTTCGGCTAGGTTACACTGACACGTGTAATGTATTTTAATAATTGTGATTGGCTAGATTCTAATTTTAATAAATGTGCTTGGCTAGGTTACAATGAAACAAGTGTAAGTGTAATGTTTGAGTGCACGTATCATTACTAATCTCATCTCAAAATATTGGTATTGACACTAGAATCTCATGAGCTACCTCTCTTGGATTCCATAGTGTGGTGTGGTGTTTCTTTAGATAAAGATAAGATTGATGAATACAAGTTAAATTCATATGCATATTTTATAGCATTCTTGAGATCTTAGGCTCCACTCATTGAAATCCCATTTTGCTAAATTTGCATAATACAAACAAAAACAACAAAACCATAAGAATTAATGGACAAAGAATGATGAATAAGAATTAAATCTAATGCATAATACGAACAAAGAAATAAAGAGTAAAATCACATGGCATACATTAAAATTACACCATTGTTGAGATGAGAGCTTAGCTTAGCTTCAATCCAATAAAAATCCCATCTTTACTAAAATTTGCATAACACTAACAAAACCATAAAAAAGAAGTCTCATTTTGATGAGAAGAAGATAGTGAACATAACACCAGCGAACAAACCAGCAAAGCACATGAAAGAAACCCCACGAAGACGAACGAAAAGAACATTCAAACTCTTGGCCACTTGAAGACTCAGAGTCATTATCTGCAACCTTCCTTGCTCCTCCATCTTCTTAAAGAAGTAGATCGGTTTCACCGCTTGTCTCAGCATGAACGCCACCGTGAACGGAAACCCAAACGCCATGAAGCTCTGAATCGAAGCCTCCGTGATCGGCGACGACCTTGTAGTGTACGATATCCAAGCTCCAACCCCGAGCTGAGCCAGACCCAGAAGAGCCACTGCTCCGCTCACCCCGTACATGGCCTTCATCAACCTCTCCAGCACCTCTCGAGTCTCGTTCGCCAATGGCGAGAGGTCTCGCTCCACCGTGGGGCCTTCGATCTCTTGGTGCTTGAATTGAGGGTTTTGACTCGGATATGGACTCGGGTCGTTGGGTTTTTCTGGTTCAGATGAACTTGACATGAATCTTGGGGTGGTTAGAGTAATGGGTTTTCGACCGAGTTGCCATTGATGAAAGATTTGATGGGTTTGGGAAGAAAATGAGTGGTTTTGTATGGAAAACGACGAATCGAAGGAGGAAAGTTTGGCGTAATTGGAGGGATCGAAAAGAGGGCGATGGCGGGTTTGATGAGAGAAGAAAGATGGGTTTGGAGCGTTTGAGGGCCTTAGGAGCTTGGTCATTACTCTGCGGGAGATCATGGCTGCCATGTTTGAAGAAGACGAAGAAGAAGAAGAAGAAACTGGTATACGACTGTTGGCGGCGTTGGCGGCTATCTACTACTCTCGATTTGTACAAACGACACGTCGTTTGATACTTTCCTTTTGCAAAATTTAAACGACGCGTCGTTTCCCCAAGGGATTTCTTAAAAACGACGTGTCGTTTCATATACTCTCAAATTAAATGGAGTTTTTAACATAAAAAAAGTGTAGTCAAATTCTTAATTCTTTAACAAGTTGTTAATTTTTAATGGGTAAAGTTAGCATTTTTCTCTATATATACTCCCATTTTTTTTAGACATATTAGTGTAGAGAAAATTCAATGTTTTCCATTAAATATTTAAGAATTTTTCAAAAAATATAAATCACAATTACTTAATTGCTATTGTATTTAGCTATTTTCAACTCAATAATTTGATTGTCAAAATAAAATTTTTAAAAGCTAGATTATTGCCAAAAAAATAATAATTATGTGTATGACCTAATTTTAATAATTTTTTGCAAAATGACCTCTCATAATTTAGATAGCTAGTTGAAAATTAAAACAGGTGATCGAAAAATCCAGAAAACTAATCGAATTTTAGACAGATGTTATTTTGTAAAAAATTATCAAAAGTAAGTCAGAGTCCAAAATCACTTAAAAACAAACATAATTTTCACCAATTTCTCAATATACCATTGACTATTCCAAATTTTGATATCTTTTATTTGTTTTTTAAAAAGAAGATAATTATACGATATAGTAAATTATTCATCGTAAGAATTCATTAAAATTAAGGAATTGGCTTCCATTGAATTTGTTATCTGCTCTATTATTATCACCACCACCACCACCTTAATAAGCTACCTTAATTAACAATAATTATATGATTACTTGAAAATACTTTATGGTACTAAGGATCACTTTATGTGGATAATATGATTATAAATTGTTCATCACTTTCACTAATTTATAAATTGTTCTTTATGTAAATATTATTATTTTAAACATTGCAATAATGCCAATAGTTTAGGATGTTTCTACTTTCTAGCTCTTTAAATTAATCACCTTTTTCAATATATAAATATAATTAGTAACATAATACTCAATTATTGGCTTGATTAGCAACTAATTGCATATTAATTAAAGACAAAATGAATATAGAATGTTAAAGCCCCATTATGTCTAGTTGTCTCTATTCTTTTAGCTCACTGGGAATGATCTGTGCAAGATTCCTTATCATAATGCTTCAAAATTACACTAAATAAAGAAAAATGCCAACTTTATTTCACTTTTCAGAATCATATTCTTTGTTTTGGTGATCAAATCTTAAATTTATTCCAAACCCACCTCATATTTTATTTAAAATGTATTTATGTAAATGGGATAAGGATTTTAGACTTATCATTATTCATTATTAGCATATATATGGTATATGGGTAATATATTCTATGATTAGATTTTGGAAAAATTATTATATGTATCATTATGTAATTGCCATACTATATTTTGACCAATATATAATTCATTTCCCAGAAATTTCCTTTGTAAATTATATACATTAATTCATGTTAATTCCCTAATTAATTAATCTTCTAAAATATATCATGTAGAAAATGAGTATGGGTAATATATTCTATGACTAGATTTTGGAAAAATTATTATATGTATCATTATATAATTGCTATACTATATTTTTGACCAATATAAAATTCATTTCCCATAAATTTCCTTTGTAAATTATATACACTAATTCATGTTAATTCCCTAATTAATTAATCTTCTAAAATATATCATGTAGAAAATGAGTATGTAATAAATACTACAATTTATTCTTCATTCTCATATCATAATAAACATGTTAGCTTGCATTTTTAAGAAGAAGAAGAAGAAAAAAATAATAGCAATAATAATAATAATATTATTATATGCACTAAAAAATCTCTTTTATTAATTGCATTACAAAGAAACAAATCATTCTTCCCATAACAATAAAAACCAAATGATACAAATTCCAATAATCAAGGATAAGAAAATACTACATGATTAACTTAATCCCAATATTATCATATTAGTTAACATCAAAAGGAGAATTTGGTTAATTTGATTATCATAATTAGTGCAAATAGTAGGCCACCAAGGAGACAAGAGAAGCAGCACCAAGGAAGGGAAGAGTGGCGGTGGCTGCACTCGTCGGTGAGGGAGCGGGGGCGGCCGTGGCCTCTTGAGCCACCACGGCGCTGACTGAGGCAGCTGCGAAGATGACAACGCAAACGATCTTCTTCATCTCCATTTTTTCACAAAGAGAAAATATGAATAATAAGGAGAATATGATGTTATAAGGAGCAGCAGCCTGAGTGAGGAGGTATTGGGGTGAAAAAGGGTCAATATTTATAGGAATGTTATGCCCTAATGACCTTAATTAATATTATTAGCTAGGCTGTTTTTGGAATATGACACTTCATTATTTATTTTCTTTTCTAAATATATTCTTGGTTCTCCTTTACGTGCCAAACACTTTGTTTTTTTAAGGCCATTCACAACACATAGTTCCACACACATCATTTGTGGTTTATTATGGTTCTCTTTTTATAATATTTCTCTATTATTAGTGTTATTACCATTCAACTAAAAAAGATGATGATGTGTTCAGTATATATATGAGGCACTTTTAATGATTACTACCCATAAATGATTACTTTAATATTAACTATTAGATTAAGAGCAATGATCTATATTTATAGTTGTTAATTAATATTTCTAAAAATAAATTTTGATTTTTTTAAATTTTTTGAAAAACTACCTGATTATATGACGATCACATATTTATTAAATTAAACATTATATATGAAAATTCGAAATTAATATAGAAAAAAAATATTTATCTATTGGTGACTTGCTATACCAAGTCACTATATTGCCACATTATCATAATTATTAGTACCGATCTATGGGTAGTAACCATTGAAAAGTCTTCCATATATGATTGGAGCTAGAAAATATTATTTATGAGAATTATTAGTAATTGTTAGGGGGCTTTATTGTCATTTTCTTTACAATTTTAGGTTAAAATAGATTAAATTATATGTAGATATGAAGTGATTTTTACAAAAACATGGTTTTTTTCTTTTCATTATGAGATTTAAACAACTAATCTAGACATACCATATGAAAAAAAAAAAAGACTAATTAAACATTTATATGGGATTTAATTCCCATAATCCTAAAAATCTAATTAGATAAATATTCTCCTATTCTAATTATCTATAATGTTAATCTGTTTCATGCAAGTGCATCGCTCTTTATTGGAAGAAGCGAGTCGACATTGCCTTTTACTTTTGCTTTTACTTTTAGCACTTTCATCTTATAAAGATGTTGTTTAACAAAATTAATCGAATTCGAACCACTTTTACAAAAGTATTAGATAATTATTTTAAGATTTAATTATTATTAATGTCAAAAGTTAATATTGACATATTAATCAAAGTCACTCCCCTCAAAGGATGTTGAGTAGGAGGATGGAGTGATGACTATTGAGCTAAAATTGAATGTTGTTGCTACTCAAGCTTCTGTAACAAATGACAATGGAGTTGTAATTTGTTGCTAATGATGTGGATTTTGAGAGAGTTTTCTTTGAAGTTGATTGCTTTGCAAAGAATTTTGTTGTCACGTTGATATTTAACGGGCAGTTAGCGGTGAATACTAACAACTGCACTAAAATTGTAGATTTATTTATTGTTACCGCAAAAAAAAAAAAAAAAAATTTGGATATTAAAGTGTAACTCTTGAAATTTTTTTAGTATTATCGCCGCCAATTTTATTTTAATATATATTTTTGTATTATATATTACTATAATAATTATATTTTATAATATTTAAATTTATATTAATATGATTACTAAAAATATATTTTACTATAATTTTTATTTTTAATTACACATACACCTATTTTGGCCTATAGTAAAACACAGGTGAGAGGGTAAAAATTTACAGGAGGGTAAAACAAGTAGTAGAATATGATTTGTATATTGAAATCTTAGTTGAAGGGGTAATCCTAAAATATTTATAATTTTAGGATTACTATACAACTAAGATTTCGATATACAAATCAGATTCTACTACTTGTTTTACCCTCCTGTAAATTTTTACCCTCTCACCAGTGTTTTACTATAGGCCAAAATAAGTGTATGTGTATGGGTTATATTCTATTAAAATTAACAAAAAAAAAATATTAAAACTAAGAAAAATCATTAGATACACATTTATTTTATATAGAAGAAATGTTTGGTATAGAATTTCGCACTAATATCAATTTAATAAAATAAAATATTTAATAATTATTAATTAAAAATGTAAGAAGGAACAAAAAAGTACCAATATATCCATTTTATAAGATTCATACTAAGAATGTCATAAATAAATTATAATAAATGTCCTAAAATATAATTTTTAGTGGTTAAATATTTATATTTATAAATTATAGCAAAATGACTCACTTTTACTTTCATTAGTTTATGTAATATTGCTTATGCTGGTAGTTTATAAATTTCATTTTACATTTCTACCAAGTTCAAGATAAAAGCTTTCAAATTTCTATATAATATATTTATTAATTAGTATATCATTTTCATAATTTTAATTCATTTTTTATTAAAACAAAGATATTATTTTTCTATAATCTAACTCGTTTTTTAGGGTCATCTTTTAATAATTATTCACAATTGAAAATATTATTTTAATAAATATAATCTCTAATAGTGTAACCCACTGTAACATGGGCTTTGCTAGCCCAAATGATACAAAAGCCCATACAAAAGCCCAAATGATACAAAATTCAACAAATTTTGGCAGCTTTATTTAGTTGAATTTATCAATTTCTTTATTTTTTTTCTTCCCTATTTGGATACCAAAATCAGTGTTTATTAAAGCCAAACAATGTTCATCAAAAGTTAAAAAAAAAATAAGAATTTTTAATATGATACATTAATAATTGTGGCCAATAATTGTGGCAAATTTAAGGCTGGCCAATTCCACCAAAATAGTGAATCATTTCATTGGAGTAAACTTCCAATGTTTTAAATTGTGGCCAAAGAAAATAATAATAATAACAATAATAATGGATTCAATAATAATAATAATAATAATAATAATAATAATAATAATGGATTCAATTTGATTCTATTCCCATCACCTCCAAGATTTTAATAATATTGTTGGGATATAGGTATAGTGCGCCCACTTTTTTAAAAAAAAAAAAAGTGAATTTTTATGGGAGTCGATAGAAAAAGACTCTGCAGTAAGGTGTTTTAAATAACTACAATATACATGATTATAAAAAAAAATTGTACCGAAAACTGAGCACGAATTAAGAACACAAAAGCGGAGTGACTCTTTACTTGATAAGTACTCAATTTTAAGATTAGTTAACTAAAATTAGCCATTAAATAAATTCACTTCAATTTTACCCATTATTATAATGATATTTCTCATAGTACCTTTGTTTATACACATATAACTTAAAGTATAAATAAATATTGGGTATAAAATTAATTTTTAAAAAAAAAAAACTAAAAATGAAATATCATCTCTAAAACTAGACACTCACAAAATTTATATTTTTTTGCCCTTACCATAAAACACCCAACTAAAAAAGTATCAATTATTAAAGAATAATACAAATACTTTATTTTTTTTAACGAATTATTTAAATTATCACTAATATTTCATTTTTATTAATTATTTAAATCATAAAAAAAAAAACAAAAACTTCATGGCTCTATTTATATACTTTCTAGTTTATAATTAGTCTGAGCAACAACAATGGCGACGAAGGTGTTAGAGGAGTGTTCCATCAGCCCCGCCGGACCACCGATCACCTCACCACCGTCGCCGCCGTCTTCAACAGCTCTCCCTCTAACCTTTCTGGACATTCCATGGCTGTTCTTCCCTCCAAGCCGACCTCTCTTCTTCTACAACTTTCCCCATCCACTCACTCACTTCACCTCCACACTTGTCCCAAAGCTAAAGCTCTCTCTCTCCCTCGCTCTCCGCCACTTCTACCCCTTCGCCGCCGCCCTCCTCCTTCCACCGATCCCACCTTCCAAACCCCACATCGTCGCCGGACCTCACGACTCCGTCGAGTTCACCGTCGCCGAGTCCGACTCCGACTTCGACCAGCTCTCCGGGCTTTACAGCCAGATAGATGCAGCGGAGCTTCGAGCACTTGCGCCGCCGTTGTTGCCACGTGCCGCACGTGCCAATATGGTTCCTCTAATGGCTGTCCGAGTCACCGTCTTTCCCAACTCAGGGTTTTGCTTAGGACTCGCTCTGAACCATGTCGTTGCTGATGCTAGAACCTTCAACAACTTCATGAAGCTTTGGTCAACGTTTTGCGTTGACCATCATCATGATCGATCATCTTTGCCGTGTTATGATCGGACGGTCATCGTTGATACACGTGGACTGGAGGGTGTCTTCTTGAATGAGTGGTGGAAACGAAGAACCCTATCTTCATCACCATCAAGGGTTCTTGACAATGGTGCTTGTGATGATGAACTTGTCCGTACAAGTTTTGTTCTAGGGTTTGGAGAAATGGACAAGATCAAGAGTAGGATCCGAGTCCTTAATCTTGAACAACAACCAAAACATTCACAATTACTAGATTTAATATCTCCCTATGTTGTCACGTGCGCATTTTTATGGGTTTGTGTGCTAAAAACCCAAGAAAGAGTAGGTCAAGATAGTGCATTACATCATAATGACGAGGATCCGAACTATTTCGGGTTTATCGCGGGCGGGTTGACCCGGTTTGAGCATCCGGTCCCGGTCACATACTTGGGCAACTGTGTAGGGTTCGGGCGAGCGAAGGCGTCGAGGGGTGAGTTATTGGGAGAGTACGGACTAGTTGTGGCGGCCAGAGCAATAAAGAGAACCGTGATTAGGTTGGACGAAGGGTTCTTGGGCGAGGCAGATAGGTGGATATCGGAGTGGGCAGAACTGATCGGGTCGGATATCCATGTGATGGCATGCGGGTCTCCTAAGGTGGATTTTTATGGTAGGGATTTTGGGTGGGGCAAGCCAAAGAAGATTGAGGAAATTGAGATAGATAGTACAAAGGCAATTTCATTGAGTGAGAGTAGAGATGTCAAGGGTGGGATTGAGATTGGGTTAGTGTTGCCTAAGCTTCAAATGGATGCTTTTACTCTTTTGTTCAAGGAAGGTCTCATGGCTTGTTATTGATTAATTACTTTCTATTATGAGAATAATGACTGAGATTAGTCACCCAAAATTTATAAGAGAAATTTGTGAAAATAGTTTTTTTTTAAGTAGTTTTGCACTCTGGCGTAATTTTGATAATTTTTTGCAAAATGACCTCTGTTTAAAATTCGATTAGCTGTCTAAAATTTTCAACAGGCTGATTAAATTTTTCGATCACCTGTCAAAATTTTCGACTAGCTGTCTAAATTATAAGATGTCATTTTGCAAAGAATTATTAAAACTAAGCTAGAGGGTAAAATAAGTTTAAAAAAAATAGATTATCTTGACAAGAAATCCTATTTATAATTATATATATTGTACATTTTTTTAATAATAATTTTTTGTAAGTTACTTTTTGAGATGGGGGTATAGATAGGGTATGGATGGAGTGCAGTAATAATTGAATGTGTCCAAAAAATTATTTTGTAAAGAAGAGCAAGAAACAATAATTTCAACACTTGGTCCCAAAATAAATTATGTTATATAGTACAACGAATTAACTAAATGAAGTTAAAAAGTGGAGGATTTTTCATATTTAATATAGTGACTTGACAAAACGATAACAACTTTAAAATTAATGCAGAAAGAGACCATAACTACCGATTAAGCATGAGTTTCAACTAATTATAATAAGTCAAAACTTCTAAATCCTTAAAAATTATATTGGAATCTTTCCAAGTTGTTTGGTGTGGTCAGGAGTTGGAATCTTTCCAAGTTTCCACTTTATTAAGTAGGTAATTAAAATTAAAAGTCTTTATTTTCATAATATATTTGTTAGAATTTTTTTTTAATTGAAAAATATATTAGAGTTAGTCCCACATTTGTTATTTTAAGGGTTTTTTTTACTCATTCTTGGCATATATAACAAACTTCAAGTCATTCTTAATTCATTTTATTAAGGGTTTCTTGGCAAAATGACTTATTTTTTTAAGTCATTTTGCACTCTAGCCTAGTTTTAATAATTATTTGTAAAATGACTTCTCATAATTTAGACAGGTAGTCGAAAATTTAGACAGATGGTCGAAAAATTTAGACAGGTGGTCGAAAATTTTGACAGCTGGTCGAAAAATTTAGACAACTGGTCGAAATTTTTTGACAACTGGTCGAATTTTAGACAGAGGTCATTTTGTAAAAAAGTATCAAACGTAGGCCAGAGTGCAAAATCACTTAAAAAAAGAGGCTATTTTCACCAATTTCCCTTTTATTAATAGTATTGGGATTTTTCTTGTTTATAAGAACACCAAAATTTCCCACGAGTACATCTAAATACATAGTTTTCTTTGCGAAATAAACGGAAAAAATGTAGCTAATAGATCCCTAAAGTGTGGGTACAAGTCAAATAGGCGGTCGATAATTCATTTTTTTTGGTTGAAACCCCATAAAACCGGTCTGCAATCTTGTGAATCTTGTATATTAAAGAATCTTGTATATCAATTTCTTTTTATTTCTCTTTTATAGATTGATAAGCCTCCACTCTTCTGCAGTCGGTATGGCATATCCGTTGCAAATGTTTACTAATTTTCTGAATAAACAAAGAGCGATTTTATTCCTTTAAGTCATAAATTACTTAGATATGTCTTCCGTGTTAATGGTAATTTATTTGGACATAGGTCTGTACCAGATTTAATCTTCCTTATCTTTTCATTTGTACTAGGTGTTAGGTATCCATAGAATATCTTATTAATAATTTTGCATACAACTTATAGTACAATAAACAATTGAAGAATATAGTATGCATACATGATTCAGCCATGAAGAAAACGTGAATTGTTAGTGCAATACTAACCAACTGAGTTTTCCTCCCTAAGACCTCTAATTCTGAAGTAGATTATCACACTACTGAATAGCGATGAGACTATTCATATATATATAGAGTTAGGGATGAGACTTAGCTTGTATAAACCTAGTTGGACTGTACCTCCTCATCAAATACTTCAGTTAATTAGAAAGCACACACTTCTGCCTCAACTAGACTACTATAGATAATAAGCCCATAAACAAGAGATCACTAAAATTAAATGGGCTAGATCACCAAATAACTATTTATCAGCCCATATTTTATAAAGCATTAAAATAAATAATGTAAGCCCAAATAAAAGTCTAACATTCTCCCACTTGGGCTACATTAATTTTGTAATACACACACATATATATATATTAAAATAATTTTATTTTAAAAACAACTCATGGGTTGAGTATCAAGAAAAATATTGTGGCCACTTTTAAAAAATAATAGTTATTTGATAATATCTAAAACAACCAGTCCAATTTAATCCTTGATGTTGAACTATGATTATCAATTTGCTTTCCAATCAACAAAAAACATTCATAATCACAAATATCAAAGTATTAAATCGACATGTCAATACGTCTAGGAGTATGATAAGAGAATATGTCCAATATGTGATCAGTTATATAACATAATCTCTTTATCGATCTATAAGAACCTAAATTCTAGCTTTAATTGTAGAAAATAAAGATGTTGAAAAATTAACGTAATAAATTGTAAAAAGTGTTACCTTCTTTATTTATAATTTAAAATAAATATAACTCGGGTTTAAGAAAAATAAATAATAGTCTTTACACAATAAAATAAAAATTAAACTAGGCCACATTAAATCATAACATTCATAATTTCCTAAGAAAATAACACGCGACTATACGACCCCCACATATTCACATCAGTCTTGCTATTGGGAATCCGCTCGCCACCGGTCATCTAAGGTTAACTTATTCTGCAAAAATAAAATAAAAGAAAGGAATGAGCTTTTAAGCCCAATAAGGAAAATACACAGCATTTTATACAGAAATCAATCATAAACTTATAACAAATAATTTCACATGCTTTGGTCAACGTTTTGCGTTGACCATCATCATGATCGATCATCTTTGCCGTGTTATGATCGGACGGTCATCGTTGATACACGTGGACTAGAGGGTGTCTTCTTGAATGAGCGGTGGAAACGAAGAACCCTATCATCACCACCACCATTAAGGGCTCTTAACAATGGTGCTTGTGATGATAAACTTGTCCGTACAAGTTTTGTTCTAGGGTTTGGAGAAATGGACAAGATCAAGAGTAGGATCCGAGTCCTTAATCTTCAACAACAACCAAAACATTCACAATTACTAGATTTAATTTCTCCCTATGTTGTCACGTGCGCATTTTTATGGGTTTGTGTGCGAAAAACCCAAGAAAGAGTAGGTCGAGATAGTGCATTACATCATGATGATGAGGATCCGAACTTTTTTGGGTTTGTCGCGGGCGAGTTGACCTGGTTTGAGCATCCGGTCCCGGTCACATACTTGGGCAATTGTGTCAGGTTTGGGCGAGCGAAGGCGGTGAGGGGTGAGTTGTTGGGAGAGTACGAATTAGTTGTGGCGGCCAGAGCGATAAAGAGAACCATGATTAGGTTGGACGAAGGGTTTTGGGCGGGGCAGATAGGTGGATATTGGAGTGGGCAGAACTGATCAGGTCGGATATCCATGTGATGGCTTGCAGGTCTCCTAAGGTGGATTTTTATGGTAGGGATTTTGGGTGGGGCAAGCCAAAGAAGATTGAGGAAATTGAGATAGATAGTACAAAGGCAATTTCATTGAGTGAGAGTTGAGATGTCAAGGGTGGGATTGAGATTGGGTTAGTGTTGCCTAAGCTTCAAATGGATGCTTTTACTCTTTTGTTCAAGGAAGGTCTCATGGCTTGTTATTAATTAATTATTATCTATTATGAGAATAGTAATGACTAAGATTAGTCACCCAAAATTTATAATTGGAAATTTACTCATTTGGTACCCTATGTTTTTGCAAAGTATTATTTTGGCACTCTCTGTTTTCAATAATGCTCATATGATACCCTATATTTTAAAATTATACATATTTGATACCCTAGACTTAGATTTGATAGATAAAATTTTGTCAATATGATCAAACTGTCATCAGTTATATGTAATTAAGTAATTAAATTTAAATTTGGAACTTACATAATTGACAGCAATTTGATTAAATTAGTAAAATTTTATTAATTAAATTTGATTTTAGGGTACCAAATATGTACGATTTTAAAATATAAGGTACCATATGAGCATTATTGAAAACAGAAGATACCAAAATGATACTTTCCAAAAAACACAAAGTACCATATGGTTAACTTTATAATTATATATAATGTACAATTTTTTCAATAATAATTTTCTTTGTATAATACTTTTTCAGACAGGGTACGGATGGAGTGCAGAAATCATTGAATATATGTGGCCAAAAAATTATTTTGTAAAGAAGAGCAAGAAACAATAATTTCAAGACTTGGTCCCAAAAGAAATTATGTTATATAGTACAACGAATTAAATAAATGAAGTTAAAAAATGGAGGATTTTTCATATTTAATATAGTGACATGACAAAAAGATAACAATTTTAAAATTAATGGAAAAAGAGACAATAACTACCGATTAAGCATGAGTTTCAACTAATTATAATAAGTCAACTTCTAAATCCTAAAATATTATATTGTTATTATATGAAATTCAAGAGCCAAAAGTTGTTTGGTGTGCTCTGGAGTTGGAATCCTTCCAAGTTTTACTTTATTAAGTAGGTAATTGAAATTAAAATTAAAATCCTTTATTTTCATGATATATTTGTTATAATTTTTTTTTAATTGAAAAATATATTAGAGTTAGTCCCACATTAGTTATTTTAAAGATTTTTTACTCATTCATGGCATATATAAGAAAGTTTAAGTCATTATTAGTTTAATTCATTTTATTAATAGTATTGGGGTTTTTTTTCTATTTATTTAAACTTTACAATAATCCCATAGCTAAGCATATAAAGACAATATTGAAGCCAGAGAGACATGATCATAAACTCAAAAATATTGGAGCACATCTAAATACATAGTTTTCTTTGCAAAATAAACGATAAAAAATAAATATAGAAGAGATTAACAACAAAACAACTGTTGTGTACTACGGTTATTACAGTTGGTTGGAGTGATTAACTTTTTTGGTTTGATGAGTTAGAGTGATGAACCTTTCAAGTTAGTTTTCTACCCTGCTCTGCTCAAACTTGTATAAATTGTAGTTCCGTTATTGAATGTATTACAGAAACTACTATTCTATGTTCTTCATCTCATCTTTTGCTTGTGTTCTAAATAATATCAAGTTGTTACCAGAGCTCAGCTTGATCCCATGAATGAACAAGATCATCAGCACGTTGAAGAACATGTTCAACAACCTCCTATTTACAAGTGTAGCTTGTGTTCTTTCAAATGTTTTACTCAAGAAGGGCTGGTCTCTCACCGGAGAAGGCATTATAACAAACCGAAAACAAGATGCTTTTGACCAGCATCAATGTCGGACAGTTGAAGGTAAATCACTCGTTTATTACCATGTATTTATATCTTTCCTATTATATAAATGACTTTTGTATTTAACGGATTTTGGTATGATTTAACAGATTTTAGCACTACTTAACAGTTGATTATTAACACTTTAACAGGATCTATAATTTAGTCAAACAATGCATCTGTTAAAAAATATACAACTATTACCATAGGACACAACCAATGGCATTTACAATCATGATAAAAATCATTATCTCATCAAACCTCCTCTTTCATCGTTATAAACTTCAAATAATTAAAAATATCTCCTAAAATATACTCTCATATCAATTACACCTACAAAAAGTGCTGAATTAATACACTTTGAAACAAAAAAATTAGTGCTTGCACGAAAATGAGATGTTATCTCTGTGTAAGGTTCTGGAATTAAGTCTCTTGCAAAGTTTCAATTCGATCGAAGCCTTGCCGTAGTAAGATCTTCATTCCTCAATCTCTAATTTGACTTGTTGAACCATGCCTAAGCCAATGCATTTGAAAGCCAATGCAACAATGGTGCTGTATTTGTCATGACAGCCACCTACCAAGCACTAACCACCACCAAATCATCCCAAAACTCAAGATCTATCGTAATGAATCATTCCCAACACCTTGATAAGTGTTTCTAGATACAAAGTGCTGATTTAAACCATGTATAACAACTCAGATTTTTCAATAAACTTTTAAAAAAACTGAAACGAAAACGGAATCGTAACAACTACGAAGGTAAACTACAGGCTTGTACCTCGTTCTGTGGCTGGTTCTTGGTAGTTTCTTCTTCTCCCCAATTTAGTACAAAACGCTATGAACGCAACCAAACCATTTCTCATGAGTTTCGCACTTAAAATCTAAGAGAATAATCACTGTAAAATAGGTTCGTACTTACGTTTTTCCTTGGGACTGTTCTTGTACCGAACTCCCAAGAACATTCTCTCCTTTCCTTTGCTTTCTGCTACAAGGGATTAAGGGACTAAATAAACATGTTCAGGGTCTGTATCTTCAATGGAAACCCAAGAAAAAAACACTCACCTTGCTCTTAACTCCCTGGATCCGATCGTACCCTCAAGAACACCAAGTGTTCTTCATTTGTTTCTCTCTCCAATTTAGTGATAATTTCACATCTGCAAAGTGAAAAGAGAAGACTGAGTTCTATTATTTGATCAATAGCTGAATGATTTACAAGGAAAAAAAACCTTGCATAAAACTTTTTAGTGGCAGAAAAGTCCTATTCCTATTATGATTCTTTTATTCCTTAAGCACACTAACCTACCAACTCATCAGTTTCATTTGAGGTCTATATGAAAATCTCAAACGCTGAATAATTTATTCTTCAATCTGAAAATTTAAGAGTTTCATTATCCAATTTCATAACGTGCATTGCACGTATTTTATACCTAGTATATATATATGTATATTTATGTAGGGGTGCACACGGGTCGGATTTTCAGGTTTCGGGCTCATCGGGTTTGGGTTTTGCGGGTTACCGAAACCGATCCAAAATTTTCGGGTTTTTTCGGGTTCGGGTGTAATTTCGGGTTTGCTGGGCCATTTGTGATTTTGGGCCGAAAAGCCCAGTTTTGGAAAAATGCCATTTTTTACATTTTTTTTTCTTTCAAAAATACCATTTTTTTTCTTCAGATTTCAGGTTTGATTTTGGGTTGGGCTGAGCCTATTGGGTTTTGGACCGAAAAGTTAAATTTTGCAAAAATACTATTTTTTTTTCGAAAATACCATTCTTTTCGGATTTCGGGTTTGAACCCGAACCCGAGGCTAACAAATTTTCAAACCCGAACCCGACCCGACTTTTGTCGGGTTCGGGTCGGATTTCACCCGATTTTGACGAGTTTTGCCAAAAACGGGTTTTCGGGCTGCGGGTCGGGCGAGTTTTTCGGGTAAAATGTTCACCCCTATTATGTATGTGTGTGCAATCTTGTATATTAAAGACTCATTTATATTAAGTTCTTTTTATTTCTCTTTTTAATAGATTGATCCGAGTACTGTGCATATAGATGCTTCCAAGGTAAGAAAAATATATCTGTTTACCATTAATGAAGTTGAATGATTTTTTTTTTATTCTAACATCTCTTTGTTTGGTTCCATGGTTATATATATATATATATATATATATATGTATATTTCTATTCTGAAAAGGCTATACGAAATGCTGAAAGACTCAAACCTTTACAAGAGCTACTTCTCCAATCTGCAGAGGTAATTAATTCTATCTTTCTTTGTTGTATTTTACTCTCAAGATCACAAATCAACAGTTAGATAGACAAATATATGTATATTTATAAGACAATTTCTAACAATGTATAACTCATGAAACAATGCACAACAGAAATATTAGAATCAAAGAACAGAAATAGACCAATACACAGTAGGATTATACCGGTTCAAAGACTAGTTCCCTAGTCTTCTACATCCAGTTTTGGAACATCATCATGGAGGCTTTTATTGCTATCCAACAAGCACTCAAGCTCAGTACAATATCACTCACTCACCCCGAGCAATTTACTGTCACAACAGTAGTGAAATTGCTCAATACAGTAGCCCAAAACCCCCCACACTCTTTCTCAACTATCTTCTCTCACTTTCTTGATCTTCTCTCTTTCTCAATCTTGGAGCTTCTCACTTTCCCTCTGTTTTAAGAACCGTATATCTAACCAGCCCCCTTGAAACATATATATATATATATATATATATATATATAGACCAACAATAATGATGACTAGGAGAGATAGTTAGGCAGCTGATAAAAAAGTAGTTAAGTTAGTTGAATTTTGGGAGGAATAAAACCTACAAATTCCACCTTATTCCTTCCGAAAATTTAACTGAAAAAATTTGAGTTTCTCCTCTCCAAGATGGTGTTCCTCAAGTATACTATTAGTTCCCAACACTGTCTAAACTTACTTACTGTCAAGATTTTAATGCCAACATCAGCTGGGTTATCTTCTGTTTTTACTTTATCCAAGTTAACAGTCTCATCCTCAATTTTCTCCCTAATCCAAAAGAGCCTTATATCAATGTGTTTACTCTTCTCATGATACATAGGTTTCTTGCATAAATGAATTGAGAATTGGCTGTCTGAGTACACCTCTGCTTTACCATTCTGCAACTTTAATTCTTGTAAAATGCCTTGCAACCAAAGAGCTTCTTTAAATGCCTCAGTAGTAGCCATGAATTCTGCCTTGCAGCTGAGCTTTCCAACACACACAGTTCCCATTTGTCATGAACATGTAAGCAGTAGTGGATCTTCGAGTGTCCCTGTTTGAAGCATAATCAGCATCCACATAACCTGTTAGTTCAAGTTCCTTTTCAGCTCTTTTGTACACCAAACCATAATCCCAAGTTCCCTTTAAGTACCGTAGAAGCCATTTGAGAGCTTGCCAATGTTCTAATCCGGGATTTGACATGAACCTACTAAGAACACTGAGTGCATGTGCAATATCTGGTCTAGTACTAACCATTATATACATTAGGCAACCTAGAGCCATTGCATATGGAACTTTGCTCATTTCTTCAACTTCTTCTGAGTTGACAGGACACCGTTCTTTGGAAAGTACAAAATGACCTCCTAAAGGTACTGAGGTACTCTTGGCATCTTGTAGATTGAACTTTTGGACCACTTTCTGAATGTAATTTGATTGTTTCAGATACAATTTTCCATCATCTCTTCGGTTTCTTGTAACTTCTATGCCAAGAATTTTCTGAACATGACCAAGTTCCTTGATTTCAAACTCTTTATATATATATATATATATTTTTCTATTCTGAAAGGCTTTGTTGTGAAATTCAATCTGATAAGTAAGACTGTTTTGAACAGGGTGGTCAAGTATCTGCATTAGAATTAGATGATGTGATCGACCATATCAAGTACTTGCAGCTACAAATAAAGGTAAGCCTCTCTTTCTTTCTCACAAACTTTCACTTGATTATCCAGACAGACAGGACTAAGCTTCCTTGCACTGGTTGGTACCAACTAAAACCATATAATGTCTTGTTATATTTGAATTTTCATGGCATCTTGTTTTCTTTCCCTTCTATCTTCGTGATCAGTTTTCTTGTTTTATACAGGGATAAATGGCAATGAGTCAGTCGAATGAGCCACCTTTGGAAGAGATACATGTGTAATAGCAAGGGTTATCCAATCTAAATACAATTTTATGTCGGGAATTTACTCATTTGGTATCCTATGTTTTTGCAAAGTATCATTTTGGTACCATCTGTTTTCAATAATGCTCATATGATATCCTGTATTTTAAAATTATACATATTTGATACCCTAGACTCAGATTTGATAGATAAAATTTTGTCAGTATGATTAAACTGTTATATAATTGACAGCAGTTTGATTAAATTGGTAAAATTTTATTAATTACATTTGAGTTTAGGGTACTAAATATGTATGATTTTAAAATACAGGGTACCATATGAGTATTATTAAAAACAGAGGGTACCAAAATGATACTTTGCAAAAACACAGGGTACCAAATAATTACCAACCTTTTTATGTTTTTCAAAACTAAAAATATGTGGGTCCTACAAAATTTCATGATTGGTGTTTCATTTCTGAAAATAAAATTTAAATACAAATTTTAACTTTTGCCTACAAATCTGAAAATGCATAAATGGCGTTTTCTTACTATCCTAATTTCATTTTTTAAACTTGTTTTTCTTCTACTCATTTTCTCTCTCCAAGCCAACATATCATCAAGTCTCAATTCTTTTTCATCTGGTATATTAAAATTATTGTTACGTAGTATTGTTATTATATATGCTTAACTATAAATATATATATTTCTATTATAATTTTTTTTCTTCCCCTCTTTTCTCATTAAGCATTATCTCGAGTCATTCTTATTAAATTATTTTATTAATATTTTTGTCCAATTATTTTTATCACAATTCATAATAATAAATATGAATAAAAATATTTAAAAGATTATAACAGTTGAATCACTATTTATTTGTTTTTGATAATGACTTATTTTATTTTCAAAAATCTAATTTAAAGATAGATAATTAATAAAATTTTAAAAAAATTAAAATTAAAATAAATATAACAATAATATATACTGTCACATAAATTCTTTCTAAGACAATATGGAACATTAAAAGAACACAATCCACACAAATCAACATAATAGAAAGTTATGTTCAGAAATCAAAATATTGGATATAATGAGAACTAAAATGTCTTCCACACACACTCAGACCCAATTATTTGAGTCAACCAGCCCAAAGTACCATGTATTATGTATTCATTAAATACCATACTATGTATGCTATGGATATATGTGAAATATTTGGTTTGAACACCTGTTTATGAAGCCCCAAAAGATTAGAATATGAACACATTTTATGTGTGTTTGATATGAACTTTTTGGGTTTATAGTGCTTTTACACTAAAGATTAGAATATAGAATATTGCTTGCATCGCTATTGATTAAATAACTTTTTTTTATTTTTATAATGCTTGTATAATTATAATATAGAATATTATATATGTTCATCAAATGCTTTAATATATCGATTGATAAATTAAAATTCAATATCGGTCACCCATGTATATAAATAATAAATAAAAATATTTTTTTAGATTCAAGTAAATCTATTATATATTCTATTATATTTTTAGGTTTTCTACCGATCACTAATTTAGTTTTTTAAAATTAAAAACACAATTTTCTAATTGCGAACGCCCTTAGCATTCTATTCTAAATGTAGCTAAGTCTATGTAAACATTTTTTTAATATCTTTTTTGTCCATTTTTTCCTCTCTCTTCCATTAGCAAATTTTTTATTATTATTTTTTCTTTTTTAATTTTTTTTTACTTTAACTATTAAATAATATTTATAAATATAATATTTAAATAATGTAAAAAAAAATATAAAATAGTTGATGTATGGTGTAATATAAAAATGCGAGGTAAATAAAAAAAATAAGATTTTGATAAATAAAGTAGAGTAACCTAACTTTAACATGAGATAACGTGAATGAATAAAATGAAAATTAGATGTAATAGCATTTCAGCACCTCCCTACCATAGCTTTTTCCTTTAATTTTGTCTTTTGCAATAATTTTGTAATAATAAAGATAATCAATTTTGTTAAAAACTTGTGCCTACAATAATACGTAGTAGTTGTGTATTATTATTATTATTATTATTATTATTATTATTATTATTATTATTATGTGAAAACAAGATAAAAAAATATAAGAGTATTGTAATGATGGTATTATTTACCAATTATAAGTGCTCTTTTTTTCTTTACCATATAATGTTTTATGTGAACATTTTTATTTAGTCTTTTGTAGCATATTTCGCCAACTGGATACCGATTGATTGTTGAACTGAGTTGTTGACCCAAATGATGATTTTTGAATTGTTGGCATCCCCAAGATCCAACTGTTCTGCAAAGTTCTCATCTTTATCGTCCTTCGGTTTCGTGGAAGTTCCAGAAACATAACCCCACATACGGTTACCTTTAAGAAAAATTTTCATGACATAATGCCAATACGAATAATTTTGGCCATTCAATTGCACATTGATGGACTAAAGCAAATCATCTTTAAATTTATATATTATTATAATAATATTTTATAACATTTAAATTTATATTAATATAATTATTAAATTATATATTTTTATAATAATAACATTTTATAACATTTGAATTTGAATTTATATTATAATATTTGAATTTATATTAATATAATTTATAAATATCTATTTTTAATTAGTTTTGAAAGTATATTCCATTAAATATTTAGAATATTTTATTAAAATTAACGAAACAAATCATTAAACAAAAAAAAATTCATTATCTACACAATTTTTATATAGAAGAAATATATATACCAATCTTTCTTTTTAAATAACGAATGGTAAAGTGCGTTTTTACCAATTGATAATGTAATAAACCAACTACCTTTCTATAGTAATATCAGTAATTAACTATTATAATCCACAAATAGTTACAAGACAACTCTTATTATATATAAAATTTTCAAACATTTGATTGCTATGGTATTAGCATTATTTTTACTATACACTTTGCGTACATATATCTCAAAGATTGGAGAAATTGATAACTCATTACAATTACAATTAATTCTTGAGCCACGCACGCAGGACATAAATGTATATAGTAATAATGCCAATAATTTAATATTCTTTGTGTAGTGGACTCTTATTTTGGTTAGAGACGAGCGGTGTAGAAAGAAGAGAATACCTGCACCCAATTGGATTAATATTAATAATAACTAAGGTACCTTAGGATTAATAATAATAATAACTAATGTACCTTAGGATTAATATAATAATAACTAATAAAACAAATTGATTAATAACAAGTGAGATGATTAAAAGTTAAACCCATGTTTTCAAACTTCACATGAGTCAGCAAATATGTCAGCCATGCCAAACTTCATATAGGTCAGCATATATATGTCATATAGATGTAAAGATAAAAATTGATTTGGACGTGTAACTTTTGTTGTCCAATTGGGTGCAGGTATTCTCTTCTTTCTACACCGCTCGTCTCTAACCAAAATAAGAGTCCACTACACAAAGAATATTAAATTATTGGCATTATTACTATATATATTTATGTCCTGCGTGGCTCAAGAATTAATTGTAATTGTAATAAGTTATCAATTTCTCCAATCTTTGAGATATATGTACGCAAAGTGTATAGTAAAAATAATGCTAATACCATAGCAATCAAATGTTTGAAAATTTTATATATAATAAGAGTTGTCTTGTATATTACTATAGAAAGGTAGTTGGTTTATTACATTATCAATTGGTAAAAACGCACTCTACCATTCGTTATTTAAAAAGAAAGATTGGTATATATATTTCTTCTATATAAAAATTGTGTAGATAATGAATTTTTTTTGTTTAACGATTTGTTTCGTTAATTTTAACGAAATATTCTAAATATTTAATGGAATATACTTTCAAAACTAATTAAAAATAGATATTTATAAATTATATTAATATAAATTTTTAAAATTTAATATAAATTCAAATTCAAATGTTATAAAATGTTATTATTATAAAAATATATAATTTAATAATTATATTAATATAAATTTAAATGTTATAAAATATTATTATGATAATAATATATAATTTTCTAATTATATTAATATAAATTTAAATGTTATAAAATATTATTATGTTGGAATTTTTTTAATATACATATTTTACTTTTTTTATAGAAAGTTAAGAGAATATTTGGTTTGGATCTTTGATTTTGCTAAAGAAAAATTGTGAGAAAAAAGGGTAGAGAAAACATAAAGGAAATACCTTATTGATAAATGAAAAACTAGGGAATATACTCATTTGGTGCCCTGTGTTTTTGCAAAGTATCATTTTGGTACCCTCTGTTTTCAATAATGCTCATATGGTACCCTGTATTTTAAAATCGTACATATTTGGTACCCTAAACTCAGATTTGATAGATAAAATTTTGTCAATATGATGAAGATACACTACTAGTATGGACTAACTAATATAGTGGTTTTTGGTATAATATTGCATTTGAGAACATTCTCAATGGATGTTCTACTCTATCTTTCGAAATACATCACCAAACTCATTTTTCTCTATTTTACATTATACCATACATCAACTTTTTTATTTCTTCTCTATATTTTCTCTACTTCATTTAAATATTATATTTTTTATTATACATCATTATTTGTTTAAGAAAGTTTATATCAATATTAATTTAATTCATTTTATTAATAGTATTGGGATTTATTAAAGTACTATGACTTTATTAAAGTACTATTGTGTTCAATTCGCTAAGAAATTTGTAAGATCTAGTTAAGGTTAGCTCAACATATTTAGAGGCCTCAGGCTGAGAAATTTTCAGAAATATCATTCAATGTATAATTGCCTAAGTTGGAGTTGAACATTAACATTGATAACAGAGCTGAACTTGAACCCAAATGTGCTCTACTTGTTGCAGACAAGTATGAAAGAGAGTTGTTGCAAAAGCTTTTAGAAGTTTTTAACTTGGCATAACATAATATGAAATATATCTATATATATATATTCATGTGTTGAATGAGCTTTGATGAGTTATATTATGATTTTATTAAAGTGCTATTGTGTTCAATTCACTAAGTATGCCAAATTTATATTCAGAAATCTGTAAGCTCTAGTTAAGGTCAGCTCAACATATTTATAGGCCTTAGGGTCAGAAATTTTCAGAAATATCAATGTATAATCAATAACTTTCACACCAGCTAGACTAAGTTGGAGTTGAACATTAACATTGATAACAGAGTTGAACTTGAACCCAAATGTGCTCTACTTGTTGCAGACAAGTATGGAAGAGAGTTGTGGATCTGAAGCACCACTGATGAGGGCACCCTTACTTCTAACATCAAAAAGATAATCCAAAGCTCTTTGTGTAATAGTCTCACCAGGGATCAGCACTGGAATTCCTGGTGGGAATGAGCATATAAGCTCCCCACAAACTTCCCCAAGGCAGTCTCCAATGCTTACTTTCATTTTGCTTCTAAAAAAGGCCTCTCTTGGAATTAAGCTTGTGGTGAAATTAGCAAAAGGTGTAACCACACCATGGGTTACCTTCTCTATCGCTCCCTGAGTCAGTGCTGCAGATGACACTATATTCTTTAGGCCAAACACTAACCTCTCAACATGTTCTCTACAAGTTCCAAGATTAAATGCACAAGTAACAGATGTGGTTCCAGCAAGTTCACATATAATCTCATTATCTACGTACAAAATTTCATTTGCTTTATAGCCAGACACGTTCAACTGTTTAAAACCAATGGTGAGCCTTAATGGATCCATAACTGGGAACTTTGGGAAACTCTTAGAGTTGAGTATGGAAATGCCGGGAAGTGTTCTTATCACTTTCTTAGCCTCAGCAGCTATTTGCAGTGCTTTGTCAAATAAGGCTTCTGGGTTTTCAGTAAGTTGGTGTCGAGCTGCATCTAATGATGCTAGAAGAAGATAACTAGGACTAGTGCTTTGAAGCAATCGAAGGCATCCGGAGACTTTTTCTTTATCTACAAGATTGCCCGACATGTGCAACATTGATGACTGTGTCAAAGAGCAAAGAACTTTGTGAGTTGATTGAGCAACCAAATCAGCCCCTTGCTGAAGTGCTGAGTTGGGCATGTTAGGATGAAACCCGAGATGAGCCCCGTGAGCCTCATCCACGATTAGAGGAATTCCATGAGAGTGGCACAGCTGAGATATCTCGCTTATGTTGCTGCATATTCCATGATAAGTAGGAGAAGTCACAAAGACTGCAGCCAGTTTTCGACCTTCTTTCTCTAGTTCCTCAATTGCTTTCTCCACCTGTGATGGAATGACCCCACCTGAAATATCCCATTCAACATCATATTCAGGTATGACGTACTTAGGTACGGCACCAGATAAGACCATAGCAGATATGGCTGATAAATGACAATTCCGGGGAAGAATTAGATAGTCTCCTGGTGAACATGTAGCCATAATTGCAGCATGGATTCCACAAGTGGTTCCTCCAACAAGAAACCATGTCTCCAATGCTCCAAAAAGCTTGGCTGCTTCCTTTTGTGCATCTAAAATGGGCCCGTGTGGAGAAGCCAGGTTGTCGAGCTCTGGAACCGCAGCCAAGTCATGAATAAATGGTTTGAGACCAATGAGTTGAGTTAATGAAGATGGGGCACTGCGACCTCTGTTGTGAGCAGGAAAGTGAAATGTGGCAGCTTTTTGTTGAGCTACAGTCTTCATTGCACTAACAAGTGGAAGAGGATTATACTGCTGCTGCTTGGATATCTCTGTGTTACACGAGACAACTTCATCTTTGTTGTGGTTTCTTATATCACTTGTCTTGTCTTGATTCTTGCTTGGCTCCACAGTGTTTCCATCCTGCAACAAGTCATGCAAGGATAACAAATTCACAGTTACCGTTAACATGAAAGTATTTTTTTCTTTATATCTGATCTCTAAAGAATTCAGGCAAGTTGATTAGTTAAACAAACTATCCTCTCTTGGACAAAAGGTCGAATAGTTTGGAATCACTGACACAGAAGAGCTATTGAGGAATTGCCCACTTTTAGAAAAGTGTAGCATGAGGGAATTTAAAGTTTAAACATGGCTGGTTTAACAAAAAAAAACACCCCTTGATGCTTCCATCGTTAGAATGTCAAATAAGAGTTATCTAGCTTATACATAAAACACACATTACACCTGTTAAAATTAATGCCAAACACAATTTCACCTGTGCCGATTTTATAGCATAAGAGTTTATTAGTTTGAGTTCGACCCATCCAAGATTATAAGAATAATCTCTTAATTACTACCCTTTTTATTTAAAGGAAAACCTCTTGATTCCAATTATGATGATATTAATTACTTATGTAATTTTTAGAAAATTTTGAGGAATTTGGAATTGCGACTGCACTCAGTAAATTTGATTGTTTGAGCTGCCTACATACATTCTTTATGAATGATCAAGTCACCTGTAGTTCTAGATAGTTATTTTGGAAAATGAGTGGAAGAATTCCGGTAAATGACCATTTCATAAGAATTCATGATATATTTAGAAGTTTATGAAATTCCGGTAGATGACCATTTCATGGAATTATTTAATGTTTTTTAAAAAATATTTGAGGTGAATGACCTATTATGGAATTTTGAGAGTCGTGTTTGATATTTGAGAATTTTGGGAATTTGTGGTTCATGTAACTACACTTAGTTTTAACAACTAAGTTGCCTACATATCCTTTAGAGGAATAAAGTCAAACGTAGTTTAATTTTTTTGTATATATGAGAATTTTGTGAAGAATTAACTCACTTTTAAATTCTACAATTTAAGGTGGGGGTTTGAGGTGAATGACCTTTAGAAATTTTATTGAGGTGAATGACCTCACTTAGGATTTTTGACGTGAATAACCTCGTTTGGGAAGTTTGAGGTGAATGACCTCATTGAGAAATTTTAGGAGATTGTGATTGTACCTAACATTAACAATTAGGTTGACTTTGGGTTTGTTTTGGAACAAAACTCATTTTTTTTTTATCTCACTTGAATAAATTTGGAGACCACTTGAATTACAATTCTATTTTGATGAGATTTGTGGAATAAAATTCAAAATTACTTGAGTCTTTGTGTCTTGAATTCAATGGTATTTGAGAGAATATATTTCGACAAAGATATGATGAGTTAATTTTATATTTTGTCACACTTTGATTTTAATTGGAATATTTGTTTGTTGCTTCACATTCCAATTTTCTCAAATTGAATTTATGATTTTTTTTTGGTACTCCAAAGTATAATAGATATCATATTCCAATTGCTTTTGTATTTTGGAGCAAATTTGATAAAGATTTTATATAAAACTTTAGTGCATATGTATAACAATGTTATGAGGTATATGATTCTTTTCCTAATGTATGTCTTTTTTTTTTTTAAGTTGCCCATGTCAATTGAATATTGAATATTTGTTTATTTCTACACATATATATTTCTTCCTTCTGGAAGTGAAATTTTTGCATATCAACATATTGCTTTGGCATACATATATAATTGAGGTATTGGATTTTTACAAGTTTTGTTTTCTTGATTTTATTGTTTAGCAAAATTTATTTTTTAAGAAAACTTTGACAGCATAACCAAATATGAATTTTATGATTTATCATAATTTTCATAGCTATATCTCACTTTTGGAGACTTTTTGTTGGCAAAGCCTAGGTCAAAGTGTATCATGAACAACACATGAAAATTAATGATAATTTTAGAAGAGATCTGGACAATATAACGACATGGAGAAATCAGATTTTCTCATTTCCCCTTTGGTTATATCTCACTTTTGAAAACAATTTTGTGGCTTATAAAGAAAGCCTAGGTCAAATTGGACCAAAGACAAAAGAAGAAAATCATTGGAAAAGAAAAAATGTTCGGAATAACGAGAAGAAAATAGACTTTGTATAAATCCTTGAAGATGAAAATCTTAACACTCTGGATTTCTTCCTTAATTTCTCTCTTGTGTTTTTTTTTTTATCGTAATCTCTCACAATTTTGGCAGAGTTTTTATTTTTTTATTTTTTTCATTTTTTCTCCATTGTCTGATTTTCTTTTTGCTCTTTTTATAGACTTAATTTGACGATAAATTGATCGAACAATGAAGGAAGTGGAGTAGAGAAGAGTGGGGAGTGGGGAGTGGCTAGTGGTGAGAGGTTATTGATTGGTGGATATATATATTTTTTATTTTCTCTCATTTACTCTAAACTGATTCTTTTTCTTTTATTATTTTTTATTTAATAATAATAATAATAAAAAACAGTCATGAATGCTGACCTGAAATGCTGAATCTCGAATTTGCTGAGAATAATAATTCATATCATATATAATGGCCTGTGAGTGTGACAAAAAGAAAACTGTTATAGTAGAACACAACACAGAGATATTGACAATGTGCTTTGATGTCATCTTTCTAATCAAATCATTTTCATACTATCAATTATCTCACATGCATTTATGAATAAATGTATATTAGACCACTGAATCATGGATGATATACAAAAAGAAACTATATATATATAATTTGCAATAAACAAACTGAATCATGGCTATGGTCATATTCAATCAAAACCAAAGAAATAAATGCATTAAATTTTATGAATCTGAAACCCCAGCAAATTAACCTCAAAGTCTACTTTGTTTTTCTTCCAAAAATCTAGAACCAAAAGTTCCAGCAAATTTGATAATACAGAAAATAAAAATAAGAACAAGGAGACGATGCTATGACTCATTAAAAAAATTGGACCTTTCATATACTAACCTGAGATAATGTGAATCTGAAAAGCAGTGGATGAATAAAATGAAAAAGAAAAAAATTAGATACAATAATAGCAGCAACTCCCTACCATAACTTTTAATTTTGTCTTCCTACCATAACTTTTAATTTTGTCTTTTGCAATAATTTTGTAATACGTATTATTATTATTATTATTATTATGTGAACAAGATATAAAAAAGTATAAGAGTAATATAATGATGGTATAATTTACAAATTATAAGTGCTCTTTTTTTTTTTACTAATTTTTTTTTACTCTATATAATGTTTTATGTGAACATTTTTATTTAGTCCTTTGTAGCATATATATATATATATAAATATATATATATATATAAATAAAAAAATAGCCCATATAAAATTACTCCAACTATATAAATCTGAATACATGAAATCTTAATAGTTTTCTCTGCAAAATAAATGATAAAATAAAACAAAATCTATCTTTTATGTAGTTCCTAAGGTGTGGGTACAAGCCAATAGGCGGTCGATAATTCATTTTTTTGAGTTTATCTGAATCAATAGTAAAATGTAATTTAAACTCTTCATTTTCAAGATTGTATAGGCCTAAATCTGAAATCATAGGAGGTCTTGATGAACCATATAATCCATCCACATCATGAGTAAAATAAATGCAATTTGGTTGAAGCCCCATAAAACTAGAAGCCAAAATCGATAATGAGGAGTTATCACCAACAAACAAGGACATTTGACCAAGATTTTTAATCTGAATCCAATCGTCAGAGTCAAAACAATACCTCCAAACTCTAAACGATAATGTTGTTCGACCTTTAATCTTGACATCCTCGAATTCAATAAACCTTTCAACCATTATGATATGTCCATATGATTCCACCAAATATCTCTTACCAGATTGAAACATCCATGGAATCTCACGAGCAAGTTTCTTTACTGTTGAGTTGACGCAAGAGCCTCTAAGATCGAAAGATCTTAAGTCACCATCTCCGGTTACTGCATAAAATAAATCATTATAAAGCAAAATATCTTCTGAAAAGAAATTTGGCTCTATTTTTATCCAAGTTTGGGGGACGCCATCATCATGTGAAAGTCTAATGAAAGCCAACTCGTTTATGTCACTAAATATTACTACAACGATGCATTCATCTGGATTTGCTAGCGGATCATGCGTAATTAGTGCCTTGTAAATGTGGAAGTGGTAGACATTTTCAGGATCAATATATACATCGTAGTCATCTCGAACATCATTTTCAAGATCATATGGTTCAACACCTTCTTCATACTCCATAGGAAATAATGGTGGAAGTTGAATAACACATGTGTTTGCATTATTATTCCCATATTGAACCATAGAACAAGGTTTGTAGAGTGTTACAGTCCAATCCTTATTCACAGTAACCACCCAACCCTTTGAGGAGGCACAAAATCGTTTATCATATGGCACCACAAGTTTTGACTCTAAAAACTTATTATTCGTAACGTTATACATATTCCATGTGTTGTCATCTTCAGTACTAGGAGTTAGAAGCATTGGAACTTAGAAATATCTATATCGATTATATAATGTTTGATTCGTTGATGTAGATTATCCTTCATTACACAATGCCATTCATGGCAAACAGAACCAAATCGGATAAAAGCAATCGTTGGCTCTATTTTTTCCAAAATTAAATTCTAAGATATGGGTTGGAATCTCTGTCAAATCTGCAACTATAGATAAACAAATTATAGTAAACTTAGAATAAGTTTAATTCAACCAAGGCTCATATAAATAACAAAAAAAAAAAATCAATTAGTAAACATACCCGAATCCATGTGCTCTCTTAGTTAATTATATAAAAATGCACGAATTAATGATAGGGAGCTAATGACCTATTATTTATATAGGTGTGTGAATAATCTAATTTTAATTTTTTAAAATATATATATATATATATTGCTGATTTGATTTTGTTGTATATCTAAGATATTTTTCATCCTTTTCAAATTTAAATATACATATATCTCCAAAATAAAAATAATAAAAAAAAATATATATATATATACCTTCTGATATTCAAGGCACTATATTATAATTTTTAACTATTCTTTCCTTTTAAATTTATTTTTTAATTAACAAAATTAATTCGTCCATTACATTTAAAAACGGTTTTTGTTTTTATTTACAACTTTTCAGATATTTATTTATTCAATTGTGTTTTTAATCAAACAAATTATTTATTTAAGATTTTATTTTTATATACATACGGTTCATTTAAAAAAAAAAAGATATTTATATTAGTTGAGATGTTTGTGGAAAAAATAAAATCTGTGAAAATTTTAAAATATAATCTAAATTGATAAATTAGTATTTTTTTTAAATATAGTAATGCATGACTAGGCACAAACAAACAACTAAACATATGAAATTAACTATGATTAAATTATTTTTACTTTTATTGAAAATTCTTCAATATATGTTTTATTAATTATGTTGCTTTATAAAAAAGAAAAAGAAAAGTAATAGTCAAATTAATCAACACTAGTGATGAAGATACACTGCTCGTACGGACTAACCAATATAGTGGTTTTTGGTATAATATTGCATTCGAGAACATGACCAAACTCATTTTTCTTTATTTTACCATATATCAGCTTTTTTATTTCTTCTTTATATTTTATCTACATCATTTAAATATTATATTTTTTATTAATTAAAATAATAGAAAATAAGAAATAAATAAATAGAAAATGATAAAAAAGAACTTAAATGGAGAGAGAAAGAAAGGAAAATGAATAAAAAAATGTTTAGAGACGAGTTAAACCCTAGTAGAGAAAAATTCATGATGAATAATACATATGTAATTGAACTCATCTATTAGAGCATATTTTTTTTCTTATTTTTTCTAATTTTTAGTTCATTTACTGGGAGTGCTCTATTTTAGAATAATCGTTGTAAATACTCTACAAGAAATGAGGATATGAATTGCACCGTATGATCGTATTTTCTTTCTGGTTGGGAAAAAGAAAATGTCTGTTTTTTTTTTTTTTTTTTTTTGTATGATTTTACTTAATTTATATATGTAATAGTGGGGTTTTTGGTAGCTAGTTTAGCAAAAGCATGTGGTCAATAATTTGCAACTTTATATCATGGCATTAAAAACAAAAGGAGGTTGGTTGATCAATCAATCTTGTTCCTTGGTGAAGAACATGTTTGGTTTGATGGAAATGCAAATGAGAATGGAATGCAAACTCTTATTTCTTTGTTTGGTTTGCATTGGAAATCCATGGAAATCCTTAATCCTATTTATTATTCTTATGGTGAACAAGGCACAATAAATAGTAATTGAAACAAATGTTCTACCCTTTCCTTATCAAATTTTCAATATTGTAAAATATATAAATAAAAATTAAAGTAGGGACATTTTTTATAATACACGGTTTATTCAATTTCATTCTCATAATAAATCAAACAAAAGAATTATGATTCTAATATTCATTCCGTAAATAAACCAAACATCATAATCAATTCTTATTACTATTCTTATTCTATTTCATTATATGTTAAAATTATGTATTAAGCATATATGTAGAGACAAATAAGAAGAGACAGATTTGTATATATAGGCCCAATATTATTTGATAGCATTCATGGTTGTTAAAATGTCTACTATCAACTGACATTGCAACAATAATGAATGCTACATAAACCAAAATAGTTAGCTTTTTGTAAAATATTGAAAATAATAATAATAATGATAATTCCAACAATTATTTTTACAATTTCTTCTTACATTTTGGATTTTTATATATATATATTTTACTTTTTTTTTTAAAGAAAGTTAGAGAATATTTGGTTTGGATCTTTGATTTTACTAAAGAAAAATTGCGAGAAAAAAGGGTAGAGAAAACATAAAGGAAATACCTTATTGATAAATAAAACTGTATATGAACTAATAGTAGAGAATAATTCAATTTTATTATAATAGTATACATGAGCTAATAATAGGGCTTAAATGGTACAAAAATATAATAGTATAAAGCTCACTTTTAAGACCATATTATATATATTACATATACTATTTAACTTACATTTTATATTCATGTATATGTATTTTGATGGCTAAAGTTTTGAACAATGACATGCATAACAAAAACCTAAAAATGGAAACTTTCATTTTCTTATTTGAAGAAAATAGAACCTATTGGAAATGGAAAAGCTTATATATTAGAAAACCAAAGTCATTCTCTTATAAAAATTTTAAAGACCAATAGCCATAGCCATAGCCATAGCCATAGCCATTGCCATAAGCCAATATGTAATGTCAAATATATACAGTTCTGATAAACATTTGATAGAGACAATGGAGGTTCAACTCAACTCGACCCAACCAAAGGAAGGTACTTATTTACTACCAATACACGCTGCTCTATCATATCATATATTCAAATCATGCCGTTTATTCAAAATTCAATCTTGACTCACAAAGGTAGCCATTGAAAATTGAGAGACGTATATGACTATGTATACAATCTAAGGAAGAAAAAAAAAGAGCAAACTTTGTCAAAATCCTCACGTGTATTTTTCTTTTTTATAATGTTTACTTTCAATGATTTTGTTTTTGTTTTCATTATTCTTATTTCAAGTTTATAACACCAAGCAGCACCAACCTCTCTCTTCCACCATCGTGCATAGCTCTCCAAACACTTTGTTGTGTAACTGTAATCTGCAAAAAAACAATACAGAAAACAAAGCAAAATACATTATGTTACAACTCTCTTCCTCTCATCTCTAGATAGTTACAGGTAGAAATCTACGACCGATAGGGCACGATCTTGACCATTTATCGAATAGGAAGAATAAGAAGAACTGCAGTGTACAGTCTTGATGAATGGCTAGAATTGTACCCAAAGGGTTATGAGAAAAATCGTACTCTAGTTATAGTAGAATCACCTACCCCAAAAACCAGGCGAGCATACCACCGGCAAAAGATAACATACAACACCATACCATACAATCTCTTATTATCTTCTTGTTCATATGAGTAAACATCCTGCATATTGACAAAGTATCTAACTTTACATTCAGAATATAACATAACCCTTTGGGACCCAAAACCAGATTCTTGTCACCAACATATGAAAATCAATCACAAGTAGTGGCAAACTTACATAGGGAGATATCACCTTATATGCATGTCACTTAGAAAGTCTGATAGCCTGAGAATACCCAAAATTTCAAGTTATCAGATAGAGTGGAAAAGTTTTGGTTTTTCTTTTTCTTTCTTTTCTTGGGAACAATTGAAAGGAGGAGAGCAGAGTATATAACCTAACGTGTTTAGCTATCACAGTTTGACCTTCTTCGTTCCCGAGATGTCGCAGAGCTACTTCCTCCAAACGGCCGTCGCGGTACGCATGCTGCAAATGATATCAGATAACAGCTAAGTTCACTGCTCAATAGCCAACCATGATGTGCCATACATTGTGAAATGCAAGCACTGTGTATACCAAAGAAGACAGAAACAGCACAAATGAAACCAGGACACCAAACATCATTACCAAATGCTAGAATTGGAGAACAAGAGCCACACAGACCAGAATGATAAAATTTATATCTAATTTCACATGATTAATTATAGTTTTAGACACTACTACAAGCTTCGCCCATTAAATGACGCAAAGTTAATGTCTGTCCCCCACAAATATGCCAAAAATATGGATGGCAACAATTCCAACGTCCAAAAGTATTAATAAGGCAATTAAAACCGGCTAATCCAGAAGCTGAGAGTCTAGAACATAAAATCCTCATCACTTGATGAGTCACTTGTATCAAAGCCCATCAACGAAAATAACAACCCCATCTCCCAAGTACTAGCATCTTCAGAGTCTAAACCGTCATCCATTAAACACTCCATATCGTCTAACGGCTCGAACACATCAAAAATAGCATCCATGTCCACAACATTGGATCTGTGTGGAGCTCGCCTTCGTGGTGGTGGCTTGTGATGTTTCCATACATAGGAGCCTGGCTTGACCGTATGCTGGAACACAACAAATATTCTATCCATTAAAGGAGTAATAAAGCTAATACTCTCCTTCATGAAAGTAAAATGACAGCAAAGAAGTTGCATGATTAAACACAAGTAAATGACCCCTCATGTCCTTGGCCCATTACATCTTACCACTCACAGTTCTACAAAAACTACCTACTTAAGGTGCAGAACTCATGAAATCTTAATGTTACTTATTGCCCAAATCTGCGCAGGTCAACCAATAGGATGACAATAAAAGTGCCAGGTCAATCAACTGTTGCTGAGCCTGGATGAGGCTTTCGAGGATCAGACAAAGATATGTATTGGCTGATTAAACTTGGTCCATCTTGAATGATTTCTAATACTAACCCCTTACTAATTCTGACACAGCAACAGATGATAAGCACCAATTTAATTCATTTACAGACATTAGTCAGCAAGTAAAATTTGTAGTTTAGAATCATATCTCTGAAAGTTAACCTACAGGCTAAGGTAACAACTGACATTGAGGAACAAACAATTCATATTCAAAACAACAGCGTAATCCCAGGTATAATCTAGTCTAATCAAAGAAGCCAAGCCAAGCCAAGGAAACATTCTACAAAACAGAAACTCAGCATCTGAATAAATATTCAACAAACAGAAATCAAAGAAGACAAAAACTTTCTCATTTTAATTGTCAATAGTATATATTCCCAGAAATAAAAATCATATATCCAAATTGCAAATACATATAAAATACAAAAAAAAAAAAAAAAAAAAGAGCACTGTATGAACAAAATAACAGCCAGTAGAGTATTACCTTGTAAAAGCAACTAGTACCAAATGGGCAGTTCCCATTCCCGAAGTCAAAGTGCTTGCAATCAATTGACCTGCACGAGAAAATAATTAATTCCACTAATTAAAGTTTCCAATTTGTCAAATAGGATATCCCAACTTGACAACGTTTGAATAAAATAGTAAATTTTCAGCTCTTAAAAAGTAAAGAAGGACCCTTTTCTTCCCTTTCAAATAATTGCAAATGTAAAAGACATTTTAATGAAATATTGAGAAAATATCCATATATAATTAGGTTCAGAGGAGAGGTAATCAAATTACTTGAGTTTTGCCTTGTAGCTGTTAACAATTTCTTGTTTCTCTTCTTTAGAAGTGTACCAAATGACACTTGGAACAACAAAGTATGAAAGCTTGCGACATATTGGGCAGGCCCTCAATGCACTGTTGACATCCAAACCAGAAGTTGGTGAACTACTTCGCCAATTCCTGATGCAAGATATACAGAATGGATGATCACATTCCGACATCAACCCAAACTTTCGCTCAGCTGCTGTCGGCTTTGAGAGAACACGTTCCAAGCAGACACTGCATTCTATTTCTTGACTATGTTTCAATGCCTCTAGATTCTTATGCTTTTTTTCACATGTCCTCAGATGCTCCTCTTTTTCATCAAGCCTATAAGGATGCAAGCAATGTTTTCCACATGTAGGGCACAAGTCTCCATGAATATGCGGACATTTTTCCCCACGTGGACAATCACCAGCAGCAGCAAATGAACAGATAGGAAGATCCACCGGACTCAGGCTGCTCTCACCAACATCACCACTATCTAGGGAATCAGATTGCTCATACCCTTGATTCCAAGCAAGTTGTTTGGGAACAACGAAAGGCCTGCTTGAAGCAGAGAGCTCGGAAATGACCCCTGAAACTAAAGCAACCCCATTTGATGAGGTGCTGGAGGAATGAGGTCGAGACCAAGAATCTGAAACAGGAAATTGTTGTGAACTTGTTGACGAAGATGAACCAGAAGATTGAGATTGAGAAGCCTTAGCATGTTGATATCTGCATCGGCTACCATAAGCACAGAGCCCCCTCTGATAGAAGGTGCAAATCTGAAACAAATAAACAAGAAAGATTAAATTCATATGCTTAAACCGAAACAATGTCTACATACACGTAATCAAATCAATGAAATATTTACATTATTGGGAGGGTCCTTCCAATCATGTGAATACTCACAATGCTCCCCCTTCAGACAGGCTCCATGTGCAAAGAACTTACAAAGAACCCTGAAAAATAATTACAAAACACAAAACTTATAAAAATGATATATTTCCAAATAACTACTAAGCAAGAGATATCAACGATTTGCCCCTAATAACTAATTACATACTAGAAACTGCTAAAGTTATCTTTGGTTCACTTTTTCTCACCAACCAAACAGATATAATAACCAGAATCAGTAAGAACGTAAAATTCAAAATTGTTTCTTTATAAAAGCCAATAAAAAACTGAAAAAACTGTCCTCTTAACATCCCAATAATCCCCAAAAAAGCACACACACACACAAACACATAAATCTATATATCATATAGATTATCCAATAAAACTATACATTTCCCCCAAATCGAAACCAATACTTGGATTCAGATAACAATCAAAATCAACAACTTGGATCAAAAGTGACCTATTCTACACCATAAATATTGAAAAATCATTACAGAAAAAGAAATTAAAAATTAGGGAAGGTTAAAAAAAATTACCTTTTAGACATAACAATCAAAATTGAGAGCAAAAACTCCGATTCAAAAGGGTAGAGCAACAATCGACGAAGCAGGAACCCTAAATACAATCATTCGGAGAAATAGAGGAAAAGAGTTTCAACGAATGTCAGAAGAGGAAAATTTCGCGATTTGTGAGTGGCTTAGGGTTTTCAGCGGTCGTACGGTACGAAAATGGTAATCGAGTTTTCTAAACGAAAATACGAATATACCCTTCAGGTGATAACCAATCATGGTATAGAATGGAGGGTATTTACGTAATTATGGAGAAGAAATATAGCTTTATAGATTCTTGATTTGGGAGTTACGGTTCCCATCTATCGTACTATTTTAGATTTTAGATTTTTGCTTTTTTCTTTTTTATATTTTTTACTAAAAAAGAAAAAAAAAGTACCATTTTAATCCCATAATTTTATTCCATTACACATTTAGACTCTATTTTTAGTAAAATTACATTTTAACTCTTATTTTACAAAATCAATCAAAACAATATTCTAAACTTGATTTTAATTAAAATAATCATAAATATGACCAAACTACTTTCAAATTTTATTAAATATAAAATTGAATTTTAAAAACTAAAGTAAAATTAAAATTAAAACTCATCACTCTTACTCTTGTTTCTTTCCTTCTAGTTCCTAGCTGCTCCAGCCCAGACTCATTAGTTTGTCTCTCTAATTCTCGGGAGAAAAGAAGGCGAGGATCGACACAAGCTACACGGGGATGATGCAATCGACGCCATAGGGTGGATAGATCCTTGAGTGATTCTATGTAGAGGAATTTTTTTAGGGTATGGGTTGGGGAGTTTGATAGTAATATTTCGTGATTTAATTTTCTTTTATTTAAAAAGAAAATTGGGTTTAGAGAGAGAATTTTAATTTTTGTTTTGTTTTTTTATTCAATTTTAGGATTATTTTTTCTTAATTTAGTTATTGTTTTAAGTATATGATTTAAATTTTGATTTTAAATTTAGTATTTAAGTTTAATTTTGATTTTTGTTTGTTATAATTATTTAAAAATTTTAATTAATTCAAATATGATTTTTTTATCTAAATTTTAATTTATTAAATCAACTAATTTATAAAACTTGAGGGTATTTTGGTTATACGTAAAATTATTTGAACTAAAACAAGTTCAGGATGGTGGGTACTATTTTAATCTATTTACAAAATATGGGATTCAAAGTATAATTTAACAAAATATATCGTCCAAATACATAATTAGTTAAAATAGAGAATCCAAAATAATATTTTTCCAAAATAACGTAATTAGGAAATATATCATTTCATAATTTTTTTTTTGTAAAGTGATATCTATTTGGAATCCATATAAGATGTCGAAAAATTCAAACATGACACAGTGTCAATATATTGGAAGTATGTGGAAGATCTTTTTGTAAAAATTTATCAAAACAAGACTTTGCCAAATATCTCAAATAAAAAAAAATGTTATGTTGATGCCTTTTCATTCAAACTACATATATTATGTAACATGATATAATTAAGATAATTTAAGTAAGTATTTATGTGTACTTTCTTAATAATAAAATAACTATGTATTAATGTTAATAGATTAAAAAACTATTTTTTATAAAGATATAATATTAGCCTTCTTTTATTCTTGGGTTTATACATTTTTAGACCCTGTGTTTTGCATCATTAACTGTTTGGACTCTGTGTTTTGACAAATTATTTTTTGGCCCCTGTGTTTTTGTAAAATGGTTCAAATAGGCCCATAAATCTGATTTTGATGAACAAAAAATTGAATATAACAACACAGTTCTTAGGAAAAATGACTGTATTTTTGTTCTGAGTTGTTAATTTGATAAATTATTTGTGATTTTAATTAAAAAAAACTTTGATCAAAATCGGATTTAGAAGTCTATTTAAACTATTTTAGAAAATACATGGTGGGTCTAAAAAGTAATTTATTAAAATACGAAATCCAAACAGATAATGAGCAAAAAAACAATATCTAAAAATGTATAAACCATTTATTCTTTAGGTTTCTAGTAATGTTTATTTTTCTAATATCTTTTAGCATTTATCTTTTTTTCAATGAGATATTAGACTATTCAAATGAAACTGTTTATGAACTAGCCAATGAGGTGGAGAGAGATTTATTACAAATAGATAAGCAACGGTTTTTTTTTTATTTCTCTTTTTTGATTGACTGGATTTATAAAAAAAAAAAATTAAAGTGGGGTTGCTCTCATTATTAGAGTTGCTCTAAGATGCACTTTCAATAAATCATTTATTTGTTTTGAAAAAAATCATATCTTATATTGTATTGAAAATGATGTATTTGATAATTCTTATATATTATATCGGTCTATAGTAAGAACATATAAATAAAAATTAGTCTTCAAAAGTAAATTTTAATGTTTGGTCATTATCTTTTATTTTAATTTTATACTATAAAAAAAGTTGTATTAAATACTTTGAATTAGAATTCCTTCTTATTCAAATTATAAGTAACACATAGAAGAACTCAATTATATCAAATATAAAATGAAAACAATATCATGCTAATTTCATCCTCATCTCATTGAGCTTAATAGTAATTTTACATTATCCCATAAAAAAAAATATATATGCAAACAAAACTCATTACATCAACCACCCAAAGTTGGAGCCAAAACCAACTCCTCATAAGGAAGAGTAACATTTATATAACTTAAACTCTAATTGAATGAATAATAAAACATGCACTCCTAACCACACCACTTCCACCTTGGTAGTATTTAATATAATCAATTTTGTCTTGAAAAAAAAATTACACATTAACTTTATATTAAAAATGAGGTAGAGTTAAATTAAAGCTAATTTAGTAACGACTCTACTTTATTTAGAAAATATTTTATCTTTTCACAAAAGTCACGTCTCTCAAATTAGTTTAAATAAAAATAAGGTTTATATTTTTTTAAATTCTGTGTTTTGTCTTATTATCTGTTTGAATTATGTTATTTGACGAATTTTTGTTAGACATATATTTTATTTTTGTTTTAAATTGTTAGTTTAGTAAATTATTTGTAATTTTAGTTTATAAAATTTTGACCAAAATCGAGTTTAGAATTCTATTTGAACAATTTTACAAAATTCAGGTACAAAAAATTATTTGCTAAAACACAAGGTTCAAATGAGTAATTAAACAAAATTTAGACTGTAAAACTATATATTATATATTTAGTATTTAAAAAAAAGTAAATATTAATGTGTGGTCCTTATATTTTATCTTATATTTATATTTATAGAAAGTACAAGTGTTTGCCAATTGCCACAAGATTGGATAAGAAAAATCTCAAAATCAATTACAACAATACACAACCAACCATTACCAAAGCCTTCAAATTCAATCCAAATATTCCAAAAAAACAAAAAAAAAATCAAATTTTATGATCCATATGGCCACTCTATTCTCTCCCTCTGCTCTCTTCTCCAACTCCAACAACACCGCCACTCCAACCACCGCAAGACCACCTCAAACTCCACCGGCAGCCAAAACCCACCTCCCATTCGCCTCCACCAAGTCCCCCATCGCCACCTTAGCTTCCACCTTGGCCGCAACCGCCGCCGCCGCCACCCTCCTCTCCTCTTCCCCACCACCCGCACTAGCTGACCCCACCTTTCAAATCTACTACGGCACGGCAGCCAGCGCTGCCAACTACGGTGGTTACGGTGGCAATTCCAACAAGCAAGACTCAGCTGAGTATGTCTACGACGTGCCTCAGGGCTGGAAAGAGCGTTTAGTATCAAAAGTCGAAAAGGGTATGTTGTGCTAAACTAGCTCTGCTATATAAAATGGGTTTGATCGGATTACTTTTACTTATATTGTTGTTCGAAATAGGTACAAATGGAACTGACAGTGAGTTTTATAACCCAAAGAAGAGAACAGAGAAAGAGTATTTGACATTCCTATCTGGGTTCAGGCAGCTAGCGCCGAAGGATGTGGTTTTGAACAATTTGGCTTTGTCTGATGTGGATTTGCAGGACTTGATAGCCAGTGCTGATCAGATCTCGTCGGAGGAGACGAAAGACGAAAAGGGTCAGCTTTATTACACTTATGAGATCGATGGTGTGGCTGCACACAGCTTAATCTCAGTTACTTGTGCCAATAACAAACTCTATGCTCATTTCGTTAATGCTCCAACAACAGAGTGGAATAAAGACAAAGACATGTTGAAGCATGTTCATGAGTCTTTTAAAACTGTTGGTTCTTTTTGAGTTTGATAATTTTTCTCTTTCTCTTTTGGAAAATTTTGTCTTTGAGGCATCATAAAAGATCTCATTCCACGGCCTCTCTTTATTTTCTTATTGTGTTATAAGAAGCTGAGGCTCAAAGAGAATTTGATGTGAGGTTGTGAGACAGCATAATATTTGGCATGGTGAGAGCTCATGAATCACAAGTATATATTACTATTATATATATATATATATATATGTAAATGTAGGAATGGAGTATATTGGGAAAGACATGTTTGTGAATTGTGACATTGTGTTTAATTGTTTGCCAAAGTGAAGTTTCTAACCACCCAAACAAGTCTTTGATCCCAACATAACAATTGCTTTAGTATTCTGGTCCTGAGATATTGTAGGATTAGGCTCTCTAGAGATATTATTTGAGAAGAGATCACTAGAAGTGTTCCAAATTGATAGTGGTAATCCTCTATTCAAAATTCTAATAATCATGACAAGGATCATAAACTGTAATTGAACTTTATTTCTTATGTTTTCAAAGCATTTTTATTTGCTACTGCAGAAGCTTTAACCATGTACATCAGGTTATCAAAGCTAAGAAGGTTTCAAACCAAAATCTAATGTTCTTTCATATGATTGTGTATATAGAAGAATATGGTTAAAAAGTATTAATACAATGTGTAGCCATCATCATAGGAAACGTGCCAACCTCGCCGACAAGGTGGTGCATCTTCACCATACTCAGCACAGCAGCTCCATCTCTTCTTCCAATTGCCACTTCCAGTGTTTGGTCTGTTATTCCTCTCATTCCATCTGTACACGATTACACCAGACCGGTCACTCCACTCCCCATCGATTCCTTGGTGCGGTGGAGCCAATGCCAATAACCCTCTTTCTCCTATGAAATACACTAATCCATCACAACACAACAAAACCACAATCTTTCCAACTTTGAACACTTAACAGAGGACCCATTTAAGAAAAGCTTTAAGTAGCTTAAGAAAAAAAAGTGTAACCCTCTTTCTCCAATTCTATGAAATACATTGTAAACCCATCAAAACTCAATCTTGAAACACAAGCAAAACCTTTTTTGCTTACAAATTTAAACATTTGAGAAAGAACCCATTTGAGAAAAACTCTAAATAGCTAGAAGCACAAAGCAGAAGACAAATATGATATAGAATGCTACATAATTCAATAACCCTCTTTCTCCTATGAAATACTTAACATTAAAAATCCATCAAAACACAATCTTTCTGACTTTGGACACTTAAAAACCTTTGTTTTTGCTGACAAATTTAAACATTTAAGAAAGAACCCATTTAAGGAAAACTTTAATTAAATAGCTTCAAAGCACAAAGCAAAAGACAAAAAAGATTTAGAATAATAATATGTGGTTGAGATTATTAGAGCAAGGGTATTATATCCATATAGGGGGTGTTGTACGTACCAGTAGTGTGGCCGTGGAAGGAACAAGCGGTGGGGGAGTTGTCTTGGTCGGAGTAAGGAGTGTAGCATCTAAGGCATCGTTTATTCTTTGTTTGGATTATTTGGACTCTGCTTACTTTGCTTTCATTTCTATTAGCATAGCAAGACTTGGTTTTTAAGCCACTAGTACTGTATGGCTTGCAGAGCAGGCTTTGACCAAGCTCGTATGCCATGGCCATGCCAGGAGAGAGCTTGTTTATTGGCTTTTGGACCTTGTTTGATCCTTTGTAAAAATCTGTGTATAAATGAGAGAGAGAGAGGGAGAGAAGTATATGTATGTTGAGAAAATGGACCATTAATTTGGCAGCCCATTTGCCTCTATGTTCACCTGGACAGCCCAATGCACACAAAGACCACTTGAATCTTGATCTTTGGATTTAGAGGAGAGACTACTAAATAATAATTGTTATCATCTCCGCAACATGCAGCTATAAATACACACATATGCATACTCACACTACAAAAAATCTAAAAATCTTAGTTTTAGTCACAATAAATTTTGTGACAAAAAACAAAAATTTGGTAACTAAAGAAAAATTATCTTACTTATGTCATTACCAAAAAGTCCATGGCTAAAAGTATTAGTCACAAAAATTATAATTTGTTATCACTAAATGTAATTTTAGTCACAACAAACTTTATTACTAAAAATAATAGGTTGTGACTAAAACTACTTTAGCGACAACTTGTGATTAAGTATGACTTTATAGTCACAAGTAATTTTTTGTTGTTACTAAAAGTGTCATTTAGTCATACAAAATATATATTGTGACTAAAAAGTTTTCACTAAAGGTTACCTTTATTTGTAGTGTCAGTCTTGCTATTTGGGTGCCCAACACTACATGAAAGGTTGCACTCTATAGTTGGTTGGTGATATTCTATAATACTTATTAAATTCAAAAGTGCGGGGCCCGATATTGGATTACACCAATAATAGTATCACACTTCCTTGTGGTGTTAGGCACTAGTGGTGTCCCTTAGCATTTATCATATTTTTAAGATATAACTCATGATCATCAATCTTTCTTGTTATTGGATATAAGTAAAACCAATTAAACTCTTCATATAATAAATGAGGTGTAAGAAGTTTAGAATAGTTAAAAATGTATTTTTATTTTTAATCTCAATTTATAAAATAAAAGAAGGACTCTAAATTAGTGGTTTTATTATAATAAGAAAATAGTCTATACTTAATATATATATATATATAGTAAAGGGTTTGGAGCAAAAAAATATTGCTATGCACACTACAAAGAGAATTGCTAAGGGACATTATTGGGCCCAACAACATAAAGAAGTGACATACTGCTGTTGGTGTAATCAAATATCTGGTCCCAACACATTTGAATTTAATAAGTATTATGGGGTATCGCTAACCAATCATAGGGTGCTACTTCTTGTGGTGTTTGACACTTTATTTCTTGTCACTAACTTTTTGTGTTATTTTCTACTAATTTTTTATTTTAGGTACCCTCCTTGTGGATCGACCGCCTGATTATACTACAACCATCGTTTAGTGGTTGTCACAATTTGGGCGTTAAACATGTTATTTTTTCTATCTTCCACATCATATTCAAACGAATTTTTCAAAAAGCTACTCCAATAATAGGTAACTCGGAACAATTGGCACATATCGATTTCTAATATTTTTTTCTACCTATTACTTAAATTCTTTATTAATATTTAGCACCATTGCCCCAAATGCCATTGCCCCAATGCTTATAGGAACGTAGGGTGTCGTTGCTCGACTTTGAGCAATACGGATAACACTTCATGTTAACGTTGCTTGAAGATGCCCAACATCACATCTTGTACGTTATTAAATTAAACGAGTTTACTATTTTAAATTAAAATAAATAGAACTCGGTATTAAATTTAACCAATCATAAAATATCCTACTTTAGATACCATATAGTACACCCTAACAATATTCAAATACTTGGGATTTAAAGAGAGATGTGAGACATATTGGAGATAAAGTTTGATGACCTTTAATCCCAACAACCGTACTCAAGTATATTTGTCAAGCCTTAGTACGTAGCATACTACACAAGTCTAGGCCTGGCCCATCTATGAACTTGGGCTCATTTCAATAATGGCCCATCATTTGCAAGCTTGTACTTTTCTTTTAATAGTGGGGAATGGGTGAGATGTGAAGAGCTTCATTGATTGTTGTCCACTAAGAATAGTTTAAAGAAAGTTATATTATGTGGCCACTTTTTAGTACCATTAATGTGATGAGTCATGGGTAATGGGTTCTATGGCCCAAGGGCAATAAGCTCACATAAAATATGTACATTTTTTTTTATTTCATATACTAAATTCGCGGGATATGTTTCATTCAACCTCACAAAGGTATAATTATCTATTTATGTCATATAATATAAATATATATTATGTGTGTGTGACAATCCAATCCATAAGTCTTCTCTATCTAAAATACATCCAAAGTAACCTATAATAATGAATAGTTGACCCACACTCTCTTACTAATTAAATTACATATGTATAAGTAAACCTCTCTTTTTTACTATACATATTTTATAAAAGAATAGAAAGTGTTTGCAAAATATAATTTCTATGATAGTCATATTATAAAAATAAGTATTTATGATACTCTTTGACAATAATTATAAGACTCCACTTAAAAACCAATTGCAATTGGTAATTAGTGGAGTTACATATGTTTTTATTAATGGTTTAATATTCTTACTGTTATTCCATGAGGGACACCATACTCTAGTACTCTCCCTCAAGATGGTGGGGATTTTTCGCTCATAAATATTGAATCACCTGACCACAAGTGACATCTTTTTTAACTCGCTTATTTTTTTTTTTTTATCTCAAGTGTCTTTTCGCACTATGCAGATCTCGTGTGGCTTGGCTCACTCTTTGGATTGGTGTGGATCGAATGCCCGCTAGGGAATTGACTCATGATAGCATGACAAGAATCATGGGGCTACATCTAAAAATTAATTGGTGATTAGTAAAGTTACACATATTCTTATTAATGGTTTAATATTCTTATATTTATTCCATGTGAGACATCATACTATAATACTCTTATTGAGTTATTATGTGACCCAAATGTATGACATAAAAACTCCATAAGTAATTTGTTAGGGTATATTGCTAGACATAATAGGTTAATGAAAGAAAAAACAACAAAATATTGAATTGATTCCTTTCTGGTTGGCAGATACCCAAAGCAAAGTAAATTTACTCGAAAGAAAACAATATAATTTTGGTCTCAAATACATCAAAACAAAATTTATTGTAACATAACAATACATCCATTTCAAAATAGAAAGCACAAAAACAAATAACAACAAACCATAGTTGTTTCAATAACAACAAACCCAACCAAATCAAATCAATAACAACAAAACTAATATTGTAGAAGAAAAATAACCAACAAACCAACAAATAAGAATTGTTGAGAAGCTATGTGGAACATGTCGATTGACTTTGCTACAGTCGACAAAGAGTTTGAAGAGAGAGAGAAAGAAAATTTAAGAAAAAACAAGAGAAAAAAAAACTACACATCAAATAGAGAAAGAAAATGAATTAATCCAAAGAAAATTTAACAAACTAGAGAAAGAAAGTGTTTTTAGGATTTTCAATAGAAAAAATAATAGTTAAGACATATTATAGTTCTGCTCGTGTTTTTTACTTATAAAAAATTATTGTATGACGTAAAATGGTGGCAAAGTATCCATTTTTTGTAATAGTTAGGGATGACAATGGGTAGGATATGGGAAGGGTATGCCTATACCACGACTCTATCTTATACAAAAAAATTATACCTATACCCTACTCTATTACACTATAATTTTTTGCGGATAGGGTACGGGTATTACCCTATACCCGTACATAATTAGAGTATAAAGTAAAGTAGGGTAGAGTAGAATAATAGAGTAGAGTAATAGAGTTGAGTACACCTATACCTGCATTGGGTGCATGTTTTCATACTCTGATCACTCTACCCCAAACCATAATTTATCGAGTAATAATACCCTACCCACCAGAGTAGGGTATTCATGGATAAACTCGTTTACGAGTAAAATTTTCATCCCTAATAATAATGAACACATTTTGCAAAAACATTATTATAAGATGATTTATTTTAACCCAAAAACTTAAAATTATATATTACTAGTGGCCGGAGACATATATAACAAAGTTTTGAAAACATAGAGGGTTACTAGAGAATAAAAAAAAAGAGAATAATTTGTCTCTTTCGTCTTTCACAATAGAAAAGGTCCATTTTTTCTCTGTCACATATACTCTCTATATATCTATCTCTGCATATATATATATACATACATAACTTGTTTTGTCTCATGTACTGATCATGTTAAATTCAGTGCTAAATGTTTTTGTACATGATGATGATGATGAATATGGGGATTGCCCGACAACCAAATAAATCTGCATTCTGGGTTTTCTGCCTTAGCCATGGCCCCATTCCTTGACTCTTTTGTTTCTCACAAATTTATTATATAAACTATCAATCTTTTCCAGAAGAGGACCCATATAATAAATAACCCTTCAAATTGTTCTTACCCTTATATATAAAAACCAAACAAGATAAAAAAAAAGATATACATATGAGCACATGCATGTATATTTACATATATATGTGTGTGTAATAGTATTAAAGTACTAAGTACATAATCAATCTAGTATATTAAAGTACTTAGATAGAGTACTATATATTTTGTTTATATTGTATTATTAGCTAGGGTTATTGGTCATGGGGGGCACCTAGTGAAGATGACAAAAGATAAAAGAGAAAATATTGAAACAAACAAAAGAAAAGATGAACAAGAGTGTGTGGGGGTGAAAACTATTGAAATTGAAAGAGTTGTATATATATATATATATATGACATAGGGCCTGGCTGACAGTTTCAGAAGAATGCGGTGGAATTGATAGTTTTGCTGTGTTTTATTATATGAAATTCAGAAGAAAAAAACAATAATAAATGATAATAATTGCACTAGTTGAATTGAACCACATCACGTTATATGTGTATATATATATATAGAAGAGGGGTTTGGGGTTAAGGATATGGAGAGTATGGACTGGAGTGTATGGAGTATGGACCAACCAATGATCAACTTGACATGGCCAAGACCATTTGACAAGTCTCTTTCCAATTTCAAATTATATATATATATATATAAAAAGTTACAACATAATTATAACAATATATTATGTTTTTTGACAGAGTGCACCGCTAGCTAGGACCCCATTTTGTTGTACATGTGGTCACTAATAAGTAGAAAAATATATAACCACTCAAATTCAAACTATAAACTTTTATTGCAGCCGACGCTAAAGGTTACATCTTATTCATATATACTCATACATATTCACTATTCTTTTTATATACATATATATATATATATGACAATTTTACAGTAAGTAGAATCCTTATCATTATCAAGATGTGATAATTTCTTAAGATTTCGGTCATTTTTTATGATCGTATATTTTGAATGGACGATCGAGATTGCATTTTATAGAAGATATTTTTATAATAAGATGTGATTTGTATACCTACTAGTAGGGCCGACGGTGTAATTTTGACTATTCAATTCAAATCAAGAATGAATAGTTAAGATGTCAACTTATTGATAATTATATATGCGACAATTTTATAGTAAGTACAATCTTTATTATTATCGAGATGTGATAATTTATTAAGATTTTGGTCATTTTTTATGATCGTATACTTTGAATGAATGATCGGATTGTACATTGTAGGACAATTTTATAATAAGCTGTGATTTTTATACCTATACTAGTAGGGACGATGGTGTATTTTTGACTATTCAATTCATATCAAGAATGTACTACGATCTTGATTTCAACTTATTAATAATTGTATATGTGACAATTTTATAATAAGTACAATCCTTATCATTATCAAGATGTGATAATTTATTAAGATTTTGGTTATTTTTTATGATCGTGTATTTTGAATGAATGATCGAGATTGTACATTATAGTGGACAATTTTATAATAGGATGTGATTTTTATACCTATACTAGTAGAGCCGAAGGTGTAATTTTGACTATTCATATCAAGAATGTACTACGAACTTGATTTCAATTTATTAATAATTGTACATGTGACAATTTTATAATAAGCATTATTAAGATGTGATAATTTATTAAAATGTTGGTCATTTTTTTATGATCGTGTATTTTGAATGAATGATCAAGATTGTACATTATAGCAGACAATTTTATAATAAGATGTGATTTTTATACACCTATACTAGTAGGGCCGAAGGCGTAATTTTGACTATTCATATCAAGAATGTACTACCATTTTGGTCATTCATTATGATCATACACTATGAATGATTAAGATTGCATCCTATGGATAATATTATATGACAAGTTGGACTATAAATGTAATTTTGTTTTTGGTAAATGATGAGTATGTACATAAGTTCTCTGATGTAGATAATAATGATAAACACATAACATTTTAGGATTGTCATATGAGAAGATTGTGTGTGTGCATACACATATATTTATAAGACTGAGTAATAAGTACTAAATATTCTGTCGATCTACTATGTTAACACAGTGAACACACTGTTAATAAATATCTATATATATAAATCATTATTACAACCTTTTTTATATGTATGTGTATATATATATATATATATAGGTAAAGGGGTTTTTTTGGTAGGGCTCTTTGGGCTTTTTTGTGTTTCTCAATTTTTGAACAGTTTTCGGCGCGATTTTTTTTTATGACCGTGTATATTGTAGTTATTTAGAGCATCCTGCAGATTTTCAGAAAATTCCGAATAATTTACAGTGCCGAAAACAGATTATGCGCGTGGAAAATAACATGTTTGAACTTAGTTTTCAGCACTGTAAATTATTCAGAATTTTCTGAAAATTTGCAAGATGCTCTAAATAAGTACAATATACACGATCATAAAAAAAAATCGCGCCAAAAATTATTCAAAAGTTGAGAAACACAAAAGAGCCCTGCGGTAGGGCTCTTCTTGAGAGCCCTTACCCTATATATATATATATATATATATAAACTTAACTCCTAAAAAGAATGACACGAGCATGTGAAAAGCAGAGGTTAAAAATTTGAAAAAAGGAGTAAATTTTATGATAAAGTAGTAGTAGTGGTAATTAAATTGCATGCAGAGCCTGCTACAAAGTAAATGTGTATATATATATAAGAAAAGGTGTATTGAGCTAAGAATGATCAGAGGTGTTGTATATTAAGAAGATAAGAGTGTCACTTTCATGCAATTAAGCAAAAAAAGACATATTTCTATATGTGATATATAATATATATATATGACGCCATATATGGGAGTGAACAGTGAGTCTCAATCATGCTTCTGTTAACATCTCATGCAGGTTCACACCTGTCAACCTCACATGTTTGTAGCACTGTTTACTCAGTTTTCTACCATTAATAAACTCTTCCCTACCTATTTGCTCAAATGACTAAGGAGAAGGGTATTATAAAGATTTCTTTCTCTTTGGATATATATGTGATAGATACGGATTATATACAGGGTTTATATATTTTTGAATATTGTGTTTTGTCACATTATCTGTTTGGATTTTGTATTTTGATAAATTATTTTTTGGACCCTATATTTTGTAAAATAGTTTGAATAGAACCTTAAACTCAATTTTGGTCAAAGTTTTCTCAATTGAAATCACAAATAATTTACTAAACTAACAATTCAGAACAAAAATAAAATTATTATGCTTAAAAACTGTGTTATTATATTCAATATTTTCTTCATAAAAATTGAGTTTGGGGGCCTATTTGAACAATTTTACAAAATATAGGATCCAAAAATGAATTTTTAAAAATACAATGTCCAAACAGGTAATCAGAAAAAACACAGGGTCTAAAAAGGTATAAACTCTTATATATAAGTTTATTTCTTATATATTTATGTGTGTATGTAGATAGATATGTTTTCTCATATAAATATATTAAGGGGTGAGAAGGTTTGGGAAGAAAGGCAAGCTGAGTCCCAGGTATATAGGTCCATTTGAGATTCTGGAGAGGATTAGTCAAGTGGCTTACAGGCTAGCTTTGCCTCCGGCGTTGTCGACCGTGCATAGTGTGTTCCATGTATCCGCTCTTCGGAGGTATGTATCTGATGAGAGTCATGTGTTGAGTTATGAAGATCTGAAGCTTGAGCCAGATCTCTCCTTTGAGGAGCAGCCTGTTCAGATACTTGATCAGAAAGATAAAGTCCTCAGGAACAAGACGATACATTTGGTTAAGGTATTGTGGAGGAACAGCAAGGTCGAGGAGGCGACCTGGGAGCTGGAGTCAGATATGCGGAGTCAGTATCCCGAGCTGTTCAGGTAAATTTCGAGGACGAAATTTCTGTAAGGAGGGGATAGTTGTAATGCCCCGGATTCCCTATTATGGTTAATGGCTGGATTAGTAGGCCGGGAGGGCCATATCTGTTTAATTATGCCATTAAATGTGTTTATGCATGTTTATGAGAATTATATTATAATATGATGTTAAATGCATGCGTGTGAGTCCACATTTGTTTACAGGGGTGTTTTGGTAATTTGGCCCGTTGAGGGTATAATTGAATATTTGTTTGCATGTTAATGATATATTGTGAGACCACATTATAATGTGGATTGGTTCGAGTATTTCGACATGAGACGATCTTTAAACATGATTTATCGGTTTGGTCATAACAGGTTTGAGCTCGGGGTGAGTCTCGGGATGATATTAATGACTATAGTGTTACCGGGGATTTTAGGGTAACAGGATATGAATTATTGGTGTTTGAGGATATTGAGATTAGTGGTAATTGGGAAGCGTTAATTATGATTAACGAGATAAGCGGAAAGTACCAATTTTTCCCTTGTGATGGTTTTAGAGGCTTTGGATGACACAAGGGTATTTTGGTCATTTTAGGGAGGATATATGTGACTTTAGGTGGCTGTTGGATGTAGAAAGTGGTAGACTAAACAGGACAAAAACAGAGACTCCCATCTTCCTTTCCCGTACACAATTTCCTTCATTCTTCCTTTGAGGTTTTTGAGTTCTAGGTGGGGATTCAAGCTAGGAAACTCAAGGGCTAGCTTGGTGGACTTGGTTCAGCTTGTAAGGGAGGTCCAAAACCGGTTTCAAGGTGAGTTTTAGCCTTTGGTTTCAGGTGTTGCTCTGTTTTCGTTTTAGTTTTCAATTCATGGTTTTTGATGTGGGAAGTGTGAATCAAATGGGGGTTTTGTGTTGTTTTGATTGGGGTTTGATGAGGGTGAGCTATGGGTGTTATTTGGGGGTTTAATTGAGTGTTTGGAGGAGGTTTGGAGTTGGTTTGAAGGGTTAGTTCCAAGGGAAAACGCAGGGGAGAGTTGGCTGGTGCGTGCTGGTTTTTTGTGCGAAATGAGCCGCGGCCTGTCTATGGTGTGCCGCGGCCTGTGTTGGCTAAAAAGGTGAAAATGGCTCTGTCAGGAGGGTGAGCCGCGACATGGCTCTGGTGAGCCGCGGCCCATCAGGGCAAATTTAGCCAAAAACATGTTTTTAGCTTGGGGATTCAAACCTTAGGCCTCGGGGTTGAACCTAGTACCTAGTTGAGTTATATTTGGTGTCCCGGAGGCTAGATCTTGGTTTAGGAACCCTCAGTTATCATTTTTTATTGATGAATCCTATATTTTGGTTATGACCATGTGACCGTCGAGGAATTTAAAGGTTGATCATTCTCAGGGGTCATTCATATAATAATTCTCACTCGAACCAGAGGTAAGAAAACAGTGTATGAATACAGTTGCACCCTGTATAGATATATGACATGCATGGTTTGATATTGGGGCATGTTGGTTGATATATGTGGACATGGATTGCATATTAAATGCTAGTGAACGCTGATTACCTGTTTGAGACACTGACTAGTCAGGGACCGACTCTAAAGTCGATGATCACGCATTGAATGGTTCTATGGCATTAATGCGGGACCGACCCTAAGGTCGAAGAACTTATAAGCGCTTGCTTGGTCTATGACCAGATGACTATAGCCAAGGTATATGACCCCGGTGACCGTTTGTCACATGGCTAGGGGACGTTGTCCATAGTTTCAACTCTAGAGTCGTGAGGAAGGTTATGTTGGTGACCAATCACCATGCACCTATCCTGAATAAACTTATGAAAGAATCACCTATCAGTTAAGCCCTGGTGACCCTATCGTCACATGGCTAGAGGGAGCGATGCTCATTACTGTGACTTTTGGCTATTGTCACCTATCTGTTTGGACTGATAGTCCTGAATGGTTATTATGATCGTTGTTGATATTATATCATGCTTTATTGTGTTTTCTAGCTGGGCCTTGGCTCATGGGTGCTATGTGGTGCAGGTAAATGGAAGGAAAAGCTTAACCAACCCTGAGTGGAGAGCTTGGGCGATGTGGTGTACATACAGGGCCGCTTGACCGCCACAGTCAAGGAGTTCTCAGAGGGACTAGGGGTTTACCCTGTTTTTGCCGCTTAGGCCGGCGGGGATTGTAAATTTGAAACTGTAGCGACTCTTTTGCATTATGGACATCTTGTAAACATTTTGAAAGGCTCATGAGCAGTTTATTTACTTAATGAAATGTACCCTTTCCTTTTTACTGGTTTTCACCTTAACCTGATAATAGCACTTAGATCACGTTTTTAACCAAAGGACTCGGGTAGCGAGTCAAATTTCCGGTTCACTGTTCACCGTAACTGTTCTGGGGTAACCAGGGCGTTACATTCTTGTTCCTACCAAACCAAATCCTCATATGATTCTCATTATATAAGTCTATATGCATACTCCCTATTGCACAAAATAACATACAATAGAAAGCATAAAAATATGCATAGAAGTGATTTTTATATACAGAGATTCGTAAATATAATAATAAAACCATTAGAGTACTTACGAGATGCGTAGCGGAACAATGACTGCACCTTTTAGATTCCCTAACATTTTGTCATTGTTGAATGTTAGGTTAGGGAATCCAAACCGCTTTGAAACAAGACCACATTCTTCCAAGTCTTTCTCTAAAACAATCTAGTGTTTGTGTGAGCAAGTCTCAATGTAACGCCCCACGTCACGATGACTACTTTATGGAATGACGACTGGTCCTACAAACCAACACGAGTCTTTCCAGCGTGCTTTGTCCTCACTCGCACGCTTCCTGGGCAAACTTCCCAGGAGATCACTCATCTTTACTCTAGGTCAAGCACGCTTAATTTTGGAGTTCTCAAGTGATGAGCTATCGAAAAGAAGATGCATCTTGTTGGCATAGGTAGTTCCCATCAATCCATTTAAGCCATCTTCAACTGTGTGGTCCCATACCTACACAGTCTTAGAATCATCACACTTGACTTTCCCCAGGCGATGTGGGATTGCACAGCTTTACCCGGTCTTTCCCCTTATGAATCACGGGATTCTGATTGTCACACTCAACACATGAGAAGATAATTACTAGAGAGAAAACTAAGAGAGAGTGGGTAGCTGGGTATAAAATATTAGTAGTGAATTTTTACCTTGTCAAATTCAATTTTTTTAATGCATTATATAACACTAGTATATATAGACAATTAGCTAGGACATAAAATAGGTTTCAGTTACCCATTTTGTTTAATTATTTAATAATTATAACTAATTAAATACTTGTCAAAATTAACCAATTATAATTTTGACATTTATTTAATTCATTTTATTAATATTAATACCAATTTATCAATATTAACAAAATTGTCTCAATTGGTTATAATACTCTAATTTTGAGACTTTGCAATAAAAACCTCAAAGTTTCTTCTATTTCTTTTCTCACAAAATATCAATAAATAATTTAACATTATTTATTTTCATTGACCTAGTCAATATGATATTTTTATAATTAATAATCAAATAAATTATTCAAGACTACTAGGTTCATTTTAATCAGAGATGACACGGGGACCATGAATCCATGAACTCAAGCTCCAATAAGTTACCGTGAGTTTATTTATAACAAATAATCTCACTACCTTAGTAATTCCTCGTGACTCCACTATAGACTCAGAATTGCACTCTTGAATTCATAGAACGTTTTACACCAATGTAAATACGTTATCCATTGTTATAACCATAACTCTCATTCAATCCTCTATCGATGATCTGCTAATGAAACGAGTGCAAATTACTGTTTTACCCCTCATTGGTATTTTATCCTTAACTCGCACTAAGTTCCTTATAAATGATATTTCCGTAAATTTAATTACAGAAATGAGTACTCTATCATTTAACACTTGAACCAAGCTATAAGGAAATCATCGTTTCACTTCTTAAACAGAAGCTATAGATTTCATATCTATGATAAACACTTCCACTCAATTCTATTACCAAATCTCCAATATGTAAGTATGAGCTAGTCCGTAGGGTAAGCTGGTAACGAACAAATCAAAAGACTTGAATAATACAATTAGCATAATATTAATCACTCAGAATTAAGATTGAATTGACTTATGGTCAACATTGTGATATGATTAGATTAGATAATAACGATACTTACTTATTTTGTCAATAATCAATATCGGTCCAGCCCAATATAACAAAATATATTCGATCTTATCTACTTGGTCAATGTCCTAGGATATCACATCACACTAGATGTGTAAGTAGATCTTATCGTAGATTACCCAATCAGTAAAAATCCAGTGTACTGATTTAATCTTAGGACATAATGCTTTTGAACATATAATTACAATTATAATCTACTATGACTGAGTCACTATAATTGTAACTATACATATGTTCGATATTTTATAAATGTTTGTATTAATAATAATTAATCATGTAATAAAACATGTAAACAACGCAATTTGATTGAACAAAATTATTTCTACTATTTTATTGATAATGAATGAATTACATAAAAAATGTGGTTTTATAAGAGCATAAAACCCAACATAGCTAATTAAGGAAGATAAGATAGGGGCATTAGGATCGTTTCTATTTTCGATATCTATAAAAATTATAACCTAATTTTTTTATATGACGATATACATTGTGGTTAGAGCATACATCCCATCAGTTTTTGGAAAATTTCGAATAATTTATGATGTCAAAAATAAAGTTCAAAATAGTTAGTTGCACGCGTATGAAAAAAAAAAGCACTCCTGAAACTGATTGTTTGGACTCTATTTCTGATACTGTAAATTATTTATAATTTTTTTAAAACTGAAGGGATGTCTATACTGTAACTCTAATGTACGTAAATAAATTAGATTATAATTTTTCTATGTAAAAATATATTAAAAATGATGTCCCAACTTTTAAAAAAAATTCTATATAAGGAGCAATTTGTTATATGCATAAAAAAGTTTTAAAGAGTTGAAAAATATGTGTGTAATAAGTGATGTGTGTGAAAATTTTAGCCAAATAGTCAATGATGACATATCTTTTGAGAGATTTGCATATAAATAAGAGCAATCTAGAACATTGAGTACAAACCAAATGCATGCAGAGAACAAGAACCTTCTTGACATTTTTTAATTTTTAAAAAAAAAAATTATTTTCATTTATATATTATTTATTTCCTCTATCTTCTAGCTCAATTGATAAGGGTACAAAAAGAACAAATATTTTAGAAAGAAACAAAGAGTATAGTAATTTAATATTTTAATTTGGATTTTATTGGAGTTGTAATATATAAATATATATTTATTTATATATATATATTATAATAGTAAGTTTGAAAATTTCAAAGCAACAAGATGAGTTACAGAGAGACATGGGAACTCAAAAAAACTCAAACCACACACACTCGTGCACTCTTGGAGACACTAATTAATTAAGTTAAATTATATGACCATATTTCGAGATATGATTTTGGTCAAAGCAAAGACTACTACTATACTCTCTTTTTGTATATATATATTTAATAAAAAAAGCAAATATTAATTATTAATTAATGTTTATTTGAATATATAATAAGCCTATAAAGCAAAGACAACATATATGCATGCATGGCAAACGGTCAATGTAGCTCCCCAAGAAATAGTCAAATAGGGATGTTATATATATGTATATGGATATATATGCTATACTTGACCAATTCTAAAAGTTGGTTTTCACTAGGAGAATCGTACACTTATATATATTTTAATTAAAACTTCATGTAATAATAAGTTTAAAGTCAAAGATCTTATTTATAACTCAAGGGTTTATACTTTTTTTTAATACAGTGTTTTGTCTTATTATTTGTTTGGACTCTATGTTTTGATAAATTACTTTCTGGATTTTATGTTTTGTAAAATTGTTAAAATAGAACCCCAAAATCGATTTTGGTAAATGTTTTCTCAACTAAAATTATAAATAATTTACCAAACTAACAATTTAGAACAAAAATAAAATCATTCTGCTTAAAAACTGTGTTGTTATATTCAATTTTTTCTTTATTAAAATTGAGTTTAGGGTTCTATTTTAACAATTTTACAAAACATAAGGTCCAAAAAATAATTTATCAAAACACAGAGTTCAAATAAATAATGAGACAAAATACAGAGTCTAAAAAAAAGTACAAACCCATAACTTAATTAAAGATATTAATTAATTTAGTTTCTCCCAAATGATCAATGTCACTATATACTATATACTATATACTACTGTAAATCAATATCAGATCTCATATAATAAAATACATAGGACTCGATATTAATTCAAAATGCAAGACAATTAGTGATATAATAAAAAACATGTATAAATTGAAATGGTTTTTTTTTCTTCAAAATTATATACTTTATGTATATAGTACACTCAATATATATGAAAAAGTCATAATTATATTAGACAAAATATTACTACATCATATCAGAGATTGTCCTACTCTTCTCAATATCCCAACAAGCCATTTTTGTCCTATATATATATAAATAAATCCCTCTTTTCAGTTTTCTCTTGTTCTCATTTAATAGAGTGTCTCTCTCTCAACCTCTTATCTTACACACATTTAATTATATATATACATATATATATATATGTACATGTATATATAGAGAAGAAGAATCTAGCTCAAGAATGATATATATATATATGTATATGTATATGTATTTGTAGTTTCCGAGTAAAAGTACTAGTAGTAGTGTTATTGTTGGAATTTTAATTATCACAGTGTGAATGGTTAAATGGAGCTTTTGGCCATCACTATCCATGCCGGAACTTGTATCTAATAACCACTATACTAACTTAAATATTTCTATGTACTAGTTGCCAATCAATCCTTTTCAACCCCACGTGTCCAAACTCTATTAATTTATTTATTTTGTTCATAATAATAAGAGTAATTGGTAAAAATGATATTTTTTTAAAGTTATTTTGTATTCTGGCCTAATTTTGATAGTTTTTTGCAAAATAATCTTTATCTAATATTTCGATTAGTTGTCTGAAACATTTCGACCAGCTATTTGAAGTATCAGAAGCTGCTATTTTACAAAAAAATTATCAAAACTAGACTAAAATACAAAATTCTTCAAAAAATAAAGCATGCAATTTGCCGAGAGACCCTAATAATAATAATATATCTAGATTATATATGTGATTCATATAGCTTCCACGTATCATTTTATAGATCACTTTTTAAACCCTCCCATAATTCAAACTCTTGAAAAGAAAAAAAAATGTAGATTATAAAATGAGTAGTTGTTGTTATTGGTTGTATATTTATTTACTTTGAGTACTATATATATAAAATAGAATATTATATAAATGAAGATGTTTATGTATAATTAATGATTATGTGTAACGATCATTTTTCTAATTATATATTGTACAATTGATCAGAACCTTTGGGTGAGAAATTTAAGTTTTGATATTATTAAGAAAATATAGTAACATATGTATGGTACTATATTAATTTATTATTTGGTGTACCGTAACTTTCAATTTGACCTATTTTTTTAAATAAGATATGAAAATGGAAAACCACTTTTTTCATTATATAATAATTTTGCATTGAAAGATATAATTATTCAGGTGAAGAGAGATTAGCACTTTATATATTTATTTATACATGTTGACTAACTATATATACACATGTTATCAACCATCTAATTAATTGCTTATAATTTTAATAAAAATTGATTCACTATTTTTAATATATATATAATAGAATTAATTATAATTCTGTAATATATATAATTATTTATATTAATAATCTCTATATATATATGATATTTAAAAACATAGCGTATAGATATGCATTTACATGACTACACATGACATATATATATAAAATAAAATAATATTTAAAAAGAAATTAATAATATAAATAAAATAAGAATAGAAAAAATTATAATGTAGACAATAGTATACATGCATCAATTATTTTTAGTTTCTAATGTATCTCATGATGTCCTTTGGTGAATTTGATGAAGAAAAAAAAGCTCAAATCACTTGATAAAAAATAAACTATCACATAAATTTATAAGATTATATAAAAAAAATGATATGTATGCGTTTATTGTTTATAAATAAATACGATTTAATTATTTAAATTATCATAAAATATCATATTTTAATTAATTAATTTATTTTTGTTTATGTTTGTTTTAGTTTTTGGATTTGGCAGTGATAACAAAAAATTATATATTATATGTTTAATATAATATTAAGTTTAAGTTTAGTTAAATTTTATTTATGTTATAAAATATATAGTTTTATTATTTTTAAATAATTATCATTGTAAGATGTCTCAAAAATATCTTATTTTAATTTTATTTAAGTTTAATTTATGTTTACAATCTACAGTTAAATATAAGAATATTCTGTTAAAATTAACTGAAAAAAATAAAAAGTCCTTAAAACAAAAAATTTCTGTTATCTACACACTTTTTATATAGAAAAGATATAACTCTTTCTTTATATATACTTAATATATGCCCCACTATAAGTTGAATGTTCATTATTAGTATATGTGCATGTGTGTGTATGTATACATACATGTGTATACGTGTATATGTATTAGTTGTGAAAATGAGGGTCATGAGCTAAGTATAGGAAACATGTAACACGTATATCCATGCAAATGTTGGATGTAATGACCCTAGAAAGACTTTCTCTAATGAGTAATAATGATATTTGTGTTAACCAATATAATTTTTTTAACCAATCAAATTTATTTGAGATATATTTGCTGTTTAAAATACAGTGTTGATCAGTGTAACATATTTTGTGTGTACATACTCTTCTTTAATATATACTAATATATACATGTATGTACGTAAGAGTAATGATATGTGCATTCAAAACATGAACCTAAACATTACACACAGTAACGTGACACACTAACTTAGTCAATCACATTTATTAAAACTGGGATCCAAATTTTAAAAAACACTACCACATGTAATATTTTGATAAAGATGTATATGTATGTAAAACTTAAAAAAGATGAAAATAATTAATAACAATAATAGGTTAATTAATAACCATATGAATTTCATTTATATATGTATCCATCTCAGGCAGCTGTCATTTTCTTTGATTGCTTTGCCACATTTGCATTTTGCAGGGTTATTGGTATATATAATAATATGGATGGGGTATTATTTTCTTCAACTTTTTCACTTTTTCCTTTCTTTTACTTTTCTGCTTTCATTTTCAAAACCCTTCTCTCTCTCTCTCTCTCTCTCTCTTTTCTGAGTGTTATACACTTTATATATTTATAGAGCATATATAGCAGAACAGTATAGTGTCCAATAATAAAGTGTAGAGTCATAGCAGTACCAGTTTAGTCTTTGTTCCAAAACAATATTAATCAAGCTATATATATATATATCCCTCTATAGCTTGATCTGTGTGTGTGTGGCCATGACAAACCCTCATCCCTCTTCCAATAATAACACTAATAATCTTTTCAATGGATGGATCAACTTCATTCCTCTTCATCCTTACTACTCATCATCATCATCATCTTCTTCTTCTCATTCCTCATCATCATCTTCTAACAATAATAATCTTTACCAGCTGATGATCAATAATAGCAGAAAAAACTACAGTACCAATAATCATCTTCTTTCTTCTTCTTCTTCTTCTTCTTCTTCTTCTTCTTCCTCTTCTTCATCTCCTCCTTTGAGAGAAGCACTTCCTTTAATAGACAAGTTGAGACCCTTACCAACTACTACTACTGCTACTCATCAAGATCATCATCATCAGATACAAGAAAACTATGAAGATAGTACTGATGATGATGATGAGGATAAGGATATTGAAGATGAAGAAGAAGAAGAAGAAGAAGAAGAAGATGTGACTGTGGCACTACACATAGGATTGATCCCAAGCCCTAATTCTGATGAAGTTGGTGGTGGTCATGTGATGAGATCCAGTAGTAGTAGGGTTTTGGATAAGGAATTAGGACTCATAAGCTGTAGTACTGGACCAGGTACTACTACTACTGCTACAACTACTCCTCATAGATACTGGATTCCAACCCCATCTCAGATTCTTGTTGGTCCAACTCAGTTCCACTGCTCTCTTTGCTCTAAATCCTTTAACAGATACAATAATCTTCAGGTAACTATAACTATAACTATAACTATAACTATAACTATAACTATAACTATATATATATATAATTATGTGTTTTGTTAGATTATGATTTAGTGATGTTATTAACCACTAGATCCACTCCTTGTTAGAAACCCTTTTCTCTCTTATTTTCATTAATTCCTACAGAAGATAATAAATTAGTCAAGTACTACTAGAGTTAGATATACAGTACTTTTTCATGATCTTATTGTGAAACTAATTATAAACTAAGTACATAAAATGAGAGTACTATACATATTTATGTTGTTGTTTTTATTTGTAACTAGTTTCTGTGTTCATTTTTTGTTTTTTGTTTATTATTATAATATTACTTGAACATTTTGAAGATTGTGCTAACTATAGATTCACTAAGACTATACTTAATTAGCAAGTACAATATATCAAGCATATTGTTAATTAATTAATTTCAACTGGTAGTTTGAACAGGTTATTTCAGCTCATCACTTTATTTCAATCTGAACTGAAACAGTAATATATTTAATAAACAACAATAAGAGTACGGTACTACTTTGAGTTATATATACATATATATATATATAGAGAGAGAGAGAGAGAGAGAGTTTTTGCGTCAAGAAGAGCCAGTAGTACTTCTGGTTTATTCTGAGACTCTCTCTCAGTCATTGTTTGAAGACCGATTAATAATTATTCCACATATATATACAGCAGTAACATAATGTTTAACACAAGGACATATATACATGTTTCCTTGTCTGGAGATTTTGTTGCACAACTTCACTCTTAATTATTATTCTTCATTCATATATATATATATATACACATATTTATTCTTAACATTATTGTCACCACTATTCATATTACATACACAATCTTTTATTGTCTGTATAAATTACTAACACTACTGTGTTGTGTTGTTAAGTAGAGTAGTTTATACCATTAAAAACCAACTTTAATTTATATATATATAATATATATAGAAGTAGTACTATATATTGTTTTTTTTTGTTTGAAAAGGAAGTGAACCACCATGCATGTATGTTTTCACAATCGATCAAAGAATATATGATTCATCAAAAAGAAAAGGAATAAGAAGACAAAAACAATTCTGAGCTAGCTAGCTAGATTCCCACAACCCTACAAAATTATAAGAGAAGAAGAAAACCAGGCCCCCCTTCTTCTCACCTCTTAGTACATTTTTACATACATATTTATGTTGTCCATATCTTGAAGTGATGGGGTGTATATATATATATATATATAATGCATGATCAAAAGTTTAGTATATACATATTCCTTGACCAATAACTATAATATCTTTGAAACTATACTCTCCACCCATGTCTACAGTATTTGGTGACTAAAAGACTATATATAAGTACTCGAAACTCATTCATGACAGAATGAGCAAACCACATATCTAACCATTTGAGCTAAGAACGAGTTTTTTTTGTGACTTGGTCGAGCAAACCACATATCTAATAACCATTTGAGCTAAGAACGGTTTCTTCTTGTGACATGGTCGAGCAGACCACATATCTAACCATTTGAGCTAAGAACGAGTTCTTCTTGTGATGAGATGGTCGAGCAAACCACATATCTGACTATTTGAGCTACCTGTCTTCAGTTTTTCTTTCTCGATTAATATATTAATGTGTAGTTGTTGGTATATATATAGATGCATATGTGGGGACATGGATCTCAGTACAGAAAAGGACCAGAGTCTCTAAAGGGAAGCCAACCAGCAGCAATGATGAGAGTGGCCTGCTACTGCTGCTGGGGAGGGTGCAAGCACAACATCTCACACCCTCGAGCAAGGCCACTCAAGGACTTCAGAACCCTCCAAACTCACTACAAGCGCAAGCATGGCGCCAAGCCCTTCAGCTGCAGAAAGTGTTCTAAGCCATTTGCTGTGAAAGGTGATTGGAGGACTCATGAGAAGAACTGTGGCAAGATCTGGTATTGCCTTTGTGGATCTGATTTTAAGCACAAGAGGTCTCTCAAAGACCATGTCAAGGCTTTTGGCCAAGGCCATGCTCCTCTACTTGATCATCATCATCATCATCATCATCATCACCATCCTAGGCCTCGTGATCATGATCATAATAATAATGTTGTTTTTGATGAAGATCATGATGAGCCTGCTTATTCTGAAATAGATCACCAACAACCTGCTGATGATCAGAGCTGCAGCCCTCCCAGGCCTCCTCTTCCTTCTCATCATCGGTACTATTAATAGTTTTTATTGGCTGAAGATCATGATTATTAATTTTTATGTATATGTATGTGAAAATTGATGTTCATGTAACTTCAGAAGAGGTATCATCTATATATGATATAATTTGTAATAGCTTCTTGTTATATTAATTATTCTAGCTAGCTCTATCTTTTGCTTTTGTTTCCTCTTTTTTTTTTTAAGTATATATATATATATATAGTAGTGTGAGATATATAGTAGTACACATGCAACATAAAACAATATTAATAATTATCAGTGTTGTATTATATGTATTTCTAACCCTATAACTCTTCATTTATATATTGGATTTTGTCATCTCAGGGGATTGCATGTACTCACTTTAAATTTCATTTTATGTACTTAAATTTTTAATGATCAACAGCCATCGATTAATCCGATTATTGATTCGACAATTGTGAGATGAACAAGATAACATTAGGGACAAAATCTCGACCCATATATATTATATTATAAAGATTTTTGTAAAAGTGATGTTATTTTGCACCTTAAATAAATAAAAAATGGAAATGAAAAGAGATTTGAGATTTTGGTGTTGTCTTTTTTATGAAATGATAAAATGAGATAAGTGAAATAAAAGTAAGATGTAATCAAGAGTTTGAGAAATGGAAAGGTTTCAAGAATCATCCATATATGCTTGTTTAGTTACTTAGTAACTTGATTTAAAAAAATATACAAGTAAATAGTTCGCATCCCAACATTTACTCGGAAAACATAACATTAAAGTCCATATTATTTTCTAACAAAAGTTCATTTGAGTTATAAAGTTCTTTACTTTAAAAGCACAATGTTAATCTTATAAAAAATCTAAAAATGACAAAATACCCAATGACAATAATGCAATAGAAGATTAGACATAAAATTATGTATCAATATTACTTTTACTAATTAGAAGCACATAGAAAGAGCATGACTAATCATATATACTATTAGTACAAGTAAATAAAGATAATAAAATAGAGATGGGGATGAAAGAACATAGATAACTCAAATACATTACATTAAGAACATAGTAAATAAAAGTAGCAAAATAACATCACTATCATATGGAATCATCCCTAACCTTCATAGGAAGATTAGACCATTATGCTCATGATTCTCACAAAATTCCAAGAAGAATATATGAGAAGAAAGTGAGTAGAAATTTTGCTATAGTTTCTTTACTCCCAAAACTACATACCAATTGTGAAGAAAGAGTCCTTATTTATAGAGGAAGAAAATGGCTAAAAAGAAATTAAACAACAAAATGAGGTTTACAAAATAAATCTGAAATATTAATAATAAAATATGATTTTAAAAAATCAAATCTTATTATTATTATTATTAACCTAGCTATTTTGATGTACAGTCATTTTTTTCTTTTTTAAAATACCACAAAAACATGAGCTTTAAAGCTCAAAATAGTAATGTGCAAAGCCCAATACCCACAAAACATGGGTTGAAGGTGGCTGGTGGTACAAGAGGGTTTTGACCAATTCCCAGCCAATGGGGAGGCGCCACGTGGCATTGACTGGGAGAGGAGAAGGTAGATGGGCTGCTGGAGGTGCTTGGGCGTGAGAGGCTGGCTTTGGGCCTTGGAGGTGCGTTGGGTCGTTGGAGCTGCGTTTGGGCTTTGGGAGAGCTGCTATTTGCTGGAGCTGATTGGCGTGGAAGTGCTTGGACGCTGAAGGGAGATTGAGGATGGCATGGACAGGTGGCGCAAGGAGGATCAAGGAGGCTGGCTTGGGTGCCGTGTGGCACACTGTGGGCACGCCACCTGGTGCGCAGAGAGAGGAGGAGAGGGGCTGGGCCTTCGGGACTGGGCTAAATTCCTTCAAAAATGTCATTTTCTTTTTCAGTGCTAACTATTTATTTATTCTATATTTTTATTAATGTCCAAATGCAATTTATTTCCTGAAAATTAAACACAAATTAGATTTAAAATTAATATTTTCAATTATAAAATATATTACAATAAATTTATAAAAATATTAATTAAAACTTAATTTATTTTACCTTTTAAAACCAATGAATTTGCATTTTTGAGCACTAATCATAACATATAATATTTTATGGAGATTTAGCAACTCTTGAAAACTTCTTCAGTTGCTCACATTGGAGTTTCTCTTATGGCAATGCTCTAATTAATTGTTTTAGTTAAAATTAAGATGATGTGTCATCTCTTAATAGTTGGGACAAGTTGGAGATACAAAATTTTGGGACAAGAGATTATTATTCTAGCGGTTGTGGTTAGGGTTGCACACACTATTCCGAATAAGTAAAAGAATTGGTACTAAAGTGCAATTATTAATAAAGATTTATTATTATTATTATTATTATTATTGTCACAAATATCCTATTGGTTATTAATTTTTCTTGTTACATATTAGAAATAAAGTTGTAATAGTTGTATATAGGTTAAAAAAATTTCAAATTAAAAATCATAATTATATGAAAATCCAACACAGTATTTTTTTGGGAAATTTTTATAAATATAATTTCTTAAAAACCAATTTATACTATATTTCTAAATTTTAGAAACTTAACTTTCAAAAATCCATAATAAAAAAAAAAATTGGTTAAGTTTCTTAATTTATCATAAATCAACTATGACTTATTTGTTAACATTTAATGGGAAGTTAAAAGCCATATATTTGAACAACAATTAAAAAAAAGTTATGGAAACATCAACAACTTCAAATTTCCATATGAATAATTAAAAGACAAAAAAAACAATAAGGATATAATCTCCATTATTAAAAAAAAAAAACTTTCAATGGCCTTACAAATGTTTAAAAAAAAACTTAAAAGTTTGACATTAAAACGTTTTTCTCAAATATTGGATAATGGGCTTGAATGTCTCAAATCAAATCCAAACCCATCAAGATGAATCAAATCAACCCAGCCCAAATTAAATGGCCCAGAGGAAATCCAGCCCACCACCCTTATATTAAGAAAGATTTACATTCACACACTTCATATTATAAATAATTACTAATTTGTTAGTGATATTTTAATATACCTATATTATAATATTTATTAACTTAAATAACAAATATTCAAGTTTTATTTACTTATTTAGTATGCCCACTACTTTTTTAATATAAACTAATTTATTAATTCAATAATTATGTGTATAATATACCCAATTGGAAATATTAATTTATTACATTTCCTTAATTAATTGCTTTGCTAATTATGACTAAATCAATTTTTTCCTTATTTTTTTTTTCTTTTTACGACTGAGTTTTCAATCCCTAATTTTGAGTTCTATGTTTTTTTAAACAATTTATAAGTAGTAAATTTTTATTTTGAATGAACAATGTTCCATGTTTACTTCAATATTAAGAATTGATTTATTTGGATACTATTTGGTATTCTATATTTTATTTTGTTATCATTTATTAGTTTAGCTCCTAAAAAAATCACATAAACCACTAAATAGTATCAAAATAATAGTTACTTTATAATCATTATTATTCTATTTCTCCATTTACTTTGTGTTGTAGTATACTACTACATAATTAATAAAACAATACTATTTAGTATCTTATAGAATCTGTTTGTTTGTATATCTTATAAAACATTTACTATTTCGTATCTTATCGAATAATATATATTACCATATTTAACTACTTATTGGAGATATCCTATGTAATTTGGTACTAATTGGTATCCAAAATAACTTGTTATGAGATAATATGCAATCTGATACTTATTGGTATCATATGTAATTGTGTATTAATTGTTATGCATTTGGTATATATACTAGTTGGTATCCAAAATAACTTGTTATGATCAGCTAGTATACAATATGATATTTATTGGTATCTTATGCCATTCGGTACTAATTGGTATCCAAAATAATTTGTTATGAGTTGGCATACAATATTTGTATGATATCCATTGGTGTCATATGCAATTTGGAACTAATTGGAATCTCTTAAATAACTTGTTATTGTGTATAGTATGCAATCAAAAACTACATAATATCATACTATAATATATAATTACATGATATATTTTATAATGTGATAATGTATTTCCACTTTAAAACCATTAATAAGGAATATTTTATTATATTTAATAATTGTTTTAATGAGTGTTAAATGTTTTGGAATATGTTATTAATAATGAATGAAGATATGAATTAGTTATGAGAGATATTTGTGATGAATATAAAATTTGTTATATTTAATAATATTATAGTCTATTTGGGTATATTATTTTTCTTATAACAAACTTGTAGTTATTTTGTTATAGTGGTATATTATTGTAAAGTCCCCTTAAATTAATACCAAACCCATACACCAAGATCTTAGCCATTCATTCAAAATATTTATGGGAACTTTACAAAAGTATGAGAAAAAACAAGTTACTTTCTATATTTATGGGCTTAATATTTATGCCACAAAATATGGTAATTCTAGCAAAAAAAAAAAAAGTTTAAAATATAACTATCCTATAAAATACTATAAACAAAAATACACACTATCTTTCTTATTTTTCTCTCTCCCTCATGTATCTTTCACTCACTCTCTCCATTTTCTCTCACAACAATGATAACCAACTATTTTCTCTCACAACAATAGGAGCCTTCTCACACCGGCAACAAAAAATGGACGTCGTACCTCCGGTCACTGCTGACGCCATCTCCAGTTCGTCTTCTTCTTCTTGTTTATCTTTTTCTTCTTCATGTTCTTTTTATTTTTCTTCTTTGTCATCTTTGTTGTTTCAGATTTGATTTTTTTCTTTTTCAGATTTGTCTAAGTAACCAGTTACTATCATGATCTGATTTTGTTTTCAGATTTGAGTTTTCTTGTGGACCTAGCTGTAACCAGTTACTTTATTCAATCCTTTAGGAAATGTGGATGCGTAATTGTTTTAAGGAGATAGTGTGGTATACTAGACTCAGTTTGACACAAAAGTGGTATTTATTGTAACGCTTGAAACTCTTAATGAAATTTAGTATCTTAATTGCATGCCTGGAGGGTATGAATTGAATTATTGAGGAATTATATTATTATATAATTGAATATGTTTGATTTTGTGCGTTAAACATGTTTAAAGAGTCATTTTATTTCCGTAATTTTGACCCGTTGATGGTATATTGGTGAATTATATGTGTTATGTGCATTGTGACCATATTATTATGTGGATATGTGTCACTTCCAGCAAGAGTAGATCATTTCAAGTGATAATAGCTGGTATCGAGCAACAATCGAGCAAAGTCAATTTTCTACAGATTTTAGAGTTTAAGATCTGAAAAATAACTCAAAAATCATGCCCAACTCGATGGTGGTTCGATGGTGCTCGATGCCTGCCCGATGGGTCTTCAAAATCAAGATTTTCATGAAAAAATCGATGTTGCTCGATGGTGGTTCGATGGTGCTTGATGTGATTTTTGCAAGATACATAATTTTTCACTCGGGTGTCTATTTGGAGTGATTTTTTTTTTATCTTGAGTATTTTTTTTTTTTTTGAGATATAGACGTTTTAGAAGTTCACATACTCATTTTCAAAGTTTAGAACTTGAAAACATACCAAAACTGTAACGACCTAAATTTCCTAATGAGGTTTAAGACCTCGATTAGGAGGCCGGGAGGGCCATAATTGATTTATTGTGCCATTATATGATTATGTGGATCATATTATTATATGATGATAAATGCATGCATATGGGTATATATTTTGTTATGAGGGCATTTTGGCAATTTGGCCCATTGAAGGCGTAATTGTATATTTGTGTACATATTGGTAAGCTATTGTTGAGGCCACATTATAATGTGGATTTGTTCGAGTTGACATGAGACGATCTTTGGGTATAAGTTAGCAGTTTGGTCATAACGGGATTAAGTTCGGAGCTCGGGGGTGAGTCTCGAGGTAATTTGGTGATTAGAGCGCTGCCGGGAGTTAAGGGGTAACGAGATATGAATTATTGGTATTCGAGAATTTTGAGAATAATGGGAATTGGAGGGTGTTAATTATGGTTAATGAGATAGGTGCGAAAGGACGATTTTGCCCTTGGTGGCTGTTAAGGATTTTAATTAGACTTGAGGGCATTTAGGTCTTTTTACCTTAAGGATGTATATGAATCAAAGAAGGCTGTAGAAAATAGGAAGCAAAACAGAGCACTTCGCCTCTTCTCCCGTACATCATCTCTCTTCCATTTTTCTTTGGATTTTGAAGCTTCTTTTGAGGAACCAAGCTAGGGAATCAAGTTTTGAGGATATAGGATATTGCTCCACCATTGAAGAGGAGTTCATACTAAGCTTGAGGTAAGATTCTAACCATTAGAACTCTAGTTTTCTGGTCTGTTTTCTTATTTTGTTCAATTGAGATTTTAGGTTTGAAAATAGAGAATTCAATGGGGTTTTTGGCAAAGCTTGGGTAGGTTATGATGCCTAGGACTAGTATATATGGTATTTGGGTTCAATTGGGGGTTTAAATGGTGTTTGGAAGCTTTTGAATTAGGTTGGAAATGGAGGATTCAAAGGAAGAAGAACCAGGGTCATGTCTGCCTGATCCTAGCGCTATAGCGCCCAGAGGGTAGCGCTACAGCGCTAGCTAGGGCAAAATGTCCCTGGTTGTAGCGCTGGGGCACTAGGGGGGTAGCGCTACCCTGTTTTCTCATATGCTCATTTTAAGTGTTTTAAAGGTTTTTTGGCTCGGTGTTTCAATCCTTAGGGCTCGGGATCGAATCTACTCACCGTTTGGGTACAATTCGGGGTCCCGGGAGTGAGGTTTGGGTTAAGCCCCTTTTATTGAAGTTTTCATTAATTGGATTCCATGGTTGGTTATGACTAGGTGACCGCTACGGGATCAAATGATCGATCGTTCTCAAGGGTCGTTCGTAATGTGTTTCTCGCTCGAACAAGAGGTAAGAAAACAGCACCCGATTATGTGGTTAGGTTTGGACTAAGTATTCCCTATGTTTGTATGCATTGTTATGTGATTGTGGTAAACCATGTGAACATAAAGGGACTAAGAGCTCCCTATACTCGAATATGATGTCATGAGATGGTATTATGCCATGGGGACATATGATAAACGACCTAAGAGTGCCAGAATCAATATTTGCGCACAGGGCGCGGCTCAGCCATTGGTAGTTGAGGACAGTTTATTAATCACTGAGTTTGGTTAAGCTGGCCAGAGTCAGTGGGTATAACATTGGGGGCGGCCTAAGTGAGCCGAAGACAGTGGGTTAAACAAAGGGTGCGACCTAAGGGCGCCGACCCTGAGTATCATTTTATGGTTGTGATAAACTGTGGATTATGAATGTGATTATTGTTGTTAACCTGATGAATATGATATGTTGATTATATGGATGACAAATCGTTAATTTGTCGATTGTTATCACTGAATAGGTGAATGTTATGAATTGCTGAATACTTGGTTATGCTTTGTGGAATAATTGGTTATTGATATTGATCATGCTATGTTATTATGTTTTCTTGATGGGCTTCGGCTCACGGGTGCTATGTGGTGCAGGTTAAGGCGAGGATATATAAATTTAACCATGAGTTAGAGAGCTCTGGGGGCGAGGTGTATATTGTCAGCTGCTCGGCCGCTACGGTCGAGGGATTGTACAGAGACGGAAACCTAAAATGTGTATTTTGCCATTAGAGTGACCTGAGTTGTTCATAACTTCTGGAATTTTTGTAAATATGTCATCTAAACCCTGTTTTGAGATTCCATGCACCAAACTGTCATTTTTAGCAAAATAACCTGTTTATGACCAAAATCTTTTATTCCTAATCCGTTGATGACGTTAGATTCACATTTTGTTTAAATGACTTGATTAACAAGTTTTTCATTATTTTAAACACACAGTGTAACGGTCTTCGTTACCCAGGGCGTTACAACTTGGTATCAGAGCAGTCTAGGTTTATGGGTTCCTGAAGACTGGCTGGACATATACACTCGCTGCTAAAGACAAGCTCGACTCAAGGGTTTGTAATTGGATACATGAAATTGTATGCTTACATGCTTGAATGAAATATGAGTGTATTAGTTAGTATGGTTAATAAGGATCATGAGATACTGATAGGGCCTGGTCCTTGACTGCTGTGTGATGATATTGAGGCGTGCTGACTAGCACTGCTCTTGCATGTGGATGAATACTTGGATAATGATTGGTATATGGATTGCAGGTGATTATATGTTTAAATTGAACTTATATAAGCATAGTAAGTATACATGTGTATCGGTATGGAAAGCATAATAAGTATGTATGCATCTAATGGTAATGAAATTTGATAATTTATGCATAGTATTATAAATTGGTGCTTGGTATGCTTTATGTGTGCTTGATTATTATGGTTATTTGGATCTGCCCTTGAGATGGTTCTGGGTATGAACGTCAAGGCTGAGGGGTTTAGTTGGTGAAGACAGATTAACTCAGATTGTATGTGCTCAGAATGGTTAATCGGACCTAGATTTGTTTTGGTAAGGGTTGTAGATGATAGTTAGGGTTGGAATCCTCCATCTGCCCCTGAGATTTGCAGCAAGTTTACTAGGGGGAAACGAGTTGCTTTATATACCATGACTGTGGGACACCAGTATTGGTTAAACCGAGGGGGAAACAGATAGGGAATATTGTATGGAAGGCTTTGGAAGCATTATCCTCTAATTTTGAGGAAGGTTTGGGTTTGTACAGGAATTGGTTAGTAAATGGGTATAGCTAATCCCACTATTGATAGTATGAGAAGGAAAAAAAATTGAGACAGAGTAATGGTATTAAGTGTTTGTGGCTGGAGGATGTCGAAAGTGGTAAGATAGCGACAGTATATGTCAATGAGGTTGGTGGGTTGACCAATCCACTTTGGATTATGATACAAATGGATGTAGCCGGAGATAATGATTCATTTATAAGTTAAACTCTGAGATAGGTCGGAGAGTTAGGGCCGCTCCAATGCATGAGATGATTATCTGTGCTTGGGCAGTAAAGAGGGCCATGTTATTTAAGATATAAGGAATACAGGTGATGATATTCTCGTTCGTGGAAGTTAGTGAGGGTGGCTACTCAGTGATCGGAAACAGGAAAAACCCTTGATAGTTCTATGGCTCCTGGTCTTGAAAGGAAGGGGGTCTAGTTCACAGGTTGGCCATCAAGACTGGGATACCTTGTTACATACAGAGCCCGAGACTAGTTCCTCAGAAGTGACCAATGGACTTGGTAGTTTTTGTTTTGGTTAGATAATGAGCTAGGAAAAGTTCAGTGTTGCGTGTCACTTAGAAAATATTTAGACAGGGGGTACATACTGCAAGGTTGTTATACGAGAGGCCTGAGATATGAGTACTTGTTGAGGAAGGATTAGTAATTTTTGCAAGGAAAAGTTAGAATATGAGTGGTAAAGGGATTCATAGAGGAAGTGGTTGAGCTTGTCGTATGAGAGCTATGATAAGGGCCTGAGGGAAAGCTAATGTGTTACATAAGGGACAACCCTGGACTGTCAAGGGCATCACCCGAAGTATATGAATTAGACTGAATGGAAACTAAGTTGGTTAGAAAGGATGCAGCTGAGTATGCAAGGAATTGCTGGGTATGGTTGGAAACTTGGGAATGGGTGGATTTGGTATCAGGGGCGTTATGAAGAATGATACTAGTTGGGCTTAAGGAATTACTAGTCACCTGAAGAAGTACGTGGCTTAGAAGTGGATTGGACAGAGCATTGCATTATGGGACTTGTTGATGTCACCTGCTAGGGATGAAGAGTTTAAATTCCCCGTTACAAGACAGGACAATATCTTCAGGAGTTGATCATCGATCTGGTTATTACCAAATAAGGATCAAGGAAAGAGACATTTCAGGAATTAATACTTGTATCGAGTGGGGTGTGATGGATTAAGAGTAAAGGTTCCTAATCATTTTATATTTCAATGACATGGATAGGTCCGACAAGCAGAGAATACAGGAACGACATGAATGGGTTATATTCAGGTTCATTATCGATGTGTTGAACTACTCCCCAGCTAGAACCAGAATGTGAACGACTATTACACTGATGATATTACGACTGAAGTAGCAGGGCCATATGTAAGGTTTCAGGAGGTATTAACTTCGTTTTTCAAGAACACTCAAGGTCATATTACAGGAAGGGAAGAGATCAGGTATGAAGAAGTTTTATCAGAAGCACATTAAGGCCGGTGAACAGGTCAGCCACTATCCAAAGTATTTTCGAAGACAGCTACAACATAAGGATTTTGAATATGGAATGGTTAGTCAAGTATGGGGACGGTGATGGATTGTAAGGAAGGAATAATAATTCTTGAGTTTAAAAGGGATAAACCCTTGGAGTAATTGGCGTTGTATATATTGCATTTGTATTTAGAGTTGGAGGTTTACTGCAGGGGGGTGTTAGAACCTTAGCTAGTGTGATGGACACTACTTAAGCTGAACCAGTGAGATCAAGACAGACTGGATTAGTCTGTGAGTTTTCGGATAAGTTTTCAAGGGATTTGTTAAGGGTACATTAGTACAAAGAGATAGAATGGTGATTATATTGGTGCCAGGGATGGAATTAGATCTAGGGCGCTGTACTGAACGATTTCAATGAAGCTGTATGAACTAAAGGCTCAATTATTGAGTAGGATGATGTTCTTCAAGGTAGATCTTTCATCTGGTTATTACCAGCTAGAGATCAGGGATAGCTAAGGATCTTTGATCTAGTTATTACCAACTAGAGATCAGGGAGAAGGTTGTGCGAAAGATTGTTGTTATATTAAATAAGGGCATTGGGGATGCTGAGTCATGTGTTGAAGATTTGGTCAATGCAAAATTGTTTTTGTGAAATGGGTGAACAGAGTATTCAAAGATTATCTGAACTGGATTTGTGATTATCTTGATCGACAGTGTTGTGATGTATTCTCGATTGGAAATTTGCCAAGGTTAAGGGACGCCTTAGGAATAGGAGTTTCCTTAGGCGGGCATGGTGGTACATGTATTTCAGGTTGAGTTCTACGTCTTTTTACAGGTCATAATCAATTTGTGAGTTGTTATGACACCTCATTGATAGGAACAAAAATTGGTGATTGCCTATGCATGATGTTGGTTAAAGGATCCGACTAGAACTGAAGTGGAGTTTTTAGTGGGCTAGGTAGCCAGTCTAATACTTGGAATTATTATCTCATAAATGTTAGAGAATATATATTATTGCTCAATGGAAATATGGAAAAACCAAAATACAACTCTATGCAAACATACAATGGACAAGATAATTGATTAAATAAATATTACAACTCAATTGCTCAAAATACAAGTAAATAGAAAGATGTAGAAGAAGAAGATTACAAACTCAATACTATAATAATACAAGTAAATAAGAAGAACAAAAGAATGAAAACACAAACAAACTCTCACACAACCAAAGTGTAGAGTAGTGGGGATCACCAACTTGAACAAGGTTCAAGACCTTTGTCCAAAAGCTTATTTCCCCCTATTCTCTAAGCACCAAGGGATCTCTCTAGGAAATAGCTTTCTGGAATTATCAAGCATTTTAGTGTATTTTACAGCCAAATGCTTTGTGGATGGAAAATGGTGTGTCTTCCAAGTGAGTATTAGGCTCCTATTTATAGAGTTTGAGATACTCCTTTGAATTTCAAATTCCACCAACCCCCATGCCTGTTACCAATGTTTAATTGGATGTTTATGGAATTAAAATGGAGATTTGAGAGTTATTTGGGATGTTAGAATCGTTCAATTTGGAAAAAACTGAAAATTCACATAGGCTGTCAGCCTCACTGGCCGCGGCCAGGATCATCAGTGGCCGCGGCCACTGGCCTCTGTCCCCCAGGCCGTGGCCAGGGAAAGATAGTGGCTGCGGCCACAGCCTTTTTTCAGCCAAAAATGTGATTTTTCCAAAACGTCCCAAATATTTTCCCACATGATTTTGTAACCTCCAAACACCTATTGGAAGTTAAAAACATGTCTCCAATAGTCATATATCATCATGACTTTGTGAAATCCAATCTCAAATGTGTAACATATAATATACACATTATTGGGTAATATTTGGGAGTTACAAATTTGTAACTGATCTTGTAACTCCAAAATATGTCACATTTGGGCACTATATATATATATATTACTTTACTTTTTTTTTAAGATGATAGTGCAAATAAAAATAAAATAACTAGTAGAAAAATGTTACTTACCTTGTAGAAAGATCGTTTCTTTCTTGCAACTCCCCGGCAACGGCGCCAAAAACTTGTTGAACCCAAAAGAGGGTGTTTCAATATTTATACTCGTAAGTGCATGAATCGTTTCGGAATATAATGTTCATGTAAGTACGAGGTCGAACCCATGGGAGTTGACTAACATCAAAAGAAACTATTTCAAACAAAGCAAAAATATTCTAACCTAGTTCCAAATATTTGATGAGATTTTGTTTTAGAAAAATAAAAGACAAGTAATAAAAAGATTTAAGATTAAATAGAAAAATGGTTTTCAAATGAGATATGTAAAATAAGATTATGAAGATATTAGAATCTACAAAATGCAAGTTCAATAATATTTATAAGTATATTGATTCCCAAGTTTAGATATAGTTGAAATAAATCACACTATATTTTTTTCAAAATACATTTTCTATTCAAGCACAAGTTACTTTAAAAAGGGTAGGATTTTTCTTCACTTATATACGATATAATTTCTAAGCATTAGTTGTGTTACAACCTAATGAAACTACAAAAAATAAAAAAGATTATGTTTAGGCAAAATATGATACTTATGCTCTAAGAATTAGATGTGAACAATTTAATGAAAAACATTTAATCAAAGAATATCATATTTTTTGCATAATGAAGAACTAAGTGTAATATGCTTCAACAATCAATAATAGATGAAAAATGCATATCTTTGATAGAAAAATCCATAAACAATGTTGCACAAATGGGAAATCAACATACAATAAAAAATACTATCTAGTTACATTTTGCTTCATCATCATCTTAATAATCTTGAAAAAGATTAGAAGCTCATAAGTAGATTGAAATAAAACTTACAAAATAACATACTTGACATGCTCTTCAAAAGATGAAAATGGTAGAGAGAAAATAGTGAAAAGAAGAGAGAAAAATATGAAGTGTAGTAGAGGTTGAAAAGATGAAGAATAACCCCCCAAATGGTCTTACAAGACTCTATTTATAGGCAAAATATGGAGATTAAATTAATCAAATTAAAATAAATAAATTGATTAATTTAATTGTGTTGGGAAGTGGTAGGATAAATAGAGTAAGTGTAAGGGTATTGGAAAGATGAAATGTTTGGTTGGATGGAAGATTAGTGAAAAACTAGGGTAAAAAATAAATTAGGAATGTTTACTTAGGTAAAAAAAAATAAGGAAGAGTGGATTGATATTTGAGTGAAAAGAAAAAAATATTGGGAAGAAAAATGTGACTTTTTGGCTTTTGGTGGCTGTGTTGGCAGCTGGTTCAGCTGCCAAGGTGTGGTGGGCCTGATTGGGCCGAAATGGGGCAGCTGGAGGACTTCGGTGGAGTGCTGAGGCAGGTTGGGAAGTTGGCATTTGGGTTGCTTTGGATTGTTATTGGGCCTGGAGCAATTGGCTTGAAGGAAGAGGCAGGCGTGTGGTGATGATGCTATATGCTGAAGTTGGCTGCTGGCCGAGAGAAGAGCTGGCGTGGAGTCAAGCCAGGCGGAGGCATGTGTGGACTGAGGTGATTGGTTAAAGATGAGGAGGCGTGGGACAGCTGGCGACATTGGTGTGGCTGAAGGAGGCATGGGCCAGTTGGGCCGAATGGCTATCTTGTTGTTGGGCCTTTGAGAAAATGCCACTTTTCTTTGTTTCTTTCTTGAAAATGCCACATTTTACCTTTTTTTTTTTTCAGCTTTAAATCTTTTCTAATACCAATCAAATAACATACTCCCTACAAAATAAATCATAAACTAAATTAAAATTAAATATTTTCACTAATAAAATATATCATATAACTTCCATGAAAATATTAATTAAAATTTAATTTACATAACATTTAATTTCAATAAAATCATATTTTTAGCATTCATCTAACAACACTAATTTCAACTAATTAAATTACAACCTAAAACAATAAAATATCTATAAAAATCTAGAAAATTACAATAAAACTAATAAATGCAAAATTACTTAAAAACTTAATAAATAAATTAAAAACTCAAGAACTAAGCAACAATTAGCATATAAAAAGTAGTAAAATAACTCTATTTTGTAGAGTTATCAGGCACACACATGTGTCCAATTTTGTGACTCAATAATATGTTATAAGGTGTGACAAATCACATTTTGTCACATTATTTAATCTAATATTATATTATATGAAATAATATAATAATAAAGGATAAAAGAAAAACAGTTAAGTGAACCACAAATGAGAGAATTTAAGGCAAAGTTCTTGCTGGATTTGCTAAAGATTATGCAGTATCAGGTATAAGTTTACTGTAATATAAGGATCGGATCTGGAATATGATGGACACCAAAATTACATAGAAATTCTGAATGAATCTCATATTACTATCACAATTCAAAAGAGCTTAAAAATGAATAAATTTATCATTGGTTCATACTAAAAAAACTTTAGGGGTGCTTGGTAATAAGTTATATAAATAAATAAATTTTTTTGAGTCAAAGCTAGTTTCATCATCTAAAGACAAGAAAACGTGTTTAATTATGTTTTGGTTCTTCAAAAGTATAAAAAACTTAGGAATACCTAGCAACACAAATTGTTGTGATTAATATCATAAAATGACAATAAGAATATACAATTATGGCTAAGTCCAAAGAGGAATCTCACTTTAAGAAGTTGACTCCAACAGATCTCTTTTAGAATATTAATTGCTTTTCCCACTTTTTAATTTGAGAAAAAAAAAAAGAATTGTCTTGCTTGAGATGCAATATTCTTGACCCTTTTGATAAAATTTTGACTGGCTTTTCTATTTGTTTGATAAATATGCAAACAAAACAAAACAAACATGTCCCTTCTCTCTATTTATCTATGCATGGTATGATATGTTGCTTTATTTATTACTAAATTTAAATAAATAAATAAATAAAGATAAATTCTTTACTTGTAAACAAGGACACCTAGGGTCCCATCCCATCTCATAGGTCATTACTTGCCCTCTACCTCTAATTCTACAATCTCTTTATCAATAATTAGTGGTCCCAATTACACACATTTTTAATGAATAATCTTCTTCCTATCTATTATTACAACGAGAAATGTAATATCATTATTGATGCAATTTAATATTAGTACTTACATATTTGAATTTTATAAGTATTATGATATATAACTAGCCAACTATTAAGTACTACTTCATATAGTATTGAGCACCTTAAAATACAAAATAGCAACAATTTTATTATTATTATTATTCACTAACCAATTTGCTTTGCTTACATATAAGGAAGTGTCATATCGCTATCGCTATTAGGAGAGCACTATAAAGAAGTGTCATATCACTATTGGTGTAATTCAATATCGGATCTCATACATTTAAACTTTTTAAGTATTATAAAGTATAACTAACCAACTATTAAATGTTACTTCATGGGCCCCTTAAAATACAAAATAACATCATTCTTATTCTTATTATAATTATTATTCACTAACCAATTTGCTTTGCTTACACAAAAAGCTTCCATTAATTACAAACCAATTCTTTCAAATTTTCAACCAATATAACTACTACTACTACTACTATGACTTAGTTGGTTTCATTATATTAAAATCAGATAATATATATATATATTATATTATAAAGATTGCTTAAGCTTAAATTCATGGTTTTGTGAGTTTGTGTGTACAATGGGTAAAACAGTACTTAATTGGACCAAAGTTTCAAACTTTTTACTATTACTCTATTTTTTTCATAAAAAGAAACAATTTTTACATTATAATAATATATATATATATATATATATAAAAAAACCAATGTAATTTCTTTGGGTTCTGGTTTTATAGAAGTGTTGGTTTGTTTGTTAGGTTTAGATTAAGAAGAAGATGATGATGATGATGATGATGATGGATAACAGTTGTAGTTGTACGGCCCTGTTTTTTTTTTTACTTTGGACAAAAGATAAGGCTCTTCCTGCTAATTGCGGCTACCACAGTCTTTATTGATTTACCATAGCTTCTTTCTTTCTTTTTCACCTCTAAAACGACGTCGTTCTTCCTCTCTCTCTCTCTCTATATAACATTATATATAGTGAGAAAAATGGATGAGAGAGAGGGAAGGAAAACAGTCAATAAAAATAAGATTTTTTATTTTTTTTATATATATCACTCTCTCTCACACACACTCTTTTTTCTCTCATCAAATTACACTTATAGAGAGAGAAAGAGAAGCTTTTTTTTTTCTTCCATTGATTCAGACTCGCTCTCTCTCTCATCAAGCTTCATCAATTAATGTATGTTCTCTCTCTCTAACTCTTTGAATTGAAATGTTTCATGGAAAACATTTTTTTTTCTTTCCTTATTTTACTTTTTTTTTTTTTTCTGTCACTTTCTCACAGATTTTCTCTCTCGGCAAACTTCCGTGGAAAAGGTGTGAGTAGAGTGTGGCCGTTTTCTCCATTTTTGCAGGTACCGACTCCTCAAATTCATCATCTTTCGTTTGGTTCCTCAGAAAAAAGAAAGAAAGTTTTCATTTTTTTTTTCCCTTCTGTTCTTTTTCTGCCATTATCTTCTTGAAATGTAACTGAAGTTTAAACTTATCTGATTTTACTTTAGCTTAATCAAACGGCGATCTCTCTTCTCAATGCAGCCAAACACTGCTTCAACTCCTAAGATAGAAAAGCAAAAAAAAAAAATCAAGCTTTAGCTAGCTTCAATATTCTTTGTGAGTATAATTTCTTGTACATACACATACACAATACTGATTCTGGTTTAGAAATTGAGCCTTATTTGGTGTGATTATGGTGCAGAAATTGGCCTTTTAACTCAGCTTTTGGAATGAGACCTGAAAAAACCTATAAAGGTTTGAAATTTATGAATTTGGTATATTCCTATAATCTTTTCTTTTAGCTTAACCTAATTTGTGGATTATGATTATTCTCATTGTAGCAGTGTGTTATGGGAATTGAGCTTGAGTAGTAGTGTAAAGTGACCTTATTATTACTGATATGAACGAAGATAGACAAATGGAAGTGCATTACATAGACACTGGCTTTCCTTACACAGCTACTGAAAGCTTCATGGACTTCTTTGAAGGCCTCACACAAGTCCCTCCACTCACCTATCCTCATCCTGGGCTTGTCCACGATCAGGTATGTATGTATATGCATATACATAGATATAGATATAATAGTGAAAAGGGTATTGAGATGTGATGTTTTTTTTGGGTTACGTTTGTTTGTCATGGTTTTGGGGGCAGTGATTAACGATTAAACGAGGTGTTTATGTTTAAAGATTGATGAGGGCAATCAATGCTGGGACATGGGTTGTTGTACTGACGCATTTATTTTGTCCTTTGTAATTTATGGTTAGTATAATAAATATTAAATTGTTTCTTTCTCCTTTGAGACCAGTACTGTTTGGAATAGTTCTGTGTCTGTACGATTAGATTTATTATCTCTCTCTTTTTTTTTAACTAATATTTAATGATTAAATACCCTGTACTAATTGTACCAAGAAAAGACTTACCTATGTTAAAAGTTGTTAAATAAATATGTTTTTGTCCACGTCATTAATTTATTATGTGAAACAAGTTAGTGTTTTTCCTCCATCACTCTCTTTTGTGAGCTGAAAGAAATATAATGTTATGCACTTGACTATAAAGATCGAAGTGTGTGTATGAATATATATATATACAAAGAGTACAACACAGAATATAGGCCCTTTTTATTTTATATTATCTTGCAAAATAGTATTTTTTTTTACAATGTTTTGTAAAATAGCCTTTTTTTCTTCGAGTGTGTTCGATGGAGTTTTGAGTATTTCGGGAGTGAGTGTGGTGTAATAGATAATGGAATAGCATTTTGATAATGGGATTTTGTTTTGGTGTAGTAGTGAATAATGTTCATGGTCTCTCCAATGGTATGTTATGATGAAACTGTTATACTTTGAATCTGCTGTGTGTCTATCCAGGAAAGTTTATACTGGTCAATGAACATGAATTCATACAAATTTGGATTCTCTGGGCCAGGAAGCACTACTACTTCTACTTCTTACTATGGTCATTATGAGGTAAATGATCATTTGCCAAGAATGGATATGAACAGGAGAGCTTGGGAATACCCTTCTATGATGACCACAGAGGAACTTCCAACCACAGACTCAGAACAGTTTGAGGAAGTATCATCAGGAGATGCAGATGCAGCAGCAGTGGCTCATGCTACACCTGAAGAAAGTTAGTCTCAACTCTTCCCCTCTTCTATATCTATTCCTAATTGGTTCTCACTCACTATGCACTTCATGAGCTCTATGTTCCCAATTCCCGGTGATAGTATTTTCTTTCTGTGAACTCAATTATCATGCTTCTAGCACTCAAGTGGGATAAGCTCAAACGATCACGCGTGTGGTTTGTTCCAACAATGTCTGAGGTTTTGACAATTGCTATAACTGGGAGCCTAGTTTCAAAAACTTAAGTTTTCATCTAGTTGAGTGGCAAAGGCCTTTGTTGTGTATCATGCTGAAAGTGTCTTAATTGGTGTGTGATGGGTTGTAGAACCAGAAAGCCTTTATTCCAATTGACTCAATTCCCTGTTATGTTTTTTTTAGTACTAATTCAAATTAAGGTTCTAATGGTAAAATTGTTGTTGTGCTTTTGTAGACATCCCAAATCAACAGAATAATAATGCCAGCTCTTCCCAGGTATGAATCTAGGCTTCTGTAAGCCCACGTGGGATTTCTTGTGTGTGTTTAGTTGACACATACATATATACCTATATATATATTAATTCTACATGTGTGTTTAGTTGACACATATATATGTATATATAAATATTAATTCTGTAGAAGATAAGGCATATTTATAAGCCCTTCTTTATGTCTGGTTGCAGACTGTGTGGCAGGACGGCATAGATCCTGACAACATGACCTACGAGGTTTGCTACATTTGTGTGTAATTCTATTCACAAAATAGTAAAATTATTTAAAGCCTGACTGACAGTTCTATCGTCCTTTCTTTCTTTGTTACTATTCACCAACAATTGAGCTAACATACTCACCACAATCACAATCTGTTCACATAGATACTTACTGAGTATCAGTCTATGAAGAAAGTTTTTAAATTTTTTTTGGTGAATTTGTTAAACTCTTCTTTCTGTCATTGTTTAGCCCAAACCAAGCATATTTAAAAGGAAATTGTCTTGTTCTAGTTCTTTATATTGTTACTTTCTTATTTGACTGTGCATTTTTTCTATGCCTTTGTGTAGGAATTACTTGACTTGGGTGAGACAGTTGGTACTCAAAGCCGAGGTCTTTCGGACGATCTCATTAACTTGCTTCCGACCTCCAAGTACAAGTTTGGAAGTTTTTTCTCAAGAAAAAAATCAGGAGAGAGGTAACACACTGATAAATACTTCATGTACTGTAGTTTGCTTTGATAAGTTCTTAGGTTCGAGTTTCTTTTCGGTACCTATATAACAATTGTTGTAGGTTTTTAGTATCGAAAAATATTGACAATTTCATTGACCTTTTCATATTTCTTTCTTATGAAGCAATTTGATACTTTTCAATCTAATCATTGATAATCTTTGGACAACAGATGTGTGATTTGCCAGATGAGGTACAAAAGAGGGGATAGGCAAATGAAATTACCATGCAAACATTTATATCACAGTGAATGTATCAGCAAATGGCTCAGCATCAACAAGGTTCAACCTTTCTCTCAACCCTTCTTGTTCACTACTCTTTTCCTTAATATTCCCAAAGATTTTTACTTTTTCTTGAATCTGTTTAGGTATGCCCGGTTTGTAACATGGAGGTATTTGGTGAGGAGCTGAGCTGAAGAATTATAAAGCTTCAATTTCCAGCCAAAGAGGAAGAAGAAAACTCAATGTTTTTTCATTTTTCTTTCTAAAAAGTTAGTCTTTTTTTTTAATCTTTGTATACATGATACAGGGTTAGGTAATGAAGGGTAGATAGTCTCTTGTCTTTTTTTCTTAATACAATTAATGTTTAATTACAAATTACTTTTCACTCTAACTTCTGTGTTGATGTGATGATGATGATGATGATGATGATGAGATATGGCCAAAGAAAATAGCATACTTATGAGTATTCATATTGTATTCTAACACTGTTCTTGTAACTTGTTGACTAACTTTTTCATTCGAACCAAGTTTCCCTACAGTTCTAGTGATCAGAAAATTAGTCAAGTATTCATAATGAATTAATCCAACCTCAAATTTTGTGGAAACAAATCATAAATTATTTGGCTTAGCTAAAATCTGAAGTTCCATGATAAGTTATGTCAAGTCAGGTCATTTGTACGGATTCAATAGTTGGTTCAATGATGAAACTGAAAAATCAAAGCTTTTTTTTAACTCTTAATCTATTTACTTATGGTAAAAGTGAAAAAGAAATTATTTTTCATAGAGAAACCAAATCAGATTACCATAATCAGTAATCACTCAATTAGAGTCTACCATACAAAATCTAAAGCAACGATTGTCAAAATCTGTATGAGGATAAGATGGCTTATAAAGTAAAGCAAATAGTGAAAAAAGGTTTCACCTTTGATTAAAACTAATCATGTTCTTCATTGACTTTTTGAAGTACACAAATCTATATAGTGGCATACAATAGTTAAGGTGGTCTTGGTTGTAGAGGATCTTTCTCTCTCCTTGGATCCAATTAAAGAAGTCCCCACTTTCATTTAATAATAATAATAAAAAAAAAACAAATAATAATAAAGAATGTACCATTTCCCAACGGTCAGAAAGAATTGGTAGTAATTAGTAAAGTAAACAACGTTCACCTATCTCTCTGTCTTGTAACCGTTACTTCTTCTCCTTCTTCTTCTTCCTCCAAACCAAACCCCACAATCTCTCTCTCTCTCTCTTTCTTCAGCTCGCTCTCACTCTCTTTCTCTCTCTGTAATGGAACCAGCAAAAATAGACTGGAAAAACATTGAGTCAAAGTTTGTAGAAGATGAGCTTTACGAGCACATAAACGCACCCAAATGGTTCGATTTCTTGTCCCCAAACGACCACCCTGTGGACGATGAGTCTTGGTTTTGCAGACCCGGTAACATTTCTTCTCTTAATCTCTAAAACCCAGTTCAATCTTTTTTTGCAGAAGTGGAAACCATGCCCAAGTTTAGATTTTTAATTTTTTGTTTGTTTTCAGATTGCAACCACCCAAAGACAGCTGAAGATTTTCTCAAATCTACTCCTTCTAAGGTTTGTTTATTGTTTTGGCTTTTCTGGGTTGTCTTTGATTTTAGTCATGGGGTTGAATTTGTTCTGTTCTGTATGCCAAGAAAGTCTGAGAATAGTAGCAAGAAGATCAAGATTTTATGTGTCTTATTAGCAGCTATGGATTTTGTCTCATTTGGGAAAAATTCCATTATGTATTTTGATATTATTTTGTGTGCTTAAGTTGGTTTAGATTGATCAATCCAATCATCGAATGGATGTGGGCAGAGTGAAATTCAACAAAATCTGTACTCCTTATTAGCTTGTGCCAACTTACTATTTTGGTTTTCTGAATTTTTGGTTTAAATTGTTTCATTGGTGAAGCTTGCAATCCCAGCTGGTGTTTCCCAAATCTCTCCACTTGGTGATAGAAGCCAAAGGTACTGTAGAAACATAATTGAATCGACCCTTTTTTTTAGTAACTGCTACTTTCTAATTTAGGTTCAAGTATAGTCTTATAAACAACACTTTCCATTTCAACAGAGAGACCAAGTTGAAGAGAAGAGGGGTAGCTCAAGCTTGGGTAACACCAATTGGTAACTCCAATTTCAATGAGGACAGCGAAAACCACAATCCAAATTTGTCAACTCCTTTAAACAACAACAGCCATGCTAAGGTCATCAAGTCGGCTTTCAAATCAAGCACTGAAAAGAAAGAAGCTGTTGAAGTTCCATTGCAACGGAACAACAATGAGGTGCTGCCACCGAGGCTGAAAAGCACGCTCTCGGCGAGGAACTTGTTCGCAGGACGGGATATTCTGAATCAGATTACTGAGTTCTGCAGTGAATTGAAGAGAATGGCAATAAGAACAAAGGAGAGAGATAGTGTGAGGAAGAGTGTTGAGAGTGTGAAGGAAAATGTGGTGATGGAGGGAAAGATTAAAGGTGAGGTCTTGGTTGAGTTGGATTGGAAAGGGAAGGAGAGGAAGCCATTGCTTGATGGAGTTAAAGATAAACCTCATGAGATGGAGAGAGGCATTCTTAAAGAGAAGCCACTAGAGATGGAGAGGAGCATTCTCAAGGAGAAGCCAAGAAGGAAAAAGTAAGTCCATTTTTCGAGCTAAAAAAATGCTTCACCATTTTGTCTACTCTGTTTACTTCACATTGTGGATAATTCAATACCTTAAAGATTCTTCGGATCTGTAATCTAATGAAATCATCATCTAGTTAGTTTCACTTCATGCTGTAAAGCTAAGCCTATGCACACTGGATTCATAAGCTACACACCATTAGTGTTCATTAGCTCCTTTGTGCATAATGGAATTTCGGTAAGACTGTAGACTAGATTAAACAAATTAGAGTAGCTCAAATGGTCTGGCTTGGGATTTGCTCTCACGAAGTCTAAGGTTCGAGTCATTTATGAGAGCCTAGTTTCAAAAGAAAATTATGGTATGTATGCATGTATATATTGATAAGATTGTGATTGTGTGAACTCTAGAGTCTAGACTATTCAAATTACCTATAGATTAGTTCGAATGTATCCTAATGAGAATGAAAGGCTTTAGGTAAAGTTTCATAACTATTTTGTGCAGAAGAAACGATGAGACAGAGAACACGCCTATCTCCAAGACTAAGAACTTGGTCTTAGAGAATGTAAAACGCAAAGGCGAGGATAACTTGTTTCAAATCCGAACAAATCCTCCCTCTCCTCAATGCTTTTCTGCCACAAGGGGTGGAGGAGCTGCCGGGAAGACTGCTACTACCACCACCACCACCACCCCCACCCCTTCAAAGCTTTCCAAATCCAAACTCATGGTATGTAACCAACCCTTCAAGCTAATATCAAATTTTCATCAAGTGAGGAGATATACCGTCTTTGGTTTTGGCCTGATTATGTTTTATTATCTGTTTTTCATGAACTTTTAGGAGAGGGGAATCCTTCAAGAACAGAATAAGCAAGTATTATTAGTAGCAAAGGAGGAGTCCATGGAGAAAAACAAAACCGCTTCTTCTATTGTTGATGCAAAAGAAGCAAAGACTTTGGATGTATTTTGGTTTCTGAAGCCTTGCACACTATCCACCTACGGTGCTTAAAATTATTTTACCTTACATCATTACAATTTACAAATCCATTCTTTCATTTATTTCTTAATAAAGTTATCTGCCCCATCAGATTCATTCTTTCTCATACATCATACCCTTTAGTATTCTTTCTTTCTTTCATTCATTCATTATTCTTGTTGTTGTTGATAAAACTGTAAGTAAAAATTCATTATCTATGAATAAAAAAGTATTCTTTTTTTGTTCTTGTCTCTCCATTCCAACTGTGAACTAGTTATTTTCCTTTGCTACTTTTTCAGTATTTTTTATCACAAGCTGAACATTAATGTCAATTTCAACCATAAAAGCGCTGAAAGAAAGAAAATTCATCATAATCTATATTGGCAAAAAAAGTTCAATACTTTACAGCGCAAAATTTGGTTTTACATAATAAAGTCTGTTTTCTTTAGCTACTTTTTCAGTCCTTTTTTATCCTTAGGAATGAGAAACACAAAAGTAGTTGGCACTAATGTAAATTAGCTAATATAATATGCTATTATCAAAGATCACAACTTTACACAGAAAATTTTGGTTTCACAGAACAAAACTGTAAATTCACAAGTGCTTATAGGTACATAGATTCAATCTTCAATGGATTGCAAACACATCACAGATGAATTTTGGGTTATTCTATTTCTAAAGATCCTCATTTGTGAAAACATCTGTTCTTAACTACTATACTATCCATGCCAAGAAAAGTACATATATATATATATATAGAGAGAGAAAGAGAGAGAGAGAGAGAGAGAGAGAGAGAGAGAGAGTTATGTTATGATTTCATCATCCTTTTGTCTCTTCCTTTATATATTATATATATCAATTTCTCTCCACTGTCCTCCTTCAGCTCATTTCAGATAAAGATAAAGCAGCCAACAGCTGTTTATCATAAATATCATTATTTTATTTGGAATGAGAAAAGGATAGCTTAGAAGAAGCAACAAAGAGGGAAAAAAAATCCAAATCTGGGAAAACTAAACCAGATAAATACATTGAAACAGCTAAGCTACTAAGTTCAACGTTTGAGCTTTACATTCATGAAAGTAAAAATTCTAAAATCTAATATTCAAAAGTAAAGTACATTAGCTCTTTTGTACATACATATGTAAAAAAAAGCCTCATTCTTTACTTCGTTTCACTCTCACTCCTTCTTCTTTGTTCAATCTTCAACTGTGTGACATCTCATGGTTTGATGATAAACACAGAAAACCAAAAACAAAGTTTCTAACTTTATACAAACCAGATTACCTAAAATTTCACATAACAAAAAACGACAATTGCAGCCGACACAAGAAGAAGAAGACCACACTCCTCCACACCATTATTATTAACAACAAAATTAAACCAAAACAAATTGAAAATTGAGGTGTATTTACAAAAGGGTACGATTGAAAATTTGTTGTGTTGTGTTGTGTTGCCTACCTTCTTCTTGTTCTTGGGCCACAGAGGACCCAAGATAAGATCCAGGACCATATACGGCGAGCTCGAGGGAAGAGCCTATCGGTGTAAGGCCTGGACTCTCTCAAAGCATCTTCCACGGTCTCCACGAAGAGGTTGACGTTTCTGGGCGGAGGAATATAGAGAGTCAAAGGGATTGCAGAGAAAGCCGCCGTGAAAAAGAACTGCAGCATGGTTTTGAGTCTTGAGTCGAGTTGGAGATGATGAACCCAGATGAGATCACAAGGTGTTTGTTAATATAGCTGAGAGAAAAGGGCTTGTTGTTGTTGTAATATAGAGAAAGAGAAAGAGAAAATGAAGAGAAAAGGTTCTGGAAAATACAAGACACAGAGAATCGGGGCTCGGACTCGAAGATGTATATGCGGTATTACCGGTTGGTGGATTAGCATGGTCTTATGACGTTGAAAGATTTGTTTTTTTTTTTTCATTAATTTACACTCAAAACTTTACTATCTAATATTTTTTTTATAAATAAAATCATATAACTTTTGGGAAATTATTACACAGGGTATCAATTTTGTGTTTTTGATAAGTACAGATTTTATAATAAAAAAAAATCATACCACGGTGTATAGTATAATTATAGTAATTATCTTACTAATTTTATCAAAATTAGAGTTTAAATAGTTAATTGTATTGCGTTCGTTATATTTTTTTTATACTATTGTAAAACAAAATTTTTAAATTTTTTTAAAGTTGAGTGGGATATCTCCTATAATTATGATATACACCATCATATAAACAATAATTTCTAACATTGCTGTCATTAAAATCTCTCTATAATATTTATATATTTAATTTTTTAAAAGGTTTATTTTATAAATCTCCCATTTTGATTAAATAAAAAAAAGATTTTCTTTTTTCAAAATACATATTTTTATTTTGTAAATTTTATTGTGTTACTTTTTATTTTAAGTAAGTATAATTTTTATTTTAAGAAGTATAATTTTATTTTTCAAAATTACGGTTATTATATTTTCTCAATTTCATGATATGGTCCTCAAAATTTGATATTTTTTCTTCATTTATTTACACTCAAAACTTACCATCTAATATTTACATTTTTTTAATGAGTTTCCAAATCTCCCATTTTGATTTAATAAAAAATAAAATTTTATGATGTTGTTTAGTAACACTTAAAAAATAGTTTTTATTTAATTGATTAAAAATTTGACAATTAAACATAAAGTAATGTTTGGTAATTTTATTTTTATTTATTATTTTTAAAATTTTTATTAAATTTTGAAAATATAATTTTTTTACTTTTAAATTTTTTTCAAACAGTTTACAACTTTTCGTTTATTTTTTTCTTCTCTTATTCAAATCAACACCTTGTTTTATATTGTTAAAAAAAATAAAATAAAAGTTATCAAAAACATTTATTAATTTTTTTAAAAACAAAAAATAAAAATAGTTACCAAATATATTTTTATTTTTAAAAATAAAGAGACAAAAATAAAAATAATATTTTAATTTTTGTGTTTAAAAATTTTAAAAACCAAAATTTTACCTAACACAATATATTGCTGAGGTTGAAAGTTTGAATCTTTAGTTCTAAATAAATAAATAAAAGTGAGTTTTTACTATAAATCTATAGGGGAAAAAACTTTTGGATTTGGATTTACTCGGTAAATTATATAGATATATATATATCTAAATTTAGGTAATGTAATTTGTTTATTTTCCAAAATTTCTAGTATTTTTATTAAGTTTATCCTTATAAAATATCGTAGCATTTGGGAGATTTCTTAGTTAGATGGGCAAACAAGACTAGTAGTTGTGCTTATAAAATATCGAAGATATTTAATAAAAAAAAAAAACCAAAATTGACTATCTAATTTTTTTTCAGTTCAATAATTCAAATCAAGATAACCAATTTATTTAATTAATGTCTATCATGAATTTTCTTTAATTTTCGTCAAATAATTATTAAAAAAAAATGAGGTGGTAAGAGATGTATTTGTGATATATAACTATAGAGTAATATTATTTTGAAAAAAGTTTGAATTATAATAACCTTATTTTTTTTATTTTAACAAAAAAAACATATCCCACATATAAGAAGCATTTTAAAAATAATAATGTCTAAGATCACTCGAGATGATATATTATGAGTAGTTAAATTTAATTATTTTTTAATATTTTAAAATTATAATATGTGAACTAGATTTTAAATTCAACTATTTATGTTATAATACTGCCTTAAAGTATAATTTTTTTTAATATAAGTAATTAGTGTGGATGGGGATAATTGGGAAAAGAGAATAGTCAACTTTTTTAATCTCATATATATTATTAGTCCAACAAAAGTGGATAGTATTTAATCTAAAATTTAACATTTAATAATACACAATCATCTACAATAGATCATTTTAAAGAGAAAAATAATATAATGTATTAAAAATAATAATATATAAAACTAGGAGTGTGCAAAATTTTTTGCAAATCGTTCAATCGGAATAAACTGCTCAAATCAAATCGAATAAATCGATAAAATTCACAATCTGAATTACCTAATAAAAATTTAAATCGCTAAATTATTATATTGATTGGTTTAGAAATTATAATAATCCGCTTAATATAATCCGAATAAACCGATTAAAAGTTTTGTTTTATAAAATTTTTGTCGAGTTAATATTTCTTTTTTTTCTTAATTGGAGAGATTTTTTGCAACCCAAAATTTACTTTAGATTAATTAAAATGTGTTAAAATAATATGAAGGTGACTGATGTACACCCCTATATAAAAACTAGTGGCTAACATTTAATTTAAACAAAGACACGTGTCGTTGTCTAAAATTAAATATCTTTAGCATATTGTTTTTTTTTTATATTTTAAAAGTAAATATATAGAGATATAATATTATAATTATTTATTATTATATGACCCGAATCAACAAGTCGGGTCGGTTGGTAGATTTGTCTAGACGCGTATGCTCATATTGCAGCTGTCACTCAATGCGATTGTCTAACACGCGCCACCAAAAAAACGATAAGTCGTTTAATATATCGCACGTGATCTCAAATGTAAAAAACCAAAAACGACACGTCGTGTTCAATAACAAAACGACATGTCGGTTTATTTACAGCCTTCGTAAAACGACAAGTCGTTTATTAATATGTCACCTAAAAATAAAACGACATGTCGTTTACTACCCCTTCCTCATTCCAGCTCTGAATTGATTAATATATAGTCTTCTCTCTCGTACGTCATTTTTAGCTACGCAAAAACTCAAAGAAAAAAAAAAATTAGGGTTCTTTTTCAGACGGAATGGCGTTCGCAGGTCGTATGAGATCGACTCTCCCAGTCGCTTCTAAGCTGATCAGTTCAGAATCTCTCGCCACTGGCAGTAGATCAACCCCCCAGAAAGCTCTACTTTCCCCTATTTTCACCGATTCTGAGGTTGGTTTAATTTGTGGGAATAATGCACAAATTAAGAAAAGAATCAATTTTGTTGATATAATTTGTACTGTGATTCGGTTTATGATTCATTTCAATGTTTTGTGAAACCAATTGTTGGAATGATTTGTGAAAAGGGATTTTTTTTTTATAATTTTTTGAACTAGTTTTGGGGGAAATGAAAAGAGTGGAACTTGATATTCGGGGCGAACTTGTTGCCATTGATTCTTCATTGGATTTTTGAGTATATGCTTCTTCACTGTGCAAGTTTGTTATTGTAATATGTACGACGAGGCCCGTTTTCAATCAGAACCTTCGTAACAGACCCGTTTTGAAGGTTCGGTATTGAGTCCGAATGTGGAACTATTTTTGGAGATGGCAATGCTGTTAGTTTTAAAAATAGATAGCATATCCCCAATGCAACGGAAACAGAACCAGAAAGCAATACTCTTCTTATTATATTCTTTCACACATAAGCCTTGACATTATTCAACTTTGTCTCAATTGAAACTCGCTCCATTTTAATTTCCTGTAACCGCAATCTTGGGCTTAATCTCAATGAAAATTTCCTTCACATTCTACCGTTTTCATTTTTTCCTGAATAGGATTGTTTATCTCCATTGTTTCCACTCCTCAGTGGCTTAATCTCACCTTCACAAGGAAACCCATGATGCAATTTATAGCAGCTAGTCAGCTACAGAACCCAAATGGCGCAACTTTACTCTTATAATTAGTCAGTGAGCTAAAACTACCATTCCAAAGTAACCCAATTTGAGATTTGTTAAATTATTGAAAAGAAGCATAGCAAAAACGTTCTCATCTCCTCACAGGCTTGATTTTTCCACCACAAAGTTCCAACTTGTTATGGGTAATAAATAACCCATTACTGCAAGTTTGTTTATTTAAAGATGTATGCTAGATTTACAATGGCTTAGAAATCTTCTTATTTTTATAGGTTGATATTGCAAAGAACTTAGATGTATTGAAAATCTAGTTTTATGTTATAAGAGAATCTCTGAACAGCGTTGTCTGCTTTGGGTGTTTGAGAAGTAATGTTGCTGAACTTTAGTATGGATTTTATGCTTACATAGTCTCAGTATACAATTGTAACCATTGGCATGTTTCTTATATTTATAAAACCAAAGTGTAACTATTGACAAACCTGTATTTGCAGATCTCCAGGAATTTCTCAACTGCGACTGAGAAAAAGGAAGTGAAGGTTAAGGTAACTGAGCTGTTTTTTTTTCAATGCAGTCTAGGATATGTTTCAGGCTTTTTCTAGTCAATCAAAAACCAAGAATTTATCATGTGATTATGTCCATATGAAGGAAACATCATATACCGCCATATGAAATATTCTGTTTCCTCTCCCATCTTCTTTCTGTACACAATAATTCTGGAGCTTTAGCATCATTTACTCGTATTATTGCATATTGTGCACATTTCATCTGCCATAGTAGTTAAAACCTCGACATTAATCTCTGTTTTCAGAGATACCTATCCATTTAAATACATATTTAGGTTTTATATTTTGACTGTATGCAACTAATTTATCATACGAGTAAATGAGTATTTAAGTTTCCAGAAAGAAAAAAAGTCACTTATTGGGCATTGTTGCGATGTTCCAGGTTCCATTGGCTTTGTTTGGGGGCTGTGGGAACTATGCCTCTGCTTTGTACGTGGCGGCAGTAAAAACTAATGCCTTGGATAAGGTTGAGTCTGAGCTTAATGATCTTGTCGAGGCTACAAAGAAAAGTCCTGTGTTTTCTCAATTCACCAAGGATCCGTCAGTTCCTGCAAAGACTCGAGTGGGTGCAATTGATGACATATGTATCCAAGCTAAACTTTCAGATGTTACAAAGAACTTCTTGGGTATGGTCAGTTGCTCATAGTAATTTATTTTAAGATCATCTGTCTTTGAATCTTATTAGGTTTTGTTTGTATTATGTTCACTGTTAGACTTTAGAGTTTGCTTAATTTTTTAATTTAGTATCACTTTCTGCCTAATATAATCACATTATATATTTGTCTATTTATCTTGCAGCCCTTTTTCTTCAATTCATGGGTTTTTATACTTAAGAAATCCGATTGGTTCATTATAAATGTAATCAATGTTGCTTTACTGTATTTTTGAAATTTTGTTATCTCTATTTGCTTAGTTTTTAGTTTTTGGTCGTATATGGAACATTAAACCACTGTGTACTGAACAGTATAAATTTACATTGAATGTGGACCAATGACATTGACAACTACCCTAGTCAAGACACTACACTAGGGGCTGTTCAGTCCATCTTTATTCTTTCTCTTTGGAAGGTTTTTGTATATATGGTTGTAGAAGTACCAAGCACCTTATCATGGTTCTTTTATTGCTTTACCATTGTTGGTTTTTTTTTTCTACTTTTAGTTTATCTGCAATTTTATTGTACTTGAAATGTTAGATATTAGCTTTGTTGTCAGCAGCTTTTAGTCTCAGATGTTAACTTTATTTCTAATAATTATTGTAGTTACCGTGGCTGCAAATGGTAGGCTAAGATACATTGACAGCATAGCAAAGAAGTTTGAAGAGTTGACTATGGCTCACAGAGGAGAAGTGAGAGCTATTGTGACAACTGTCATTGTAAGTTTGAATTCTTTTGTAGTTTATTTCACTTCCTTATTTCTTACCATTTTGGAAAGTTTGTTTTCATCATTTTGTCTCAAGGAAAAGATTGTGTCAGTGTTGGCATAATTGGGTAAGAATGTATCTTGGCAGCCTACCGTATTTCTTGTGGGATTCGTCACAAGACTTGTGTTGATTTTACTGTGACCAATATCTTAAAGTTTGATGCTGAAGATGAGGTCCACAACTGCATTTAGTTATTTGTCTTTTTCTTTGTTGGAAAAGTTGATGTGAGATATTGGTCATTTTGGGAAGAACTATTATGGAGGGATTTTGCTGTTTGACCTTATAGTGGCTGATTTATTAAATTTGCACATGTTCTTATCATGTTTTGAGTTTTTATAATTACTGGTTGACATTAATAACCTTGAGGGTCATCTGATTTTGGACTTTGTGATTGCTTTGCTGATACAGATCTCTGTCATAATTCCTGAAATTTTATATACTGGGATAGCATTTCTGTAAACTGGATGCAAGTTATAAACAACTTCTATGTATAAACGTTTCTACATTTTGTTGACCAAGTACTGATCTAATCGTTACTCTCTTGCTAGCCCATTCCACCTGAGGAGGAGAAAGAGTTGAAGGATGCACTGCAGGATATCATCGGTCATGGGAAGAAGGTTATTCTTGAACAGAAGGTAAGTACTGAGCCGAGCCACCCCACTTCACCTGTTCATTCAATTCACAGATTTTGTACAAACGGTTTCTGACTTTCTCTCTTCTGTTAACATGGCAGATTGATACCAGTATTCTGGGTGGGCTCGTGGTAGAATTCGATAGGAAGGTGTTTGACATGTCAATTAAGACTAGGGCGCGTCAAATGGAGAGGTTCTTGCGTGAGCCGATAAACATTGGCAACCTTTAAATGGTCTGGTCTACCTACACCATGAAGGCCTTTCCCTCCTCTCTTTTTGCATCTGTATCAGTTTCTCTTGAAGCTTCAAGGAAGAGAATATTGTTTATTTTTGGTTCTTGAACCGCGCCTCTCAAATGGCGGTATCCCTCAGGATGGATGCTATCAATTTGCAAATAAAAGCTTCAATTTCACATTTTTTCTTGTCATTGTTTTGGATGATGTTTTTTTACTTGTGAAAGGCATAAATTGCCCAACTGCTTTTGAGATCAGAGAATATATATACTGTTTTTCAGTCTTTTTGAATGGTTTCTTAGATGACTATATAATTATGTCACACTAAACCACAAATACCCTTCTTTGAGAAGCAAATAAATACTTGTAAGAATATCATCAAAGGGATCTAAAGTACAAAACTTAAAAGTATATGAAAAGCTTATAAAAAGTGTTCATCTTTGATCATGTTCTTTTCATTATATGAATTAATCTTGTTATATCAGAGGTCTAAACACATATTCAGTTAAATAATTAACTTACTAATCAGCATTGGATAATTGGATTTCTTTAAATAAATCACTCCAGAAGTTTCAAACATGTGTTTTTATACTAACAGAAAAATTTGAAACTCCAATGTGAAAAAAAGCACAGATAATGATGAACAAAAGTCATTCTTTTTCCTTTTTTTTTGGGTTAAAATTCTCACCATCTTTGATCTTTCCAGTATGATAATGCCCACTAATGATTTACTCACAAATTAAAAGTTGAATAGGGAAGACAGAACTTTTTATAGGGTTTCAAACCAGACAAATATTTTCACTTTTTCTTCCCATGAGTTTCTTTGGTACTTACAAAGCTTTATAGCCCATGATTTTTTATTTATCTTTCTTTTTTTTTTCTTCTTCTTCCTTTAAATTTAACTGGAACTTGATTACAAACAAAAGAACATAAATAGATTCTAATGTACAAGGTGTGTATAACACAGAATCAAAATCAAGGTGAGTTGGTCTTTCTTGTCTTTCTGACCAAGCATAACCATATTGCTTCGTACATGCTCACAAGCATAACCATGTACTTTCTTTCTTTCTTTCACCAGGGACAGACAGCTGTACTTTTATGTAGATATACATGAAAACACAAAAAAATAATATTGTCAAAAAAAAATAAAAACATTTGAGTAGCTTAAGAGTTTTCTAGTCACTTTTCCCATAAAACATGCAACAAACTACTACTCCTTGTTGGCACAAACACAAATAAAAAAATATATATAAAAAAAAAAAAATCATATTTTGTAATGTATAACTGAAAATTGCCTCAAAGTTTTGTTTTTTATTTTCTTCCTTCATGAAATTGACTTATTTCTTTGTAAGTTTGATTTGGGGTACTAAGAAAATGACTGCTTATTATGCATAAATATATATATATATGTAAACATATATAATATATTGCTTGTTGAAACAATTCCCAATATCCCATGTTACTACTCATAACAAGATTATTTTTTTTCTTTTATTTTCTGTCCTAGCATGGAGGCATGACTATGGAGGATTAGGTAAGGAAAATGATATTCTAAGAACAACAAGAAATATAGGATAAGGTTTTTGTACCTTAATAACCACTTATAGCTGTATATGTATATATGCACAAGGAGTCTTTAAAAAGTTATGTTCTTATAATTTCAGATCTTTTGTCATAAATGATTGTATTACAGTTCCTTTGAGCTGAAGGGTCATGAATAGTTGATTATAGTGCATGAGAGAATAAATGTATATAATTTAGGGTGAATATTTATTTGGTATACTGTGTTTTACCATAATACAAATTTGATACTTTATATTTTCAATAATGCTTATTTGGTACTATGTAATTTGAAATTGTATATGTTTGGTATTTTTGACTCAAATGTGCTAAATAAAATTTTATTAATATGACCAAACTATCATCAATTATACGAGTTTCAAATTTAAATTTAATTATATAATTACATATAACTTAAGATAATTTGGTCATATTGATAAAATTTTATTTATTAAATTTGAGTACATGGTATCAAATATAAACAACTTCAAATTACAGTGTACCAAATAAATATTGTTAGAAAACATAAAGTACTAAATTTGTATTTTGATAAAACACAAGTACAAAATCGTTGTTTACACTATAATTGTATTTTGATTTAATTTAAATAGTATTAATATGGGTTAATATATATATATATATACATGTTTGTAAACATTTTAAGCAATTAACAAGAATGATTGTGATGGTCCAAAATGATTGTGGATAAGACCAGTACACGTATATAGTCTTTCATTACAAGTAGTCTTTGATGAGAGTTTTGACAGAGAAGAGGAGCCATAATATGAGAAGAAAAATAACTAATTAAATGGGAAATCATTTATTATGAAATTAATTAATTAATTAAGCTGTCAATTTCAGCCTGCATTCTTTCATTATTCACTTCATATTATAGTTGTCTATCTTTCACTCTTGCTTATATATCTTTCCATAAATTATCATATATATATATATATATATCTATGTAATAATATAATCAACACAGATTGTTACCATTTTATTTATTTATTTATATTAATAAATCATATATTATACTAGTCATAACTAAAAAAAATACTTTTTATTTCTTACCAAAACAATCTCGAAAGTGTTTTTTTTTTTTTATACTAGAAGCTAAAAGCAGCTTAAAATAAGCTAAGCCAATAGGACATTGATATTCTTTTTAGAAAAAATTCTTAACATTATAAGAATTTCTTACATATAACCTATATATTTTTTATTTTAGAAAAATGTTTTATAGTAAAATATAGAGAAATTGGTAAGAATGACCTCTTTTATGAAATGAATTTACATTTTGGCTTTTTTTTTTTTTTTTTTTTAAATTTTTGCAAAATGACTTCGGTCTAAAAATTCGACCAGTTGTCTAAATTTTTCGACCGGTTATTTAAATTTTTTGATCAGTCTGGCTAAATTATCAGATGTCATTTTGCAAAGAATTATCAAAACTAAGTTAGCGTGTAAAATAATTTTAAAAAATAGATCATGGGAAGGGAGCTAAAAATATATCAATATTAGTTAATATATATATATATAAAGTACCATAAAAAATATAAAAAATTAACATGCATGCTTTGATTAAAGTACAAAAAAGGAGGCTTTGTTATGAAATGAAAGAAGGTGTTGTAGTAAAGAAGCATGTTCGGTTGTTGTTGTCTTTAAATAATTGTTCCATGCAATGCAAGAATTAAACAACCAAAGCATGCAAAACAAGAAAATCTTTAAAAACATATATATATATATAAAAGTACTTTAGTAATATTAATATATATATATAAGTCGCAAATACAACACATCTACTTTTTTTGACAAGTGTATACAATTTTCTATTTTCGACATTTATATAAATATATTTTCAAATTTTTTATATGATAATATATACAGTATTTATTTAAAATATTCTGCAAATTTGTAATAAATTCTAAATAGTTTACGAAATCGAAAACATGGTTCACACCATCAAATTTGACACTCGTACACAAAAAAATAGACACACATGAAAACCGTCAAATTTATAGTTATATTGTTCTATGAGTAATGATATGTGCACCCAAAATATGTATCAAAACATTACACGTAGTGATGTGTTACTGCTTTTAAAACAGTGAGTCCCAGTTTTAATAAATGTGATTCGCTAGACCAAACTGACACATCACTATGTGTAATATTTGATTGTATATTTTGGTGCACATATTCATTACTCATTGTCGTGGATAATTATAATGTAAAAAAATTAAAATTATATCTATGCAGGTTGAGAAAATAGAAAAAGTATGCATACTTATTGTCAAAAAAAAAATATATATATATATATATACTTCCAATTCACGTGTACGTTGAATAGTAGATATAAGAATTAATAAATGAATAAATTAAGAATGGCAAGAATGTAAGGAATGTGATGGTTAAGCAGTTCTCTCTCTTCTTGTGTTTGACTCTTTCCCTAGAAAAACGCTTTGTCTTTTTTTGTTTCGATATGCATTTTTCTTCACTCACAAGGTAATTATACACACACTTTTGCTTCCACTGCACATAATAATAATCTGTCTCTGTCTTTCTTGGATCGATCAATGGAGGTCCCCCTCCAATCCGTTTCCCACTCCACCCCATATATCATCAACCAACAACAACACAATCTCTAGCTCTCTCTCTCTCTTTCTCTCTCTCTCTCTTTCTTGATCATATTCATATATATTTTGATCTCCATATATTCAAAACACTAGCTACTCGCTTGTTGTTATTATTATTATGAGGAAGGGTAATTCAGATTATGACGATGACAGTGGTAGTGGAAGGTCAAGCAGTAAAAATAATAGTAATAAGAAAGTGGTGGCGGCGATGAGAAAAGGGCTGTGGTCGCCGGAGGAAGACGAGAGGCTGATGAGGTACATGTTGACCAACGGTCAAGGGTGTTGGAGTGACATTGCTAGGAATGCCGGTCTTCAGAGGTGTGGGAAGAGTTGTCGTTTGCGTTGGATTAATTACTTGAGGCCTGATCTTAAGCGTGGTGCTTTCTCTCCTCAAGAGGAACATCTTATTCTTCATCTTCATTCCATTCTTGGCAACAGGTACAATATATATATCTATACATGTATATATATATGTATAACATTTGGATTATATATATCTATGTATGTATGTATGTAGATATCAGATGAAATATAGTGTGTATGTATGATTTGCTAGTGTATACAATTCGATTAAACAAAATCCAATAACGCAAAATACTTCTCATTCTCACACACACTGATATATATAGGCTTCGTTTGTATCTATACATATATATCGCATCACTGTCTTTGAATCACATCACTTAGGTCTTATTAATTTCTTGCCGATATGTATAACATTTGGATTATATATATATGTATGTAGATATAAGATGAAATATAGTGTATGTATGATTTGCTAGTGTATACAATATTCGGTTAAACAAAACCCAATAACGCATATATTTAATTTGTTCTTTATGGAGAATATATATATATATAAATATATATACATAGCACAAATTAATGAAACATAATGACCATTATGATCATTGCAGTAATATTTGACTTCTGATACCATCTTTTATGCATACTAATGGTCACCGTTGTAGTTATTGATTATGGGCACACGTTATGCATAAAATAATTTACTAATTTATCCTTGAATAATGTTGTATATATATAGAGGAGTGATTATAGTTATTTTTAGTATTTTTTATATCGAATAATTTAGAAAGTTGAAATAAAGATTCGAATAATTTGTTTTAATATCTATACGCATGTGTAAAAATTATTTAAATTTTTATTTCGACATCCTAACTAATCTGATATTTTTTGAAAATTTAAAAATTTGTGAAAGATCTCTCTGGATATACCGTCAGCTAAAAAGAGTTATAAGTTATCAATATACAATACTAAAAATACCATATATATATATACATACCAACTTTCAATTAAGCTTAGCTACACAAGTACGTACGTACACAACAAAGCCAAAGTTAAAGAAAAAAGTTACTTATATTAATTATACACATGATATATATTTTCTTAACTTAATATGTGCTAAAAATAATATATTGGGTTCAGGTGGTCACAAATAGCAGCTCGTCTACCTGGAAGAACGGACAACGAAATAAAGAATTTTTGGAACTCAACACTAAAGAAAAGGTTGAAATTAGTCAACAACAACACATCCACCACTACTACTACTACTACGACAACATCATCATCATCACCAAACGACAGCAATTCATCAGAACAAGATCAACCACCACCACCACCATTATTCACAGCAGACCACCCCGTCCTCAACAACAACAACAACGTTGGAGATCAAGCACAACAACCGATGCTCACGCAACAGGTTCCCATGCACTCGGACTACTACTACTACGACTACTCATCCTGCTCTTCATCCACCACGACAGTTCCTGGTCAGTTTGACCCTTTCTGCACGCACATTATTCCAGATTACACTACTCCTACTACTACTACTACTACTACTACTCATAATGCAGACAGCTTTGGCTATCATAATTCATCATCAGATCATCATAATCATATCATTAATCTTGGAGATTATGGGGTTTTGGAGACTGCTCGTGATCATGATCATGATCAGTGCTTATTTGGTCTTCCTCAACTGGAGAGTTGTAGAACCAAAATTGAAGAGAATCATCATCATCATCATCACAATATGGCCTCATTAACTGATATCAGAGCAAGTACTACTACTACTAATAATAATAGTAGTATTAGTATTGGACATGATCATCACCAACTACAAGGAGAAAACTTGAAATTTGGAGAATGGGATTTGGAGGGTTTGATGATGCAAGATATATCTTCCTTCTCTTTCCTTGATTTCCAAGGCTAATATAACACCCCAATTGGACCCCCATTTCAACTCTTCTTAAAATCCTCTTTTTTTTTTTGGTCAAAGATTCCATTTTTTCAATACCCTTTTGAGTTTTGATATTCCTTTTTCAAACAAAAAAGCCTTTTTTCTTTTTTCTTTTCTTTATTTGTTGTCTTCTTTTGATGTCCATATACATAGCTTATTAGATCGACCACAGAGAAAAGAGAGCTTTTGTTATACGTTTTCAGGCAGAATTGGTTGGTGCAATAATCATCGTTCCATACTGAAAGAGAGAAAATGTGATTATAGTGTACTATATATATATATATATACATATATACAAGTATAGAAGTTGTACTTGTACGTAGAGATATTCAATATATATAGAGAGAGAATAAAATATTATTAATAATTTGTTGGTGCTGATCGATGATCATTGTTTAATGTACAAAAAAAGAATATAATAATAATCACTATAGGAAGCTCATATATATTAATTAATGATATTGTAAAGATTATTGCTTAAATAACAAGCAAAAATAAGTTCATTCTCTCTCCCTTTCTCTCTCTAGCTATATATATATTGTAGTTTTGATTGGCTATACAACTTGTGTACATTCCAAGCAATATCTCTACTCAAACTACATGTAAATAAAATAGTGACAAGGAAAAAAAAAGAAGAAAAAAAAAAATTAACGTCGCCTGAGAGATTCGAACTCTCGCGGGGAAACCCCATGTACTTAGCAGGCACACGCCTTAACCACTCGGCCAAAGCGACTTGATGTTAGGGAATCAAACCTTTAAGTATTTATTTCTTTTGTATAAAGAGGAAGCTCAAGCAGGCCCAATTTCAGGCCCAGCCCAGTTATGATCTGTCTGATTGGTGTTCTATACTCAAATCTTTATGTATTTGCCTCGGGGGAAATTCACAAAAATATTACAAATACAGAATCTGTAAAAAAAATTACAAAAATACGGAGTGACATAATCATAGTTTTTTTTTTAAACAAAGTTTATAAATTTATAATTAAAAATTACAAGTTTGTAACTATATGTTATAATTTTGTAAACAACATTTACAGACTAAATAGAAAATTATGACAAACGATTAGAGAACTGTAACAAACTGTTATCCATATATTTGTAATTTTTATAAAATTTCCTATTTTTTATTTATTTTAAAATTTGGTGTAATTTTTCCTTACCTCTTTCGTATAAAGAGGAAGCTCAAGATCAGGCCCAAGCCCAAGTTCAGGCCCAGCCCAGTTATGATCTGTCAGATTGGTGTTCTACACTCAAATCTTTATGTATTTATCTCTTTTGTTTGAAGAGGAAGCTAAAGATCAGGCCCAAGCCCAAGTTCAGGCCCAGCCCAGTTATGATCTGTGGATATCTAATCAGAATTTCTTGTGTTGGATCATTGCTGAACTCAAGGGAGCTTCATTAAACACACCAAAAATTAGTCATGTGTGCCTAATCTTACCAAAGAGTAGTTCATTAATTCCTTCTATACTTAGAAAAGATTATTTATAAATAAGAATTTTGATATGTTTATTCTTATATTCTTAGAGGAAGTTATTTCACAAAAATGATCATAAGAAATTATTTTGCAAAATAATATTAAAAAAAGTGAATATTCATCAATTACTTAAAATGATTACATTTAGAAAAAAAAATTATAATTATTAAATATTTTTTATAAACATGATAACTTGAACATCATTGTATAACGGTTAAAAACTTACATAACAATTTATAAGTAAATATTAATATAGGTGTATATATATTAAACTAACTTATATATATTATGTTTATATATTTTTTGACCTTGTATTTTAAAAAATTCATTTTTAGACCCTATATTTTGTAAAATGGTTCAAATAGATCCATAAACTCAATTTTGATGAAGAAAAATATTGAATATAACAACACAGTTTTTAAGCAAAATGATTTTATTTTTGTTCTGAATTGTTAATTTGGTGAATCATTTGTGATTTCAGTTGAGAAAACTTTGACCAAAATCGGGTTTAGGGTTCTATTCGAACTATTTTACAAAACATAGAGTCTAAAAAGTAATTTGTCAAAACATAGAGTCCAAACAGGTAATGAGACAAAAAACATGATCCAAAAAAATATATAAACCCTATATATTATATATGAAACTTTGTTCTGTTTTGAGTTAATATAAATTAATTAGTGGAGATATCAATGAAATACATAGTGTATTTTAATCTCCCATCTCTAGCAAAATGCCTTATTTGTAAGAGTTGATCTCAGATGATCACATGACCTAGTAAATTAATGTGAAAAAAAAACTCAGATCATAGGATAAATAAAGAAGTCTAATTTGGGATGGAAGTGATGAGATCTAGCACAAGATGAGTAGTGAACAACAAAGAGAATATTTTTGTGATGATTATATGTTGGGGTATATATATATAAGTGCAATTCATAATGTCTTTGTATAAAAGCAAAAGTCATTATTATTATTATACTCTATTCATCTCATTATTATAACTCTATATCACTCTTCTATTTATATATATATATATATATATACCAATGTTCTCATTACTACTGTTACCCTTTACAATTCATCATCATGAGTACCATACATATAGAAATTATGTATATATATATATATATAAAGATATATTGCCCACTACCCTTCTAATTCAATCCATTGTTTCCCTTCAAAAGAAAGCAAAAATATTATAACTAATAATAATTTCATTCTATTTAGTGCTAAGTGTATGCTAATTATACTTGTAATTAGTTTTTCTCTTTCTTTTATCTCACTTCTCTTCTCCCATTATAAGTATTAAATGTATAAAGACATTATTCCATTATGTGTCATCATATCTTTGAGTCCGAGTGAAATTGTATTTATCGAGTGCCTAATTTTAATTATTTTATCTTTTATTAAATGTGAAAAAAATTCCACATGAAAAATATATAAGAACAACAATATATTTATAAAGGAAAGAGTTACTCCGCTTAATACTAATTAGTTTTAAGATCGATGAAACTTCAATTCTAGTCCTAGTGGTCTTTCCTCCTTCAAATTGAAATGTCTTTAATTTTGAACAATTTTTGTTTATCATTTAGTGAAGGCCAGCCTTAAGCTAGGGTCGACTTAGATTAATGGATTAATTAGTTTAATTAGAAAATATCTATATGATGAAAAGAAAAAAAGAAAAAAAAAACAAGAGAAACCCTTGAACCTCACAACTTCAAGAAGCTTATATTATTACTTTCATAATAATCTTATTAAGTGAGATAATCAATCTATACCGTTGAATTAGTATATAATATATATATGATACTTCTATGGTGCATACTTTATGTGTTTCCGGCTCATGAACAGTTATTCGGTTCGATTTTTTTTTTCATGACTGTGATTATTATAGTTATTTAGAGCATCCTGCAAATTTTCAGGAAATTCCGAATAATTTACAGTGCTGAAAACTAGGTTCAAACAGGTTGTTGTACGCATGACTAATTTTTTGTATGCGCGTAGAAAACAACTTGTTTGAACATATTTTTCGGCACTGTAAATTATTCAGAATTTCCTGAAAATTGACAGATACTCTAAATAACTACAATACACACGGTCATAAAAAAAATTGAACTGAATAACTGTTCATGACCCGAAAAGTATGCACGATAAAATGATCCTCTTTATATATATATATATACCTTAGATTAATGCAAGTAAAAAAGATTTATATTAATTGTGTCAATTAGAGATATCAATCTAGGATGAGTCAAATTTCTTCTACAAATTGGTTTTGTTAATTAATTATATTATAATATTAGAAAAATAGTAAAGAGAGAGAGAGAGAGAGAGTAGTACATGTGATGTTGGGATGTTGATATGTGTAATATAATTGATGAGATCTTATATGTTATGGGGTATGATCGATAGAGAAATAAAATAGTAAAAATGTGTGGAATTATTATTAGTGAAAGCGTGCTTACTTTGATATCATCATCATGCTAAACAAAGAGACATTCGGTGTAAAGCAAATCCTCTCTCTCTCTCTCTCTCTCTCTCTCTCTCTCTCTCTATATATATATATATATATATAAAGACTAAACAAAAAGGAAGCTTTTCCCATAATTCTCGGATTAGATTTCGAACTAGCTTTACATATATATATATATATATATATATTTATACTGTACTATATTGCTCTACTCATCTCCTCCAATACATAAGAGTAGAGTACTACTAATTACAAGTATATATATACGTATATAATCCCATATTAATTTCATTAAAAATATATTTACTGATGATTTTAATCTTTAGAATATAAAAAAGATTCTTATTATTATACATTGAACCCTTGTGAAAAATTGATGATCACAAATGAATACATATATATATATATGTATATATATCCATATTTATATTGATCATGCATATACGTACGTCCATACATTAATGGTGAAATCATATGGTCACATAAATATATATACAAAAACTTCGTGAATATGTACCAATACACACGCATATAATAGTAATGATTATATATCTTTCAATCTTTACTACAAAGCAAAGCAGTTTATATAAAATATATATTTATATATTATTATATAAAGTTGTAGTATATATCTATATATTATAGCTAGGAATAGTAGGAAAAAAAAACAAATTTATAAATATTTTGGACAATAACTTTATTTTGATAATTGTCTACAATCTTGTAAAAAATTCTCCAAACCCTATCAAAAAATTCGAAGTACAATTTTGCAAAAAATCATTAAGAGAAAATTATTTTTCAAAATAATAATAAAAAATAAATCCATTTTCACATATTACTCATATGATAACTTACTAAATTAATAATGGCTCATATATATATATATATAATATATATTCCCAAGTAATACTACTCATAATCCCTTTATATATATATATAGCTTTATTCTTCATATATATATAAACCCTCCAAACCCTTCTCTTTCTCTTCATAACATCGAAAATTCTCTCTCTCTCTCTTATAGTAGTGAGTGTGTGCATGGAGAGAATGGACGGTCATGATCATCACCATCATCATGATCATCACCACCATGATCATGATGAAGAACAAGAAGTAGTAGTAGTAGGGTTTCACTCCACATCCTATCCATGCGCATACTACGTTCAAAGCCCCTCCACCGTCTCCCACTCCAACAGCGCGGCCGACCTCCTCCGCAACAACACCGCCCTCAGCAGCACCGCCGACCAAGACTACTTCTCCTCCTCCAACTCCCACCACCACCACAAGAAGATCTCCTACGACGCTCGCAGCCACGAGACGGCTGCGAGCGCCGATCATCAGAAGTACAGTAACAGTGTTGGTGAGAAGCGTCGTCTCATCATCACTGCTACTGCTGATGATCGCGATTGTGGTGAAGATGACGACGACGATGATTATGTTTATTATTATGGCGAGAAAAGAGGGTGGTGGAAGAGGTATTGTTCGTATAGAAACTCCGATCCGAGTGGTTGGATTTGTATACAGATAAGTTGGAGATTTGTGTTGAGTTTGTGTGTTGCCTTGCTTGTTTTCTATATTGCTTCAAGACCACCACCGCCTAAGCTTTCCATTCAGGTATATATATATATAAATATTTATACGGTTATATATATATATATATATGTGTTTGATTATAAATTGTTACATCAATAATAATTACATTCATTTATAAAAGATCACATGCTATAAATGCACATATTATAATCTTAGACTAAGAAAAAAATTAAGTAATCACAACAAAAAATTGTTTAATTAATCACAAACATGGTCATTAATCATCATTATTATAATTTTTAGTCCAAATTTATTATAAACAGTGATAAAATTTATTGTGACTAAAATTATACTTAATCATGACAAACTATAATTTTTTTACTAATACTTTTAGTTATTAACTTCAAATTTTTTAGTAACTATATATGTATATAATGATGTTTTTTAGTCACAAATTTTGCTGTGATGTTTTCTAGTATTATTATTATTATTATTATTATTATTATTATTATTATTATTATTATTATTATTATTATAGCTCAGCTATAAAATTTTGTATAGGCTTCCGGGGATTGAGGGGCCAAATATATCAAAAGCTGAGACAGGAAATTATGAAGGATGATATCCAATTATCATGTTTTATTTTGTGTCTAATCAAATAGTATTTAGACAAAAAAAAAGTGAAAAAAATAAATAAATTAACTCATCGCATCCACTTTTTTTAAAAAGTGGAATCTTGATTCGGAAATATATTTGTTTAATTTATATATCTTTCTATAAATTAATATAGTTTTACCAATTAATCCCGATTTAACTATTTAAAAAAGTTTTGACATCATTTTAAATTAGTTATATAATGTGCCATATATGCTGAAAATGACTAGCATTATACAAAACTAAATGACTCTTTTTTAATTGTTATAATGTTAAGTTTTGTAGTAAATTTTATTAGTAATATGTTCTAATAATTATACTTCACAAATAATTATTCTATACCATGCTATTTTTTTTTTAAATTCCTACAAATTTATGTGGTATATATATATAAATTTATTTCAACTATATATTCTTTCTTTCTTTTTTTTTTTTAGATTGGAAGAGTTGGAGTTTTTGGGCTTGGAGAAGGAGTGGATAGCTCAGGAGTGACAACTAAAATCCTCACTTGCAACTGTTCCCTAAATCTCATCATAGACAACAAATCTAAGCTCTTTGGCCTCCATATTCATCCTCCAACCATCGACATGTCGTTCGAGCGCCTCACCTTCGCATTAGCCCGAGTAATTATTTAAAATCTTGTTTCTCGATTGAGAACAGATCCAGTTACTTTTTCAATACATATTTTAAGAGCTCGATAATTGTCTGACCAATTTAATCATTGATATGGGATGGTTCTGGGCTAAGACGGGCTAGGCCCACACCTAGGATTCCTTAGCCCGAGAGCCCATTTTTAATAGGGTTTATATTTTTTTGGACCCTGTATTTTTTCTGATTACCTGTTTGGACCCTGTGTTTTAAAAAATTCATTTTTAGACCATATATTTTGTAAAATAGTTCAAATATGCCCATAAACTCAATTTTTATGAAGAAAAAATTGAATATAACAATACAGTTTTTAAGCAGAATGATTTTATTTTTGATCTGAATTATTAGTTTAGTGAATGATTTATGATTTCAGTTGAGAAAACTATAACCAAAATCGTGTTTAAGGTTCTATTTGAACCATTTTACAAAACATAAGGTCCAAAAAGTAATTTGACAAAATACAGGGTTCAAACAAGTAATGAGACAAAACACAGGTCTAAAAATGTATAAACCCTTGTTAATACTATAAGTTTTTAGAATACCTTACATTTATTTCTTTCCTAGAACCTAATACCATTCAGCGCTGACCCTGTCATTGATCAGGCAACGAAATCTAACCCTACGTATCGTAATTAAACTGCAGGGTCCAGAGATGTATGCAGAGAGCGGGCGGACAAGGTTCCCGATGTACATAGGAACAAAGAACAAGCCATTGTATGGAGCAGGAAGAGACATGGAGGACTTGTTGGAGTCAGGCCATGGGATGCCATTGTTGATTCGAATGAAGCTCAGTTCTTCCTTCATAGTCATTCCAAGCCTTATCCACCCCAAATACCATCACCAGGCCCATTGTTTGCTGATCCTTCGAAGGCCCTATGATAAGACCCACCGAACCCACTTGTACAATGCTACTTGCACCGTTACACAACATTTGGTCAAATAGACACTTTTCTATTATTGTTTTGTAAAATGACATTTTTTTTATAATTCTTTATAAATAGCACTCTTGATGATGACACACTGAATCTTGAATGCTACGTTACCAAGAATTATAAAAATAAAAGACTATTTTACAAAATAGTGACATTAGGAAAATGCCTATTTTTATACCCATTATTACTCGTGTATATATATATATATATATATGACAACTTTTTATAGGAGTTTTTAAGCCCTACCGATAGGGCTCTCAGTGTTTCTCGACCCGTGAATAGTTTTCGGCGCAACTTTTTTTTATGACCGTGTATATTGTAGCTATTTAGAGCATCCTGCGAATTTTTAGAAAATTTCGAATAGTTTACAGTATCGAAAACTAGGTTCAAACATGTTGTTTTCCACGCACATAAAAAAAATTAGTCACGCGTGCAACAACATATTTGAACCTAGTTTTTGGTACTGTAAACTATTCGGAATTTTCTGAAAATTTACAGGATGCTCTAAATAGCTACAATATACACGGTCATAAAAAAAATCACGCCAAAAACTGTTCACAGATTGTAAACACTGAGAGCCCTACCGGTAGAGCTTAAAGTAAAGCCCCTATAGAAAAATTACCCTATATATATTCACTGTATATGAAAGCAAGAGAATCATGCCAAAGGAAAGGTGTGTGGTGTTTAAACTTATATTATATATATATATATATGTATGTTTATTGTATGTGTTTGTCTTGATAATTATATTATAAGAAGAAATTAAGGTGTAAGGACGTGAAATAATGAGCTTAATCTTTGTTACAAATTCTTTATCTGTACAAATACAACTTGGTCATAGAATATGTAAACGACATGTATAATTTGGTGCTATATATATATTGTCGTTTATTCTCAAAGTAATAAAAGTAAAAGTTGTTCATTTATTTTTCTCAAAACGTCGTTTGTGTGCATAACGACACTTTGTTTTCATATGTTTGTCGTTTTTCTATTATATCGTTATATATATCTTCAATATAAAAAGTATAGATAATGTAAATATTTTGTTTTAATAGTATTTTATTTTTTAACTTTAATAAAATATTTTAAATATTTAACTGAATATACCTTTAAAACTAACATATTTATCAATTATATTAATATAAATTTAAATAGTATAAAATATTATTATTATAATAATTTTTAATATAAGACTATACATATAATAATTATGATAATATAAATATAAATTTAAATTCAAATTCAAATGTTATAAAATATTATTATTATAATAATATATAATACAAGACAAAATATTTAATAATATATTAATATAAATTTAAATTTTATAAATATTATTATGATAATAATATATAATCCTATTTTTTTACTAATTATATTAATAGGAATTCAAATATTATATTATGTTATATTATAAAATATTATTATTATTATTATAATAATATTTAATATAAAATTAGATATTTAGTACTTATATTAATATAAATTTAAACATTATAAAATATTATAATAATATATAATACATAATCTTAATTTTTTTTAAAAAAATTATCATTTATGTTTAAAAAAATTAATATATTATATATATTTTTTAAAAATCGTAAACAGTGTTTTGGTTTAATTTTTCATTTAATATGTTTATGATATTTTTTATATATAATATTGTTTATTTATTTGAAATATTTATATGACAATAATACAAATTCAATAAATATAATTAATAAATTATATAAATTTGGGGTTGTAACTTATCCTTGATCTATTCTTAATATATATTTATATATATATACTTGGTAAAAACAACATGCAATGCATGTTTGTTTAGTTTTAAAGTTGTAAACATTGTATATAATTTTAATAAAAACTGGTTCACTATCTTTTTAAAAATATATATATTTTTATAATCGAATGAATTATAATTCTATATTATATATATATTTATATCAATAATTTTTACATATATGACATCTAAATATAACGTTGACATAGATATATATTTACATGATTACATGACATATATATAAAATAGAATAATATTTAAAAAGAAATTGATAATAGAAATAAAATAAGAATAGAAAGAGTCATAGTGTAGACAGTAGTATATATGCATTAACTATTTTTATATTCTAATATATCTCGCAATGTACTTTGATGAATTTGATGAAGAAAAAAAGCTTCAATCACTTGATAAAAACAAACTATCACACAAATTTATAAGATAAAAAAATAATATGCATGTCTTTATTATTTTTAAATAAATATGATATAATTAGTTAAATTATCATAAAATATCTTATTTTAATTAATTATTGTTTAAATTTATGTTTGTTCCAGTTTTTGAATGTAGCAGTGACAACAAATGATTATATATTATATGTTTAATATAATATTAAGTTTGATTAAATTTTATTTAAGTTATAAAATATATGGTTTTATTATTTTTAAATAATTATCATTATAAAATATCTCAAAAATATCTTATTTTAATTTGTTTAATTATTTATTTATTTAAGTTTAAGTCATGTTTACAATCTACTGTTAAATATAAAAATATTCTGTTAAATATAAGAATATTCCGTTAAAATTAACTGGAAAAAATTAAAAAACCGTTAAAACAAAAAATTTCCGTTATCTACACACTTTTTATATAGAATAGATATATTTATATTAGGGAGGAGAATTCGAACTTGTCCTTTAATAATTTCTACATGAAGCATATTCTTTAAGAGTGGGAATAATAAAATGGTAATAGTATATTCCAAATATATATATAAATTATATTATTTATATTTATTTTTTTAGAATATAAATGACAGGAAGAAAAGTGTGCATAATTCTTTTTAGAAAATAGAAAAATCATTTAAATTTATATGGATTTTCAGTACTATTGGGCCCTGAATTATACATGGATTATCGATTAAGTCCCTGAGTTTTTTTTAAGCAATCAACCCCTTATGTTCATTAAATGGTGTCAATTACGTCATTTTCTTTAACACCATCTAATTTTTAACATAAAAGTTAAAGAAAAAAATTATACTTATATTTAAAATTTAATTAGAATAAAATAATTAATTGAAAAATATTTTAAAAAATAAAAAATTAAATTCAAATGCTTGTCCTTTTTATTGATTTGAAACTTGAATTCAAGTTCCAATATATCATGAACAATTAGTGGATTTGCCCCTGACTTTTGTTATATTGGTACGATTTTGCCTCCTAACTTTTGACGTAATATTATTTTACCCCCTAAGTTTAACACCGTAAAAATTAAATCTTAAAATATTAATTGTTGATGGATATAATAGTCTTTTTACCGTAATTATTTTCTTACTTTCTTCTCAAGTAGATGAACAATCCATTATTATTGATATTTTTTCTTTAAAGCTCTAAATTCATAACAATATAAAAGGAATTTAAGATTATTAGACTTAGGTGATTAGGTCTATCAAGATTGTGTTCGTGATCAAAAGAATGTATTATTGATTAATGTTTAGTTTGCAATTTGGAAATTTTTTGCAACTTTGACTATGGATGCAATTGGGGAGAATACATCAACGAAAAAATCTCGAGGTAAGATTGTATATTTTTCTCTCTCTTGTATTACTTTGTCTTTGTGTTCCTAAAGGATTATGGCGGTGACTGTATAAAATTATAGTATGTACGATTAAAATTATAATAATCCAGATGGTGAGTAATGAATACAAATAGTAGAAATATGTTAGTGGTCAAAAAAGTCAAAAGTTAGTTCTTATGTTTTAGATTATTAGTACTCACGTTGTATTAAATATTGTTAATATTTATGATATTTAGAATGATTTTTTTTCCTTGAATTCATATGAGCAAGTTTTGATGTATTATTTTATTATTTGATTGATATGGTATTTATGTGATTGTGAAATAATTATATTTAATAAAATTTAATTTAATTTAGAATCGACTAAATTGTTTTTATTTAAACAGAAAAGAAGTTTATAAAAATGAAGATACATCATGGGGGTGAGTTGAAGAAAATTAAGTGATTGTGATCCTAATATTCTCAGTATTGTACTTAATAAAATTCGTATTAGCAAAGGATTGGAGAGAGATTGTCAATTTTGGTACTATGTTTAATAATAGTATGCAAATAACTATGGTAAAAAGACTATTATATCCATTAACAACTAATATTTTTGGGTTAATTTTAACAATGTTAAATTTAGGGGGCAAAACAATACTTACTTTGTCATTTAGGGGGCAAAATAATACTACTTCAAAAGTCGGGGGCAAATCCACTAATTGTTCATATATCATTGATATGGGAATGACGATCGATGTTGTGGGGTTGTCTTTCTCTGCATTAATATATGGGTTTAGCTTTTGATTGTTTGGGAAATGGGAATGGAGAATGACACTAAAGGTTCGATCAAGGAAATATGTATATATTTACCGCTGCATTTGAAAAGACAAGTAGTTTAAAATTCAAGGTTTCATCATCAAGCTAGTGTCAAGCTGAAAGCTTGAAACTATATACTTTTTGAAATAAGATTTGAGATGATATGACAATGGCGGACCTAGAAATTTTCTTCTCCGAGGGCGAGAATTTAAAAAAAAAAATAGAAAGAACATAAATATAAAAATATACATAAAATAATTATTGCAAAAATTAGAAGAATATAAATGTAAAAAATATATATAAAAAGGATTAAATTGCAAAATTTAAGGGATATAAATGTCAAGATATATAAAAAGGACTAAATTGCAAATAATATATGGCCAAGTTTTTTTTGACTGAGGAATAAATAGTTTGGCAAATAATTGATTAAAAGCATCCATTTATGAGATGTTTTCAGAAAGTTGATTTTTATCATTTTCTCTTGTCTTGCTACTGCAATTCATTGTTTTTTTTATTAAAAATATTTGTATTTAGTTTTTTATTTTTGAATTAATTATTTTATTCTAATTAAATATTAAATACAAATATAATTTTTTTTCTTAATTAACTTTTCTGTTAAAAAATAGATGGTGTTAAAGAAAAGGATGTAACTGACACCATTTAATGAACACGAGTGGTTGATTGCCTAAAAAGAAAATTTAGGGACTCAATTGACAAAATATGTATAAGTTAGGGGGCAATAGTGCTAAAAACCCAATTTGTAATAATAGGTTGGGTGCTTTTATAAAACAATATTAATATAGACAGTTAATTAAAAAAACAATATAGGCGTGTGGAGTTCCCACTTTGCATTATAATTAGCTTTGTACAAGTTCCTAATCATAATCAATCAATTGACCTAATAACTTACCTAATTTGGATTTCTAATTAATTTCCACTTAATAACTAAAGTTTTCATTAATATAAAATATGTACACACTACAAAAAAAACGTCCTATACCGAGAACATAGTACCGAGTACAAGTTCTCGGTATAGATCTTTTACACACCTGCCTCCTTCACGCGGTTCTTTTCATTCTAGTATGTGTACCGATGACCCTATACCGAGAACATATTCTCGGTATAGGGTCTTTACCGAGGTCTTTACCGAGGACGTGTACTCGGTATAGATAATTCAGACTCCCGCCTTTTTTACGCGGTTATTTCATTTTAGTTTGTGTACCGAGGACCCTATACCGAGAACATGTTCTCGGTATAGGGTCTTTATAATCTTCATCTTCCCCAAACAGAGAGCTCATTTCTCTGAAACGGAAAACCTTCAAACCCCGTTTTCTCCGCCCCCCATTTCTGTTTTGCTGGATTTCGGCCCCCACAAACTTTGTTTTTGGTCAAATTTTCCCTTCCAAAGGTGATTTATGTGGCTATAAGGCTTATTGAGGTAATGATTTACAAATATTTCAGTTTTTTTTTTTTTGTATAAATTGTTAAATTTTTTTTCAGTTTTGATTTTTTATAATGAGTTTTTCGTGGTATTTTTTCAGGTTTTGCATTGTATACCAGCGGTTTTAGAGGTATTTCACATTTTCTTTGTAATTTTTTGGTTTTATTTATATTTTTTGCATAAATATATTTAGGGTTTTATTTATAATTTGTTTAATATTGTTAATATATTGTTATTTGTTATATTATATATATAATTTCTGATTATGTAATTAAAATAGGTAAAAATAATAATTTGTGATGAAAATTAGTTAAAAATTTAGTGATATCAAATTTAGAGGAAATAATATATTGTGTAGTATTTTTGTAAAATACATATATAGTTTTAAGATTTAGTTAGTTTAATCCTATAATAAATAATTAATTTATTAGTATGAAAATTTATTAATTTAATAATTTATTTTTTAGGTATATAATTTGACTTTTAGTTATAAATATATGTTTATATGAAAATTTAATATTTGATTGTTTGTTTTTAAGATTGAGTTAAATAATTTTAGTTTTAGATTATTAGATTTGGTTAATAAATTTTGATTATTAGAGTGAGTTTTGTTTATTTAATTTGAATTTTGTTGTTGTTGTTAATTTTTTTATTCTTAGTGTTGATGAATATTGATGCTTTGTTTTTGTTGTTAATTTTTAGTAGAATTATGATATTTTAAATAGAAAATTGAATAATTAATAAAATTTAGAGTAATAATTATAAATTATATAGTCATTTACAATGTATTTGTATTACTTTGTGTATGTTCTGCGACTGGATATTTTTTTATGTATTATTTGCAGGTTTTTAAATTTTGGGATATATGAAAATACAGCCGTTATGCTGCCCAATTTTTTTTAGAATTAAAAATACTCAATAAAATTTATAATTTAAGAAATAGTGAATTGATAAGTTGTATAATATATTTTTAATCATGATTAAATCAAATTAGCAATAACATTATGTAACCAAATTTTAATAAAAATAAACATTAATCCTGAAATTTTATTTAAATAAGTAATAAATCTTAAAGTAATTCTAACGATTTATTCATTTTATATATATATATTTATGAAATTGTATAATGATATTTTGTAATTTTTGTTTGAAGGTTGGGTATTCGGTTTTTGTTGGACTAAAGAGATTGCTAGCAAGATATTGAAGGCATTGGTAAGTTTTTTTTTAATTTTTCTGTATTTTTTTAATTTTTTTTTTCAATTTTTGAATAATTTATGTTTTTTTATATAAATAATATAATATTAATTTTAATAAAAATATGAAATTATTATATTAGATAGAATGTATTTATTTTTAGGTTTTTCAAAATATGTATTAGTAAAAATGATATTAGGAATTGGAAAATTGTTATATGATTGATTAGTATTTTTTTTAAATTAAATTCTATGTTGTTTTGGTGAATTTTATGTGTATTAAACATATTAGTAAACATATTTAATATTTTTTTAGAATTGTAAAATTTAGAGATATTGTGAATATTAGTAGAAGTACTCAATAAAATTTCTAATTTAATAAATAGTGAATTGATAAGTAAAATAATATATTTTAAAATTAAGATTAAAAAAATTAACATTAACATTATGCAACTAAATTTTAATAAAAATAAACATTAATTAAATAATTTAAGTAATAATTAAATCCTAAAGTAGTTAAATAAATTTTAAACAAATCTTAGAATTTTTTTTTAAATTAATCAAACTATTCAATAAAGCATAAGTAAAATATGTAATTTAATAAATACTAAATTAATATGTAAAAAAATAATATGTGTTAGTTCTGATTAAATAAAATTAACAAATATATTATTAGAAAACCATTATTAAAATTAAAATTAAAATTAAAATTAAAATTAAAATTAAAAAAATTAAATTTAATATTTGTTAGTTTTAATCATTATTAAAATTAAAATTAAAAAAATATGTTTTTAATATTATTTGTTAGTTGTTTTTAATTTTTCTGTATTTTTTTTAATATTTTTTTTCAATTTTTGAATAATTTATGTTTTTTATATAAATAATATATTTTAAAATTAAGAATAAAAAAAATTAACATTAACATTATGCAACTAAATTTTAATAAAAATAAAAATTAATCCTAAAGTAGTTAAATAAATTTTAAACAAATTTTAGAAATTTTGTTTAAATTAATCAAACTATTCAATAAAGCATAAGTAAAATATGTAATTTAATAAATACTAAATTAATATGTCAAATTTAAATAAGTTTAATAATATTTACACTGAAATATATTATAGTTAGATATCATAAAACAACATAATTAACTTCAAAAAGCATAAGACATTAAAAAAAACATATTTAATTATATTTGCTTTTTTCTTTGGTAATAAGAAATTATTACCAAAGATATAATAGTATTATTATCACATAGTGATAATATTATATTTTTTTAGTGTTCATCACAAGAAGCCTTAGACCCGTTTAGAGAGGGTGAGTCATTGAAGACTCTTACATTTGCCTCTCTCTGAATTAGGACACACACAAATTGATTGTAAGTTTGATGATTAGTGTTCCGTGCAGTGCTACATTCATACAATGTCGATCGACAAGAGTTGGATTAATTTGACAGATCGATTATCCGATGAGTATGAGGCTGGTGTGATGGATTTTCTCCAGAGAGCCCGGCAGTGCGTTGACTCAAGGGGATTGGTGAAATGTCCGTGTAGGAAGTGTGTCAACGTTGAATTTCAGACGATTGATGTATTAGAAAATCATCTTTTTGTAAATGGTTTTCTACGGGATTGAACACGCGGGAAAAGAGGGAACAGTTGGGGCGTCCTCTCCCTCTCGAGTGGGATGTGCGGGGGAGAACATATAAAGAGATCGGAGAGTACAGCTCAAATTTCTCAAGAGAGCTCGGATTACTTGTTCGACAGTACACAGATCCGGACTGTCCTCAATGGTCAAAAGTACCAAATGCCTCGAAAGAAAGAATACTTGCACATTTGGAAGTAAGTAGTTTATGTATTTTTATGTTAATTCTCATTTTATGTTATATATGATATTTACTAATAAATGTTTGTAAATTAGGATGATTTGTTTGATATTGGGCGTACTAGATATGGAGAAGGGCATATGCCTGGGATCTTGAGAGGCATTGATACTTCGTGTGCTAAAAAGTATTCTGACTGGAAGTACGATATTAAAGAGCACTTAACGATTAATGGGCCACAAAATCGTTATGGTGGTTGCACGGATACGCAGTGGCAAAAAGCAATTGATTTTTTCCGTCGCCCAGAAATTACGGTATTAATTTCTTGCTAAACTTAACTATCTTAATTAAATATATTACTAACGATAACTTTTTGCAGAAACGTTCTGTGGTCAACAAGGAAAATAGAAAGAAATTGAAAGAGCTTAGCTATGGAGGTTCTCAGTCAATCCCAGCCTTACGCTATAAAAAGGTTAGTTAATTAATTATTTTTTAGTTTATTTTTCTTATTTACGTTTAATTATTAATTTTATAAAAATATATGTACGTGACAGCGCAATTTAGAGACTGGGCAACTTGAGTCCATCCCGGATAGCTGGATGGATACTCACCATAAATCAGGCACAGGGTGGGTGACAGAGACAGCAAAAAATACTTGGGTACGTTAAGTTTTTTTAAACATTTTTCAAATTTTTAATTGTTTCAAAATTTTAATTACATTATACATTGTATCACAGGAGGAATTGCGTGCATACCGCGACACACAGCAGACACAGGCAACTGATACTGAGAGTTCCACACCAGTTTCGAGTGCGCCTGAAGATGAAGACATATCTTTGGTACAAAATGTCTTCGGAAAACGACGGGGCCACCAGAAAGGATATGGACGTATCCTTAACATAAGGGACCGAACTCCATTTGATTTTCGTCCTTCACAAACTAGAGATGAAGAGTTGTCTGAGATGAGAGAGCGTCTTCGACAGTTAGAGGAGCATGTCCGGACTCATTGTATCACCCCGGGATCTCAATCTGCCCCACCACCACCACCCGATGATCCTGATGTTGGAGCACCGACTCAGTAGGACTTATGTATGAATTTTATTACAATTGACTATTACATTATCATGTTTAAGACAAGTCTTTATTTTAATTCAACGAATACACTCTTATGTTTTTATTTATATCTTTAATATAAGTGTTTTAATTTTATTCTATTTTCTTATATTTAATTCAAAATAAATAAATAAATAAATAAGGGAATAACAAATATAAAAAAAAAATTGGGGACAAGTCTATACCGAGGACATTGTCCTCGGTATATACCACCAAGATGTCGGTATATACCAGTACGATGAGAAATTGAGGTTTGTTGTACCGAGGACATTTGTCACTTTCTACCGAGGACATTATCCTCGGTAAAACGTATACCGAGAACATTTTGAATGTCGTCGGTAGACGTTTTGTTTTACCGACGCGGCTGTACCGACAATTTTATACCGACGACATTGTCTCGGTATAAGATATACCGAGGACATTTCGGCTTATACCGAGGACATTTGTTCTCGGTATAGGCCCTGATTTTTGTAGTGACAGTAGCTTTGATTGAACCACCCTATGACACTACCCATATATATACATATATTTATAGTATATATATACTATAATTTGTTACACTATAATTTATATATATATGTATGGCACACAATAATTTTGAAAGGCGATTCTGCTTTTATTAATCTATACTCTTTTTAATTTGATTGTGTGTGAAGCTTATTAATTATATAAATAGCGGTGCCAACAGATCTATATATATATATATATAAATAGAGAATTTAATTAAGGGGGAAAACAAATTATTTAATTAATTAACATTATATATGATCATGAGTGATTGAATCAACATAATATATAGTATAATAAGCTCTCAAAAACCATTTTTCAAAAGGGAATTTATATGTCAATATATATACATGGCTACTTTTAATTAGTTTTATGGTATTAATTAACAAATTATTTAATAATTAATTAATAAAAGTTAAAAGTATAATATTAATGTAGGTATTTGTAAAATTAACATGTTGGAGACAAATCATTTTTATTCAATTATTGAAAGAAAAAAACAAAGGAAAAACATTGATCAAATGAAGCCTATAACAATATATTTTGATGGAGAACTTCTTCTAATTAAGATTTTCTTGAATAATTAACTCTAGATTCCATACAATATTTCATCTTATATATAAATAATTAAGAAACTTTATATTTAACAAAGGACATACATTAAATTCAAATGAAACTCCATATTTTAGCAAAATAACACAAAAATGACCAAATACATGCATTTTCTTCCATAATTCATTATTGTTTCTTTACATTAATATTAGCATAATAAATATACTTATGCATGCACATATATATTCAATGACGGAGCTAGGGGAACTGGGGTCCACAATAAAATTCATGAAAAAAATTATACATTTATATATTTTGTATGTATATTAATATAATCTTTATTTAAAAAAAAATTGGTCCATCTATGTTTTAGTTCTAGCTCCGTCACTATCGATTTTGCTCTATTAGAAAATGTATTTTGTTCACATCACAACCATCGAATTAATGGTTAGATTGATTGGATAATTATTAATTATAAAAACTCTAAATACTTCAAACCAAGCTCAAAAGCTTTAATTAATGTAAACACTACATAATATAAGTATGCAACAAATGCATTTCATTTTTACAAAAACAATGACAAAATCCAATACCTCTATAAATATATATATATCTTCTATATAAAAAGTGTATAGATAACGAAAATTCTTGATTTTAACGGTTTTTTATTTTATTTTTTTCAGTTAACTTAAACAGAATATTCTTATATTTAACAGTAGATTGTAAACATTACTTATACTTAAATAAAATTAAATAAACAAACAAATTAAAATAGGATATTTCTTAGATATTTTACCATGATAATTATTTAAAAATAATAAAATCATACACTTTATAACTTAAATAAAATTTAATTAAACTTAATATTCTATTAAATATATAATATATAATCTTTTTTTGTCACTGTCAAATTCAAAAACTAGAACAAACATGAACTTAAACAACAATAAATAAATAAATTAATTAAAATATGATATTTTAAAGATATTTTATGATAATTTAAATAATTAAATCATATTTATTTAAAATAATAAATGCATGCATATCATTTTTTTTATATTATAAATTTGTGTGATAGTTTGTTTTTTATTAAGTGATTGTAGCTTTTTTTCATCAAATTCACCAAAGGACATTGCGAGATATATTAGAAACTAAAAATAGTTGATGCATAAATACTATTGTCTATACTATGACTTTTTCTATTCCTATTTTATTTCTATTATTAATTTTTTTAAATATATTATTGCATTTTACATATATGTCATGTAGTCATGTAAATATATATTTATGTCAACATTGTGTTTAAATATCATATATGTAGAGATTATTGATATAAATATTTATATATACTATAGAACTATAATTCATTCTATTGTATATATATATTTAAAAAAAATAACAGTGAACCGGTTTTTATTAAAATTATAGACAATATTTACAACTTTAAAATTAAACAAACGTGTATTGAATTTTGTTTTTACCTAATATATATATAGATACTGTAAACTATATATGAATTTTCTAAAAATTTGCAAAATGCTCTAAACAATTACAATATACACGGTCATAAAAAAAATCGTGTCGAAAACTATTCACGAGTTTAGAATACTGAGAGCCCCACTGATAGAGTTTAAAGTGAAGCTCATATATATATATATATATGCATTGGTAAACAACAATAAATACTACGTGCGGTTCTTTCTTTTTTGGAAAGGCATTATTCCTTCTATTTTAATTGCAACATATTTATATACATATATATATATATATGCATAATATTGTATTTATATATATTATTTGAATTGTGCGGTTGTCCTTTGATTATGAGTGTGTTAATTTATAGTAGTGGACAGTTTTTCTTGATGATCAATAATGGCATTTTAATCTACATGTAGTGTGGTCATTTTCACTAACATCTCCATCAGCACCCCCAAATTAAGTTAATTTAAAAAAAAATTATTTATTTTATTGACAAAATATATAATTGGGAGGAATTTGAGATAGATTTAATTATAATGATTATGTGTGCCACTCTTGTTGTTTAGTGTCTTTAATGGTTATGGTGTTGATTAATTATGTATATATATATGTTCTATCTGCCTAATCTAATCTTCTCTTCTTTGGTTTTGTTTGGATTTCTTATTTAATTTATATATACATTAAATTATACATTCATGTTAGAAATTAATTTATATGTATGATAGTTATTTATATATATATACACACACAATCTCTATATATTTATAATGCCATGCATACATATTTAATTAGGTTGGTAATAAATTACAGATTTTTTATTTTGACAATTCTGAAACAAATCTCCTAATCATGTCTTAGTTAAAACTAGTGTATTTTTCACCTAATTTTATGCACTTAAAATTAACATAGATTTATTGATTAAAATTTGTTTGAACAATCTAGCTAATCATTGATTAAATAGACAGAATTTATTCTTGAGCAAGAAGAAATCCAAATTTTCTACCATATATATATATATATAATTTCTTATATAGTGTTCAATTAATATCTCATCAATTTTAGTATAGCTATACTATGAAGAGTACTGCTATTATGATATAATCTTAAGATATTATTATTTCTACAACTTAATAATTTATAATTGGATCACTTACTTTGCCTTATAATTTGTCAATGATTCATAATATAATTGTTGATTAAATATTTGAGCACATAAAAATAAGTGATAAAATTATAATAATTTATAATAATAATAATAATAATAATAATAATAGTGGTTGTTGGGGGATTTTGGTAATACTAAATAGCAGAGCACTCGAGTATAAGATTCTGAGCACTCAAATGAAATAACAAAGACTCAATCTAAATTGCAAGAGAATATAAATAACACTGAAAATTGCATGTTCACTTATTTATAGACTCGTAGGTATTGGAGTGTGGTGTCCAACATAGAATACGTGTAAGAATATTGAGTCATTAATAAGAATATGGATAACTCCACTAATCATTAATTGGTTTTTAGATGGAGCCTCATTATTCTTGTCATGGTATCATGAGCTACTTCATTTGCAGTCATTCGATCCACACCGATTCTTGTCATGGTTTTTAGATGGAGCCTCATTATTCTTGTCATGGTCTCACATAGAATATTGAGCCATTAATAAGGACATGAATAACTCCACTAATCACCAATTAGTTTTTAGATGGAGCCTCGTGATTCTTATCAATAGGTGAATGTTACAAGACTTCTAATTATTAAGATATAGTTGTTGCAAATGTTAAATCAACCAATAAATGAATTGTTACATGGTAACATTTGTGTTATTAAGTCTAATTAAATTCTTAATTAAGTCTAATTGAGTTGTTGGCCGCAACCGAAGAGTGCTCTTATGGCCCGATAGTAATTTCATACGCGCCTACATGTTTGCTAAGTTAAACAGATTGCATCTCTCCCAGAAAGCAGGTAGCATACGAGCTTGCTCTTTTGAGAATCGCGAGGTTGTTCTCACAGATTGAATGGTGTTTAGCAGCTCGAGAATTAATTAGTAGAATTAGTAGGGATTAATATGATGTATAAGATGGCGCACTATATATATATATAAATATATCATTTTATAGACTATACTTTTCTTCTAAGCAAATCTTGTTGTTTATTTTAATCTCAAATGTCCAATAATAACTTACAATTCTAAGATTTTCAAACGACAAGAGTAGTGCGATCAACTTTTGCAAAACATTAAATTAATAAATAAAAATTGTGAGATTTAGGAAGTGATAACGTTATACATATATATTATATTATATATATAACTACATATTATTATATGATCACTGAATTAACAAAAGGATTAAGTGCATGCATGATATATATAAATATTTACATATATATATGCATTTTGCCAACTTGTCATAGTGGAACAATTAATTATATTACAATCGAAGAAATCCTATTAAAAAAATATATTATCGTAATAGAAAGATTAAGCACACAACAACAATGGTGGTTAGGGCAATTGAGATCAATTATAATTTTTAATTTAATTAAAAAAAAAAAAAGACTGCATATGATATGATTACTAATCAAGCTAGCTAGTATGCACTTATCATATCATATATTATATGCATATATATAATATAATAACCACATTTTTTAAAGAAGACTGTATATATATATATATATACAGTGTACAAAGTCACAAAGCAACGACATGTGTATATACATGTATATATATACAGTAAAATTAATGACCTAAAAAGCTCCATTATAATTCAACATATTTCTTTATCATTGGAACTCTTTTCTTGTGAACTTATTTAAGTCGATGACTTTTTGGCCGTACAAGAATATGAGTCGACGAATTAGATATAGACATATATATATATATATAAACATATAATAAAAGTGGGAAAAGTGTGAAAAGTGATATGTATATGTATATATGAGGGAGTGGAAATGTTGTTGTTGATTAACAATGATAATAATTAGGGTTTTGATTGTAGTGAAGAGATGTAGCATTTGTGGTTTCCACGCGAAAGTGGAATTTATCTTCTTAGTTTAATTCACCCATGCGTGACTATATCGTGGCTTCCACACGAAATTCTTATTATAATCTAGCTATATATATATATATATATAAATATGAGTATTTCTATGGTTGGAGCTAGAAATAGAGGTGTATCGGTGCATCACTCTTTGTGTTTTCCTACCGTGAATAATTTTCGGTGCGATTTTTTTTTATGAACGTGTATATTGTAGTTATTTAGATCTTCCTACAAATTTTTCAGAAAATTTCGAAAATTTACTGTGCCGAAAACTAGGTTCAAATATGTTGTTTTCCACGGGTATAAAAAAATTAATCACGAGTGTAATGACTTATTTGGAACCTTATTTTCGGCACCGTAAACCATTCAAAATTTTCTAAAAATTTGCAAGATGTTTTAAATAACTACAATATACATTATTACACATGGTTATAAATATGTAAATATATATTTTGAAAAGATATCCTATATGTTTTTATTATATCATTATTACACATTTCATTCGTCCTCTATCTTTCTCATCATGCATCAACGTCTTCTCATTCTTTTCGGTCCCAAAAATAATGAACCACTTCTAGAAGCGTATATATTTATATATATATATATATATAAATATACATAATGGGTTAAAAATAAAATTTTCAAGAATATTAGTTTGATAAAATAATATGTCGATAATACATATTAAGATCGATAAAGGATATTTTCCGGAAATATAAATACAAAAGTACTAATCACAAATTATGTTTTCACAAAAAAATATATGGCTAAAAGTACTAATCACAAAAATTATAATTATAATTTAGTTATAATTTATTTTATTATTATGGATTCCTTGGAAAAATGACCTATTTTTTAAAGTTATTTTGTACTCTAGTTTAGTTTTAATAATTTTTTGCAAAATTGTCTCTCATAATTTAAACAGCTAGTTGAAAATTCAGACAGGTGGTCGAAAAATTTTAGACAGTTGGTCGAAAAATTTAGACAATTTGTCAAATTTTAGACAGATGTCATTTTGTAAAAAAATTATCAAAAGTAGGCCAGAGTGCAAAATCACTTAAAAAAAAAAGATCATTTTCACCAATTTCTCTATATATAATAATTTTTAGTTTAGTCCCTTGGCAAAATGACATTTTTTTAAAGTCATTTCGCATTCTAGCCTAATTTTAATAATTCTTTGCAAAATGGTATCTCATAATTTAGACAGCTAGTCGAAAATTTAGACAAGTGGTTGAAAAATTCAAACAGTCAGTCGAAAATTTTAGACAGCTGATCAAAAAATTTAGACAATTGGTCGAATTTTAGACAGAGTCAATTTTGCAAAAAATTATCAAAAGTAGACTAGAGTGCAAAATCACTTAAAAAAAATGTCATTTTCACTAATTTCTCTACAAATAATTTATTGTTATGACTATATAAAAGAATATTTTAGACACAAAAAAATTTATAAATGGACTCACATCACTAAAGGGTTATTTTTCTTAGTGAATTTTATAATAGATACAAAATATTATATAGATTTAGCTATTTTACAAACTTTTTGAATATATATATCATAAAAAAAATTTGATGAAATTGACATATTTTTTTAAGTGACTTTGCACTCTCACCTATTTTGATAATTTTTTGCAAAATAGCTTCTGTCTAAAATTCGACCAATTACCTAAATTTTTTGACCAGCTATCTAAAATTTTCGACTGACTGTTTGAATTTTTCGACCACCTCTCTAAATTTTCGATTAGCTATCTAAATTATGAGAGACAATTTTGTAAAGAATTATTAAAACTAGGCTAGAGTGCAAAATAATTTTAAAAAATAGGTCATTCTGCCAAAGAACCCTAAAAAAATGATTAGAAAAATTAATTGGTATTGGATTTTATTCTATATATAAATATATAAGTAATTATATGAGAATATGAGAAAGGTAAGTTATGTACGTACACTATAGACTATGAATGGTAATCGAAATTAAAATAAAATTAGGTATATATATAATAAGAAGATTCTTAAATGAATAATGAGAATATTTTGTCATAAAAAATAAATAAAGACTAATGAGAATATGATATGCATTAATTACTCAACGTTAAATATGCTTTTAGTGACTTTATAAGTGTAAAATATTAGATTAGAGAGCAAAGCAAAACCGCAATTATAAGGGCCTATTGAATTGTTGTTTCATGCAAAAACACTAGAGACTTTTTGGCCCTAACCATTTTCTATATGCTATCATCACTTTTTTATTTCCACTAGTTTTGTCATTAAGTGAAGTTATGATAATTAATAATATATTGTTATTTGCGGCGAGATTAATCCAATTATTTGCGGCGAATAATGCTTTCTGCCGAAAATAAAAAAAATATGAGTTAAGGGTAGTTATTTGCGGCGGTATTTTCGCCGCAAATAAGTATAACAAATTGGCACGTATATACTTTCAATTGTTGTTCACAAGCGGGGTTTCTTTGGATTATTTGTGGGCATATGGCATTATTTGCGGCGAATATTTTCGCCGCAAATAATGTAAAAAATGGTAAATAATATTGGAGGGAAAATCTCACGGTCATTTTTCAGCAATTATTTGCGACAGTATTATTATTACTTGCAGCGAATTATTTCACTGCAAATACGTTTAGGGTTTCTAAATGAGTTATTGAAATGGCATCATGTGTCTTATTTGCAGCATTTTTCCTTGGTTATTTGCGGCGAATTGATTCGCCGCAAATAATGGGCTCCCATAAACAGAGTCCCACCCCTTCTTCTTCGTCATTTTTGAAACTGCTCTCTCTCTCTCTCTCCCTGTCGAGTGCCCCCACCACCCCCCCCCCCCCATCACCTCCTCCACCCCCGAGTGCCCACCCAAACCCTTTACCATCGCCGGCACCGGAGTCCCACTCTCTCTACACTCTGTCTCGTCTCTCTCTGTAAAAAATTTGGGTTCTCCACCCCGACCCCATTCTGGTGACCACGAGGACAGCAACAACCACCACCAATGACTGAAGGTATATTTTTTTAGTTTTTTAGTTTTTAAATTTTTTTTGTATGTTTCCCTCTCTTTTTCTTTGTATTGGCATAATCGGCACCACCCCCCTTCACCAGTGGCTCCGCCTACGACCACCACTACCATTGGTTGTCCACTGTAGCATTGGACAGAAGTATATTTTAAAAAAAAAATCTTATATTTTTTTTTGTTAATTGCTAATTTTAATTAAAATAAATAATATTAGTAATATTATAATTAGGTTGTGTGAAATTTTTGTGGCAATAGTATTTTAATGTTGTTATATAATAAATATAATTAGAGTTGCAAAATAAAATAATGAATTAGATTATAAATATAATTAGAACACATGTATAAGTTTTATTTGTTTATTGTTAATTTGAATGTTTTATATGTTAATTAGATTTTTTTTAGTGTATGTTAGATTATTTTTTTATTTTTATATATGGTATGTAATATTATTGATAAATGTATATTGTGATTATATCCTCGGACTGTTCTATGACTGTTATTAACAAGTTTTAAATTTTTGAACAGGTTATAATATTGTCGTTATGCTGCTGAAATTTTGGTAGATTTAAAAAAAAATTAAATATAAATTAATTACTTTAATTTATAATTAATAAAATTGTAACAAAAAAATAATAATAAAATTAAATTGTAGGTAATAAAAATTTGACTACAAAAAAAAAAATCTTATTTATATTATTAGTTAAATTATAAATTGAAAAATATAATTATTTTTTTAATTCATAATTAATAAAATTTAACATTAACAAATAAAATTATCACTAAACATTTTTATTAAGAAAACTATTATTAAAGATTAATACAATGTCACATCAATTAATAAAAGAACTAATTTATTTTATCATCAATATATAATTAAACTTTAACAAGGAATATAAGTAACAAAATTAAACTATAGGTAGGTAGTAAATTTGGACTATCAATATAATAATAATTATATATCATAAAATTAAACGAAATCATAATACATTTTTGAATAAATAGTATTTTTGCTCTCCAAACTATGACCACTATATGATTATGCACCCTGAATGATTCGCGATGTTAAAAATTCCCTCCGAACTATGCACGTTACTAAGATATGAGACTTTTGTTACATTTTGTCCTTAGTGGCTAACAGATTGATGATGTGACATTTTGACTATTGATGTGGCACTATCATGTGTAGAATAATTAGCAATTTTGTCCCTCAAACTTTGCACACTACCAAATTGTACCATTTTTATTAAAATTAATTTTTTTAAGAAAACCTCATTTTTTCAGAAAAATAATAATTATATCCTTCAAAATTAAAAAAAAAATCATTTTAAAAGATTAAGAAAATAAACAATACTAAAAGTTTCAAACTAATTAAATAACTTTTTAAATACTCAAAAATTAAAAATCTAATTAATAACAAATATCTTTTTTTTACTTTTTCTTTTCTTTAACAATATAAAGTACATATATCTTAAAATAAAAATTAAAAATAAATCTTAAAACAAAGTTTGTTTCCCTTCGTCCTCCTCCTCTTAAATTAAATATTTTTTTTACTTAAGTCATTCATCATTCATCTTTCTCTTTAATTACATATTTTTTCTTTGTTTTAGTATTTATTTTAAATTCATTCTAAATAGATTTATTTTATATTGTAAAATAAAAGAAAAATAAAACCAAAAAAGAGTTATTTGTTATTAATTAAATTTTTTATTTTTTTAAGGATTTATTTATTATTTTTAGAAAAAAAAATTAATTTTTTTTATTAAAATGGGTATTATTTGGTAGCGGTCAAAGTTCGGTAGGCAAAATTGCTAATTATTCTACACATGGTAGTGCCACTTCAACAGACAAAATGCCACATCATCAATCTGTTAGCCACCTAGGACGAAATCTAACAGAAGTCTCATATTTCAGTAGCGTGCATAGTTCGGGGGGGATTTTTAACATCGCGAATCATTTTGGCGGCACAATCATATAGTGGTCATAGTTCGGGGAGTAAAAATGCAATTTATTCTACATTTTTTATATTTGTTTTGCTTTTCTTTGATGATAAGATTTTTTTTTTTTTGTTATAACTAATTCATAAATGTCATAAAACTTAATAAATCATAAGACATCATAAAACTATTTTTTATTTGCCTTGCTTTTCTTTGGTAGTAAGATTTTATTACCAAAGATAGAATAGAACGGCCATTATCACATAGTGATCATTTTTTTAATTATTTGTAATCACTAAATACCTTTGACTCGTTCGGGGAGGTTGAGTCAGTAAGGACTCTTAAATATATATTTTCGACTTATCCATTACTTTATTGTCTGCATGGATAGTTTGGGTAATTACTCTTAATATGAAACAATATTAATTATGATTTATTCGTGTATCGTAGATGCCAATCGATAAGAATTGGACGTTTTTGAGAAATCGTAATAGTGATGAGTATTGGAACGGTCTCCAAGTCTTTATGAATTTGGTGAAGCAACACAAAGACTATGACGGAAATATTTGATGTCCAAGTCTGAAATGCCTAAACTCAAGGTTCCATCGCCCGGATACGGTAGACGGACATATCTTTCGATGGGATTTTCAAGAAAGTTATCAACAGTGGATTTTCCATGGAGAGTTGGACGAAGTTGTTGTTGATGAGGTTGTCGAGGATAATGAAGATGCATATGAGATGATCGACATCATTGACTATTTCATCTTACCAGCAAATACAGAGGAAGCAGATGAGGCGAATGGCAGCCGAATGGGTCAGTATTACGATGAGTTGTTCGACGAGATTGAAGCTGAGCTGTATCTGGGTTGTGATTGGATATCATCCCTTGACTTTTTGGCAAAGTTGATGTACTTGAAAGTTAAGGGGAAGTGGCCAAACAATTCCTTTGATGAATTGTTGAAGTTACTAAAGTTTTCATTTCCAAAAGATAATAAAATTCCTCCAACATTCTATGATGCCAAAAAGAAACTAAGTAAGTTAGGGTTGGGATACTGATCAATTCATATGTGTAAATATGATTGCTGCTTATTTTACAATGAGCATGCAACTAAAGATTCATGTCTGATCTGCGAGAATAGTAGATGGAAAAATGAAAGGTCGAAGGGAAAAAAGTTCTGCATAAAGTGATGTGTTACTTTCCATTAACCCCCAGATTAAAACGAATGTATAGCTCAAGGCATACAGCAAAGGAGATGGTATGGCATTATACAGGGAGATCGAAAGAAGACGGGGTGATGCATCATCCTGTTGATGGGGCTGCTTGGAATGACTTTGACGCCAGACATCCAGAGTTTGCAATAGATGCTAGAAATGTTCGTTTAGGTTTGGCTGTCGATGGGTTTAATCCATTTAGCAACATGAGTCTATCGTACAGTATGTGGCCAGTGGTTTTCACCAATTATAATCTACAGCCATGGTTGTGCATGAAGGAGGAGTATTTCATGTTGACTCTTCTAATTTTGGGGCCAAAATCACCTAGTGAGGACATGAATGTATTTCTAAGACCGTTGGTGGACAAGTTGAATGAGTTATGGACTAACGGAGTTGACACAAGAGATGGCAAAAACAATGAATTGTTTTAGATGAAAGCAGCACTTTTGTGGACGATTAATGATTTTTCTGCTCGCAGCAGTTTGTCTGGATGGAGTGGGCAAGGATATAAAGCTTTTCCAACATGTAATGAAGATACTTCGTCCATCTGAGTGATTGATAAAACATCTTATGTTATAGACGATTATGGTGTGATGAGAACTTAGAGCGGGCCCTCAACAACCCCCACAGTGGTGTTAATGCTGAAGATGGAAAACAATGCATTGACTTATGGTTGGATGAGAAATCAATTAAACGAGCAAAAAAGAATCAAGCCAATAGGGACTGATGAAGTATCCTTCTACTCAAGGATCGAAGTCGTTCGTGGCGACCCATCGTGATAAAGTAAGTAAAAAAATGCTTTATTAATAAATTATTTATCTAATAAGTTATTTCTTTGTGTTCAGGCGAACTCGGAATCTGGGAACGTACCGGGTTACATTGAAAGCTGGAAGCAATTGCACACCCCGCAAGGATAAAGAAGAATTCGTTAATGAGCAAGCGAAAACGGACTATGTAAGACTTATCTTATTGTTTGACCTTAAAATCACTATGGTTTGGATGTAATACTGATATTTTTCTGTAAAAATAGGAAATGATGTACAAAGCTTTTGCAGTGCAGAGCCAGCATGTCCCGTCTTCAATTTTTGATGAAGGAACTTCGGTTGACGAAAGGATGATCATGAGAAAAGTGTTGGGTGAACGTCCTAAGCATGAACGAGGAGTTGGTCGCTCATTAAAGGGGTAAAAGGCCTCCAACAGTCATTCTCAAGCTCGGGCACAATTGTTGTCATACACCCAGCCTCCTCAATCCAATGATAATAATATCATTATAGGACAGACCATGGCTAACTTTCTGAGACAATACAAAGCAGACATTGAGTTCCTATATCAGTGCCTTCCTCCTGAATCCCGCCCACCACCTCAAACAATGAGATCAAATGAAGTAACTTAATGATGGGAGATGTATATATGCGGCTGCACCTTCACAAGCTCCACCACCTCCTCCACATATGTTCAGAGATGACACGCCTACACATGTTCCCCCGCCAATCCCGCCTCAATCTACATTTAGAAATGGTGCGTCTTCGTCAACACCTCCGCCACGATCTCTACCGCCCCCAGTCATTCAGTTTCTAGATGACTTAGACGATGATAATGCGATCAACTTAGGATAGATTATATAGTTATATAAATAGTAGTGTTTATTTGTTTTAATAATATTAAGACAATTATTAATGTTAGATTGTATGATTTATTTTCTTATGAATTATTGGAGACTACAATTCTGATTATAAATTTTATTATATATTAAATATGATTTGTTTTTTTAAAAAAAAAACATATAAGAAGAAGAACTCGCTCTTCTCTCAGCTTGAGCTGGCGCCATGGCGGGGAGACCGAGGGTTTCGAAGAAGAAAGTTACAGTGAAGAAGAAGAAAGGTCCATCATCCTCAGATCCAGTAAAGAAAAAGAAATCTATGAATGAAATTCTTGGAGTGGAGGCCATAGATTTCAACCTGGACTCAGCAGAGGAGGCAGAAGATGAGGTTGCCGATATCACTGAATCTGAAGCTCCAGCCCGCAAAGAAACATCTAAATCGGAGAAGATCCTGGACCGGCATTCAGAGGTGAAATCGACGCTGAAGGATTGGGTTAGTGCTCTGAAAGGGGATCCTGTTCCATCTAATGATTCAGGTAAACCTAAGCTAATCCCGATTCTGAATTTTGAATTAGAGGATAAGATTGGAAAATTAGGGGAAGATGTTGATTGTGTGCAAATTGAGCCAGAGGACATAGAGGATGAGATCATATACTGGAGTACAGCAATAGTTTGCTATGTGTTGGGATCTAATCCTCCTATTTCAGTAATGGAGGGATTCTTTAGAAGAAGTTGGAGGGGGAAAGGAGTGGAGAAAGTTGGTTTATTAGCACCAGGTGTGTTCATGGTGAGGTTCAATACTTTGGAGGAAAAAGATGAGATCATGAATGGAGGCTATCATTTTTTTGATAAAAAACCAATTATAATGAAGAACTGGGATCCGAATACTCGATTTACTAGAGAGGTTGTTCTGAATGTGCCAATTTGAGTTCAATTATGTAATCCGGACTTAAAGTTTTGGGGAGAGAAGGCTATGACAAAAATTGTGAATTCTGTGGGTAAGTATATTCGGCAAGATAGAGCAACTTTGGCTAGAGAAAAATTACAATATGCTCGGGTGTTGATTGAAGTAAATATCTCTCAGGAGCTACCGAATGTGATTAAATTTAGAGATGAAAATGGAGAAGCAGTGTATGTTGACCTCTATTATGAATGGAAGCTAGACCGTTGTGCTAGCTGCCAAGGATTTGGGCATAAACAGGAGGTCTGCAAGAAGAAGAAACAGAATGTTCCTGGTAAATTCTGGAAGCCAAAATCCATACAAGATGCTAGTATAATTCCATTGCAGTTTACAAAGAAAGAAGGATCGCAAAGGGGGGGGATAAAGTGATTGATGCAGAGGGTTTTGAGAAAGCCAAAGGTAAAAGAGTTCAGATTGGTAGCATACCACCAGTGATCATTGGTAATTCTTTCAATCTTTTGAATGATGAGGCTGGTAGGCAGGGGCAGGGACAAGGTGAAGATCAGGAGGAAAGGGACACTACTATTGGAGGGGGAGCTCCTCCAGTAGTAGATGGATAAGTTGTTGGGGTGGAATGTTAGGGGACTTAACAAAGTCAATAAACAAAGAGAAGTTATGAAAATGATTTCTAATCATCATGTGGGCTTTGTTAGTCTCCTAGAAACAAGGGTTAAGGCTGCCAAAATGGGAGCCTTATACCTCCATATGTTTCAAGGGTGGTGTTTCTCTACTAATTTGATGCATCATCCAAATGGCAGAATTATTGTGGCTTAGAATCCTAGAAGTTTTGATGTGAGTATTCAAGGAAGCTCAAGTCAATGGATGCATTGTATTGTGGAAGCCAAATCTAGTGAGAAGTTTGAACTCACTTCAGTGTATGCATTCAATGACGTTAAAGGGAGAGAGAGCTTATGGAGCGATTTGGAAAAAATTAAGCTTGAAGTTAAATTCCCTTGGCTTGTGTTGGGGGACTTTAATGCTATCTTGTCAACTGAGGATAGACTTCGTTACACTGGAGATGGCTCGGATTTATTTCCTTTTCAGAACTGTGTTCAGTATTGTGGCCTTGAAGATGTTAAATTTTCTGGTTCCTTTTATATTTGGAACAATAAACAAGAAGGAAAAGCTAGAGTTTATACAAAGATTGATCGGGTTTTAGCTAATGATCACTAGCTTGAAGTTTTTGAGGCTGCTGAAGTGAGTTTCTTTCCAGAGGGGGATTTTGATCACTGCCACTTGTGGTAGCAGTCTACCCTCAGCAAGAAGTTAGGAAACCGTTTAGGTACTTTAATTTCTGGAGTACTTATACGGATTTCCATCAGAAAGTAGCTCAAAGTTGGGAGGAAGAGGTTCATGGGAACCCAATGTATAGGCTGGTTGCGAAATTTAAGAGGTTAAGAGCTGTTTTGAGATTGATTAATAAAGAAGGGAAAGGTGATGTGTTTGTTAAAGATACAGAGACCTTTTCTGAGTTGATCAAAGTTCAAGAGAAGATAAGAGAGCACCCAGGTGACATTTCCTTTTTCCATTAAGAGATTACAGCCAGGAAAAAGTATGTAGAGGCTCATGATGATATGTTACAATTTCTTAAATAGAAAGTGAAAATTCAGTGGTTGAAAGAAGGGGATCAAAACACGAAATTGTTTCATAACAGTATTAGAAGCAGAAGAATTCAAAATGCAATCTATTCTACTTAGGATCTTCAAGGGAATCGACATGATACTCAAGATGGAGTGAGCCATGCTTTTCGAGAGTATTATTCGGACTTGTTGGGAATGAAAGTGGCGAGAAGGAAATTAGTGATTGCTAGTATTGTTCAAGAAGGGCAGGTTATTTCGGAGAGCCAAGCTGAGTTCTTGTTAAAGAGATTTACCGAAGCTGAGGTCAAGGCAGCTGTGTACTCGATTCCAAATGATAAGGCTCCAGGACCTGATGGGTATAGCAGTGCTTTTTTCAAGCATACATGGGATATTACAGGTGTGGATTTGGTTAAAGCAGTTCTTTCATTTCTTCACTCGGGGAAAATTTTAAAAGAAATCAACACTACTACTATCACACTCATCCCTAAGACGAAATGTCCTCAGAATGTGAGTGATTATAGGCCGATTGCCTGCTGTAATGTAGTGTATAAAGTGGCCACTAAGATGATTTGTGCTAGGCTGAGAGAGGTTCTGCCCTCCATCATCTCAAAAAATCAAAGTGGCTTTGTTAAAGGGAGGTTTATAGCTCACAACATCATGATTTGTCAAGATTTAGTGAGACATTATGGAAGGAAGAGTGCGCTTGTTTGATGAAAATTGATCTTCAAAAGGCTTATGATACCCTTGACTGGGACTTCTTACAAGAAATGTTAGTGGCGCTTAAATTTCCTAGCAAGTTTATAGAGCTAATCATGGCTTGTGTGACAACTCCTCGGTTTTCCTTCATGATAAATGGATCCATTAATGGATATCTGGCTTCCAAGAGGGGGTTACGTCAAGGGGATCCAATGTCTCCTCTGCTTTTTGTTATTGGGATGGAGTATCTTTCAAGAATCCTTGTCAAAGTGACGGAGCACCAGAGATTTAGGTTCCACCCAAGATGTGAGGGGTTGAGACTTACTCACCTTTGTTTTGCTGACGATCTGTTATTGTTCAGCAAAGGAGACTTTGATTCAGCTTTTTTACTGTTAAAAGGTTTTCAACTATTTTCAGATAACTCTAGTCTTATTGCAAACAAAGGTAAATCAGCTATATATGGAGCATTGATGCAAGATGAGACTTGGGTTAGATTGACTGGAATGACTGGGTTCAAAAAAGGTCTCTTACCTTTCAATTATTTAGGGATGAAGATCAGCAACAAGCGTATCACAAAGGCGGATTGTGAATGCTTGGTGGACAAAATGATGATAAGAATTCGCACTTGGAGCACTCGAAACCTTTCGTTTGCTGGCAGGTGTGTTTTAATTAACTCAGTCATATTTTCTATTAATACCTACTGGTCTCAAATAGTTATTCTTCTGAAGGCTGTTGTGAAAAGAATAAATCAGCTTTGTCGAGCTTTCCTTTGGAAAGGAAGAGCTGATTATGATGGGCCTGGTCAAGTGGCTTGGGAGGAGACTTGTAAGACTAAAAAGAATGGAGGTATTGGCTTTAGAGATGTTGGTTTATGGAATAAATGTGCAGTTGGTAAATTTGTTTGGGCAATTGAAAAAAAAAAAGAAGATAATTTGTGGGTCAAATGGATTCACAATGTGTATTTGAAAGAGAAGGAGTGGTGGAGCTACAAGCCTCCCTCTAAGCAGCTAGTATTGGTCTAAAATAGTTCAGATCATGGAGGAATTTCGAATAGGTTTGGTTGCAGCAGAGTTCCGAAAGAATACCTTTAGTATAGCTGCCTTGTATAGACGTTTGAAGAGCTTGAATGAGACCAGATGGAACTACACTCTTATATGGGATAGGATGAGTATTCCCAAGCATAAGTTCATAGCATGGCTTGCTCTCAAGAAGAGATTACAAACCAAAGACAGATTGCTTCGTTTTGGATTCAATATTGATACTTGCTGTGTGTTGTGTGGGCAGGTTAATGAAACTCATGAGCACATTTTTTATGGTTGTGCCTTTAGTACTAGGTGCATTCATGAGGTGTTGAACTGGATGGGTATTGGGACTAATTTGTGCCAGCTTCGTGGAATAATGAATTGGGTTAGGCATTGTGGTCATTCCAATTGTCGAAGGCGGATGTACTTATGTGCGATTACTGCAAGTGTGTATCATATTTGGTGCTCTAGGAATGATGCTTTATGGAACTCTAAATCTCCAATAGTCACAAATGTAATTAGAAATATAAAAAGAGAAATCTGTAATAGATTTACTTTCATAGATACAAAAGGCTTTAGCAAAGAGGATATAGATTGGGTGGGGCAATTACATTGTAATTAATTGATTGGTGTTTGTATTTGGTTTTGCGCATAATACAATTTTGAGCTGATTTACCAAAAAAATATATATATGATTTTTTTATTTCTGTTACACTATTTGCGACGAAAATATATTGTGTTGCAGCGAGTTGCTCGCCGCAAATAAGAGTTAGACAAGACAAAGCATCCATTATTTGCGGCGAATAATATGACTAATTGGGGGGAATTATTTTAAAATTTTGCCGCAAATAATAAAGGTCAATTACGACCAAATCCATAATTATTTGCGGCAGATTTACTAATATTTGCAGCGGTATGTTCGCCGCAAATAATGAGGTTATTTGCAGTGGGAATTTTATTCGCGACTAATAATGGTATGTGCAACGACCTTTTTGTGGCGAATTTTTGGAGTATTTGCGGCAAAATTGATCGCCGCAAAAATCTCAATTTCTTGTAGTGTATATACAAACAAATACATATATATATCTAAATATAAATATATATATTTGTATATTTCTCTCATCTCTCTTTTATTTTCTATCTTTCCTTCATGATCAACAATGGATCACCAAAAAAGAAGGGAAAAAAATTGATCTAACTATATATATATATATATGATAGATATTTTTAATATAGAGAACTAATTAATAAAAATTGATATATATATATATGTATAGCAAAACTCTTCTACTTAAGATAAAAAAAAAATGGAAGATCATTTCATATTCATTATAACTATTAATATAATTTATAGGCTGACTAGCTAGCATGAAGACAATATACAATGATTAAAAAGAAACAAATTATAATTAATAATGTGTAATAACAATCAATAACCGGTAAAATTAGGTAATTAATAAAAGGTCGATGATGATGATGATGGGAAGTATGATATAGTGTGTATATATACATATATATATTTATATATAGTTAGACTATTAATTTACATTGGGTCATCACTTGTGGTACTTGTGGTACTATAGCTAGTATAGTGTAGTCAAGAAGGGTATGATTAATTGGGAATCCTACGAAGCAACCATATAAGAGAAAAGTTTGATAGCTACCTACTTAGACAGTACACCATGTGTTTGTTTGTTTGTCTAATTGTGTCACAACACAAAGTATATATATAGTACAATATTTGAAGATATTACATTTGTTAGGGTTTGTGGAATATCCACCCAAACCAATAAATAATACCATCATCATCATCATCATCATTTACATATATATATATGGTTAAACCTCTCAATTTTTCAAACCCTATTTAATCCATGCGTATGTACTTCTATTTTGTACATCTACGTGTCACTCTCTCATTGGCTCATCACATTCCTTCCTTCTCCAATATATATATATAGCTCTCTTTTTATAAACTTTGTATAGTGCTCTAGCTATATATTATTATTATTATTATGAATAATATTATTATAAGGGTTCAAAAGTGATTGGGAGAGCAAGCAAAGCTAGGCACATTATTATATAAAGGCTTGTGTTTGTTGGTAGGATTTCATGTGTAGTATATCGTTCTCTTTTCTTCTCATTGATATCTCTAAAACTCTCTGAACAGAGTAATAAGTTGGTAGAAATAGAAAGAAGAGAAGCTCAGAAGCTCATATCATCATATCATATATATATATATATATCTTTTCCCCGGAGGACAAAACCACAAGCAGCTGGTACGTTTATATATATATATATATATATACACATATATATTATAAACTTTCGTTACTTATTTACTTAAGATCATCTCATCATAACCTCCTATATATATATTGTATATATATATAGTTACTCAGAATTGTTTTATAATGAGGTAACTATATATTATGCACATATATATAGATGATCGAAAACTACTTACTCTAGTCTCACCTAGATTTCACGTACACGTAGAAATATACGTGTATAAAAGATCAAATGCATGCATGCACATGTATACGTATAGCAATATATGTGTATGAACGTGTAAAAATAACATGTATATAGCAATATTATTAATATACATATATAATATAGAGAAACTATTATATATATATATATATCTAATAATATTATGACCAGTGTTTGTGTGGCATATATTCCATATTAAGTTGTAATAATTAAATACCTCCCATTCCAAACAAATCAATATATTTCAGTCGTGATTGAAATGATCATCACTTCTTATCTCCTTACGTAACGTGAATTATATATATATATATGTGGTTGAGATAAGCTTTAATTTTTTGTTAGTCGAAAGTCTAACTATGTTACACTATATTATGTTTTTTTTTTTTTTTTTTAGTGGGGTGAGTGCTGACACGCATTTCCACTAACCAAATAAGTGCATGGAGTACGGTCTTAATTAATTGGTCATTATAATTAATAATAATATTATTACAACCTTAACAAACATAATTAATAATAATAAACATCAATTTTCTCTATCTCCGTACGTATCGATGTACAACCACTCCTTCGCATGCATATACATATATATATTATACAAAAGTAATTTTTCAATATACCAAAGTAAACAAATTAATCCAATAAATCCATAATATATCACTTAGCTACGTAAACAAATTAATCCAATAAATCCATTCCACGCATGATAGCTCCAAGTTTTTGTCTATAGTACTAACTTTAGTGTATATATATATATACATATACTTTAATTTACATTTCAGTGCTATCTAGTGTAATCCATCTCATTTTTTTCAATAAAATTCATCTATTTATTATTCTTTCATTCACTAACCTAATTTATTCCACCAAATTGTATTTATATCCCACACAACGTTTTTTTTTTATTCCGTAATATTAATGGTCCTGAAATTCAAATTTGAAGATGGCATGTTAAAAAAATAATTAACCTAAAGTTTAATTTCGATCAACAAATTATATATATTATATTTAAGTAATTAATATAAAATTTTCTTCACAATTATTTATATAAAATTAGGGAGCCAGGTGGTGTAACAAGTACCTGGGACAGGTTAATCTATTATATATTAGTTTATTATTATATATATATATATTCAATCTCGAGAAACGTTACTTCCCGACCACATATGAATAATTTCAAAAAAATTAAGGATCTCTCCAAGGACTACTATTTCATATATCCCTACCTACTTATATATGTATTATATATTTATATATATATAAATGTGTATATATAACATCTTCATGTGTATATATGCATGTGTATATATATATATACTATTATGTACATTGTACAGTAATTATAACATCTTCATGTATTACATATACTTAATAAATTAATATCAGTTATTAGTCTTCTCTTCTTACACGTACGTACAAGTACATCACTATAATTAAATACGACTAGTTGGTGAAAATTGCCAAGTTTTTGGAGTTATTTTTTATTATTTCTTAATTTTGATTTTTTGTTTTTTTCAAAATGACATCTGTCTAAAATTTCGACTGAAATATATAAAAATTTCGACTAACTGTCTGAATTTTTTTATTATCTATCTCGAGTGTCGGATATCATTTTGCAAAAAATTATTAAAATATAAATCAAAATACAAAATGACTCCAAAAAATTAGGTGATTTTGACAAAGAAGAATATTATCTTTTAACGTTCATATGTATTCGCTGGATCGATCATTCTGTTATATAACTTTTTGTATAGTAGAAAATATTTCGAAACTTTGGATAATGAAATTTTGTTTGGTTTCAATAATATTATCGATCTCCACACATTATTGCCTCCTATTTTGTCATTTTCATGAAACTTCCACTATTTTGTGTTTATTGTACGTCTCTTCTTTTTCTGAGAAGACAATCTCTCGATCTGGTGTATATATATATATATTGAATAAAAAGAACTTTTACATGGAAAAATCATTACCATAATTACTTTGTAGTGATGATATTATTAGTTAATATATAATGTGCTTTATAATTAAGAATAATTAATTAGCTAGCCTTGGAATTATTGCGTAAAGGGTCATATATATGTATATGTATAGTACAAGTGTACTATATATATATATATATTAATTAGTTTATAACAACCAAATCTTCATCAAGACACATAGAAAAGAATCTTCTTTCCGAGGAAGCTGCATATAGACATGGACAAGAGATAAATTCCTATATATCTCATATAATAAATATATATATGATTATGAAGTTATATCAGGGGATTGAGGAACCAAGGGAGGTTTATGTAATATCTAACTTCTATGACTACTGCCACACATATATACATAAATATATATATTTATATTATATAGTACTTATCTGTATATTTGTGTTTGGCCATGCCAGCAGACTAATAAGTTTTTGTCCATGCATGTATTGAATCGAGATAACTAGCCATTTGTTGCCAAATCTCCTGTGATGACTACCACACACACACATACACACACATATATTTATATATATATAAATATACATTAAACACATTAATTTCATTCCTTACTTTGACCAACTTAGGCAAAGAAACAATATATATATAAATATATAATGTAGAATAATTAACAATTTTTCCCGCTGAATTATAGCCATTATAGAGTTTTGCCCAACTAAACTTTTTTTTATCGAAAATGCTCCCTGAACTATGTAAATCATTGCAAACATGTCATTTTTGTTACATTCCGGTCATTTTTTTTAAGCAGTTTACTATCATGCATAGTTATAGTACGATGGGTCATTTAACTAGCTGGAATTAATCGAAATCGAGTTTATTGACGCTAAACATATAAAAATTAGTTCTAAAAATGCTCGTATACATATTCTCAAAATTTATTATTATATCAGTATTTATTTGTCGATTCATGCCACATTAGTACACATTTGCCACAAAAAAAAGTTAAGGGGCCAAAACTCTATAAAGTTCATAGTTGGGGGGAAATTTTCCTATTTATTATACCCTATAATTAATGTATGTATCAGCATTTTCAAGGCTTGATATTGGTAATAGTTTCCAAGTAACTTCATCATCATCTCTAATGGGTCGGCGAGGCCATATTTTGATGAGTAAGACAGCGTTAGTATAGAGACTACTGCTACGAACTAGCCACTATATATTCAAAGCTAATTAAACAACATAACTGAGGAAGGTTTTACTCTCACAAACGTTCATAAAAACCTTCATTATTATCTCAACATGAACATATATTACTATAGTTTTGTTGTAACCTTGATTATTCTGGTTTTCTGGGCTAGTTATTAATCTTATTAATCTCTCTGCAGTCTGAAAAGTACGTACTAAGCTTCACATTATGGCTGAGAATGGAGATAATAATTCCCATAACATAGCAAAGAAGAGTATTAGCAGTAGTAAGTGGAATTTGCCTGTTGGTGTTTTCTTCAGAGATGCAAGGTACGTAATAATCAACTTTTTGAACCCTTTCCAGTTCTCATCTTTATAATCTTTATATTTTAGCCCAAATACAAAAAAAAATTAATACAAGTACCATATTTGTGATTATATATATATATTATTATTAGGCATGTTTTCAAGTGGGATGCTCTTGGAAAAGAGATTCTAGGGATGGCTCTACCTGCAGCCTTGGCTGTAGCAGCTGATCCCATTGCTTCTCTAATTGACACAGCTTTCATTGGCCATATTGGTATGGTTTTTTTCTTTTTTCTTTTTTTGTGTTTGATTATCTTCATCATTTGATATGTTGATAGGAATCTGTTTACTTAGTTTTTTTTTTTTCTGTGTTTATCAGGGCCTGTGGAGCTGGCTGCAGCTGGTGTGTCCATTGCCTTGTTCAACCAAGCCTCGAGGATCACCATTTTTCCACTGGTCAGCATTACAACCTCGTTTGTTGCTGAGGAAGATACTGTTGCAAACATGAAATTGAAAGCTGCCCATGTTGAGAGTAGTGCCCTTGATGACATGGAGAAAGGTGCAGCCAAGCTAGAACCTAAAGGAGATGATGATGATGATGATGATGATGATGATGATGATGATGATGGCAAGCTTGAGAATGAAAAATCCAATTCTAAAGAGACTAAATATGATTGCAAAGACAGTGATGCAAAAGGTTTATCAGAACCAGAGAATAATGGTATGTTATATAGTGCTCTCTTCCTTTTCTTCTTGTAACTGATATGGTAGTTTAGTTAGTTGATGATTTCTTGATCAATTTCGAATGAAACTGCAGTGGGCAAGTTGGAGAAAACCAAAGTAAAAAAGGGAAAAAGACATATTGCTTCAGCATCAACAGCTCTCATTTTTGGCATAATACTAGGCCTTGTTCAGGCAATTTTTCTTATGTTTGGAGCCAGAACTCTCTTGGGAGTAATGGGAGTGAAACATGTAAGTGTTGATTTCCTTATGATTCATACCAGTAAAGAACCAAACTTTGGACACAATTTAACTGTGTTTCTTGTTCAATAGGACTCTCCTATGCTAGCCCCAGCAGAGAAGTACTTAGTCACAAGAGCATTTGGTGCTCCAGCAGTTCTTCTAACCTTGGCTATGCAGGGTATCTTCAGAGGGTTTAAGGATACAACTACACCTTTATATGTCATAAGTATGAACATCTCTTTAATCTCTCTTCTGCTTCTGGTTTTAGTCAGCAGTACTATGATTACAAAAAAGCTAAGACTTTTCATTATGATGGCAGTGTTGGGATATTCATTGAATGTTGCCCTTGACCCTCTCCTTATCTTTGTCTGCCACTTGGGAATCAGAGGTGCAGCCATTGCACATGTTCTTTCTCAGTAAGTAAAAACTATTCAATCACATGGTGTTGACTTATTCCTAAACATATCATCTCATCTCAACTGACATGATGTTATAATTATCATATTTCAGGTACTTGATGGCTTTCACCCTCTTCTTGATTTTGATGAGAAAAGTTAACCTCTTACCTCCAAGTCTTAAGGATTTGCAGTTCGGTCGGTTTCTTAAAAATGGTAACAGAAAACACCCTTCCCCTTCCATCTCTCATAAACAACCACCTTCAATTCCTCTTGATAACTCAACTTCGGTTGGAATAAACAGGTGGTTTCTTGCTGGCAAGGGTGATAGCTGTGACATTCTGTGTCACCTTAGCAGCATCTTTGGCTGCGCGGCTTGGTGCTACACCTATGGCTGCATTCCAAACTTGCTTACAGGTCTGGTTGACATCTTCTCTGCTCGCCGATGGTTTGGCCATCTCCATTCAGGTAACGGTTTCAACTCAAAACCAATTGGAAATAAGTAAAGTAATTTATCGTCTTGTAAATAGTTTTCCCACTTCTATTTGATGAAGGGTCTTATAACTCTTTTGATGCACTATTACTTTTGGATCAAATGCTCGTTTGAGATATATATAAGAGGCTTATTTGAGTATCTCATCATTTCATTGACTACTTAATTAAACAAACTCTCTTATATGCTTCTTCAAGAAGGTGACTTTTGTTTTGGATTAGATGCTTGTTTGAGTTATTAGACTGATATCATGTTAAGAGTTTTATCTCAAAATCGATTAATATTGAGTGGAGTAACTCATAATCTTATGTTTTGGATTAGATGCTTGTTTGAGTTATTAGACTGATATCATGTTAAGAGTTCTATCTCAAAATCGACTAATATTGAGTGGAGCAACTCATAATCTTATGTTTTGGATTAGATGCTTGTTTGAGTTGTTAGACTGATATTATGTTAAGAGTTCCATCTCAAAATCGATTAATATTGAGTGGAGTAACTCATAATCTTATGTTTTGGATTAAATGCTTGTTTGAGTTATTAGACTGATATCATGTTAAGAGTTCTATTTCAAAATCGATTAATATTGAGTGGAGTAACTCATAATCTTATGTTTTGGATTCGATGCTTGTTTGAGTTGTTAGACTGATATTATGTTAAGAGTTCTATCTCAAAATCAATTAATATTGATATAGGAGGCTAATTGAGAATATACTTTTTCTTAGTTCTAAATCAATCTACTTTTTGCACCAACATCTTCTCACTATGCTCCTCTATGCACTGTTGTTTTCTCTAGGCTATTCTAGCTTGTGCATTCGCAGAGAAAGACTACAAGAAAGCCACAGCTGCAGCTAACCGTGTACTACAGGTACTGCACTTGTATCCAACTGAGTTAAGACACTCAGAACCATATGATGATATCAGACACTTGTTAAGACACTTGTTTGTTATTGCAGATGAGTTTTGTTCTAGGAGTGGGGCTTACCTTCGTTGTTGGACTTGGTCTGTTCTTTGGAGCAGGAATCTTCTCTAGAGATGTTCATGTTTTGCACCTCATAAGAATTGGCCTTCCGGTACATATACATACATATATATATATGTTTGATCCAGTACAAATATTTGTACTGCTTTGTTCAATCTTTTCTTAATGAAATCTCTGCCAAATATACAGTTTGTTGCAGCAACTCAGCCCCTCAACTCCTTGTCATTTGTGTTCGATGGTGTCAACTTTGGTGCCTCTGACTTTGCATACTCAGCATACTCCTTGGTAACTTTACAATACTATATAATACTACATAATAATAATAATAATAGAGAAGCATATCAAAGAAACTAAAATATAACATTACTTGGTTTGATCAGGCTCTGGTAGCGGTAGCAAGCATAACAGCCTTAATTACTTTGTCCAAAAGCAATGGTTTTGTTGGAATCTGGATTGCTCTAACCATCTATATGGGGCTGCGCATGTTTGCTGGTATATGGAGGTACGAGTGTGTATGTTTTTATCGAATAGAGAGCACGAGTTACTCAATTCATAGTCGATCGATTTTGAGTTGGAACCAATGAATGTTAACATTTTTCTTCAACTCAAACTATGGTGTTTTGTTACTTTTACAGGATGGGGACTGGAACTGGACCATGGCGCTTTCTCAGGGTTCCATTTGCAGCATCAAGCTAGCTCCACATGTAGAGCTTTATATATATATATATATATATATATATATATCCATTGCTGTTACCCTGAGTGTTGGAGACTTTGTTATCTGTATTTTGTGTAGTTTATTTTTACATCATTTTTGTTTAGTAGTTCATATGTTTGTACTGTAATTTCCTCCATATATCTTTCGTTTGGAGGGAAATGTTTTGAGAGTTGCCATATATATACACTATAAATATATATTATATATTTCCTTGTTTTTGTGTATCTTTAATTCTTGGCAATAAAAATCATTATAAAGGAAAGTAATCACATTGTGTTAAATTCTATGATACATATACATATATAGTAGGAATATAAGCTTAAACATCTCCCGATTGGTCTCATCTATTAGTAAAGCAGTCATACTTTATTCGTCTAAACTAGAACTTTCTCTTTCCAAAAGGCATAAATGCAAATAAAAAATATATATGGGCTAAGCTTCGCGGCTTAGTGGACTTCGTAATAAAAGAGACAATGCGCAAGAACCTACCCTTGGGAGGGGAACAACAATTAGAAACAACTGTAAATATCCCGTAAGCTGAGGAGCAAAAGGAGAAATCTGCCCGAGGAGGGGCTCGCATCTGATTAGCTAATTGGTGAGACAATAGCTTTCCATGGCGATGATCAGTAGCTAGTCCAAGAGGATGATCAGCCACACTGGGACTGAGACACGGCCTAGACTCCTAGAGGAATCACATTGTGTTAAATTCTATGATATATATATACATATATAGTAGGAATATAAGCTGAAACATCTCTTGGGTCTCAACTATTGGTAAAGCAGCCATACTTTATTCGTCTAAACTAGAAATTTATTTAGCAGCTCTTTCCAAAAGCCATGAATGCAAATAAAAAACATATCTGGGATAAGCTTCGTGGCTCGGTGGTCTTCGTAATAAAAGAGACAACGCGTAAGAATCTGCCCGTGGGAGGGGAACAATAATTGGAAACGACTGCCAATATCCCGCAAGCTGAGGAGCAAAAAGAGAATCCACCCGAGGAGGGACTCGCATTTGATTAGCTAATTGGTGAGACAATAGCTTACCAAAGCGATGATCAGTAGCTTGTCCGGGAGAATAATCAGCCACACTGGAACTGAGACTGAGATACGGCCCAAACTCCTACAGGAGGTAGCAGTGGGGAAATTTCCGCATAAATATCCAAAAGCTTGGTCATTTTTAACTATGTTTTTGTCTCGGTTTCTTTCAAGTTCAACAATCATAACTTTATTGATCAAGAGTAGAAAATTGATACAAAATCATAGATATATATAGGACTAAAAGTACATTAAGAAACCTTGTTTAAGTATATATTGTGGTTTTCACTACAAATGAGACCATCCTTATTTGTCGTATTCTTACCAGTTGACTTTTATTAGTTTTGTCGTGATCAATGCTGTCGTTTACACAAGTATTGTCGTTTGCATGAAATTATTGTATATTGTCGTTTGAATTAAAATATTGTCGTATGGGTTAATGTGGCCAATAAAGTCTATGCACTAATTACATCTAGATTTGGCAAATTACACAATCTACTTTATTTAGATTTTCTTTTCCCTAATGGGATCGCACATTACCTAACCTAACCAATTACCACTTTTTCTTCTAAAAAAGGAAAAAAAATGCATATGACACAGAAGTCCATTACTCATGCACAGTAAAATTCTAAGTTTGGCTTGGCTGGTTTGAGCTTTAAATTCTTGTCCCAAATACCAAAAAGCATAGTTGACTAGCCTATTCATTAATTAGAAAGAAAGAGAAAAAATCTTCAATTTAAGATCCATACATTTCTGAGAATTTGAAAACAATATGAACTTTCAAACATGTGTTTGAACAAGCTGTGATCACACTACAAGTTAAGAAATCTTTGCTCTTGTAGTCAAAATATTTAGTAGAGTGAAAATCACAAGAATGTTTAGGAGAAAATCATGGGTTATGGAATCAATCACATCATAAGATGTTGACCTGTGTTGAAAATGAGATTACATAATACAAAATATTTCTCTTTAGACCCCCACTCACACAAGTAATGATGTTGGAGATGACATTAATTATATTAATGATGCTTTAAGACAAACCATTAAAACACTTTAGAAGGAAGTAACCTAGGTCAGGTTCAGGTCTACTCAACCGACCTATGAAAGATTGATAGGCCCCACCACATAATGGACATATCATATATATATATATATATAAAAGTAATAAACTTCATCTCACTCCCAATAAAGTCTCACCCACCCACCACTTTATGGGATGAGTGAGTGGTTGGCATCACAAAATATACACCTTCATTCCCATTTTCTTATTCTTATATATATCTACATTTACTATATATACATAAAAAGAATGGGAAAGAATCCAATCCATATATATTTATTAATTACAAAGATAAGATAGCACAACAACCTAATAGTAAAGGGTCCCACCAACATTAAAGAATTGGTTTTTTTTTCTAAAGACAGACAGAGATGTTGATGATGATAATAAAGGTATTGATATTAATAAGAAGAATAACTTTCGAGTTCAGTTCTACACAAAGTTCAGTACTGAACTTGGAAATGAATCTAAAAATGGGGGTTTAGTTTTTCAAATATTTCTCAAGCCTTTTGTCCCAAGAAATATAAACTACTTTCCCCCCACTGATCCATTTTTTGTTTCGTCAAAATTATACATAGAGAGAGAGAGAGAGAGAGAGAGAGAGAGAGAGAGAATACAATATTCAAAAAAACATTAGAGCAAAAGGGAAAAAAAGGGTCTTTAGAATACAAAGCTCTTCCACTTGTTCCATGACAATGGAACCTCTTTGAAGATGAAATTTAAAGGCAAAAAAAAAAATATATAAATAATACTAGAAACAGAGAGAGTAATGGAAGAATACCTAACCCAACTGGTTCCTTTTAATAACTAGCCAGGGAGAGATCGGGAGCCTTCTTCCTTTTTCATATCTCTGCTACAAAGAATATATTGGTAAGAATTGAATAATCTTCTGAAACGTTTGAGCCATCCCCTAACACCTTCTCCTTCGAAATTTTTACCTATAGTTTAGTTACCTTTTTGATATTACCTGTCTGTTCCCTCCACAACAAAATGACCCCCCGAGAAAGGAAAAAATGAAACATACATATATATATATACCATCTGAACCTATATCCACGAGTAAAATGAATTTGTTCATCTTTTTGAAAGACTAAGAACTGATGATCATGCTAGCTGCATCTGCTCAACCCAAGCTCCTAAAACAGAATGATCGATGGATTCAATTTGGGGTTTGGAATTCAGACCCTCACCGGATGCTGCGGCACCATTTCTAACTGGAGGTACCGGCTTATCTTTCATCATCTCAGGTGGAGATTCCTTGACAAGAGACTGGACCCACGACAAGTCTGGCTCTTCCCCATTGTTTCCAAACTCAAATGAAGACGATCTTTTCATTCGACTCTGGTCTTCTCCGTTGTTGACAGACCAATCCAACTTTCCATTGGGAGAACCCCATTTAGACCAATTTACAGGAGAACCGACAACTGATGAAGTGTGGTTGGATCCAAGTTCCCTTGAGCTGAGGCTGCGTAGCTGCTGGTGCTGCTGCTTCTCGCGCTGAGAAAAGGCAGAGAGGCGTGCACCCATGGGAGATATTGGCTCTACGCTCCTAGGAGACATCCTTCCAGGAGACTGAACGCCAAATGTAGCCTGTAAAAGAGGGTGGTCCACTGTTTTGGGTGACATAACAGCAGTGTTAATTGGTGATAACATGCACTGCTGCTGATGTTGAAACTGGTTTAGCAAAGCTGATTTATGAGTAGGGGAAAATGTAGAAGCTGTCATATGGTCAGAATACCGAGGTGATGAAGAGATCTCAGCAGAAAATAGCTCTTCAAGGTTGGAAGGTGTTAGTGTTTTAGACCGACAAGAACGACTTGCTGAAGCAGAACTCATCCGAGGCTGAGAAAAACAGCTCATATCATTAAAGAGCTGCTGTTGGGCATCAAGTTCGAGCAACATATTCAAATCCTCAGGTGGTATGTCACGGGCACTGAATGAAGATCTCAGGCGGCTTGATTGGAGGTTACTACCAGGGAGATGAAGTGTTGGCACATTAGGCTGCGGCCAAGCCATTGACGAATGGGACATACCATTTGCTGAAGGTGACATGGGCTGCGAAAAGGGGGAAGGGGACATGGCAGAGACTGATGAAGGAGAACCAGGAAAGAGACTCAAAGCAGCAGCCATGTCCATAACACTAGGTCCATTTGGACCAGATGCTGATGCACGAGGTGAAGGGACTCCAGATCCAGTGGAGACATACAAAGGTCGAAGCTCTTCAGTTCTGTGGGCAAAAAAGCAAACCCTTCTATTGCAGCTGGTACCATCCTTACAAAGACGAGTACGGTACTGAGCTGGGTGGAGCCAGCACTCAAACACACCATGAGCATATTCACACAAATCCCCACGCCTGCAAGCTCCTTTCCTGAACTCAGGACAGGGAACACAGCTGTAATGGAACTTCCTTGGATCTCTCCTTCGTGCATTCTCTCCTGGATGAACGAATGGGCATTCAGTCCAATCATGTGAATATGCTCGTGAACATGGTCGAACCTTAAAGGAGAACATGCGAAATTCATCTGTTGCATAAATGCTGTTCTTGATGTCAGGGATGGATGGATCAATTGGATACTCCTTTTTCTCCAGTGTCGAGATATGAGGCAGATCAGACATCTTTGAAATCACAGGAGATGACACTGAGTGAGGAGAGTGAACCCCATTGTCAGGAGAAGAAGAGAGAGTTGACGAGTCTGACTTTGAGCAATTAATGGATAGATGCATAGGGTGCTCACCAACAGAGCCACCATAAGCATCCTTTGACAGTAGCTCCTCAAATATAGCTTTCATGCCTTGCAGCTTTGGATGAATGACAATCACATCAACAGGGCGATGACCATTGGCGTCCATCAAGTTAGGATCAGCACCAGCAGATAAAAGCAGCTTGACAACATCAAGGGCATCAACAGACCCACCAGAAGCAGCACAATGAAGGGCAGTGCTTTTGTGCACACCGCAAGATAGGTTTACATCAACTTCAGGACACGAGAGCACAAGCTTAAGCACATCAACACTACCATAAGTGGCAGAAACCATTAATGGAGTTCTATACTCTGAAACAATGTGCTTGGCACCTTTACGGCGGCTATACCATACTCCAATATCATTAATTGAAGAAGAATCATGCTCAATTGAACGCTTAAAGCCTTCAACATCATTATCGGATGCAAGCTCCAGTAAATTACTAAGAGAATCTTCAGCTTTAACAGTAAGACCATTCATTTCTTTGGTGTTGGACGCAGTTTCAACAGTGGATGACGATGAAGATTTTGAACTCTCTGGACCACTACACATACTTCAGTTAGCCGAAATTTTGATTCAAGATGCTGAAAAATCAAAAAACCCAAGGAAAGATTATTATTTATTAAAAGAAAAATTATGAAAGTGCCAATCAAACAAGGACACACTTGAGAACTAAAAGGCTTTGTAAAGTAAAACACATGGAGATATATGAGGAATCTACTAGAACAACTGGTTACAGAAAACTATAATAAAGTAAAAATACTAGATGGGGGAAAACATACCAAAAATCACAAAACAAATTTAGGGAATGGGGACGAGTACATATCAAAAGCTTTTTGGGTTCTAGAGAGAGAAAAAACCAAGACACAAAACGTCCATATAAAGAAAGCAAGACCAACCCAAGACAGTGTAAACACACTATATATATATATTGTTATCTTATTGAAAAACTTCCATCTTTTAACCCCCCGAATTTGGAAAAACCTGGTTCTAGAAAACCAATGGCAAAGAGAGGTTAATCAACAAGAACAAACAAGCAACACGCCACCATATATAGAATCATTACAAAATCAGGTATACCGTATAAAGTACAATCTGACCCCAAAATCAATTCCCAAAACCCATTAAAGTGAACACACACAAACAACAAAAAAGGAGTGGAACTTTAACATATGATAGAAACAGGGAATCTTCTCTCAAGGCCACAGAACAAATCCAAAGTAATCTAGAATCATCTGAAACGAATATATCACCATTTGTTTATCTTCAGAATTGACACAAAAAATTATTCTTATTCTCAACAAACAAAAAAGTTATCTTCCATGATATCACAAATCAAGAACCAAATCGTAATAAATAAGAACAAAAAAACACACGAAGCATAATGTGAAATCATCATCAAAGATGAAATCAAATCAATTTACAGAATAAAAGGTACCAACTTTCTCCAATATTAAAAAATAATCTTTAACAGTAATCATTTATTCATCAATATCGAACATTTCAAGCTCAAAATTACGACTAAAAATTTAAGAAATCAGCACAAAACACAATCAAAATTCCAGAGAGCTTACAAGAGTATTCAAGTCAACATACGAAGAAAAAAATAAGACTCTGATTACAGAGACGATATTAGGGCACAGAAACATCGAGATAAGCAACAACTAAAGAACACATAAATAAATAAATAAAAACTCACCGATTCTCAGTCTGAACCGAAGATCGAAAAGACACCAAAACCAAGTAAACGAAGAATCAGTAGAAGAAATTATCGATCCAAAAATCAAAAATTGACCATTTACATAAATAAGAAAGAAAAAACAAAATCTAAAGCTTCCATTACCATCGATGAGACCGAGGAATCATATAAAGATGGCGAGAGAGAGTTTCAGAAGAGAGAGAGAGAGTGAGATGGGGGGAAGAAGAGAGAGAGAGAGAGAGAGTAACGTTTGAGAAATGAAATTCAAATGAAATGAAATGAACAGATAAAAAGAAGAAATTTGTTATTAATTTTAGAAAGATAAAAAAGAAAAAGAAAAAGAAATAGCATCGAAATGCACACCAAATGAAACTCAAATGAAGTCCAAATTCAAGTCAGATTTATTTTGAGTTTGAGTTGAGTTGTCTGACTTTGGTGGTGAAATGTCGGACTGGGACGGACGTCAATGGATTGATTTAACTGAGTTTGAGTCGAATGGGTTTGAGTTCCGCCAATAGGATTCTTGTAATTTTAAAACAATAATTGCAAAAAATTTAGTATAAGATTCTAGGATTAAAAAATTACTTTTTAGGTAAAACATAAAAAAAAAATTTAATTTTTTTTTCAAAATACTTTTTTAGAAGTTATTTTTAAAATAAGAATAATTAGAATAGTTATTTTAAAAATACTTTTTTTACTCCTTAAAAAAAAAATTCTTATAATAGTGTTGTTTTGATTATATTTTTTTTATTATAATTTTTATAAAAATAAAAAATCATAAATTCTTGAACAATGTATTTTTATGTTACAACTTAAATAGTTTTGTCAAGTTATATCTATATCTATCTAAAACCGCTAGCAAAAAATTAAGTTCTCTCGCTACCGCTCTAATTTTCATGATACCCAAACAAAAAGAAAATCAAATTTTCTAAATAGAAAAATCATAGTCAAAATTAACTTTGGTAACAAGAAAGACCTAAGGTTGAAAATGAAATACCAAAAGAATAATGAATTAATATTTAAGGAAATGTTACTTCATAGAATTATTTTAATGAAGTAAATTAAAAACCAAATCTTCTTTTCTAAAACCATTAAATATCTTGTTCAAACTAACAAGTCAATGTAATTTTATAAATTTATATATTTTCAATTTATGTCTTTACTTTAGTAAGGTTGTATATGAGGAAGGGACAATGTAAATATCTTCAATTTTTAATTAGAATTAACATTTTTTAAGTGATTATTATACACTAATTTAGTAAGTATTGCTTACTATTTATAAAAAAACAAACAATCAAAGCTATAAATTATTACACTAAACTAACTCCACCTAATTGTTAAACTCTTTTTTTTTTTTTTAACATTTCAAAAGGTAATTTTCCCTTTTAAAAAAATTAACTTAAACTTTCAACTTAAGTCATATATCACACCTCATTTACCAAACAATTAATGAAAGTGAAGACAAATTTGTGTTCACATGGTTTGTCATGTATAAGCTCCTTTATTTAATGAAAATCATCATTAGAAAAATAATATTACAATCATATTTAAAAATTGAAATTATAAGAAATTATTCAGCACATAAAATTAACGAATATGTACCATATAATTGTAAATTTAAAGAAAAGTTGTAAATCTCGTGCTAATTAAGAATAATTCTTTAATAAAATAAAACTCAACTACTTTTGTTATCGCGCTTTATAAAATTAACGAATATGTACGATATAATTGTAAATTTAAAGAAAAGTTGCAAATTTCGTGCTAATAAAGAATATTTCTTTAATAAAATAAAACTCAACTACTTTTATTATTGCGCTTTGCAAATTTAATCGTATTTTGATTTTACAGTTAGTCTTTGCATGATGCAACTGCTTTGATTGTCGATAGTTAGTATTTGCAAAAATAAATGTGCAATTTTTCACAATATTTTTTAGTGTACACAACTAAATTACTTAATTTTTATAAATTTGAGTTACACTTTGTTCAAAATTCATCATTCTTCACTCCTACTTCTGACGAATACACAGTATTTGTTTTTCGATTAAAATTGCTTGAATTCAAAATAGGGTTTATACATTTTTGGACCCTGTGTTTTATCTCATTACCTGTTTGGACCCTGTGTTTTTACAAATTACTTTTTAGACCCTATGTTTTTTAAAATGGTTAAAACAGAATCATAAACTCAATTTTGATGAAAAAAAAATTGAATATAGCAATACTGTTTTTAAGCAGAATGATTTTAATTTTGTTCTAAATTGTTAGTTTAATAAATTATTTGTGATTTTAGTTGAGAAAACATTGACCAAAATCGGGTTTAGGGTTCTATTTTAATCATTTTACAAAACATAGGGTCCAAAAAGTAATTTGTCAAAACACAGGATCCAAACAGATAATAGAAAAAAATACAGGGTCCAAAAAAGTATAAATCCTTCAAAATATTCAATATTATTCTTTTTTAATAAGCATCTCTTCGAAAATTATGGCTTGAACTAATTTCCTCGTTACTTTCTCGTAAAATTTACAAATTAACACTAATTAACTTAATTTTTGTAACTTTTACAAAAGAAAAATTATATAGGAAGTCCACCATACCACTTAGAATAATATATACATATATAATATATAGTCACATTATGAATCACAATCATCCAATTTGGATGAAAAGATGTACTTTTTTTGTGGCGCTGCGTTTGCTAATGATGCTTAACTCCATACCCCACAACAACACATGTTTTAATTTAATCATAGTAACCCTACTATTATTGCACATTGCATGCTTTAACAATTTGATAATTTCACTAAAAAAAAATGAACATGCAAACAATAACCCTACCCTACCCTCTTCTAAAGTATGGTTAATATTTGGTAATACATAACTCAATTGTATAAAAATACTAAAAATAAAGAAAACCCAACTACTAAATAGCCCTAAAATGATAGGTCACCTTTCATAAATTGAACACTAACAAACCTTATTAGAAGCTAAGCTAACAATTGAGTATTGAAAAATTTATAACACAAAACTCAATTTGAAGTGGATGGTTGTGCTTTGTTTGAGCTACAAGTCATATGGGTGTGTACCCTTTATCAAACATACCATTGTTAAGGATAATGACCTTCATTTTTTGTCAAATTCAATTGGATCTTATAATCAAAATCTACTACAAAATAGTACAAATTAAGGTCTTTAGGGGGGTGGGGGGAGACCCCACTTTTTGATTTTGACTACTTTTGTTGGTTCAATTCATTTCATACCCTACACTTGTCAATCCAAGCTTCTTTTTTTTTTAAATCATGGAATAACCATTATGATCAGAAATTTGAGTGAGAAAATAAAATAAAATAAATAAAAATTATGATGTAATACAATTCAGAGTAGCTTTGTCCCATTATTTATTTGGACTCTGTATTTTTACAAATCATTTTTTGGACTTTGCGTTTTATAAAATAGTTCAAATAGACATCTAAACTTGATTTTGATCAAAGTTTTTTTAACTTAAATCACAAATAATTCATCAAACTAACAACTCAAAACAAAAATATAGTCATTCTGCCTAAAAATTGTGCTGTTATATTTAATTTTTTGTTCATCGAAATCAAATTTAAAGCTCTATTTGATCTATTTTACTAAATACAAAATCTAAAAAATAATTTATCAAAATACAGTACCCAAAATAGTCTATCAACCCTACCTTTCATAATTCATGTGGTGTTGTTTTGTTTCTATAAGCTTCTACTAGTTCTTTTTCTATACTTTGGTGCATTTTCTTTTGTCGTTTCTTGATAATGTGAAATCAAAATCATATATTGTAAGTGATGGAGACTGATCAAAGAACATTTTGGATTGAATATTTCATAGCAAAAGAGTCCAAACCCAAGTCTGTTTAGGGGCCCATTAATATGGGCCTCTTTCATAAATACTCTTAGGCCCATTAATGGTGCGAAGTAAATGTATGTCACCATGTGATTCTATTAAATTGGTGAACTACCCTTTTACTTTTACACCTTCCACCACATGTAAGTAATGGACAATAAAAATTGGATTTTTTAAAAAATAAAAGGCTTTTTTTCTCAAATTTAAAAAAAGAATTCTGAATTTTTTTCCCAAATGTTATTTTTTATTTTAAAAATATAATCTCATATCTAATATCACCCCTATCCATTTCTTAAAACTAGATACAATGTTCAATTTATAAAATTTATTAATATTTTATTAAATTTATATTATTATTATTATATAAATTTTAAATAAATAAATAATATTATATATAAATAAATAACATAAACATATTAAATAAAAAATTAAAACAAAATATTATTTATAATTTTTTAAATATTAAGTTTTTAAATAAATAATAGTTTTTTTAATAAAAATTAAAATTATGTATTATATATTATTATAATAATATTTTATAATATTTAAATATATTTAATATAATTAATAAATATCTAATCTTAATCTTTGTATTAAATATTATTATAATAATAATATTTGAATTCATATATTTTAATTTATATTAATATAATTATTAAATATCTAATTTTATATTATATATTATTATAATAATAATATTTTATAACATTTAAATTTCAATTTATATTAATATAATTATTATATATGTAATTTTATATTAAATATTATTATAATAATATTTTATAATATTTAAATTTATATTGATATAATAAATAAATATTTATTTTTAATTAATTTTAAATATATATTCTCTATTTATGTTATCTAAACACTTTTAATATATGTATGGCAAATATATACTTTGTATATATATATATATTAAAAATCTACTAAATATCTAATATCCAATACTAACCATATCCCTTTTATATTATATTAAAAATATCCAATGCTAGACATATCACACATCCTAAAATAAACTCACATCTAATACTAATTAACACCACATATACAAGACATATATTTTCATATACTAAAATATGTTAAAAAAAACCCCAAGAAAAGATATATTTTTTTACAAACAAAAATTCCTTTTGTAAAAAAAAATAATTATTGCCCATATTTAAAAATCATAAAAAAAAAAAACACATCCTAGCAATAATAGCAAGTTGAATAATAAGTGTGAGAGAAAGATTTGCTTGACACCACCAAACCAAACACTAATGGTTAATGTCCTTTCCTTTCTTTTCAATGTACAAACTCACCCTAATAATAAAAGAGACTTAATTAGGTAAAAACAACAAAATATGCAAAAATTAAAAAACAAAACAAAGAAATTACATAATAATAATAATCATTGGTGATTTTTCAAGTCACTCTTTTTTCTTCCCTTAACACATTGTTGAACAAGTTGTTTAAGTCCTTTTTTGGTATGAGACTTCTTAATCTTCTGCTTCATTTTCTCAGCCTCAATCAGCTCCTCCTCCATCTGTAAACACAGCTGAATAATTAACCCAATTAAACACCCACTTAATCATATATAATTAGCACTAACTATATATATATAATTACCAAAATTGTATATACATAGAAAACGACTACAACGTATCTTTTTTTTTCAAGATAAGTACATCGTTTTTCTATTTTCGGTACCTAGATAGATTAAATCCCAAATTTTTTTATACGATAGTATATATTGTAAGTATTTAAAATATTTTAGAAATTTTCAAGAAATTCTGAATAATTTGTGAAGCTGAAAACAAAATTCAAACTGTTAAATTTTACACGCGTACACAAAAAAATAGGCATGCGTACAACAAACAGTTTAAACCTTATTTTCAGTACCATAATTTATTCGAAATTTCTTAAAAAATTGTAAGATGAATAATACAGCTATATAATATACACCGTCATATAAAAAATTTGAAATTATATCTATTCAGGTGCCAAAAATAAAAAAAATGATACACCAGTGTTATAAAGAAAAAATGTGTTGCAGTCACTATTTTTATATATATATATATAAAACTATATATACCTTAAGGACTCGTTCTTCTACACGATGAAGCCTCTCAATGAGAGTGCCTTTAACCTCAGCTTCCAACATCACATGGTTGATCGGACGGCAGTGCTTCTCTAAGCTCTTTGGAGAGGCATCCTCGATGAACGACACGTGTCCTTCACTTGTCAAGGTCCCACTTGATTGAGTAGAAGCAAATGAGCTCTTTGATGGTGATGAACATGATCTTTTACTCCCTTTAATTTCCTCCAACTGTCTCAACTGTAACAACACATATATATATATATATAAATACACACATAATTATATATAACTTAGATTTTTTTTCTTTTTTTTTTACTATAAGATTGTATGCACATAGTTGTACCAATTAATGTTTTGTATACCAACAACGTTTGTCCATTCCTAAAGTTGTGTTCTTTATTGCCTAAAATCCCAACATGCCCACATGTTTCAAAACATCAAAAAATTATTTCACTAAAACCCTAGCTACTCCAATTTGAGTCACATCACAAATATATTGTGTATAATTACATATTAAATATAAAAAAAGAAATTCTTATGTTTAAATCTTATCGGTAAGAGAATTTCTATTTTCGGTAAATAGAAAAATTAATTGTATATTTTTTTTAAATTGATAACATACCTACCATATATCCCTCCTATATAATCCCTATTGATATAGAAATTGATGTTTTTAGTATATAGAAAAATTAATAATAAATATTTTTCAAAAATTAATCGAATAGAAAAATTAGTGATAAATTTTTTTTTCAAAAAATGAGCAAAATTTTGACTATATAGCCCCTATCCCTATTGATATGAAAATTTCAACCTTTTTATTTATAGTAAATAGAGAAATTAGTTATAATAATTTTTAAAAAACTGGTAGGATATTTACTTGTATATTTTCTGTTTTATAGAAATAAACTGAAATCCTACTATATCAAATTTTCATAAATAAATATATTTAAATTTGATGTTAATCACATAATATATAATCACATGTTAAATATAAATATGTTGAATTTGTCTTCAAAATAAATATATGTATAGACTGACCATGTTGTCTAAGCGGTCAAGCTTGGAGAGAATAGGTTCGCCAGTGACAGCAGCCATAGTAGTCATTGCCACTGAAAATATATACCAACTTTTCTTTCCCGGGAAACAAACAGAAAATCCTCTCTTTTACTCTACCTTCTCTTTTCTGAGTTATTTTAGTTAGTAACCAATGCTGCTGAAGCAGGAGAGATCTTTTTCTCGGAAAAAAGGAAATATATTTATAGATACTAACAGACTGTATTGTACTGTACGTACCAATCCATTTCAATGATTAAGCTGATCGAGATTGCCACGTGTCGACATCGAAGAGTAGAAGCATGTAAGAACGTGACACGTGGAGGATCGTGTATGCCACGTCATACGAAACATGCATGGGATAGGTAGAGTTGTTACCACGTGTGTCTTCCACGTGATGTGGCCACGCTGGGTTTGTCAGTACTGTTCGGCTACATTAATGGAGTGGTAGATAGATAGATAGATAGGATAGGATCTCATCTCATCTCATTCATATAAATATAAAATAATCATTAATCATTAATCATTTGGTATAGTGAATTTTTGCATATCATCTTAGTCCTCATTATTTATAAATAATGTTTATTTGGTATTTTGTATTTTGAAATTATATATATTTGATACATTAGAGCTTCTGCAACCGAGATAACCTCATAGATATGGGGTTGGTGTGCTGAAACTCCTCCAACCAGACGGGATTGTTAAATGCATTTAGCCGTATGTCAACAGTGACACGGCATATATGTCGTGCACTGTTCACACGGCAAATTTTGTTTTTTAAGATAAATATATTTATATCTTTTGTATATTATATATAAAAACATATGAGTACTATTTGGGTATATATTTTATGTTGGGTTTTTAAAATTATAAATACACATAATTTAATTTTTTAAATAAAATTTCAAATATTTCATAATTAATTTTATTTAATTTATTTTAATTTGTGTGAAAATTCATACTTTATACTATAAGAATATTCTATTTTATTAAAAAAATAATATAATAATAAATAATATATTTTTTGGTGTAACTTTTGGTGTTGTGGTTGGAATGGAAAAAAAATATGGTGCTAAGATTCTTTAATTTTGGTATTGGTGCAACACCATAATAGGGTAATGGGTTGGAGATGCTCTTATATTTAAAAATTATATATATTTAGTATTCAGTATTTTAAAATTGTACATATTTAGTACCCTAAATTTAAATTTAATTAATCAAATTTTACCAAATTAATCAAATTACTCTCAATCATACAAGCTACAAATTATATATAACTGTTGATAGTTTGGTCTTATTGACAAAATTTTATCAATTATAAGATATCAAATATCTATGTTTTCAAAATACGGGGTACCATATGAGCATTATTGAAAACAGATGGTACCAGAACGATACTTTGCAAAAACAAAAGATACCAAGTGAGTAAATTCCCTATAAAATATATAAAAATACATAACTCAAAACATTCTGTTAGGTTAAGTTTTTACTTTTGCTTCTAACTAAAAGCATAAGAATAAAAGTTTTTTTGTTTGGATAATTATTACATAAATAAATTTTGTAATGAAAAGTTTAATTTTAAAGTATTTGGATATTAATAAAAAACGATATTTTATGAATAAAATAAGAATTATAAAATTATTTTAATTTAGGGAAAACTCTCCCTTAAAAATAATATTGTCCTCAAAATTCTTATGTCATAACATCTCAAGATTCTCTTATCCTCGAGAGTATCTAACAACTCAACTTTTTATTGTCACCTTAAAATTCCATAGAATCTTTCCATCAAAATTGATGTCCACCACATAGGATCATTATGATATATATTGGCTAAGTCCAGCTTCTCTCAAAATAACTTCTAAATTAAAATATGTATTTTTATTTTTTACTCAAACAACTCTAAAATAACTATTTTAATTCTAGAATCTAAAAAATAGCTTATAGAAGCTTAGCCAAACGAGATCATAATATTTGTATAGATGACACTAGAATTACTTATGTATAGATGTTAGTTTATAATGTTTGTAGTAAGGGTGTGAGAGTACTTCAAATTATCAAAGTTTCGATTAGGGATTGGGTCAGATTTGATAACACGATTTGAAATCGATACGAAATATATGTGTTTGGGTTTATCTTGAATGAGTTTGGGTCATTTTTTAGTTGTGCACGTCTAATTTGTTTATTAAATAGATTATTTTCGAGTTCACCTACTTACCAAAAATGACACGATAACAACTTGTATATTATATTTAGTTTTTTTAAAATATATTAAATATGTCATAAATAAGTCATATTAGTGTTAAATTAATCATAAGGTAGATCATATTAGTGTAAAATGAGCCATAAACATATTAAATAGATTATAAACATATTAAATATTTTATAAATAGGATAATTAATTGACATATTGACACAATTGAACACAATTTTTTCATAAACATATAACACAAGTCGTGTTGTGTCAACCTATTTTTTTAACAATGTTATTAAATGGGTTAGATTTAAGTAAAGTATTTGTTTATTTGTATAATACATGAGTCTCGACACAATATAACACGAACATTATCCGCAAATATGAATTGCCACCAGAGATGGAGGCAGTTATGAAAGTGGGAGCGATCTAGCCCCCCTCCCCATTTTTTTAATTATTTATACATATTATATATATTAAATTAGTAAAAATATATATTTTAATATACTTTTTTTTAAAAATTAGCAATCATGTCCCCCAATTATAACTCCTATTTATGGAATACTTGTTCCAACATTGGATCATTTGTGCACACTCTTATTTTCAAATATAATTAACTCCTTTATGAATGAGCCCATGGTCGGCATGTTTGTCTAATGGATTAGGTCTAATTATTAGTATGGATTCATAATTTGAGTTTGGAGCTAAACAAAAAACTACACTACTACAAAAAGATACTTTCAGGACACTTTTTTAGGGCACTCACCAAGATGCGAGCCCTAAAAACATCTTCTGGACTTTTTAGGACACTCATTAAGAGTCCTTAAACAAATTCTTTTAGGATACGCGGTGCGAGCCCTAAAAACGGATGTGTGTCCTAAAAGGTTGAATATTTTTTTAACAAAAGTTCCTGGAGTTTTTAGAACACTCATTGAGAGTCCTTAAAGAAATTCTTTTAGGACACGTGGTGCGAGCCCTAAAAACTTATGTGTATCCTAAGAGTATGAATTTTTTTTAACAAAAGTTAATGGATTTTTTAGGACACTTATTGAAAGTCCTTAAAGAAATTTTTTTAGGACACGCAGTGCGAGCCCTAAAAACTTATGTGTGTCCTAAAAGTTTGAATAATTTTTTTAACTGAAGTTTTATTATATATTAAATCACAAAAGAAAAAGAAAACAACAGCCCATTCTCCCTCTCTCTCTCTTTCCTTGGATTCCCTCATTTCTCTTTTTCTCCCTCTCTCATGCAAGCCCACTGCCTAGCCACGAACGGCGGCTCTCAAGTCACCCGCACGCCTACACTGTTATGATTGGTTAAATACAAATAAAAAAGTGTTAAAATACAAACAAAGTATAAACACTTAGTAGAATTCACATAGTGAAGATGTGAATTTGAGTTTCAAATTGTAGGCACTTATAAAATGCAAATTTGGGTCCAAAGTGATACGTCAGAGGGGATGGAGATACGTCGCCACCTAGAAGGCGACACATCGCCTGAAAGCTAGGGTTTCCAGAAACCCTAGTAGACGACGCGGCGCTTGCTGTATTATGTGGATTTACGTAAATGCTTTAAATTACGTGTTTTGCAAGTCATATTGGTCTGACCCAATGACAGTGTCTACTCTATATATATCAGTAAAAAATAATGATTTGGGAGACTTGATCACTCTCTCCAATCTCTCTATACCCTCTCTCTCTATCTCCAAGAATCTCTAGTTTTCTCCAAGAACTATTCAAGAAAATGCTTGAATTAGATAATTGAAGGCTTGTTCAATCTCAATCCTCATTTCCTCAAAGAGAAGGCCTCAAGCATCAATGGTGGCTGGAAAATAGAGTATTAGGACATCGTTTCTCAACGTGTATAAACCTTGGTTTGTGGTTTTGATTTACTCAAAGAAAGTGATGGTCTTGCCTAGGGTTTTTAAGCTTCATCAAATATTGAAGAACTCCATTGATCTACTAGGGTTTGAAAGTCCTTTCTTAATTTTTTTTAAGTCTGTAACGACCCAAATTTGCTAATAAGGCTTAAGGGTCTTGATTAGTGTGCCAGGAGGGCATAATTGGGATTAGAATGAATGTTATTGATTTAAATGCGTAAATATATGATTAATAGTGTGCTTATGATAATTGATGATATTATATGATGATGTGATATATATGTATGAGATATATGCAAGAACCACATTATTATGTGGATAATTATGCAGCCGGCGACTCGAGGCGATCCTAGGGCTAGATAGCGGGAAAAGTCACAACGGGGCATTATAATTGACTTTGGACAAGTCAAGGAGTATTTTAGGTATCGGGTAGTAATTTAGACTATCGGGTGATGAAAATAAATAATTGGAGATATATTTGAGGTTAGGATGTCTAGGCGGGATTATTGGGGGACTTTACCGTTTTGCCCTCGGGGACGTTTCCGGCACCCCGAGCTTTGGGATTAGTCTAATAACCTAAGGATAGACTTGGGAGGATTTTAGAAAACAGTAGACACAAAGTTAGAACCGACCTTTCTCTCCTTCTCTCTCTTAGCAAAGGCAAAACCCTGATTTTCAAGGGGGAAATTGACTGAAACTTGGGGGAAATTGAAGGGCTGAACCAGAGGATTAGCTCAAGGAACTAATCAAGGGTTGAATTAGAGCCAAGGTAAGCATTAATTTTCGTTTCTGAGGTTAGAAATTTAAGGAAAAATGGCTGAGTTTTTAATAGTTGTGGTTTGGACATTCAAGGTGGAGTTGAGGCTTAAAACTCTGAAGATAGGCTAGGGGATCCTTGGAGAAACGATTCTACAGCTGAGGTAAGGTTTAATTTAAAGTTTGATGGTTGAATTTGAGAGTTTTCATGGCTGGTTTTGAGTTTTGTGGGTTTGAAATCTCAGAAATTGGAATTGAGATTTTGGTGAGTGTTAGGCTGGATTTTTGGTTGGATTGTGTTGATTAAATCATTCTAATGATGTTGTTATTAATTGGTTTTGAGTTGGGGGCTTTGGGATGGCTTAAGGTGAGGTTTAGAGATTGAAAATGGTGGATTTTTCTGGGTTCGAAGGGTCGGGCCGCGGCATGGTTCTTGGTGAGTCGCGGCCCTTCGAGGTTGTTGCATGCTGAGGAAGGAGGGCGGGCCGCGGCATGGTCCAAGCAATGCTGCGGCCCTTACCTATTTTTGTGCCTTAGATGGTTCTGTTTGGGGGCCATGCCGCGACATGGGTGGCCTATGCCGGGGCGCTTAAGGGATTTTGGGATTTTGAGATTTTAGGCTTGGGAATTTAACCTAGGGTGCTCGGGATTGAATCTTTTACCATATTTGGTGAAGTTCAATGTTCCGGGGACTATAACTTGGTTTGGAAACTCATTTAAGATTGTTAATGGTATTTTCATCATGGTTGTGACTAGGTGCTAAGCTAGGGCTCGGGGATCGGATCACGCTCAAGGAGTAATCGCCCATAGCTAATTCATCTAGAAGCTAAAGGTAAGAAAACTACACCCGGTTGGATACTTGAACGGGACTAAGGACTCCTTGATATATATGATTGAAAGAATGGTATTACGCCATGTAAATTGTAAACCAACGGCCTAAGCGTGCCACGGTTAACTTGTGCAATTGGCACAGCTCGGACACTGGTATCCGAGGACAGCTTATTATGCACTGAGCTCGGTTTAAGCAGGCCGGAGTCAGTGGGTTAAACAGAGGGTGCGACCTAAGGTGTCGACCCTAGTATTTGTGTTAATTGATTATTATATTTGGCTATGAATGTGATTAATGAGATTGTTGAATAATATGAGTATAGATGAGGTTACTTGTACCTTGAAGTGTGCTTATATGCTGTGGATTGAATATCTGAACATGCTTATTGGAATGTTTGTTTGATAATATTGTTTATGCTGTGTATGTTGTTTTCTTGCTGGGCCTTGGCTCACGGGTGCTGCGTGGTGCAGGTAAAGGCAAGGGTAAGATCGATCAACCTTGATAGGAGAGCTCTGCAGGGTGAATGTACATGTTAGGCCGCTCAACCGCCACAGTTGAGGAGATTACAGGGACGAGAGGACCGAAACCTTGTATTTTGCCTTAGTATGGCTAATGTTTACTCTTAACTTTTGAATTTTGTAAACCAACTTTTAAACATTGTTGAGTTTTGGGGATCCCTTCTGTAAACTGTTTATAACTTATAAAATGTATCCTTTGAGGCCAAAATGTCTTTTAGCCCTAGAACACTTTAGCTAATGACACGTTTTGATTAAACGACTTGATTAGCAAGTCTCACACCTTTATAAATACACAGTGTAGCGGTCTTGGCTATCCAGGGCGTTACAAAGTCTCTGTCAATCCAAATTTTGTGTAGATTCTATTTTTTGTGGTGGTATTTTCTCACTCTCCCCCAACATACACGCACTGACCCACCATCTTCCCCTGCCCCCGAAACCCCCAGCATGGCGAGCCCCTAGCCTCATGCGCCCCTTGCCAAATGACCACCACCACTGCATTCCTTGTGCTTTGGACTTCAAAACCCACTAAAGGATCGGATCGAACCACCACTGTGGGGTGGTGGTGCCGTCATCATCGCCGGAGCTCCGGCGGGAGCTTTGGCTATCAATTAATTTTTAAAAAATAAAAAATAAAACTTTTCAGGGCTCGCAACGCGAGCCCTAAAAAACCTCGCTTTTTAAGGCTCTCAAATAGAGGACTCGCGCCCCGCGAGTCCTAAAAACTTTTTTATTTGCGAGCCCTAAAAAGTTTTTTTTGTAGCAATGCTAGTACTCTGTCAAACTAGTAGTCCCAAAAAGGTCCATCACTTGTTCATATTTTTGGGCTTGAAGGCTTTTTCTATAGAATAATGATATGTGCACCAAAATATTACACCAACTGACGTGATACTGTTTTACAAACTTCACTGGGTACAAAGAGATACTTGTTAAACATAAATATACCTCAATATCCTCAACTTCACATCTTGCCCAGGGTCGGACCTGAGTTGAAGGGGGGTCTATACAAAATTTGTTATTTTTCAAAATTTATATATAAAATGTTATTTTTCAAAATTTTGGAGGCCTTTGTACATGTAAAAAATGGTATTTAAAAAAATGGGCCTCTTTGTGTGGGGGCCTTAGGCACAGGCCTGGTCCGCCTGTGCCCAGGGTCGGGTCTGATCTTGCCACCTTATTTACTTCAGCAATAGAACCTAAATGACTACAAAAAAATCATCCATAAAAAATCCCAGGATCAGTGAATTAAATGGCTCACAATATCGCTACTTATGCCATAAAAAAAAATGATAAGATAGGAGGTATCGACTGGAGATCTCTTGACGATAAAATTATAAATGACTACAAAGCCACTTACCCTCCATGAGGTTGAGATATGTTGTATGTTATCTTTATGCTTTTTGGCTTTTGTGACATTTTTTGTAGTCTAGTTGTTTTGCTTCTTTGTTTCTTGCTATTACTTTTCTCAGATTTTGTTGTAATTTCTTTCTAGTTTTATGTTTTGTGTCTCTTGAAACAAGGGGCTCACGAAAGAAAAAAACTTTTCACTATGTTTGGTAGGGAGAAGAGATGAGTGAATGGAGAGGTATAATCATTTTGTTTGGCAAGAGGGAGAGAGGAAGAGAAAGGAAAGATTGAGGGTAGGGATGCCAATTTAACCCATGGACTAGGGTCCTTGTGAAGATCCAATAGGGCCCCGACCCCGAGATAAGGTGGGGATGGGAAGTCATCCCCAATCCCGCCCTACCCCATTTACATCAATAATGGAGGGAGACCTTCTCCCACCTTCTACCTCCAAAGCTTCAAAATTTAATTCGGATCCAAGAAAAAGACAAAATACTATGTAAATGACATATATGTCATTTTAAGAATAATAAATATTTATATTAAAAATATAAAACAGTAATTTTAATAATTAATTTATTCTTCCAAACAACATAAATGAAAACAACTCTCACCGCCATCGTACTCTTCTCGTTCTTACCAAACATGGCCTTTATGATATGGATGTTTTAGCTTTATGTCAATTAATTTTGTTTAGAGCTAGACACAATGATCAAAACTTAAAGGCTTGATTGGTATTTGATTCAAAATCTATAATTTTAGAAAATTAGATTCAAATCATTTAATTTTAAAATATTGGATTTAAAAATAAATTATATATTTTTAAAATCTTGACTGGTTGAAGATTTTTAAATTTAAAATATTCTCTTTTTTTGTGCCATGTATGCACTATTTTTAAGAAAAAATTTGAAACATAAGGAAAACGATCACTTTTATTAAAGGATTATAAATCAATTTTCAAAAAAAGTTCTTTTATATTTTCTAAAATAGGTGTACCAATCAAGCTTTTAGTAGCAGCTTTTGCTTTTTAAATTCCAAGAATGATAAAACCATTTTCAAATTCATTACCAATCTTAAAGGACTACAGGGCTCTTATAAATAAAGATTTCTTGACAAAATGACCTATCTTTTAAAATTATTTTGCACTCTAGCCTAGTTTTAATAATTCTTTGCAAAATAACATCTCATAATTTAGACAGATAATCAAAAATTTAGACAGGTAGTCGAAAAAGTTAGACAGGTGGTCGAAAATTTTAGACAACTGGTCAAAATATTTAGACAACTGATCGAATTTTAGACCGAGACCATTTTACAAAAAATTATAAAAAATAAACCAAAATGCAAAACCACTAAAAAAAAACTATTTTCACCAATTTCTCTATAAATAAATATATAGTTAAGACCAAAAAAAAAAAAAGACAAAAATTATAAATTATGTAGCTCAGTCTAGTCACATTTCCCATAATGTTCCAAAAAAATAGAAGGAAAAAAAATCATACAACAAAATGAAAACTTTAAGATTTTAACCACTATTTTACCCGCACATGATTTAAGATTCACATGGAGAACAAACCAGTTCAGTTCAGTAAGACAAAACATCATATTACATCTCCAAAAAAAAAAATTAAATTGCAAAGACAAATTTGCATATATTATGGCTTTATAGCTTCTCTTTTGTTGGTTTCGTTTTTTTTTTTTTCTGAGAACAATAAATAATCTAAAAATAATAAAGATTCAATTTTTCATCTCTAGCAGTTGATTCCACACAACTCAACATCCGGACCAGTAACTCTGGTGGTGAACGGGTCGACCCGAACCCACAACAAGGAGAAGATGGAAGCAAGTAGAACAGACCAAACCACAACAATGGTGGGAGTTCTGTTCTGTCTTCCCATGAGACCTTTGAGGAAGGGATAGAGATGGACAATCACCCAGAAAGCGAAGAACAGCTTTCCGAACAAGGGTCCCCATGATTGGTAACCGCTGTTGATGGCGTACGAGATTCCGGCCACAACTCCCACCAAGTTGATGATGAGCAGTGTGGTTGGTGGGATGAGCAGCGTCGTCCATTTGAACAAGTAGAGCTCGGCGAAATCTCCATCTTCGTCCGATGCCTTTGAGGTGACAGTGAAGTTTGTGTCAATACCAGCAAGCACTTTGAGAAGACCTTGGACGACAGCGAAAAGATGGGCCGAGACACCACCGATGACCCAAAACTGCTCGTTTCTCCACCACTCGTCGATCCCCACACCGCTCCATCTCATCTCGAGGATACCAGTTGCAAAGATGGAAAGAAAGAGAGAGATAAACCATATACTCGCGAGGTTACTAATCTGCATTTTGGAAAGAAGTCAAGAGATTAGGAGCAGCTCATATCTGACTGTTTGAGCTCATCCTTTTAGGAAAGATTTTGATTCTTATTGCAAATTCATAGATGAGATGAGTGAACAAACCTGGGGAATGATGAACTTATTTGTGAGAAGACAGACGGCGGGCAATGTACAATACATGAGGAGAGGAATGGAAGTGATTGGGTAAATGGTGGTGTTGACATAGGCGAAACGTTCGAGCCATTTGAGCCGACCGCTGTAGCCATACCACATAGGGCAATGCCGACTCAGAAGAATTTCCACTGAACCCAGCGCCCATCGAAGCACTTGGTTCAGACGATCGGAAAGATTGATAGGAGCAGACCCTTTAAAGGCTGCAAGCTTAGGCATGCAGTAAATCGACCTCCAACCACGGGCGTGCATCTTGAATCCTGTAAGAATATCTTCTGTGACAGAACCGTAGATCCATCCAATCTGTTCGAGCACAAGATTTTGTTTAAAAAAGGAAGTTTTAAACAAACTTGCAAAAGCATTTAACATCGGCAAAAAAAAAACACGCACCTCGTTTCCCCAATCTGTTTTATCTTCGTAACCACAACTGATAACATGAATAGCCTCTTTAAGAAGAGTTTCTGGGGTAGCGGACTGAGGTACACCGCCATTCTCCATGAGTGTCGAGGCAACAAAGACAGCGGACTGACCAAATCTTTTCTCGAGACTCATTTGTGACATAAGCAACGACTTCTCGTCATCAAATCCAGCACCTGAGTTGAAATGTGTAAAGAGAAAGTGAGACCAGTTTGCAAACACACTAACAATAAATGCTCTCAACAGATAGAAAAAACAATTGTACCTTCCACGCCCTCTTCGATATCTTCGAGACTGAAGATTGGCACAGTGGGATCAGCATTCTTAGATTTTTTCTTGTCAGATCCCTTTTTACTTGATTTTGAACCCTTCTTTCTCGAACCACCGCATAGTGAACCTAGGACGCCAACCTTCTTATGCTTAGGCTTAACGGGCGGTTCGTAACCATACAAGGCCGTTCGGTTGAAAACACATCCAGTACCCACATAAACGGGCCCTTGAATTCCATCCAAACCTCTCAAGTTAATCTGAAATACACAAAGAAAGTGAGACAATAAAACATAAATAGCAGATGAAAGAGTGGAAAAGAACATAAAAACTTACATCGAAGAAGACAGTGTTTCGATTGGCATATCTATCGTTCCTATCAATACCATCGAATCTCTGTGGGAACTGAACGTAACAAACATTCTTTCCTAAGTTGGGATCCATCAAGAAACACATGGCTTCTCTCAAGGCCTTGCTGTTGTTAATGTAATGATCACAATCGAGATTCAACAAGAACGGTCCATTAGTGAGCACGGCTGAAACTCGAACCTGCAAAGAGTTGTAAATCGACCACTTGGTATGAGAGAACTTGCAAACAGAAGTAAACTGCTTTTGCATTTGTTTTTGAATACTTACAAGTGCATTCATAGCACCAGCCTTCTTGTGATGTTGAAAACCCGGACGCTTTTCACGAGAAACATAGACTAAACGTGGCAGCTCATTGCCATCGGAATCAAGTCCTCCACTTTGTCCCAAGAAAACCTGAAACAAACAAACTGCATAAGCAAACTTACAGAACAAGGCTTCCCCAAGGTATTCCAAATCTACGAGTGGATCTCTACCTGGATCATTCCGGGGTGATCTCTGGTGTTATTTCCAGGCCATGGGGTACCGTCTTGCATAATCCATCCTTCTTCGGGAACTTTCTGCGCCTTTGCAACAAGTCCGTTGACTCGGACTTTAAACTCTTCATATTCTCTCTGAAACCATAAGAAATAAGTAACATGAGCAGAAAACACTTTCAAAATAAGTAACAAGTAAAATTATGTTCATAAAATGAATCTTTACCTTCATAGCTCTACGCTCCTTGACAAATGATGGTTGGACCTTATCTTTTAAGTAATCGATCTTTTGAGTGAAGTACCATTCCGGGGCACGAGGCTCGATATTATATTTCTTGCAGAAAGGAACCCATCTCCTTGCAAATTCTGCAGTTTCGGATAGAGATTCAAATGACAACATAGCAGCACCATCATCAGAAACATAGCAGGAAACCTTGTCAACTGGGTAGTCAACAGCGAGAATGGATAGCACAGTGTTGGCTGTGACAAGTGGCGGCTCTTTCAATGGGTCGACAGTACTGACAAAGATGTCAACAGCTGCCAACTGTGATGGTTCTCCTTCTCGGTCATACCTGTAATGCAGACGAAATAAGATCTCAAATTCTATACACAGATAATCTTCGAAACTAAAATGACAAAGATACTTGATTTAACTCTCCTACCTTAAAGCAAGCCTGTCGAGATAAGTTTCTCGGTTCACAGGAAGCCATTTGGGAAACTGATCGAGAATCCAGGAGACTGCAAACCAAATCTCGCAAATGACAGAAATTAACCACAGAGCATAAGCATTTGGCACGGGATTTGTAAGCCGATAGTGCAAGAAAATGCAAAGAATAATCAGCCGCAGAACGATAACCATCCTATAAGGATTTATCCTTGACGAAGGAATAGAGACCTTCCTCGAAAGAGGCTGCCTGGCTTCATCATTTCTGAAAGGAAAAAAAAAAAAAAGAACAAAATCATCGAATCAAGCCGGTGAAAGAGAAAAATTTAGTAGTTTCACTAAAATCAATGAAAAGTAAACTCTTACAATAAAGTATCATCAACGAGGACGTCAGTGGTTGCATCGATATCTCCACCTCCTCTTTCGGAGTTAGCTTGACCAGTGCTCATTGGAACAACATTCTTCTCCTGCTTCATCTTCCAACCATCCACTCTCTCTTTCCATGCCACGTTCCCTATACCAGGTGAGCCGAACTCCCTCACAGGATCCACGACTCTAATATTAGCTGCAGACATGAAAACCAAGGACTTAGAATCAATCAAATCTCAATAAGAACACTTCAATCTCTCTCAGAAATGTTATTTGTAATTCTGAAATGAATGATTTCAACTTGGATAGAAAATTAGTTCTTTAACCAATTCATTTTAGTTAGTCTTGAAACAGATACAAAAATGACCATAATTAGGAAACTAGACATTAGTCAAATACCAAACCGAGTTACTCAATGGCGTGGGACGGATTAGCGAGCTGTCCTACATCCCGAACATATGAAAAAACTGATAAATTCGGTGAGTAAGATAGAGAAATATACGTGATTGATTAACATCGGATGAATAGGAATGGATACGCTTCCCACCAGCTTGTCCAGGAGATGCCATAGAAAGCCGCTCGGGTGAAGCAGCCGACAGTTCTCCAGAAACCTAATAAAAAGACATGGCAAAAAGATTAGATTTTTCATTCCAAATTCCTTCTCAGGAAGAACAGTAACAGATAGTAGAGTAAACCCACCTCATGACCGTTGGTGAGCAACGGTATGTGGTTGTGAGAAACCTCTTTATCATAATTTGGAGCCGTAACATCCTCTCCTCGTCCGTATGTCATTTGCCAGCTCAACATTCGCTCTGCAATCTTCTGCTTCTCGTTCTGGTTTTCTGAAGTGTAATTGAAATCACTGCCACCATCATCGAGATCAACATCCTCTTCTTTATCACCGAGAATAGCGGGACTCCCTAAACCAATATCAGATCGAAAAAAGTCAGATTCTACCACATTCACTTCATTTACATCAAATTCATTTCCAATTCAAACCTTTGTGCCTCTTGTATCTGGTTTTGCATTGAGGACACGACTGATTCCCGTCTTTTCGCTCATACTCGTAGCAAGGCCTGCAAACCGGGAAATCGCAGACATCACAAGCAACAAAGGGCTTGCCATCCACAGTCTTTCCAACACCATCACCACAGATCAGGCAGACCTGACCACCAAGGTTCTTCATTGACTTTCCCTAAGTAATTATCATTACAATAACAAATTAAGCCAAATCCAATGACAAAGTCAATCAATACAATACAATAACAAAGACAATCATGAACTCTAAATTTCTAAATAAAAAACATGATTATTGTTTGAGTTTCTACTCCTCAACATAGAACAAGCTATTTGACTATGTAACATCCTAGTATCTAATCAAACTAATAAATTAGAAGAATCATTAGTACAATGCTACTTACCCCAGTTTCTCCTTCTGATTCCATTGCCACACCTGCTTATATGGGTCAAATTGGTAGCTCAAGTAGACTTAGCCAGATCTATGCATGCCTCCAAATGCTCTCACTTTCAAGACCTGGATCTGTAACTAAACTGAAAAAGAAAATATAGAATCTCAACAAATATATATATAAGAAAAGAACACTTCACATCACATATTGTGCCACAAAAATCTTATCTCTAACGTTGCAATTAGGTAGAATATAAACATCCTAGAAGTCAAAACTTTCTTGCAATCCAAACAGACTGTACTGAAATTCAGTGTGAATAGAGAGGAACTTTACCTGAAAAAAAAACTGATCTTTACAGAGACCCAATTGAGTTCTAAAACCAGATTGATCAAAATCTTAACCAGATCTCACGCATGAAATCTGAAATGACAGAGAAGAAGTAGAAGAGAAGAGAAGCAAAACCCAGATGCCAAATCTCACAGATCAACAAGGGACTGGTCTCAAAGACAGCCTATTGAGGCTGATCTCAAAGACCCTTTAGAGAAAAACACAATGCTATGCTATGCTCAGCACAGCTCCTTCTCTCTCTCTCTCTAAAATCGCTTCTCTCTTTGTATAGCTGTAATATATAGAAAAGGAAAATACTATTATAAAATAGAAAAGAGAAAAATAGCTTCAAGGGGACGAAAGAGACAGAGCAACTACGGTCTCAGACTCTCTCTCTCTCTCTCTACTCCACCGACAGTCTCAGTTTTTAGAGAGAGAAAGTGGAAAAAAAAAAGTGACATAGAAGAAAACGTACAAGGAAATTTTGAGCTTTATTTTTACTTACCTCTTTCATTACCACTCTTTCTTCCTCCAATTATCAAACCCAGATTTTTTTTTTTTTCAATAAAGTTTGGATTTTTCTGTTTTTGAATTTTTTAACATTAAAATCGGTGAAGTGTAAGATAAAGACAGAGAAGAGTTACAGTCGGAGATTAGATGGAAACAACTGGACCAGACAGCGTCTTTGGTGCGGTCTTATAGCGTTGTTGGTCTTTTGGTGTACTTTTTTTTTATCTTAGATTTTGACCAGCTTATGCCACGTCAGCAAACCAAAACACCCTTATTTTTTTAAGAAAATAAATAAAAACTCTACAGACACAAAAATAAATTGCGAGAAATTTGTAAAGATTTAATTTTTATTTCTAATTTTTACACAAATAAAAAAAAAACAATGGTCCAAATTTGTTCAATTGGGTGAGAAAAGATAGGAACTTTTTTTGACATTACAAATGTCAACAAGAAGTAAAAGGTAATACTTTTTCTGAGGAATGGTAATTGCTATTTTTTTTTTTTGAAAGGATAATTTTTTTTAAATTTTTATGAATACCCTTTTATTTATTTTTTCATTATTTGGTCATCAACATTTGGTTTTATGAAATTTACTACACATTAACATGAATAATGTACCTTTTTTTTTCCTCATCAACATTTGTTTTTATGAAAAATATGATACCTTTCTCATGGTAATTAGTAACATAAATTTTAATGAATACCCTTTTTTATTTTTTTATTTTTTTTCATAAACATTTGTTTTTAGGGTTTATGTATTTTTTTATTCTGTTTTGTCAAATTATCTGTTTGGAAGCTGTGTTTTGACAAATAACTTTATGGATTCTGTATTTTGTAAAATAATTCAAATAAAACTCTAAACTCAATTTTGATCAAAAAATTTTAAGCTAAAATTATAAATAATTCACCAAACTAATAATTTAAACTATAAATAAAATCATTGTACCTAACAATTGTGTTGTTATATTCAACTTTTTCTTCATCAAAATTGAGTTTAATGATCTATTTGAACAATTTTTCAAAACACATGATCTAAAAAGAAATTTGTCAAAACACAAGATCCAAACAAGGTGAAAATTACACCTAGTACCCAATTTAAGTTAACATTGTTAATTTTTACCCACTTTTTAAAACTCTTTGATTAATACTCAAATTATTAATGACTCTACCCATTATACAGTGGTCTAGTGGAACTGACAGTTGAATATTATTTAAAAAGTGAAGTAAATGACACGACAGAGGCAAATATTGAGATTTTTACATTAGACTTTTAGTAGTGTTTTAAGGGTAATATGAGAAATGTGCTTAAAAAAATGAGTAATATTCAACTAAATATTATTAGTAGCTATTTTTAGTTAACTAATCATAAAACTGGGTATTTTTCAAGTTATCCATTCAAACAAGTAATGAGACAAAATTCAAGATCCAAAAAAATATAAACCCTTGTTTTTATGAGGTTCGTGACATATTAAAATGAATAATATATTTCTCTTTCTATGCATTTTTTTATATATAGATTATGACATATTAACACTTAATAAATATTTATGTATATATATGATAGAATCTTTATGTTTTAATAATGGAATTTTAGAGGTTATAATAGAGTATCGGAACCATTACCATTAGGTTTTGTTAAAAATTAGATTTAGAAGATTAAATGTCTCCATCTATATCACATGGTTATATGTTATAATATGTAACCACTTTGCTTTGTTTTTTCCATGAAAAAATATTTGTATTTTCTGTTAGTGAGTCACATGCATAATTGCACATATGAACCAGGTCATCGATCGACACAAGAAAATATTAAATATTAAATCTTAATTAATATTTTTTGGTGGGGTCACTTTAATTATTCAAATTCTCTCTCTATCTGAGAATGAAATGTGCAAAATGCCATCTTAATAAATTATTTTATCATTAGAAAAAGTAAAAAAATACTATTTTTGTCTTTATGTTTTTATCGAATACGCGATCGACTTTTGTGTTTTATTAAATAATAATTCGGATTTTGCATTTTATAAAATTGATCAAAATAGTTCCTCAGACCCAATTTTGGTCAAAATATTTTCAATTATAAGTTCAATTCTCGGATTATTAGTGATACGATGAGTTCAAAAAAGTGGAGAAAGTGGTCGAAGAACTGAGAATGGAATATTATATTTGATTTTTTTTTTACCAAAATTAGATATCAAATATTATTTTGATCTATTTTGTAAAACGCGAAGTCCAAATTATCATTTAATAAAATACAAAGGCCGATCACGTATTTGAAAAAAACATAGGAGTCTAACTAATATTTTCCTAAGAAAAAACATAAAGCAATAAAGGAGTTATTTTTTAGTCATTACCACCTAAACCTAAAAAAAACACATTATTTACTACCACTATTTATTCACTACATTTTATTCCTAAACAATACACAAAATTATTTGTAACTTTTTTTCTTTTTTGAAAAGGAAATTATTTGTAAAATTGAATAATAAAATAAGAGAACAAAATATTACAATATGAATAAAATGACATAATGGTGAAAATATAATAAGATGACTATTAAAGTATGATCCTAACAACCCTAATAAAAAAATCCCCATACAAATAAACAAACTGAATATTAAAGTAAAGGGCCTTCTAGCGTCCCTCACTTAGTATTGAAGGACTTAGTTGTAACGCCCTAACTCTAGGGACCATTACAGTGTGCCTTGTAAACAATATTAAACCCGCTAATCGAGTTATTTGGCCAAAATCATGTAACTAAGTATGATTAGCGATTTAGGGATTAAAATTTTGGTTAGGATATAACGTTTCATTATAACTTTTATTATATACATTGGGATCCCAAAAATATAATTTCAGAGTCTACTACAAGAAAATATTTACAACAGGCCAATCTAAGTGGCAAAACAGGGTTAAACCCTAGTTCCCCTTCAAACCTCGGCCGTGGTGGTCAAGCAGCTGCATATGTACACATCATCACCTAAGCTCTCTAACTCAAGGATGATCCAGCTTTCTTTTGTCTTTACCTGCACTACATAGCACCCGTGAGCCGAAGCCCAGCAAGAAAACTTAATATGCTCATGAACAGTAATAACATATCATCAAATCATAAGGCACACACCTAGCAGATATAGCCCTATTTCAGCAGGCAAATGAGTTCATGTAATGTTGAGTATAACACATCAACCAATGATCATAATAATCATCCATGGCTTTTAGCCCAAAATAGAAATGTAATGTTGAGTATAACACATCAACCAATGATCATAATAATCATCCAGGGCTTTTAGCCCAAACAAATAGATGACAGTCACAAAAGTCACTGAGTTAGGTATAGCCCCCTTTTAGCCTTGTGACGATAGGGTCACCGGGGCTTAACAGACAAGTGAACTTTTTATTAGTTCAAACAGGATAGGTGCATGGTGACTAGTCACCAACATAACCTTCCTTATGACCATAGAGTCATAGCCTTGGAACATCGTTCCCTAGCCATGTGACAAACGGTCACCTGGGCCTTAGGCCCTAGCTCTAGTAACTAGTCTTAGACTGGGCAAGCGCTTATAAGTTCATCGACCTTAGGGTCGGTCTAGCATCAATGCCTTAGAACCATTCAATGCTGATATCGATTAGATCTAATATTCATTTGGCCCGGTGTTCATGACGCTATGCCATTTCTGACTCTTAGGTCAATATCCCTGACTAGTCAGTGCCATATACAAGTAAGCAATGCCACCAAACATATATCACATATCCAATATCTGAATACAAGGCATTCAGCATGCTTACTTACCAAATACTAGCACAATTAGGATCATGCATAAACACAGAGGCTCAAGCTCTGAACAATATCATACTCAGTATACAAAGCATGTCCTAATCACATGTTTCTCGTGCATTACATTTAAGCATCCAACATGCATCAAAAATAGCCATGCATGTCACATATACACAGGGTGCAGTTTTCTTACCTCGGGTTCGAGCAAGAATTAGTAAAAGAACAACCCCTGAGAACGATTAATCATTTAGCGGTCACCTAGTCATAACCAAATATGGAATCACATCAATAAAATAAATCATAAAAAGATTTATAATCTAAAACCTCACTCCCGGGATCCATCCCACACTCTCAGGAATCTTAATATACTCAAACGGGGCAAAGGAACCCATCCCCGAGCCTTAAAATTCATCTCGAGCCCTAAAATAGGTTTGCTGGAAAATGGACCAGCGCTATAGCCCTATTAAATGGCGCTGAGGCTAGGGGTGAGCATCAGTCGGTTTGGGCGGTTTTTTCATAACATAAAATCCAGAATTCGGTTTTCAGTCCGGATTGGTGCAATCCAAAAACCGACCGACCAAACCAGTTAAAAGAAAAAACCGACCGTTTTGGACTGCGGTTTGGTCGGTTAAACCGACCAAACCGAATTTCTTATTTTTTTAATTTTAGTTAAAAAACTAAATTTTTTGGATTGTTGGAATCCATTTTTGTGCATTTTTAAAACATAAATATATAGAACATAATTTCATACTTTTTTTATATTTTTATTTAATAATTTTAATAATTAATAATTATTATATATTATATTATTCGGTCGGTTTCGGTTCCGCCGGTCGGTCCGGACAAAATTTTCAAACCAACCGAACAGTGGCGGCTTGCGCCGTTGGCGGTTTTTTCGATGTTCAGTTTAATCGGTTTCGGTTTTTTCGGTGTTCGGAAGGTCGATGTATACAGTTTTTTCGGTTTTTCGGATTTTATGCTCAGCCCTAGCTGAAGCGCTATTTCCAAGTCAAAGAGGCCCAACTCTCTGCCCTGCCTAGCGCTGCTGCGCCAACCACAGACCATAAACTTTTTGGTTTTCCCTCCTTGCGATTTCTCTTGAAACCAACCCTCCAAACCAATCCCAAACATCCAATTCAACCCCTAAACTTCATCTACATCACACCCTCATCAAAACCCAAGCAACCAAACTCAAGAACTTCCATTAATCCCCACCACTAACACCTCAAATTCTCAACTGAAAAACCATAAGGAAAAACAGAGTATAACCTATATTCAAGGATGAATTCTTACCTCAAGCTTGATTTAGATCCCCTTCAATGATTGAACCAAAGTCCTAAGCCCCCACCTTTGATCTCCTAGCTTGTTACCTCAAGTTGGCTCTCAAAAATTGAAAGGAAGAAGGAGGAGAAATGGTATACGGGAAGGAGAGAAGAAAAGAAGATGAGGATGCTCTGTTTTCAACAATTCCACAGCCTTCTAAACTCAAGGGCTGATATAAATCTTAGGGGTGAAAAGACCATTTTGCCCCTAGGTCAAATAAAGGCTTCTAAAGACTCCCAAGGGTAAAATCGTCATTTCCCGCCTATCTCGTTAATTATAATTATCACCCTCCAATTCCCATTATTCTCAAATACCAATAATTCTTATCCCGTTACCCTTTAATTCCCAGCAATGTTCTAATCACCAAATTACCCCGAGACTCACTCCGAGTCCCAAACTTAATCCCGTTATGACTAAACCGAAAACTTGCATTCCATGATCGTCTCATGCCGAATGGCTCAAACAAATCCACATATAATGTGGTATTATTTATAATTCACCCACATGCATGAAAATACACAATCACGCCCTCAACGGGCCAAATTACCAAAATGTCATTGTAATGAAATATGAACCCATATGCATGCGTTTATCATCATATAATAATATAATTCACATAAACATGCATATAGCCATTAAATAGCATAATAAATCAATTATGGCCCTCCCGGCCTCCTAATCAAGGTCCTAAACCTTATTAGGAAATTTGGGGCATTACATTAGTCCTTCAATGTTTTTGGATCGTCCGATGTGTATACCTTTTGGGTTTAATGACTAGATTTCAATTAAAGGCTTAGTGGTACAAAAAGACAAAAATACCCTAATACTTTACCCTTTAACTAGCTACCATTTCTTTACACCCATTCGTGGGTTCTTCATATTTTTTTAATAATTTCCTCATCAGCTAAGCCACCAAATGTGGTGTACACTTTAACTCACATATCTCACTATGCATTTCAGCTGAACCAAAAGGAGTGCATTAGTTATTATATTTACAACCATTATCTCTCCAAATGTTATCACTATTCTCTGCTTCCAATAAAAAAAACACAAGCAAAGTGCTATAGTACTAGTATTATTTTCTTTAAATATTGTCACACATAATTAGACGTCGATTATGAAGTCATCCAATACTAGAAGAGAAAGGACTTCAAAAAAAAAAAAAAACCAAAGCATTGAAACTTAATTGAACAAAAACTATACAAACTTACACTAAAATATATGTTCTCGTTATGTTGTACTTTAATTTTCTCATTTAACAAACCCTCAAAAGTCACTTAGCAGAATGAAACTTCTTACGTAGCTAATACCTATACTAATATGCTCAATATTCATGCAAAATAAAAAGTCCATGCAAAAATTAACTACTAAATGGTAATGTGGTGTGTCATTCAGTAATCCCTACATTTAAAAAATTATTATTAATATTAAAAACTTTCTACCACATTTTATTCATTTTTTATACCGCATTAAAAAAAATAAAAAAGCTTAAGTTTTTGTTACGTTATTTTATTATACATTTATGTAAGTCAATTATAATATTTACTTAGCAGCAGTTAAATATTTACGTGTCCACAATCGTAAATAAGTCCAAACTACTATCTAAATTTACTATAAAACCCTCAACTATACAGTTTATTGAACCTAAAATTACGCTTCTACCCTTACTTATTTAAGCTGCGTCAGCTCAAAAAACACAGTCGGTTGACACAATCGGTTACACCAAGTAAAATGTTAAAAAGTCAACATTTTAACACCAATCTAATATTGACACTTGACAAAAATCTGGGCCCCACATGAAAGACTAAGTCACGTGAGGGACGCTAGAATTCTCTTTAAAGTAAAGATGAGTATTTTTCGTATTAAAAGAGTTATAGTAATTCCCCTTGACCCATTTCACACTTCCATATATAAATTTTATATGATGTGACACATTAACATAAAAAAAGTCACAAAATATAATTTTTTATGGTTTCTAGTCCTAAAATTAGTGTTATAAATAACAAGAATTGGTCTTAGAAATCATTGTATTACAAAAGTTCCTTGTGACTAATTTTTTTAAAGGGCATTTATTATGTATTGCTGCTCGTCCTATTCGACCATGTGAACTTAGTTTATCTCTATTGTATTTTGCAATATATCATAAACTTTTGTAAAATAATTTGTATTTTGCAAAAATATAATTAAAAATAAAAGCATCTGTTTACCTATATGAGAATAGATTAAGAAAAAAAATGAAAATATTTTTTTTTATAAAATATGAGGATTAAATTTGTCTCTCCCGAAGTTACAGCTTATAGTACTTGGATTTCTATATTTTTCAATAATTTAAAAAAAAAACCGTATTTATCATAAATTCTTTAAAAGTATGGTATATTTGAAAATATATTTTTAATGGGCCCAAGGTCCGGAATAGTGCGGTCCAATGAGGCCCACAGTATATGAGAGAGTGTCAAAGGCTCAGCCTTTCGTTCATGTCATCTATTTTCCCGGCAATCGGAGTGTCCGTACTGCAACAGTGCAACAACAGACTCCAATTAGGGTTTTGAAAGCTCAATCAAAACCAGCCATGGCGTCCTTTGCGTCTCTCAAGTCTGAAATTTTCGCTAAAGAAGAGAAAAAACAGTACTTTTCATACCTTTTCAACATTTTCCCTCTCATTATTACTTACACCATTCATCTTTTCAATCATCTAATCAAATTTTGTATTTGAATGTTATATCTTCAGGCAGTACCAAGCTCACATTAGCGGGCTCAACGCTTACGATCGCCACAAGAAGTTTATCAAAGATTACGGTAAGACCCTTTTGTTATTGTTGGATTTTCATAGTTAGAATACTCAAGTTTTGATTTTTCATAGTTCTGGTATTGTTACTTTCAAATGGACTCGAATTATACGCAAATACTGAGCTTTGTATTTGTGGGTTCCTTGTGTCCTAAAGAAAAAGAATGGCGAACATTCCTCTTCGTAGAGAAAGAAGTGGGCTACAGTCATCCTTACATTTTTTTTTTATTTGTGTAGTTATCGATTTGGTAGCTATATTATCCAAGTAGGAAAAGTTCTCAGTGCTCAGTAGATGATGAGATGAGAATGGAGATAATCCAAGCATGAATTTGTTTAATATGTCTGCTTTAGATTCCAAACCATTTTAGAATGTAATGAAAAGTTATAAACACACTTGTATCAAAATCAGGGGAAGAAGCATCAATTTGGGAGTTGGGACACTTGTAAATGAAATAGGAAATTAGTAATAGGTGCGATGATGTTTTTTCTCCCCGGCTTATGTTGTTTCTGCTAGTGCCTCTCTCTGTATGTATATAGATGAAGAACTTTGGATATAGTCCCGCTCCGAGACCGGTTATGTACAGCTATGCCATCATCTACAGCGGTCTTCTACTTAAAGATGATAGCTTTTGTTTTGTGTTGTGTGCAGTTGTACACTATGGGAAAGAGAAATCTTCAAACATTAGGTTGCCTATCAAAACTGATCAAGATACCTTAAGAGAAGGATATAGGTACTTAAGTTTTGAACCATTTCTATCTGGATTGCAGTTGTCTTTTTTGTGTTACAATTATCTGTTTATATGTCAGAGATTACTACCAAATTATCCTCATCAATCTGGAAGCACTGTTATATACCATAGTTTATCCAAATCCTTTTTTGTCTTCCTTTTGGGATTAGTTGGTTAGCGCAATTAACTGCTTTTATGTTTATTTTTCATTAAGGTTCATACGCTCAGAGGAAGATGATATGGATACATCTTGGGAGCAAAGGCTGGTGAAGCGATACTATGATAAGCTTTTTAAAGAGTATCCTTTGCAATCAGTAGGAATATATTCTTAATGTGTATAGGTGGATTGTTTTGTGATCTTATTGTGAATTTGAGAACATGATAATTTATTTGGATATAGAGCAGGTCATTGTTGCCTTAACTCATTTCAGATACTGTCTAGCTGACATGTCACATTACAAGACTGGCAAGGTATATATAGCTAACTATCACAGTTTTTTTGTATTTGTAAGGTGCAATGCTTCTAATTCAATTGCACTGAATACTTTTGAGGGGAAAATACTTTATTGACATTTCAGTTTAATAGAAAATTATGTGTTACAACGTAGTTACGTAATGCTGGAAAAAAAAACTTCTGATTTTGCTTGTTTTTCTATTTAGATTGGTCTGAGGTGGAGAACAGAGAAAGAAGTTGTATCTGGTAAAGGTAATACCATAAATTGTATTGACATCTTACTGCAGATAAGTTGTATCTTGCCTCATTTTTCTGATCAAATGGTTTTACGTAAGGAGGCCTATGTTAGTGTATTGCTGTGTAATATAGTGTATTTGTTTTATTTTCATTTGATCTAGAGTTTCTGTTTTAATCTCTGTATGTGTTGGAATGTTTCTTAATCAGAAACCCAACTGTACTATAAAAGTGACTTGTTTACCTTTACTGTCAGGACAGTTCATATGCGGAAACAAACATTGTGATGAAAAAGAGGGCTTAGCAAGCTACGAGGCACGTGTTTTTAGTTTGTATGATTCACCATCAATTTATTTCTTCATTAGCTTTATCTGTTTTTGTTTTTTAGTTCAGATGTTTCATTTGTTTGTCTTATTATATTTATGGAAATAGGTCTGCTTATGTATAGTATCTTTACGCTTATCTTATCTTGCTTTTCTTTTTTCAGGTAAACTTCTCTTACTTTGAAGCTGGAGAAAACAAACAAGCACTTGTGAAATTGGTAACTTGTGAGAGGTTGGTGGCTCTTGAATATAACTATGCTCTTATCTTATTCATTATTCCCTGTAATTTTTTTTTTCATTAGACCACTTACTAATAAATTCCTGCTGGTTATACTTATAGCAACTATTTTCTAGACCCAATTTTTTCTCTTCATTTTCTATTTGTGTTATGTATTGAGTGTACATAATTTATTGGTGAAACGGTTGCCCGAATGCCTTTTTTTTGCTCGATAGTTGTTGCTCCATTAGCATATGCCTGCTGGACCCTGCAATCTTTTCGACGTCTTTTCACCACATTTGACAATGGAGAGGCATCTTTAAACAAGACTTGCTCTAACTTTTTCTTTCTTATTGCTTTTTGGGTCAATTACTTCTCAATAGGTGTGCTGAGAAGCTCCACTACAAAAAGCGGAAAGAAAAGGAGAAGTCAGAGAGATTGGACCAGGAAGAGCATAGAAAAAAGAGGTGAACTTTCGACGTCTTTGTACCTTTTTTTTTCTTAATTGAAGTGCATGAAGCTTGAATTAGGCTTATGTTTGAAATAGAGATTAACATACAGTCTACTTACAGGAATCGGTCGAGGAGTGATGATGATACTGATTCTGATAAAGAGAAAAGCAAAGAAAAGAGGAGAAAAGGTTAGCAACTGCTTGATTCAACATCAACACAAACACTGTACATTGTTCTATAAGTATTGCCAAATACTAAAGAGCTTACACCCTTTCAAATTCGCCCTTTGCAGGAAAGAAAGCTTCAGCTTCAGCCTCTGACCTTAAAGTTGACGACGACGATCACTTTGATGAGTATCTCGAGGGAATGTTTCCTTAAACAGCAAACATGATTAACTGGTAGCTGCAACACCTTGTGACCCTGCTTTGCTTTCCACTTGCACAAAATCATTCTTCTTTCTTATAAACCTAAGTTGAAAATTCGAGTCTCGAACATTATTATGCTTCTGGGCGACGGGTGGAAGTGATTGTCAAAAGTAGCTTTGCCATTTTCAAGGAGAAAGATTTTGATTTGGAAAATTCTTCTCTTTAGGTTGGCCTGCCTTTGGTGTTGCTTTGTAAGTAATTTTAATATCTTATGGTAGTTGGCTTGAAACTTTGGTCTCTAGACTCCAGAGGCTGGTATGATCAATAATAGAGATATATTTGGTGGTTTTGGGCATTATTAGAATTAATGCAAAAGGTCATCTTGATGTGTCATATACTACCTATATTGTGAATATATATATATGTATACATTAACAAAAATGGGAGACTTATTCAAAGTAATAATAGAAGTTATGAAACATTTTAGAATTCTACCTTTTTTTTCAGTGATGTGTTAATGTATTTCCATAATCATGAATGTTCTACAGAAATTGAATTTTACTTCATCAGAAAGTTGGTGTGAAACATGCCAAATAATTAAAATTTCTTTACAATAAAGCCAACTTAAAAGCAGTAGAGTCACATATTTCTTGAAAACTTTTCTCTTTTCACATCAACTTAAGAAATTAAAATAGTGATTCATGGGACATGTGTTTTGATTTTAATTCCTTAAAATACTAATTTAAGGTTTTCAAATTTGAGTTTGTTTGCACTCATCAATCCTTTTTGTTCAATTTATCTTAAAAAATGTTGTTATAGAACAAGTTCTTGGCACATGAAGGCCTATCATAAGTTGTCTTGGACTTTGGTTGAAGTTTTTATTAACAAGTTAGAAATATAGGGGAAAATTAGGGTTCGGTTGCAAGTTCTCTACATAATTTTCAAAATATTAAACTATTTAAATATTAGTATTTTTATTTACTTTTTAGTTAATTTAATCATAAAAGATAATAAGCTAACTTAAATGTTGGGGTTTACTAGCATTGAAGGTGGGCATGGGATCAAATCCAATCTAACATTTTTATTGGGATAACTTGAAAAATACCCAGTTTTAGGATTAGTTAACTAAAAATAGCTACTAATAATATTTAGTTGAATATTACCCACTTTTTTAAGCACATTTCCCATATTACCCTTAAAACACTACTAGAAGTCTGTACGCCCTGGTTTTCCCACGGGCTGTTTAGCAGGGCGAGCCCCGGACTAAACCTAGTTTAGTCCGAGGTTCCCGCAAGCCGGAGGCTCTATTCCCCTGACGGGCCCTTGACAGCTCGAGGGGGTCCTGTTTCCAGCTCATATTTGTTGCCCCAGGAGCTGAGAATGACATCCGAAGGCCACGGTCGGGAGAAGCTCGGGTTATGAACTGCTCCGGTAGCGAGCTTCTCAGGAAGCTCCGACCCTATGGGAAGTCAACACGCAAGATAAACGTGCATATTCCTGCCATCACGTGTCCGATATCCCCCTAACTTCTCGGACACGCAACAGGAATGTGCGTATTCAGACACCCACGGACGGGTTGGGCCTTGCGGCCCATTATCTCCTTCCATACTGATTAGACCACACTTGTGTGTCAGGTTTAGGAATTAATCATGAATGTCACAGCTTTGATATGACAAATGGTAAGGTCACGGGATGACCTCCCTACCAACTTCCAGGTGCCCTCTCCTATAAATAAGGAGACCCTGGGAGTTGATAGGGGTTGGAAAAAATAGTCTTTAAAGGACTATATACTTTGTAAACTAAATACCCAGAGAATATCAATAATATTGACTAGTGGAGTAGAGGGATTTTAACCTTCGAACCACTTAAAAACGTGTCTTGAGTCACCTAGTTCTGCCCCCAAAGATTTCATATCTGTGACGGTTCTACTTTTAGTATTAATCTCTTTCTCTTCTTCCCTTAATTATTTGTTGCCGAAGAACCGCGTCAACAGTTTGGTGCTTTCATTGAGAGCAAGCCCGATTAGTACTACCACAAACCTACAACTATGGTGACCACTCGATCCAAACATGGCAACGAGGGAGAACAGCATGATGGGCAGGAGGCCCACCATGTTGCCCTCCCTGAGGAGCAAATTCCTGAAATCCAGCAGAGGCCAGGGAAGCAGCCGGCGGGTCAAGACGACACTGGTAGTTCAGCGCCCCGGCCGCCTAATCCGAATCCATGTTATTACACTGCGGTGGAGATGGAGAATGCTCAGTTGAGGAGCCAGTTAGCAGCAGCTGGTCAGCAAATCCAGGATATTCTGAGCCGACTACCCCCTCTCACAACCAACGGTAACGTTGGAGAGAGGCAAGGCGAGGCTCCTAAGTCTCGCCGGAGTAATCGATCCAGGCATAGCCGTTCGGGTAGACTTCCTGCAGCCAACTCCACCCCTTCATCACACCATCAAGAGGCGAACTTCAGGGGAATGCCTCGGACCGAACAGCAGCAGTACAGCCGTTCGGTTAGGACGTCAACCCCTAGCTCTCAGCCTTCCTCGAGGACGCCCAGAAGAGATCGAGGAAATTCCCAAAGAAGGGCCGAGGAGATCCGCAGACGTCAGTCCGTCCCCGAAGAACGTCCAGTTCCTCGTCCAGCTCGCCCAGCACGAAACCAGCAAGCTGGCAGGGCCGAGAGGCCCCCACCAAATTTAGTCCGTCCGAACGGCACTAGGATCGCCTCTCCGGTCAGGCATCCTCCTTCTTCCATCAGATATCCGTCTCCTCAGCCCGTCCGAGAAATCCCGACCTACAGGAATAACAGGAGGGGCCCGCCGTCAGCCGGACCCTCCTGGCGCGGCAGGGTGCCGGAGGAAGGATCAGGTCATGGCCGCCAAAGACGCACTCCGAGTCTGTCCAGCAAGAGTCACTGGACCGGCAGTGCACGGAGTGATCTTTCGGGAGGAGACCTACGCCAGCGGCTAAGTTTAGCACAAAGTCACCATACTACCGAGGGAGGCGACCTTCGAGATCGCCTCAACTCTCACAGAGAGGATCGAGTTAGGGATGGTAGCCAGGCCCGCTCAGCTGGGGTCCGATCCGAAGTACGTAACGACGAAAATGCCCCAAATGACCTATCTCAAGATAGGAGGGGCAACAACCCGCCTAATATGTACAACGGGTCCGGAGCTGTTGAACAGCCCCGGAATAACCCAGGATCTCAGGACAAAACCCTAGAGCGCTTAACTCAGATGGAGGAGCTGATGAAGAAGCTCCTATCGGAAAAGGAAAAAGACGAATATGATTCAGGGGATGAGATGGAACTCTTCGCCCCCAATATAGCAGCAACGGCATACCCTTCTGGCTTTCGTATGCCCCACTTGTCAAAGTTCAACGGGGATGGAGACCCGTCTGACCACTTGGGGATGTTCAACACCCTAATGATGGCTCATAACATCGGACCGGAGCTTCGTTGCTTGATCTTTCCTTCCACCCTAACTGGACCTGCCAGGCAGTGGTTCAAGCAAAGTAAAAGGCAGTCAATCAGTTCCTGGAAGACCTTTTCGGCTGACTTCAAGAGGGCATTCCGCGCCTCTCAGGCCGCCCGGGTCCAGGCCGACTCCCTAGCTAACGTGAGACAGCAACCTGGTGAGACGCTGAAAGCCTACTTGAGCAGATTTGCAAATGTCGCTGCTCGAGCCAGAGACGCTGACGACAGCTCCAAACTCATGGCCATGAGGACCGGGATCCTAGTCGGAGGAGATCTGTGGAAGGATATTCAGAGGAGGGGGGTCAGCTCGGTTAGTGAATTCCTTAACAGAGCCCAAGAGTGGATAAACTTGGAAGAAGCTGAAGCTTCAGCCGCGGGGACCAGCCAGGTCCTCGAGAAACCCGCTGGGACTGGAGCAGAGATCGTAGCGACGATTCCCGACGTTGCGCAAAATAACCAGCCCGGTGGTAGCAAAGGAAAAGGAAATGGCGAAAACAGCCAGCACAGTCAAAAGAAGAATAAGTCTATGGATAAATTCAAGCCCGTATTCACAACGTATACCGAGCTCACCCAGACCAGAGAGAATATTTTCCTGGCCAACGCTACGCGAGTCCCCTGGAAGAGGCCAGAGCCATTAAAACACCCTAAGGGAAAGAGAGACGCTTCCAAATTCTGCCGTTTTCATAACGACGTCGGGCACAATACCGACGACTGCAGGCACCTCAAAGATGAAATCGAGACTCTAATCCGAGCAGGTCCATTGGCGCAATACTCGCGAAACAGGGTCCCGGCAAGTCGACCTGCTCCGGAGGTCCCAGTCAATCAGTCCGGACCTCGGGTAGATCAGGACGTCCTTCCCCCCGCGGTCGAGGGGGAGATCTCCACCATCTCTGGAGGACCACACATGGCTGGCACGAGCAGAGGCGCCCAGAAGAGGTATGTGAATGAGTTGAAAGCCCACAATGGAGCGGAGTTCGTCCCGGAACAGCGTCAATCAAAACAACAAAGATTAGAGAAACAACCGATCATCTTCGCGGAGGAAGACGCAAGCCATGTCCAATTCCCTCATAACGATCCCTTGGTCGTAGCAGTCCAGCTCGCCAACCGGAGAGTAAGGAGAGTGCTAGTGGACAATGGGAGCTCGGTGAACCTCCTATTCCGATCCACCTTAGAGAAAATGGGTCTGACCGTCTCCGAGCTGAAGGCAACCTTGATGATGCTGTATGGTTTTTCAGGAGAAGGATCAGCAGCGATAGGGACGATTGAGCTGGTGATCACCCTAGGAGATGAGTCCCGAACAGTGTCCAAACTACTCGAATTCATAGTCGTTGACTGCTCCGCTGCTTACAACGCCATTTTGGGCCGACCTACGCTCATTGCTTTCGAGGCTATAACTTCCGTCCGGCACCTCGCCATGAAATTTCCCACTTCGACAGGGATCTGCACTATCAAGGGCGATCAGCTCGCTGCCAGGGAATGCTACAGCATTTCCATGAAGGGAAAATCTAAACCCGGGCAGGTGACGATGGCCGTTCAGGACGAAGAGGAATCTCGGGGGCCCAAGGCAGCTCCCGAGATTGAAAAACCTCGGATTTCCGAAGGCGAAAAGCTCACCCTAAATGAGGACATCGACCCCCGAGTAGGCGAGGACAGGTCTGAGCTCCAAGCCATTGAAGAGCTCGAGGAGGTGAGCATTGATGAACAAAACCCGTCACGGACGGTTAAGCTCGGAAAGAACCTCTGCGACGGAAGAAAGGCGGAGCTAATTATGTTTCTGAAGAAGAACCTGGACGTATTCGCGTGGTCGCACGAGGACATGATAGGGATCAGCCCGAGCGTAATCATGCACACGCTCCATCTGGATAAAAGCGTTCCTGCCAAGTCTCAAAAGCAGAGGCGTTTAGGGACAACCCGAGCCGAAGCCCTTGAAGAAGAAGTGGCCCGGCTAAAAAAATGTGGCTTTATCCGCGAAGCCAAATTTCCCATTTGGGTTGCCAATCCCGTGTTAGTTCCAAAGCCCAATGGGAAGTGGCGGACCTGTATCGACTTTTCCGACCTGAATAAAGCCTGCCCCAAGGATTGCTTTCCATTACCAAGAATCGATCAACTGGTGGATGCCACGGCGAGGCACGAGCTTATGTCCTTCATGGACGCGTACTCAGGCTACAATCAGATCGCGATGAATCCAGCAGATCAGGAACATACCAGCTTCATGACCCCGACTAATGTCTACTGCTATAAGGTCATGCCGTTCGGTCTTAAGAATGCCGGGGCTACTTACCAAAGGCTGGTAAATAGAATGTTCGCGGACCAGATCGGGAAAAATATGGAAGTGTACGTTGATGATATGCTTGTCAAGTCAAAGATTGCCAGCAACCACGTCACCGATCTGGAAGAATGCTTTAACATACTGCGAGAATATGGCATGAGGCTCAATCCTCAGAAGTGCACTTTCGGTGTCGCATCGGGGAAATTCTTGGGTTTCATAGTCAATACCCGAGGAATCGAGGCAAACCCCGACAAGATCAAGTCACTGACCGAGCTTCCTTCCCCCCGATCGCGGAAAGATGTCCAAGGCCTCACAGGAAGGGTGGCCGCACTAAACCGGTTCATTTCCAAGTCGACCGATAAGTGCTTGCCCTTCTACAACCTGCTCCGGGGAAACAAGAAGTTCGAATGGACAGTAGAATGCGAAAGCGCATTCCTCGACCTAAAAGCGCACCTGGCTGAACCGCCTGTGCTATCAAAGCCCAAGGTAGGAGAGCCGCTTTTCCTGTACATGGCCGTAACTGAGGACGCGGCTAGTGCCGTTATGGTACGAGAAGAGGACCAGGCTCAGAAACCGGTTTATTACACCAGCAAGAGACTCCTCGGAGCTGAGTCAAGGTACCCATTGATGGAAAAATTGGTGTTCTGCCTAATCACGGCCTCGCGAAAACTCAGGCCATATTTCCAGTCCCACTCTGTACACGTCATGACCGATCAGCCTTTAAGGCAGGTTTTGCAAAAGCCTGAAGCCTCGGGACGCTTGCTGAAGTGGGCGGTCGAACTCAGTCAGTTCGAGATTTTCTATACTCCACGAACTACCATAAAAAGTCAAGCCTTGGCCGACTTCGTGGCAGAATGCGCGGGATTCCATGAGATTCCATCAGAAGACTCACCTCAGGTCGCCTCCTCAAGCTCATCGTGGAGGATCTTCGTTGATGGCTCATCTAACGAGAACGGCTCCGGGGCCGGAATCATTATGATATCCCCAGAGGGGCATAGATTCCACTCTGCGCTAAGGTTTGGGTTCAAGGCATCTAACAACGAGGCAGAGTACGAGGCCTTGTTGGTTGGGCTTAGGATAGCTAGCGAGCTAAAGGCGAGCTCTGTCCAATGCTTCAGCGACTCCCAGCTCGTGGTGAATCAGGTTCTAGGCAAGTATCAGGCGCGGGGTCCCAAGATGGCCGCCTATTTGGCAAAGGTAAAGTCCGAATTGTCTGCGTTTGGGCGAGGGTCGATCGAACAGATACCCCGGGAGCAGAACGCCAACGCAGATGCTCTCGCCAAGCTCGCCACCTCGGGAGAAACAGAAACCCTGGGGTTGGTGCCAGTTGAGTTCTTGAAGAAACCTAGCATAGACGGAGGACAGGCAGATATTGAAATGATTGACATCAGGCCGACCTGGATGACTCCCATTATTGAGTACCTCGTCGAGGGCAAGTTACCCGAAGGACGAAACGACGCGCGACGAGTCCTTTATCAAGCTCCGAGGTATACGCTAGTCGAAGGGGTGCTGTACCGACGCGGGCATTCATTACCTCTCCTCCGGTGCGTTCTTCCATGCGAAGCGAAGGCCATCCTGCAGGAAATTCATGAAGGATTCTGCGGAGATCACACTGGGGGGCAAAGCCTGGCCTTGAAGATCCTCCGGCAAGGTTATTACTGGCCGACCCTGTCCAAAGACTCGATCTCATATGTAAAAAAGTGCGACAAGTGTCAGCGGTTCGCTGCGGTCGCCCGAGCTCCTCCGACCGAGCTAAAAATGATTTCATCTCCCTGGCCATTTGCCGTTTGGGGGATAGATCTAATAGGCGCCCTGCCCACCGGAAAGGGCGGGGTCCGTTACACCGTAGTAGCCATTGACTACTTCACCAAGTGGGCCGAAGCAGAACCGTTGGCGACAATAACATCGAAAAAGGTGCTAGACTTCGTGGTTAAAAGCATCGTATGTCGATTTGGCCTACCTAAAAAGATCGTCTCCGACAATGGTACTCAATTTGACAGCGATCTGTTCACCGAATTTTGCGAGAGGCACGGAATTATGAAAAGCTTCTCGTCCGTGGCATATCCCCAGGCGAATGGCCAGGTCGAGGTTGTCAATAAAACTCTGAAGGCGAGACTCAAGAAGAGGCTAGATGAGGCAAAGGGGGTCTGGGCAGAACAGCTCCCCCAAGTTCTGTGGGCCTATAAGACCTCACATCGGACACCCACGGGTCACACTCCTTTCTCCCTAACCTTTGGAAGTGAAGCAGTCCTCCCCGTGGAGGTGAAGGTCCTATCGCATAGGGTCCAGTCATACGACCAAGACGGGAACCACGAGCTCCTATGCCATTCCTTAGACTTAGTGGATGAAAGGCGAGAGGATTCACAACTCAAGCTCGCCCATTATCAACAGAAGATCACTCGCTACTTCAACACTAGGGTCAAAAGACGTTCCTTTGGCGTCGGCGATTTGGTCTTGAGGAGAGTTTTCCTGGCCGGGAAGGATCCCAAAGATGGGGTTTTGGGACCAAGCTGGGAAGGACCATACCAGGTCATTGAAGTCGTCAAAGAGGGAACTTATAAGTTAGCTCGACTTGGTGGAGAGGCGGTCCCGCGGACTTGGAATGCTATCCACCTAAAGAAATACTATCAATGATCCATTTGTAAGGCCTAGAAGGTCACCTGTATAAATAAAAATCAAATGTTTCTCTTTATTTGCAAGTGTAATTTTAAAGTAACCACGAAAGACCCTTTCCCAGTCACTTGGGGGGCATATGGTACCTGGATATAACCAGGTCTCCTTAACGACTTAGGTGTTAATTTTTATCTACGGATAAGAGTTATCACAAACTAAGTTCTATCCTGGTTTTAACCAGGTCAGAAAACTTAGAAGTTAACTAAAATTTGTTGACTGTGGTTCTTCGTTAAAGAGCCCGGGATATGGATAAAAGTTGACGCGAACTAAGTTTTTTGACAAATAAGTTCCTGGTTTTAACCAGGTCAGAAAACTTAGAAGTTAACTAAAATTTGTTGACCGTGGTTCTTCGTTAAAGAGCCCGGGATATGGATAAAAGTTGACGCGAACTAAGTTTTTTAAAAAATAAGTTCCTGGTTTTAACCAGGTCAGAAAACTTAGAAGTTAACTAAAATTTGTTGACCGTGGTTCTTCGTTAAAGAGCCCGGGATATGGATAAAAGTTGACGCGAACTAAGTTTTTTAAAAAATAAGTTCCTGGTTTTAACCAGGTCAGAAAACTTAGAAGTTAACTAAAATTTGTTGACTGTGGTTCTTCGTTAAAGAGCCCGGGATATGGATAAAAGTTGACGCGAACTAAGTTTTTTAAAAAATAAGTTCCTGGTTTTAACCAGGTCAGAAAACTTAGAAGTTAACTAAAAGTTGTTGACCGTGGTTCTTCGTTAAAGAGCCCGGGATATGGATAAAAGTTGACGCGAACTAAGTTTTTTTAAAAAAATAAGTTCCTGGTTTTAACCAGGTCAGAAAACTTAGAAGTTAACTAAAATTTATAGATCGTGGCCCTTCTCTAAAAAGCCCGGGATATAGATAACGGTTGACCCGAACTAAGTTCATAAAAATAAAGATGAGTTGTAACCAAATGCATAAAAATATATATATGTCAACCTAGCTGAGCAAATTGTCTCGAGGTGGAGGTACCTCATCAAAAATTTTATTACAATATAAAGTAGAGTACAAAAGACCCAAAGAAGTATCCTAAGCCCCATCAGTTGGCCCTTTGGAGGTCGCGGTATCGTCCTGCCCCGCCGCGGCAAAGGCCTCTCCAGTCTCCGAGGGAGGAGCCTCCTTATTTAGGTGGGCTTGGAGCTTCGGCAACAAAAACGCCCAGAGATCCGGGGGCATGAAAGAAAAATCCGCGTCCGGATTGTGGGACCAACAGTGGTAGAACAGGTCTTGTAAGGACTGCTCCGAAACGACCCGCTCGGCTTCCAGGGCGGCCTGGGCCTCGGTCTTCGCTGCCTCGAGATCCGTCCGCGACGCGGTCAGGGAGTTTTTAAGCTCTTGGTTCTCGGAGCGGATTTTCTTCAGTTCGGCTTTGGAGGCCGCCAGCGCGTCTTTTGCCTCCTGGGCCTCCTGAAGCGCGGTCTGGCGATCAGCCTCCATACCCTCGAGCTGGGCCTTGGTCTTGGCAATGCCTCTGTACGCGGTAGCAATACCCTGCAAGAAGGGAAGGACAAATTAGCTAACTATAAAAAAAAAAGAGAAGGGGGCGGCGTGTGAATGTTAAAAGCTTTAAAGGAATGGGACAGTTTACCGTTAGGGTCATGTCCATTGAAGATTCCATAACTCGGACCGGGCTCGTTGATTCAATTGCCCGGAGCTCCCTCTCCTTGAGCTTGTAGAAATGGCTGACGGCATAGCTCGCCGACTCATATACCGTTCCCCGGAATGCTTTCGGCATCCTCTCCAGGTCCTGATGATCGACCGGGATGCGCACATCCGGGACTGCAGTGGCCGGATTCCCGATCTCCCTTACCCCGTCCTGGACGGCTAGTGGAGATCGTTGGGGTGGCGGGGGCATAGGTCCTGTCCTGGCGACAGGAAGGATCGCCCCCGCGCCCTGGGATGGAGGGGCTTTCTCCTTCTCCTTAGCCGGGGATTTGGTGGAGGTTCCAGCCGAGCTCTTGGACTCCCAGAGCCTTTTTAGCCTCGGCCCCGCTGGGGGGTTCCCGCCGAACACCACGCCCCGTAGACTACCTCCGGGCTGAGACATCTCTTCTGCTAAGAACAAAAAACATGGTTATTACAAGGTAGCAATCATGCAGAAAGAGACAAAAAGTTTAAAGGCAATAAGTAAGTGAATACTAAGGAAGCCCTACCCCCCGAGCTGGAGGAGCCTAAGACGATTATCTCGCGAACTGTCGCAGGTTCTAGGTCCGGCTCTGACTCGGGGCTGGACTCTCCTACGTACTGCCTAATCCCCGGAGCATAGATGCCCCTCTGGAGCGCTGGCCACGTGCGTAAGTTGATCCCGTACTCCTCAAAAAGGACCGACCTAAAGGCTAGGGTGTTATCTACTACTACGGTACCCTTAGGCCGACTCTCTTGGTTGTCCAGCACGAGTTGGTCAACGCAATGGAGCAAGAGCGTGTCCAGGTCTGGATTCCTTGGGTGACGATGGACGAGCTGCCTAGGGTTGAACCTAACCAGCCGGGGGTCTGCAGTGGCCCTATCTACATTCTTAAACGAGTAAGGATTACCTTGGCCGGAGGGACCCGCGGCTGCTCCAGATCGGACCCTCTCCTCGCCCATACCCTGGGCGACCTCCAAGGTCCTCTTCCTGTTCCTCACGAGAGGAACTTCTTCACCCTCCTCCTCGCCTTCGTCGTCTGCGACCTCCTCCGCAACGATCGGTCTGTTGTCGCGAGCTGGGGGAGGCCCCCGGGGCCTTTTCAAATTCAAAGTCTGATTTGGGAAAATCAGCTTGCAGAATACCATCGTCTCGTCCGTCACGAGCACGCGGTAGTCTTTCTCACTGGGGGGCAAGTTCGCCAGTGTATCGTATTGACCCCCGAGGGTCGCAGACTTTTCGGTCCTCGCGTAGATGGCTGCAAGGTTGGTTGAAGTCAGAAGTGGAATAAGGGAGGAGCTAAAATAAGATAACCTTTAAAAGGCGAACTAAATCAAGGATCACTTACGAGGACGGTTGAAGTAGTGATGTTCGCAATTGCGGAACCCAGTTGACATGAAAAACTGGTCCTTGAAGTCGTTTGGATGGCTCGGCAGCTCGATGACTGCTGCGGTGTTAGGGAAGCGGGTTAAATAATAGAACCCGTCGCCTCGCCCCCGCTGGTCCGGGCTGGCTTTGAGGCAAAAGAAATATAGAATATCAGCAGGAGTGTGGACCTCCCACTCATGCTTTTGGAACAAATACCTCAATCCCGCCAGCAGACGGTATGAGTTGGGGGGGAGCTGAAATGGGGCCAACCCCACAAAGTTCAAAAAGTCAGCAAAATACTAGTCCAGGGGGAGGAAGGCCCCTGCCTTGAAGTGTTCACCGCTCCAGGCCGCGAACGACTCGTCGAGCGGCGTGCAGCTCCGCTCCCCATCCGCAGCAGGTCGGGCGATCACGGAGGCCATCCCCAGGGGAATGTTGTGGTTGAGGAAGATTTTGGTGATCTTTGCCTGGTCGGTTATCTTCGAGACGATTCTCTCCGCCTCGAAAAACGCGTCAGGGGCCACCTCGGCTTGCTTCTCCACTTCCGGCCCAAAGTGAGGAATTGGCGAGCTGGACACCACCGCTTTTCCTTTATCCTGCTGGGAAGACGAACTTCCCACGTTCTTCTGTGGCAGATTTCTCTTTGGAGCCATCCGGTCGCCTATCGAACAAAAGAAAACACTTTAGCAAAGGCGGCCCAAGCAGGAGAGTGAAGCAAATATTAAGTACACGAGCTGGGGTAAGCCCAGCCCGTGGAGAGTGGTGCCACGCGTTCCAAGGAACACGCGCCTATGCCCTCAACAGATCCCAGATTACTCGGAATTCGTGCGTCAGAGGGCTCAGAGTAAAAAATTGCCTTGGGGGGAAAGTTTCAACAGGCAATGCGGGGCAAAACCGCTTTTGAGGCGTATTCCCTAAGCTACCCAGTTTTTACATCCAAAATTCCTAAAGATCCTACCCAGAAATTGTTCCTGAAGAAACACCATGAAACCCACACTCTAAAACGATGTCCCATGGCAAGCATGCCCTAACCTAAGAAGGGCTGTCACCCTCTGTATTCACGCAGTTCAGAAAACCCCTGCATGTGGCTACAGTAATATTTTTTACCTAAGCTACAGTGGCATGCTTTCGAAGTGAACAGGGTCAGAAGAACTTACAGTATATGGTTGGATGGTGAGCGAGGTTGCTGCGCTGATAGGAGCTTCGTTGGTACAGTGGCCTCCAAGGCTTTGAAGGAACTCGTACGCTTAAGCTTCGTGAACAGAGAAGATGAAAACAGCGGAGATGAGGGTTTCGTTCTTTGGAAGGTCAGAGAAAGAAGAAGGAAATTTGGAAATCTTTTTTGAATGATAAGGTGGCCCGTGCGTGGGATGACCACCCCCTTTTTATACAAGGGAAGGATCACGTGTAAAAGGCTCTTGGGAGACCCTCCACTCGAAATGTGAAACGACGGCTGGACAGTAGGCTAGGCCATTTAATGCGGTTCTCGTAGAGTGTACCGTCGCCACCCACGGCGTTCCACGTATCAGACGCCTGCGAAAAGAATGGAATGCGAAGGGTTGTGGGGGAAGTCTAGAAGCCCCTACTGTGGTCTCCTATATCTGACGTCATAAACCACGAGCAGGAGCTTGGGGGGCAGATGTATGCCCTGGTTTTCCCACGGGCTGTTTAGCAGGGCGAGCCCCGGACTAAACCTGGTTTAGTCCGAGGCTCTCGCAGGCCGGAGGCTCTATTCCCCTGACGGGCCCTTGATAGCTCGAGGGGGTCCTGTTTCCAGCTCATATTTGTTGCCCCAGGAGCTGAGAATGACATCCGAAGGCCACGGTCGGGAGAAGCTCGGGTTATGAACTGCTCCGGTAGCGAGCTTCTCAGGAAGCTCCGACCCTATGGGAAGTCAACATGCAAGATAAACGTGCATATTCCTGCCATCACGTGTCCGATATCCCCCTGACTTCTTGGACACGCAACAGGAACGTGCGTATTCAGACACCCACGGACGGGTTGGGCCGTGCGGCCCATTATCTCCTTCCATACTGATTAGACCACACTTGTGTGTCAGGTTTAGGAATTAATCATGAATGTCACAGCTTTGATATGACAAATGGTAAGGTCACGGGATGACCTCCCTACCAACTTCCAGGTGCCCTCTCCTATAAATAAGGAGACCCTGGGAGTTGATAGGGGTTGGAAAAAATAGTCTTTAAAGGACTATATACTTTGTAAACTAAATACCCAGAGAATATCAATAATATTGACTAGTGGAGTAGAGGGATTTTAACCTTCGAACCACTTAAAAACGTGTCTTGAGTCACCTAGTTCTGCCCCCAAAGATTTCATATCTATGACGATTCTACTTTTAGTATTAATCTCTTTCTCTTCTTCCCTTAATTATTTGTTGCCGAAGAACCGCGTCAACAAAGTCCAATGTAAAAATCTCAATCTTTGCCTCTGTTGTGTCATTTACTTCCTTCTTTAAATAATATTCCACTGTCAGTTCCACTAGACCACTGTATAATGGGTAGAGTCATTAATAGTTTGGGTATTAATCAAAGATTTTTAAAATGTGGGTAAATATTAAAGAGGTTAACTTAAATTGGGTACTAGGTGTAATTTTCACATTTTTTATACTAATTCAATCCAATTAAAAGTTGAATTCTGAAAATCATCCAATTTAATCTTGTTAAGCATCAAAATCCAATCCAATTAGATTTTGTTTTTTAATTAGATTTCGAGTTGGAATTCAATTTTTTTTTCGAAATCGAGTTATAACTTGATTTTTAATATTAAAGTAAAAACATATAAAAAATTACTTAAAAACTAAACAACATCATTCATTTATGTTAAAAGTACGTAAAATTATCAATCTTACAAGTTTAATCCAACTAAAAACTTAAAGTAGTATTAAAAATGAGAGATGAGGAAAATAAATCCATATTTTTAGTGTTTTCTCCTCTAATTAAGTGTAAAAGCATATAAGGAAATACTAATAGTTAGCGAGTAATATTCTATTAAAAGAAATATAAATATATATTTTTAATATCAATAGTTAATAAAAATCAATTCATATTTATTCAATATTTTTAGAATTATACACACATTAATTCCTTTCCACATATGAAGAATTATCTCTTCCATTTTTTGTTTGGATCTAAACAAGCACTAACTTTCATAATTTCTATTATTATTATTATTATTAATTAATAAAAATGATTTTGGATAATTCTATGGTAGGGCCTTCAAAAAGAGCCCTACCGTAGGGCTCTTTTTTGTTCTCAACTCGTGAATAGTTTTCGGCGCGATTTTTTTTTATGACCATGTATATTGTACTTATTTAAAGCATCTTGCAAATTTTCAGAAAATTCTGAATAATTTACAGTGCCGAAAACAGATTATTGGACGTGTGACTAATTTTTTTATGCGCGTGGAAAATAACATGTTTGAACTTAGTTTTCGACACTGTAAATTATTCAGAATTTTCTGAAAATTTGCAAGATGCTCTAAATAACTACAATATACACGGTCATAAAAAAAAAATCGCGCCGAAAATTGTTCAAAGGTTGAGAAATACAAAAGGGTCATTTTGATGCTCTAAATAACTACAATATACACGGTTATAAAAAAAAATCGCGCTGAAAACCAAAGAAATTTGCAATGATTTTTACTATAAAAAATTGTGAGAGAAATATCAACAAGTCTAGGAAGGCCGTTGCTTAAATATTATATTATTTTTGATACAGCTAGACAGCCATGTTGATGGAAAACATAAAAAATAAATAAATTTATTTAAAAAAATTAAATAAATAAAAAGAAAATAAAAAAGAAGGGATAAACGTGGAAGTGGGCCCCAAAAATGGGACTCATTATTGATCTGACACGTTGTGCCAAACATACAAGTGTCAGCCTGTCAATTTAATCTTTTAATTATTTATTAAAAATAAAGTTATTTGCGTTAAAAAGTAGCCATTATTTATTGAATGTAATATTTAAACACTTAATTTTTTTTATGATGAAAAAAATATTTAAAATTACTAAAATGTAACATTTAAATATTTAATTTTTTTTTTCAACAAAAATACTAAAAGTTGTTGAAATATTGAACCTTTAATACACAAATAGTTAAACAAAATTAATACAGATTAAAATTATATAAAAATATAAAAAAATAGCCTAAATTAATTATAAAATTAAAGAATAGTTTTATTTAATGAAAATAATAAATAAATATTATTTTTATTAAATTAACGTTTTTTAATAAAATAATTTCTCTTTCAATAGTTTTTTAGTCATTGATTTTTCTTTTAACTATTTTTAATCAAAAATATTATTTTTCATTAAATAATTTTTTTAATTTTAGAATTAATTTAAGTTATTGTTGTATATTTTTATATAATTTTAATAACTTAAAATACATTTATATTAATCTTTTTTTAACTATTTGGTATTAAAAATACAATATTTTAGTAACTTTGATATTTTTGCTACCAACAAAAAAATTTGTATATTTAAATATTACATTTTAATAATTTTGAGTACTTTTTCTAAAAAAAAATTTGAATATTTAAATATTACGTTCGATAACTGCAAATATGCTTAAAAATATCTTTAAAAAAACCAAAAAAAAGTTTTGAATATATACTTCTTTGGCTCAGGATTAATTTACAGAAAATCCCCAAATTGCCCCTATTTTTGTCTTTTTCCACTCTCACGTTTTTTTCTATATTTTTCTTTATCTTTTTTCAATTATGATTTTTTTTCTTTTAAAAGATAATCACCTTCAAACAACAACAACCCAAATAAATTAAAATTTAAGCAACATACTTATTATTATTATTATTTTAAAGGTATTTTTTTGGTGATTGAGTTTCACATGTTACAATTGTATCAATCCCAATTATTATTACTTTTAGAAAAAACCAAATTATTATCTCTATTCATTACTCTTTTAATTATTATGTATATTGTGGTTTTTGAAGTCAAAATATTAAATTTAGGGTTAAAGATCATGACAAACATAAAAGATACAAACTTTTTTTTTTTAATTTTTAATTTTATATTTTTATGCAATGTCATTAGCTATTATTTATTACTTCTGTTTTTTCTTATCAAAAAAAAAAAAAAACTTGATAATAACTTCTTAACCATGTTCCCTAAAAGGAAGAAAACTACTAATCATGTTTTATTTTACCATTTTTAGTGGTAGAAAAAAAGAAAAAACCAAATGACTCAATTTTCCTTAAAGATTGTCCAAAAGAGACTCCACAACTACTTTAAAAACACATTTTTTTTCTTTCTAATTTTGGTTTTTTTTTTTGGAATATACTCATTTGGTACCCTGTGTTTTTGCAAAATATCATTTTGGTACCCTCTGTTTTCAATAATGCTCATATGGTACCTTGTATTTTAAAATCGTACATATTTGGTACCCTAAACTCAGATTTGGTAGATAAAATTTTGTCAATATGATCAAACTGTTATCAGTTATATATGTAATTATGTAATTAAATTTAAATTTGTAACTTACATAATTGACAGCAATTTGATTAAATTAACAAAATTTTATCTATCAAATCTGAGTTTAGGGTACCAAATATGTACGATTTTAAAATACAGGGTACCATATAAGCATTATTGAAAACAGAGGGTACCAAAATGATATATTGCAAAAATATAAGGTACCAAATGAGTATATTCCTTTTTTTTTTTTTTTTACTATTACATGTTACTTTTTTGAAATATTGTACAATTTTTACATTAAATTTCAACTCTCAACAAAAAGTCATGAAAACTTAACATGTGTTTTGTTTTTTTAAAAAAATAAAAAAATAAAAAATGACATTATTATATAACAACTTTAGTCATAAGCTAAGTTGAAAAAACTCTTAACCCAAAAATGTTAAATTTGACAACTTTTACTACTTTTTTTTTTATATAATATTATCTAAGCTTGTAGATAAAGAGGAATAATTGAAGATAAGATAGAAGTTGATTTTAATTAAATACTATTTATTTTTGGTTTATTCTTATCTTCTCCTAAACAAGTTTAATTTTTATATAAACAGTCTTATCTTCTTACTTTATTTTTCTAATAATTTTTTAAAAATGGGTTTAGTGTTAATTAACAAAAATATCTATTGTATCCTTCCCATCTCACTATAATAATTGATAATAATAAAAATTAGTTAAGATTTTTTTTCTTTTCAAAATGGAAGATTATATATCAATGATTACAAAAAAGAAAAGAAAAGAAAATAGCTTAAATAATTTGAGTTTAGATAATATATAAAATAAACATGCAATAAACCAACTATATAACACATATAATTTAATTTATCAAAATACATATCACCTATTAATTTCTCTATAATGATTTTTTAAAAAAAATTTCTATATCATTTATTATTTCAATTTTAGTGAAAATTAATTTAAACAATCAAAAATTATTTTAATATTATCCAAAACATAAAAAGTATAACAAGATATTGTAAGAAATTTCATAAATAGTAAAATAGTATAATTCCAAAGTTAATGGGAATTAGTAGTGATTAGTTAAAAATAGTCAAATTTGTTCATTGTATTTGTAAGAATATTATAAAAAAGGAAAAATAAAATAAAAAAAATTCAAGAAGGGTAGTTTGGTAAAATCACAATAATAGGTAATTAATATGTCACCAAGAAAGTGACCTTTGCTTTGTGTGGATTAATCACCAAATAATAAATAAATAAATAAATTAAAAAAATTAAAAAAAACACAAAAAAACAAAACAAAAGAAACAAAATGAAATTTGCTTATTTTATTTTAATGATTTATTATTTTTAATAATTATATTTTAAATGCTTTCTATCCGTCATCTTCCACTGTCTCTCTTTAAGGTTGCAGAGAGAGAGAGAGAGAGAGAGAGAGAGAATGGGACTCTCTTGGGCTCTCTGAAAGCCAAACCTGGTTAGGGTTTCTGTTCACTGCTCGTGACTCCATAGCAAGGTCTTTCCTCCAAGTTTTCTCCGGTAACTTTCCACTTCTGTTTAGTCTTTTTTGAAGTCTTTGCTTTCTGTTTTCATGGAGAATTTTGATTCTGAATTTCTGGGCTTTGGTTTTCTTTGGTGTTGAGGGAGAATAACGAAGAAAGATTGAATTTTGGGTTTTGTATTGTTTAACATACTTAAATCTTTATATACATATATGTTTTGTATTTGTACATGTAAGGATCACAAGTTTGGGTTGGATATACTAGAATTTTAGTTCGAAATTTTAGCTATACATATATATATATTATATATATTTATAGATTGAGAATTGCATGTGTACTTGGTTGGTTGATTGAGCTCTTAAATTTTCCTTTTTTTTCATTTGGAATTTTGGTTTTTGTTTTATGTCGTTTGCATGCATTTTTTTTCTGTAACCAAAAAGTGGTTTAAGTTTAAAACTTTTTTGAAGATGTTGGTTTATAGTATAGTACTAATGGTAGCTAAGTGATTTTTGTAAATTAGTTGGATGATCCTAACTTTTTGCTATATATATATATATATTTAGATAGATAATGAAAACTAAGGTTTGTTGGTTTTCTTTCTCATGTGAAGTAGAGATAAGGTTTTGAATAGGTGTAGAAAGTTGTAAATGATGCCTGGGAAAGCTGAACATGAAGACAGGCGGCCACAACACAGTGCAACTAATGTGTTTCAGGCAGGTGTTTACACTCAACCGTGGTGGCGGGAAATGGCAACTAATACAGGAACAGCCATGGATGAAACTACTTCAAAATCATCTTTTGTGGAACGTGCAAATGGTAGAGTTGATGATGGTGGAGGTGGAACTAACTTCAACAAAGAAGTCCCTGCAACTACAGCTTCACAGTCTGGTAGATATCTCTTAATTATTATCTCTTATCATAGGTTGTCATGTGTTCTAAATCTAATTAAACTTACCAGCAAGAATAGAATATCTGTTTAATGGTTTTAAACTTAATTGAAGTTTCAATTTTTATGAACAAGGAAGGATTTTTTTTAGTAAGTGTTTTCATCGCATTAGAACTATTGGGGTTCATCTGGTCTGTGTTAGAGTTTGCAGGGAATAGGGGAGAAGTATGTTCTGTTGATAGAGCTATTGGGGCCCATCCGGTAGCTGTCTCTGAATTATTATCTCTTATCATAGATTTTCATGTGTTCTAAATCGAATTCAACTTTGAGTAAGTAAGCATTAGGTTTTGATGAGATAAGAGAACAAAATACTTTAAAAAAGACCCTTGCCTCACCAGCAAAGAATAGAATTAGCAAAACCTGGTACCTGAGATCTGTTAATGGTTTAAACTTAACAGCAAGGATTTCTTTTTCTGTTCGTAAGTGTTTGAGCACTGCTGCTCGTCCCGAGGACAAGCAGTAGCAGCAGCACGGCTAGTGGCTACCAATTAACTCAAAACTGCCAAATTACTGCGAGCAACTAATCCAAAGTTGCTACGCCAGCCTCGTGATAAATCCTGCTCTGGATGTTAAGCATTTTTATAAGCGTTTTCATCTGATTAGTACTATGAGGTTCATCTGCTCCTTGCTAGAGTTTGCAGGAGTGAGGGGAGAAGTATGTGAACTGTTGATAGTTCAAGCTCATAATATATTATTTTTGCAATTGTCTTGTTTTTATTGGAAGTTATGAGCAGTCATGGAAACTAATGTACTTTTACTTCTTTCTGGTATATGGGGTTAATGGATCAGAACACCATGCCAAAATTGCTCCATCCTCGACTGTGCTCACAATGGGTAAACATCTCGACCCGAATTCCCAAATGGAACTTGTTGGTCACTCAATTGTAAGAATCCCCACCTCCTTCTTTCTTTGTATAGATATGTTATCTTTTGGTTGCACTCAAGAACATATGTTTTTTTTGTGCGCATATTTTGCAGGTTCTGACACCATATCCTTTTGGAGATCCAAATTATGGTGGAGTATTGACTCCGTATGGACCCCAAGCCATGGTAAGATATTTATAGTTTTGTGTTTATAATAGTTAATGTGAATCTTGAGTCTTACTGATATAGCTAATAAGTTCATTATAATGGAATATTGATAGATGTCATTGCCATGGCATTTTGTGTGCGTGTGGTTTAATTTTTGTATGACTATGGGCACACATTAGCACTTTCCAGTTTTGTGATTTTTGTAACACTCTGACACTTGTGACACAGGTCCAATAGTTTAATTTTTTTAGATGAACTTTTTTCAACTGTTTGATTATATTCTCCGCCAGAATTAGAACGATGTTCTTGGTATGATGGCAGGTACCTCCTCACTTATATGGCATGTATCCTGGTAGAATGCCTCTGCCCCTTGAAATGGAAGAGGAGCCTGTTTATGTAAATGCAAAACAGTATCATGGTATCTTGAGACGAAGACAGTCACGTGCGAAGGCTGAGCTTGAAAGGAAAGCAATTAAAGGTAGAAAGGTAAGAGTTACAAATCTATTGTATTAAACTTTTCAATATCTGTGTAATTCTTCATGGTAATGAAGAATGAAGAATACTTTGAATAAATAATAGGCAGCTTAGTTGGCCGAGGGCTTGGGATCTGAAGCATGGAAGCCTCAGGTCTCAGGTTTGATCCCTCTGGTGAGCTTACATATTCAACCCTTAGCAATCTCGGTGTCTTTTGGGTATAGGGGCTGGGGTGCTCGAATGACTCCCTAGTCCGGAGCCTGCCCTCTGCCTACCTTAGGGTCTTGTTCGGTTCAGGAGTCTGGCTTATAAAAAATATGAAAACATAAAATAAAAGAAGATACTATTTTTCTCAGTGCCAACTAGTCTTGTTGGCTGTGATGGTGCTATTTATTTTGGGTCAACTTTAACAAGGTGCCTCTATTAGCATGCAGGTTCCTTGTCAAAGCATTCAATATATTATACTAAAAAAGTTGTTATGACATTAGAATCTTGTAATTAAAAGAAGATCCTTTTCAGGATGATTTGAGTATATAATTTTTGAGCTGTATTCACATTTTTCGCAGCCATATCTTCACGAGTCTAGGCATCAGCATGCTATGAGAAGGGCAAGGGGCTGTGGAGGCCGCTTTCTAAACACTAAAAAGGCGGATGACAATGTTGACAGTTCCACGTCGGAAAATGGCACAAATTCCAATAGAAACCAATCAACACAATCAATCCGTGATCGGAATGCGGATTCTTCTAGTATCCAGAAGGACAGGCCAGGATCCATGGTTGAAGATATGGGGAAAATGCGGACTCTCTCCAAGGGAAACGGCAAAAGCAACAACGGTCATAGCTTGTCATCATCATACGATTTACGGTTCACTGATGGCAAGGATGGTGACTGCCTGGGCCGGGAGAGGAAAAGCATGAGGTTGAATGGCTCTACTCATGGGGCCATCCCCATCAAATGAAAAATCCCCAGTGGGATGTGGTCTCCCCCAGCATCAGTAAACTGGTATAGTACTCTAAATCCACTTCTTAATATTGAAGTTGCGGTCGTCTATCTTTGATGCTTACCAGATCACTACGACGTTCAGGTGATGCTGAGGGGAGACACAGACCCCCCCACTCAGCTCAAGGGAAACCTTTCTTGTGTGTGTGTGTCTATATCAGGCAATTCATTCTTGGCTTTGGTTACTTCAACTTGTATGACTATGTAGGTGAAATGAAGAATCTCAACTCTAAACAAGTCCTTAATCTCGTGACATTTACTTACCCTTTTGTGAAATTTAGCAGAAAGCAATTAGTATAGGAAATGGTTGTGAAATGATTTGATTAGAAATGATTTGTATCTTTAATGTTTCAAGAGCTTGTAGTAGACATTATAATATTTGGAACAGAGGGTTTGCTGTTTCTAATTACTTTGTGCCCCCTTTTTTTCCTTTGTTTTGGCTTGAAAATCTTAGTATTAGGAAATGGTTGTGAATGAGTTGATTATAAATTATGTGAATCTTTTTTCTCTGTTTATATTAAAGAGAAGACCATGATGTGAAAAATGCTTACTTTTACTGTAATGACATCACCATATGATTCATGGAGAATTTGTTCTGTGTGTGATCATGTTCTTAAATCTTAAGATTCACCACTGATATTGACATGAACAAAGTTACTTTACAATGCTTGTGAGAGTTTGCATTGGGCCGTTGATGGGCCTAAAGGAGTTTTTTTGGGCCTGTATAGAGCCTAGTCCTACTATTGTACACGGTAACTAAGGTGTATATAAACCCTCTCAGCTCCTATAAATTGTAAAGAATGAAAGAAAGGCCATCTATCGATTGTAAAGAGGATTGTAGAAGAGAAGAGAAGAGAAGAACCCTAGCTATGGTGGAGGCGAACTGCTTTTTATTTTTTATTTAGTCCCAATGATGAAAAGTTTAGTAATCAGAGGAAGGTGGGAAAGGTAAGCTCTTTTTAGAATTGAGATTCAATGCCTTTGGTGCTCCCTTCCACTGTAAAAAATGGAGAGGTTTCGAGGAACCATTGCTGTTCTTTTCAATCTCATGGTTGCCTTCCCCCATTTCCAGGCTGATATCTGGCTTTTACTGAGGATCTTTAATTTCTTTATGTTTTCTACTTTCTTTGAATGTTTTTCAAAATTAATGGGTGGGTTTTGATTCTACTAATGAAAAGATGAGATTTTTGGTATCAATCTTAGTCAAACCTGATTAACCCATTTATTTAGACAAGGTGTTTATTACAATGATGGAATCTTTTTTGTGTGGAAGTACATTATTATTAGGTCCAAACCTGGGAGTTATTAGGTGAACATTGAATAAGATTAACGGAGCTAGTTTAGATAGTGGGGATTTAAAGTTCAGAGCTTTACTAATTCACACCAAGTCAACAATTCATTTTCTTATTAAATTATTGCATCATTCTAATCTTTCCATATCACATGGGAATGGTTGGTTACATTATTTGGCCCAAACATGGGAGTAAATGAACAAAGATTGAAAGTTCAGAGTTTTGCTTGTTCTTGTAGCTGTTCCTGTAAGATGTGCAAACACCTTTATCAGTCCAATAATCAAATTTATTAACTCAATACTTTTTTTTTTTTATATATATATATCAATTGTTAGAACACTAATCTTCTTGCTAATTCTTTCTTTGGTATTGGTTTTGAGAAAAAGAAAGCATGGAATACTGACCTCTGTGACAAACAAGGCATGGAATCCATATGGAACTCTACTAGGCAACCCAACAACTGCCACTGGATCTTCTGACATTGTTCTTGCATCAATCACATGAACTGCTGATTTTCTGCATAGCCACTCAACTTGTTCATACAGTGAGACTCGAAGAAAGTTATTTGGTAACTTTGTCAATAATGTAAGAAAGTTACCCAGAATTCTCATCATGTACAAAGAATATCAGGTAGCCATCATCCTCCTCAGATGAAATTCCAGCCACCTTAGGGACAAATACAGCCTCAGAACCAAAACGACCAGGTCCCAAGTCATACAGGCCTTGAACATTTCCACCAACTTCAAGGCTTGTTTTACCATCATCTGGTTCAGCCTCCAGATCAAATTTGACTATGCCTGTGATTCTTGGATGGTCGGCCAGTCTGGTTCCATACACATAACGTTGCTTCCTGATTTCACATGCACACACAAGGGAAGAACATCATACACAATGCAAGAACTCCACACTTACTGGTCTGGGAATGAGCCAAGTTTGAACTAGATGATTTTTTCTTACTGGGTAACCTACTCAAAAAGTGATTACATATATTTTGGAAAGATGACTCATTTGGGGAAGATCACCCGAATTGAGTTGGATTTGTTCTCTGATTAAGTAGCAATGCTCATTTGAAATCCTCAAACTTGCATGGTAGGCTTAGTATGCCTAAGTTCAATATAAGCGTATGACTAGTTTTACAATATTTACAGAGTAAAAAACTATAGCAATTGTTATACAAGTGTTAAAAAGATGAATTTGAATATATTAGACTATGTAAAAGCAAACTAAAGGCCTTATTGATTGAGCTATCCAATGTTTTTGGACCCATCCAGTTCCAATCCAATTATACAATGGATGTTGGATTTCTCCAACCAAGCCTATGCCTAGTTTTACAATATTTACAGAGTAAAAAACTATAGCAATTGTTATACAAGTGTTCAAAAGATGAATTTGAATATATTAGACTTTGTAAAAGCAAACTAAAGGCCTTATTGATTGAGCTATCCAATGATTTTGGATCCATCCAGATCCAATCCAATTATACATTGGATGTTGGATTTTTCCAACCGATCCAATCCAATACTGGATGCTCAACCGAACTGATCGGATCCATCCAATATTTTTGATCCAATATTTATTAGATCGGATTGGATCCATCCAATATTTTTGATCCAATATTAATTGGATTGATTGGATCCATCCAATCCGATCCTTAGAAGAGTTAAACCTGATTTAAAAAAAATATATATAATATATTTTTTATCTGAATATTAATTGGATGGTATTGAATCATTATTGGATTGGATCGGTCGGTTGGATCCATTGAATTTACATGTCATCCAAGAACTGACCGATCCAATATTGGATTTTTAAAAATGTCATCCGATCCAATCCAATCATGATTGGATATCCAATTTTTAGCGGTCGGTTGACATTGGATCGGTCGGTTTGTTATTGGATCGGATCATTTCTGCACAGCCCTAGAGCTACCTATGCAGCTAGAAAGCTTCCAAAATGAAAGAGGTCAATACCTGCCAGTGTAGCTTTCATTCACCTTAGGAAACTCTACAGCTGAAGCTGAGAGCTTTCTCTGTGATGCTAGACCAGTTTTCAAGTTGAATCTCATCTCATACCTAAAGCAATAACAAACAAAATCAGAAACATCTAAAGAGAAGCTTTCATACCAGTAAATAGGATCAAAATCATCTTACAACTCAATTGGGAAGTTGTAAGACCCTTTTTCAGTAGTTCCATTAAGCATGTCCAAATCTGGATTCTGAATCCGGGATGTGATTAGAACAACTTCATCTTCCTCCTCCCAGGCATTAGCTAATGAAATTTAGTTGTACAACAATCAGATAACAACTCATGCCAATGACATAAACTGATTAATTTTGTACCAAGACTTGTACCATTGTGGAATATGAAGCAATTTGGAAGCTCAAACCATTTGATTAGAAGCTCATCTTTTGCATACCGTGGAAGCACACCAAACCGAGCTTTTTTGGTCGCATCAAATGAGACTATAAGCTTGTTCTCCTTCACCATTTCCTGATATTGAAACATAAATAAAATAAAGGTTTATACTTTTTTAGACCATGTGTTTTGCCTCATTAACTTTTTGAACTCTGTATTTTGATAAATTATTTTTTGGACCCTGTATTTTGTAAAATTGTTCAAATAGGTCCCTAAACCTGATTTTGATGAACAAAAAATTGAATATAACAACACAGTTCTTAGGTAGAATGACTGTATTTTTGTTTTGAGTTATTAGTTTGATGAATTATTTATGATTTTAGTTCAAAAAACTTTGATCAAAATCAAGTTTATGGGTCTATTTGAACTATTTTAGAAAATACAGGGTCCAAAATATAATTTTTTAAAACACGGGGTCCAAATAGATAATGAGCCAAAATGCAAGGTCTAAAAAGGCATAAACCCATGAAATAAACTTAAATTGCCATGTTCATTATGTCTCTTGCTCTATAACAGAAGTATCAAAACAACATATACCTTTGGATTAATAATCAAAGGAAGATCCATGAAAATGGCATAGTTCTCAGTAATGGCAAAGTCATGGATCATGACAGGGTCTGGTATAGTTATCGGTACTGGATCATGCATGAAACCATCCTTTGAAATAACTCTGTAAGTAATATAAGGTAGAGTTTGGGAGTAACCAAATGTAAACATCTCACCTGCATCAAAACCTAAACTCAATATGTTTGCTAAACAAAGTTCTTCTTCTTCTTCTATAAGAGTACTGTGCTTAATTACCAGTATCTGGATCAATCTTTGGATGAGCTGTGAATGAATGTGTCAATCTCTTATCATAGTCAAGCATTCCTAGTGTTTGTAGATCCCCATCTTCCAAGACTTTAAGAACATCTTCACAGTGAAACATGGATAATAATCTCAGTCTTTCAAGAAGGCCAAACTCTATGTGAAGCAAAATTCAAAAGTTGTATGCTTACAAGGTTTGTCTCCCTCATTAAGTGCTAAAAGTTTCCCATGGTGATAGACAAGAGCTGTATTAGCTGGAAGAGAAAATAGTGAGTGGATAAATATACCCATTTGGGTGGATTAATTTAGTGGTTGAATTAGAAGTTATACAATCCAATCTTATTTTCTAAACATGAATAAATTGTAATGCAGCTGTGATCATATGGTTGAGAACTCTTTAAGATCATGAGCAGTATTATTAGATAAGTGTACCTGTTCCTGATCCATATGAAAGGTCTAACACTTTGAATTTTTCTCTCAGCATATACAGGTTGAGCATGAGTAGTCCAAATATCCCCTTAAGGTCTCCAAACTGAAATTTTTTGCATATTTGAAAAATTCAACTTAAAATGAACTCTAAAACTAAAGAACTAGGATCCAAGACTAAGAAAAGATGGTCAGGAGCTGGTTTATATTATATATATAGGAAAATTTTCTTGAGGGGCTTCACTCTAAGCCCTACCAGTGGGGCTTTCAGTGTTCTCGATTTTTGAATAATTTTCGGCGCAATTTTTTTTATGACCGTATATATTGTAGCTATTTAGAACATCGGTGCGATTTTTAAAAAATTCCGAATAGTTTACAGTATCGAAAACTAGGTTCAAACATGTTATTGCACGTGAGACTAATTTTTTTTATGTGAGTAGAAAACAACATGCTTGAACCTAGGTTTTGGTAATATAAATTATTCGGAATTTTCTAAAAATTTGCAGGATGCTCTAAACAACTGCAATATACACGATCATAAAAAAAACTGCGCCGAAAACTGTTCACGAGTCGAGAACAGTGAAGAGCCCACCGATAGGGCTTAAAGTGAAGCTCCTATAAAAAAAAATTATCCTAATATACTAACATAGTTACATAAACAGTTTATTGTAATGATTAACAGGTTCAGATATTATCCAAGTTCATATATTGTTTGTATATTTCTTTCTCCTGACTTACCTTCATAAATTTCGCACCACCAAAATATTCTTCTTGTTTAAGACGTGAAGTTCTTACAAAACGGGAAACATATGTTGCTTTTCCATCTTTAATTCTCACACCATGAACCATACTGCAAATCTCAAAATGGATTTGGTAGTTATAACTAATAAAGAATTGTTGTAAATACGAGAACTCAAAACATACAATATTCAAACTCAAACAACAATACACAAAAAGCAAGTAAAAAAAAAGGTTTATAATTTTTTGGACCCGGTGTTTTTTTCCATTACCTATTTGGACCCTGTGTTTTGACAAATTATTTTTTGGACCTTATGTTTTGTAAAATGGTTAAAATAGAACCCTAAACCCGATTTTAGTCAATGTTTTCTCAATTAAAATCACAAATAATTTACCAAACTAACAGTTCAGAACAAAAATAAAATCATTATGCTTAAAAACTGTGTTGTTATATTCAATTTTTTCTTCATCAAAATTGAGTTTATGGTTCTATTTTAATAATTTTACAAAACATAGAGTCCAAAAAGTAATTTGTTAAAACACAGGGTCCAAACAAGTAATAGGGAAAAACACAGGTCTAAAAATGTATAAACCCTAAAAAGAAAGAAATAATTAGAATTTATACTAGTTCAGCTAACAATGTGTAAGCCTAATCTAATTCCTCTATGAACGAGGTTCCACTATGACAAGTTCTCTATTACAACCTATGATCAATAGTGAAAACACTTGTGTTTAGAGCAGAAGAAACTTTTACATGTAAGTTCTTGAAGAAAAACAACTCCAAGAATCAAAACTCTCTCACAAACCTTAGAAGTTCTCTCAAAGTGTTTTCCAAAACCGCGAAGACTCAGAATGAATGAAAGTCTTCATCTGAAGCTCTTTCTAAACCTTTCTTTCTCTCTCTATATATATATGTATAAATATGAGTTTAGTTTTGACAATAATAGAAATGCCCCCGCTAGGTTGTAAAATATGTAACAGACGAATCTTCCAAAATACATGCAACTACTAAAAAGACGCAAGGTAAATTTTAGTCGGTCTTTAAGTCAGTAATTGAGAATTACAATCCCACAAGAATAATGCTAAAAGGCACTCGGAATTATAAGCTGCACTTATATTAGCGTGTGGTGCTCAATATCGTATGTGTTCTGTAATAATAATTTGTAACTAATCGAATAGAAGAAAAATGTTAAGTAAGAGAGTACAAGATCACACACCCATCTCCATCAAACCTGCACAAAGAGCAATAAAAGAACATAAGCAAAATGCTAGTTGAACTGGTCTACATTCATGACAGAAGAAGAAGTAATGTTAGGAATGCCAAATTTTTGTACCTTTCCCTCTCTTTATAAGGTAAAGAAATAGTTCAAGAGAAAAAGTAATAATCAAAAGAAAGAAAGGAAAAGATATGTACCAGTGATATCCAGAGACTGGATTGAACTTGGGATTGGGACCCACCCTAACAAATTCTCCATTTAAGCATTCCTGCATAATAATAAATACACAAGCAAGACACCATATAAGAAAATTCATAAGAAAGTTCTTAAGGCCAGTCATTGTGTTAGCTCCTTTATCAGAAGGTAATAAAAAATAAATATGAAACCCCAAGATGGATTATGTACCAAAAGCAGAGTAATAGATCATATTAGAGTCATTTTGTAATTTTGATGATTGTCTTATGTGATCCTAGATTTACACTGAGAGACTCTATTAGTGTAAAATTTCATAAGATTATTTTGCTAATTTTAATCTTTTATTTTGTTATTTTAGCAAATTATCCTTTGATAGTAGAAGTCTTTGCAATGAATTCAGGGCCGGTTCTCAAGAGTTTTGGGCCCTAAGAAAAATTAGGGATTAGAGGCTTTTTTGTAAAAACCTTCTAAAAATTTATGGTATTTTTAAAAAAATGTTAAAAAAAATAGGCTATTGGACTAAGGAGGCCCTAGGTATGGGTCTAGCACGCCTTAGCTCAGGACCAGCCCAGAATGTATCATAATTTGAGGGGAGAAAGACCACTAGCACTAGGAATGAGGTTCGATTTTAAAACCAATTGGTGTTAAGTAGATTAACACTTTCCTTTATAAGGATGTTATTGTTTTTATATATTTTTTAATGTTTGGACCTAAAAGTATGGACATTATGAACAACTTTAGATACAATATGACTGAACGTGAATATTTAATAGAATGCCACAAGACCGACCAAAGAAATTTGTAAAAATATAGGACATCACAAGACTAATCAAGAAATTTGTATGTATACATATTGTCTGAAATAGGTCATAGAACCCAACATGAATCTACATACTCAAAAAGTTTGAGTCTTTTCAATGACCCAATAGAAATGAACAGTAGATATAGTAAAAGAGCTACTAACAGGAAGGTATCCAAGCACAGGGAGGTCCTTAGTTGGAGGTGTTTCATGGCGAACAGGGCCAAAGTTACCAGAGAGAAACTGAAGAGGCTGAGAAGAAGAGTCATACATAAGTTTCACAACAAGCTTCTCAAACCAGTCAATGAGCTTGGAAGCCAACCCTTTGTTGGGTTTTGGATTCACTGCAGTTATTTCTTTCTGTGTTTCGCCATTGTAGCTCGACTTCTCCATTTCCTCAGCCACCCTCATGATATATTTTTTTTTCAAGGTCTATTATTGAAGAAAGGATAATACATGACAAGGTACATTAATTGAATGTTGTCAGTATATATATATATATCTTTGATAGTAAATTTCTTTGGATAGAATTCTTCGACGTGTTATTATATCACATGTAACAAGTCCTTAATAGCCTTATGTGAAATTACTCAATAGCTTAACAATGGTAAAAAATGATAAGTTAGAAAGAAGTTATGCCAGCTAGAGCTGAAAATTTAACCCACAAAACTCGAAAACCCAACCGACCTGAGCCCGCAAAACCCAATTTTAGCCAAAATTTGAAAATTTCAAGTGCACCCGAACCAATTCGAACACATTCGGGTTCGGGTTTAAACTTCTTATGGTGTGCAGGTTCGGGTTAAATCCGAAACCCGAAAAGGAACCTAAAATTATGTTTTGATATTATGTTTTTATAGATTTTTGTTTTATAATTTTTGAGTGAAATGTCTAACAAAAAACAATTCAACAATTATGCTTTTGAATGTTGATATTTTGCTGTAAATTATTTTATTTTGGTAAAAATACAAGATAAAAGTTAAAAAACAAACTCAAAAAATGTTGTCAAAGCCCATTAAAGGCCCAAACTTGACCCGACCCCACCCGAAAACCCGAAATCCAAAAATGTATCAGACGGGTTCGGTACCATTTTTATGCACCCGAACCAGACCAAACTCGAACCTGACAACTCGAAAACCTGCTCGATGTGCAGCCCTAATGCCAACTAACTCACTATAACAGTAAACAAACTCAACTAAAAGTTGTGTAAACCGATTCATCAACTAACATATTGACATTTATGTTTATGAACATAACTTATCAATATTTACTGGTTTTGAGATCAAAAGAGCTAGCTCAATGTCTAAAAAGAAGTTATAAAGAGTAATACTAACTGAACAACCTCAGTGACAAAGAAGGCATGGAATTTACATGGAACTTATTATACCCAATTTTGGACAGGGTGACAGGGCGACTGACATGTCACAACCTGACTATTTGTGTAAGCCCAATAAGTTGAGATACATTGATTTGCCATTTACGCATAGCGAGGTCAATCATTGCATTTGTGGAGCATTTGCTCTTTGTAAGAATCATATAATCAATATATTGATTAAAAGTGAACGTAGGTCGTTAGTAACTGAACCATTATAATTTCTTAGTGTTTTTGAAACTTGCGTAAGATAACAATTTACTTAATTGATTTTCTTCACGGTTTCAGCAATTCAGAAACCATTAATATATATACACCATCAATGAAAGATTTGAAGTTGATACCATTCACATATCTACATAAGTATTCTCATAGTTAAAAGAAAAACATCAAAATATGAAAGGCAGAGCTGTAACTCAAGGGACAAGATAATTAATTCCATTTCAAATAGGGTCTTATGGCAAAATTGCCTATTTTTTGAAGTTATTTTGCACTTTGACCTACTTTTGATAACTTTTTATAAAATGATTCCGACACTCCAGAAAGTTGGTCGAAAATTTAGATAGCTGATCAAAATTTTAGATAGAAGTCATTTTGCAAACAATTATCAAAACTAGACGATAGTGCAAAATAACTATAAAAAGATGTTATTTTCACCGATTATTCTTACAAATATTATATACTATTTTTGCTAGATCAATGTGAAAATAATAGATTCTTTGGTCGAAACTTGGAGTAGATGAAGATTTACCGTTCAGGGTTTTGCTTGTTCTTGTAGTTGTTCCTGATCAAGAAGAATAAAAGCTCAAGTGAGATTCATTTTATAGATTCATATCTATGCATATTTCATGTTATAGCTATATAATTAATATATATGAGGGTTTGGAAAGTAGATTAAAGAAACAAGAGAACACAAACTGTTAATATAACTAATCCTATCTAACTGACTATAACAGTAAACAAACTCAACTCTCATATATATATATATGTGACCTAATTTTGCAATGTGATCTAATTTTGATAAATTTTTGCAAAATGTTCGACCAATTGTCTAAATTCATCAATTGAGTTGTCTGAAATTTTCGACTGACTGTTTGAATTTTTCGAACACCTGTCTAAATTATGACTCGTATATATATATTACTGACCTCGGTGACAAAGAAGGCATGAAATCCATAGGGAACTCTACAAGGCAAATCAATTACAGCAATCGGATCTTCTGACATTGTCTTTGCATCAATCACATGAACCTGTGATTTTCTGCAAAGGTTACAGAAATTAATGATGAATCCTATTGTCTCAAACATATCATAAGATTGTTAAGTGTTACTGTGAAAGAGATGAAATAGTAGGTACCCAGAATTCTCATCATGAACAAAGAATATTAAGTAGCCATCATCTTCTTCAGAATTGACTCCAGGAACCTTGGGAACAAATATAGCTTCTGAGCCAAATCTACTAGGTCCAAGATCATACAGGCCTTGAATATTTCCACCAACCTCTAAGCATGTTTTACCAGAACTCTCTGGCTCGGCATGTAGATCAAACTTCACAATTCCTGTCACTTTTGCAAGGTTGTTAAATCTGGTTCCATACACATATCTTTGTTTCCTGTTTTCACTCACACAATCAAGAGAGATAATTAAATTAAGTAAGAGATAATTAAATTAAGTAAGAGATAAGTACTTCCCATCAAGCTAGTGGAGAAGCATTTTGACTAACTTGCCACCATATTCAATATAAATATATAGGACAATTCTTCTATAGAGGCTTCACTCTAAACCCTACCGGTAGGGCTCTCAGTGTTTCTCAACCCGTGAACAGTTTTCGGCGCGAATTTTTTATAACCGTGTATATTGTAACTATTTAGAGCGTCCTGCAAATTTTCAGAAAATTCCGAATAGTTTACAGTATCGAAAACTAGGTTCAAACATGTTGCTTTCCACGCGCATAATAAAAATTAGTCACGCGTGCAACAACATGTTTGAACCTAGTTTTTGGTACTGTAAACTATTTGAAATTTTCTGAAAATCGTGCTGATGCTTTAAATAGCTACAATATACACTGTCATAAAAAAAATTCGTGTCAAAAACTATTCAAAGGTCGAGAACACTGAGAGCCCCACCGGTAGAGCTTAAAGTGAAGCCCCTATTGGAGAATTCCCCTAAATATATATATATATATGAAACACTATAAAAGTTGGTTTCAGAATGTAGATAATTATAAATTCTGATTTTTCATTATTATAGTGCATATTGTAGTCATTTAGAACATCCCACAGAGTTTCAAGAAATTCTGAATAATTTACGGTGCTGAAAACAATGTTTAAATAGCTTGTTGCACGCATGCACTCAGATGCAGATACGCGTGGAAAATTCGACTGTTTGAACATTGTTTTCGGTATTGTAATTATTTGGAATTTATTGAAAATTTGTGAGATGTTCTAAATGACTACAATATACACCGTCATGATGAAATATTAGAGTTTATAACTATACACATAACGAAACCAACTTTTATCAATACCAATATTGACAAAACACTATCTGTACTCTTTCACATGATAATGAAAATATTGGGTTTAGGATTACAAATGATAAAGGAAAAATGAAATATATTTATATAATTTTGTCTAAACAAAACTAGTAAATTCATGCTATAACAAAGAGTGCTATGTCAAATGCAAGCATATCTATATTAATTACTATATATATTTATATATTTGGGGAATTTCTCATAGGGGTTTTACTTTAAACCCTACCGGTGAGGCTCTTAGTGTTCTCGACCCGTGAATAGTTTTCGGCGCGATTTTTTTTATGACTGCGTGTATATTGTAGATATTTAAAGCATCTTGCAAATTTTCAAAAAATTCCGAATAGTTTATCGTACCAAAAACTAAGTTCAAACATATTGTTGCACGCGTGACTAATTTTTTTTATGCGCATGGAAAGCAACATGTTTGAACCTAGTTTTCGGTACTATAAACTATTCGGAATTTTCTGAAAATTTGCAGGATGCTCTAAATAGCTACAATATACTCAGTCATAAAAAAAAAATTGCACCAAAAGTTATTCACGGGTCGAAAAACACTCAGAGCCCCACCGGTAGAGCTTAAAATAAAACCCCTATATAAGAATTGTCCTATATATTTATACCTGCCAATGTAGCTCTCATTCACCCTAGGAAAATCTACAACTGATGTTGAAAGTTGTCTTTGGGAAGCTAGACCAGCTTTCATGTTGAATCTCATCTCATATCTGAGGCATTAGAAACCACAATAGCATCACTATATTTTATCAGATACACAAACCTCATAAAGAAGAAACATTTTTATATCAATAAAAGGGTAAAAAAAGCCTCTTACAGAGAAGCATTTATGTTAAGCTTTTCTTTGATACCCCCACTGTACATGTCCAAATCAGGGTTCTCAATACGACAACTGATCATAACAACTTCATCATCTTCTTCCTCCCAAGCATTGGCTAAGAATTTGCACCATATGTAACACAGCAAGGTCAGGAAAATATAACAACAATGAACATAACATCACAAGGCAACAAAAGTAAGAAGAAAAGAAAATTGAAAAAAGTGCACCATTATGGAATATGAAGCAATTTGGAAGCTCGAACCATTTGATAAGAAGCTCATCCTTTGCGTACCGTGGAAGCACACCAAATCGAGCATTTTTGGTGGTGTCAAATGAGAATATCAGCTTGTTTTCCTTCACCATTTCCTGGAATTCAAGCAAAATAGTACGAGTCTCAAACAATGTGACATCAACACACATTCACTACTACAAAAATATGGTCATTTGCGTTAGTTGTCAACTGTTAGAATATGGAAAGTGGTCTAGAAGTAGAGTGGGATGCATGGTAAGAAGCATAGGGTTCCATCTAAAAATAATTGGTGATGAGTAGAGTAATCCATGTTCTAATGTATTGTTGAATGTGCCCACACACTGCCATGTGTATTTTTCTCTAACATCTCCCTCAAGATAGTGGCTGATGGTGGCTATTTTTCCTCACCAATCTTGGATGGCTAGATCACAAGTGACTTTTTTTGGCGCACTACCCCCGAATCACAAGTGGCTCTTTTGGCTCTCTTTTTTTGGACCGGCCCTCAAGATGGTGGCTATTTTTGCTCACCAATCTTGAATGGCTCGATCACAAGTGACTTTTTTTTTGGCGCACTATCCCCGAATCACAAGTGGCGAGTGAGGTACATGATAAGAAGCATAGAGTTTCATCTCAAAACCAATTAGTGATGAGTGGAGTAACTCATGCTCATATGTATTGTTGAATGTGCTCACACATTTTCCATGTGGGATATTTTTCTCTAACACCAACTGCCACAATTGATTCTTTGCCTTAGTTTTAAAAGTGATGCGAAATCCCATGACGCAAACCAGCTTGACATTCACTGACATAAATGCCAGGCTAGTTTGCGTCAGTGCTCCACTAACACAAATGTTAGGTTTGCATCAGTACTCCACCGACGCGAATGCCAGATTTATACGAGTCTACTTCGAACATGATAAGAATCGTGATGAGGTTCTATTTAAAAACAAATTGAAATGAATGGAGTGTCTCATCAACTATCTATACAAACATACCTTTGGTCTGAAAAACATGGGAAGATCCATGAAAATGGCATAATTTTCAGTAATGGCAAAGTCATGCATCATGATGGGGTCTGATACTGTTATAGTAACTGGATCATGCATGAAACCATCTTTGGAAATAATTCTGTAAGTGATGTATGGAGGAGTATGTGCATACCCAAATGTAAACATCTCTCCTGCATTAATTATTAGGAGTCAATTTTGTAGTAAGCAAAGAGAGAAGATGATTCACCAAGGTCAACTCTCTCCTATTGACTTTTTTTTTATTTTTAATTTTTTTATGAGGATCTTCTCACCTGTAAATGGATCAACTTTTGGATGTGCTGTGAATGAATGAGTCAATCTCTTGTCATAATTCAACAGGCCAAGAGTTTGCAGATCTCCATCTTCCAACACTTTAATGACATCTGAATATATAGTCAAACTTGAATAATCTCAGTCCACTTAATTTGTACTACAAAAAGATCTAAAAGTCATAACACAATATGCTAATAAAAATAAAGAATTTGCCATGAAAAATCACAATTATGTTTTTACTAAAATTTGACTAAAAGTGATATATAGTGATAAAAGTTTTGTATTGTGAATGGATTTTTTTTTCTGTATATCTTCAGTAATGTTGTTGTGATTTCAGAAGTAGAACAGCAAATTAATCCAATAAATAAACTGAAGAAAAACTATATGCTTACAAGACTGGGCCTGAGTGGTAGGAGGCCTATACAAAATTTGTTATTTTAAAAATATATATATATAAAATGATATTTTTCAAATTTTGGGTTCTTTATACATGGAAAAAAATGGTATTTTTCAAAAAAATTGGGCCTCCAGGGCCGGGCCTGTATACTTACATGGTTTGTCTACCTCTGACAGTGCTAGGAGTTTCCCATGGTGATATGTAAGAGCTGTATTAGCTGGTAAAAGAGAATCAAACAGTTAATTTTGGTAGGAAAATATAGTTAGTGATCAGTATATATAATCATTACATATATACACTACATATAAAGATGAATATTTCAATACCCAGATAATATTATATATACCTGTTCCATTTCCATATGAAAGATCTAACACTTTGAGTTTTGATCTGAGAATTTGTATGTTCAACATGAGTAACCCAAAAAGCCCTTTCAGGTCTCCAATCTAAAAGTTTCATAACAAAAAAGTCAAAAAATGAAGTTAATTTGAAATAAACCATTTGAAATTTAAACTTAACTAAACTTGAAAAATGTTACCTTGTAATAAAAGAGATAAAATATATAATCACAAAACAATATATATAAATAGGGAAAATATGTTGTAGGGCTTTGAAAAGAGCTCTACTGATGGGGCTCTTGTGTATTCCCGACACATGAAAAGTTTTCGGTGCGACTTTTTTATGACTGTGTATATTGTAGTTATTTAGAGCATCCTGCAAATTTTTAAAAAATTTCGAATAATTTACATTACCGAAAATTAGGTTTAAAATAGGTTATTACACGCGTGACTAATTTCGGCACTGTAAATTATTAGCAATTTTCTGAAAAATTGCAAGATAACCTAAATAACTACAATATATACGGTCATAAATAAAAATCGCAGCAAAAACTATTCACAGGTCGAGAATGCACAAAAGCCCCACCGATGGGGCTCTTTTTGAAGCCCCTACAACATAACTATCCTATATATGTATAAGACAATTCTCTTATAGAGACTTCATTTTAAGCCCTACCGGTGGGGCTCTTTACTATTCTCGACTCGTGAACATTTTCGGCACTAATTTTTTTTATGACCGTGTCTATTATAGTTGTTTAGAGCATCTTACAAATTTTCAGTAAATTCTGATAGTTTATAGTACCGAAAACTAGGTTCAAACATTTTGTTTTACACGCGCATAAAAAAAATTAGTCACGCGTGAAACAACATGTTTAGACCTAGTTTTCGGTACTGTAAACTATTCAAAATTTTCTAAAAATCACGTTGATGCTCTAAATAGCTACAATATACACGGTCATAAAAAAAATCACGCCGAAAACTGTTCAAAGATCGAGAACACTGAGAGAGCCCCACCGATAGGACTTAAAGTGAATCCCCTGTAATAGAATTGTCATATATATTCATCTAAATACATTAACATAATAAAATTACTTGTACACTTTTCACTTTTTGTACTCTCTTAACTTAAAACTACTGCTCATACTAAATACCTTCATGAATTTGGGACCTCCAAAGAAGTGTTCTTGTGTAATACGTGAAGTTCTAACATAACGAGACACATATGTTGCTCTTCCATCCTTAATGCGCAAACCATGAATCATTCTACAAAATTCAACTCAAAAATATTAAGTCAATTAATAAAGTCAACAATATGGAACAGTAGTAACAACAGCAGAAGACCACATACCCATCTCCATCAAACCTGTACATAATAATAATCATAAACAAAATCAGAATATCTCAATGAGTTAATTAGCTCTAGTTTTTCCAATAAGAAAATGTGATGAGTTGAACTAATTAAAATTCAAAAGAAAAAGATGTGTATAGTGTACCAGTGAAATCCAGCTAGTGGAGCAAACTTGGGATTTGGACCCACTCGAACAAACTCTCCATTTAAGCACTCCTATACATACATATATATATATATATATATATTATACACAAGTAGATATATACTAAGAAAAAGTTCAAGAAAATCAACTCTCATAAAGACATTTAAGTAGTCTCATCATCTTTACTACTCTAATAAGCATAATGTAGAGAAATTCCTCAATCTCTAACACTTCCAAAAAATTGTAATATGGCAATGAAAATTATCTAACTTGAAAGGAATTTCAAACACAAAACAATGTTTATGACACCAAATTTGTATTACGTCATTCTTCAACCGATCAAATTTCGGATCAATCTATATTGATTGATTGCTTCCATTATGTTGTTGCTAGCAAATACCATTATTTTTTATTTTGGATCTTCCAAATCATTCTTGCAGGAGGTTCGGATCTATTTTTCTTCTTCTGATTATTCGATAAAAAAATTCATTTTCTTCATAAAAAAATAGGAGGTAGAACAAATAAATATTTCTTTTTCGATTCATTTAATATCTCATTCAAGAATTGTTTTTGATCCAATCTGTAGTGAAAAACTCCATATTTTTTTTTTCATGACCTTATGTTTGACTAACCCTGATAAAAAGTATATTTTGTAGTAGTGTAAAAAGAACTAATATTTTCTAGGGATAATTGCGGTATAAGTACCCAATATTTGAGTTTTGTACGCGGCATAGACCCAATGTTTATTTTTAGTGACAATAGTACCCAAAGTCAGTAAAAGTGTAATTCCATCAGTCTCCTCCGTTAGGTCTGTTAATGAGCTGATTAGGCAGACACGTGTCACGTTGTTATTGGTCCAAATCATAATTATTTTAAAAATATTATTGAACTGGACCAATCACGGAGTGACACGTGTTGGTCCAGTCATCACGAAATGGAGACCTAACGGAGAAGACTGACAGAATTACACTTTTACTGACTTTGGGTACTATTGCCACTAAAAATAAGCATTGGGTCTATGCCGCATACAAAACTCAAACATTTGGTACTTATGCGCAAATATCCGTATTTTCTACCTTGTAAAGCAAGAAAAGTTACGAGTATTTAAAGAGAGAAGCCATGAAAGAAGAAATAGTACAGACCGGAATGTGGCCGGTGAGAGGGAGGTCGTTGACCGGAGGAGTTTCACAGGGAACCGGAGCATAATTACCGGAGAGAAAGTGGTGAGTAGGATGAGAGGAAGAAGAGCCGTGCACGAGCTTAACAACGAGGCTCTCGAACCAGTCGAGGAGCTTCGAGGAGAGGCCATTGTTAGGTTTTGGATTTACAGAGACGACTCCAACACTGCTACCACATTGGTCTTGGTTGTAGCTAAGCTTGTTGTTCTTCACATCTAGACCCGCCATTGTTTTTGGCTTCTTCTTCTTCACACTATCTGTAACGACCTCCTTTCTTAACATACATATATATATATATATATAGTATAAAAACAAAGTTTAACCTGAATATATAACAATACTGAAATTCTGAATTTACAAAAACTTTATTAAACAATACATAAACTAATGTTCATAACTTCAAACCATACAATACTCACAACTAAATAAAAAATTTATCTTATATACAAATCTTAATACTTTAATAAATAATTTTCGTAGCGTTACTACACCTTAACATGTACAGTCCCATATGTACAGTCATGTTGGCTCCACATATACTCATCAACGATTTATATTTAAGGCATCTTACCTACAATACAAAACATTATCTGATGAGCTAAGGCTCAGTAAGTAGAATAACTACCTCATATGCATTGAAATAAACGTGCAACATGCTATGTATTTTCTTTCTTTCTTTCACTTTCCTTTCTTATGGGCCCTAGAGGATGCTGCTGCCGACATTACATAGGGAATCACATTCCCACCTGAACATAAACATGATAATAGGGAATTTCTCCCTCATAAACATTCATTATACAGGGAAGTACATCTCCCTCCTTACATATTTGGGACTTAGGTCTCCCAAGCAGCACCTCTACTTTAATGCTTTCAATAACTTGTTTGTGAACATTAAGCGTGCTTATGCATAATAAATATAACATTCTTGAAAATAACTTATGCATAAGAACAATATGACATAATAACATATAAAACATATAAATGCACATAAGACACATAAAAGTCTTGTACTGTAGATGAGGATTCTACTTACCTTGCGTCCTGATAAAACAACCGAAATTGTTAGCTTCTTGATAAAAAACACAAACTATAATTTACATAAAATCTACATTATGAAATGTTAGCTTATAATTGTTATTATCCCATTTTTCCTGTTTTATTGCTTATTTTATGTCTAGGCGTATGGTCATACTATATTTGTCCATGGCAAGGATAAGAGTCCATAATAGTCCAAAGTGTGATCATAGCCTATATAAGTTTAGCATTTTAATGACACATAAAAAAATAGTTTATATTTCAATTTTGGCATTGTAAATTATAACGACATGGTAAAGTAATCTTATATATAAATTTTGGCATTATAACTGCATAGTAAAATAATCTATATATAAATTTTGGCATTATAACGACATGATAAAATAATCTATATATAAATTTTTTAGACATAGTAGCATAATCTATATATATAAATTTTGGCATTATAACGGCATGATAAAATAATCTATAGATAAATTTTTAGACATAGTAGCATAATCTATAAATTTTGGCATTATAACGACATGGTAAAATAATCTATAAATAATAGCTAAATAACTGAACTGAAAGACTCGTGAAAGAGCTTACCCAAAAGGTCTTCGTAAGCTAACGTTACAAATAGAACTTCGCCTAGATTTTAGAGATTTAAAACTTTAAAAGAGTGTTAAGAAGATTTTTAGGCAAAGTGAGAGAAAGATTTTTCGTAATTCAAAAATGAATTCTGAAAGACTCTATTTATAGGAAAACATTGGGTTACTATGCTGCATAGTAAAATAATAAAATATTAAAAATATCATGCATAGTAAAATAATAAAATATTCAAAATATCAAGCATAGTAATTTGCTTAAGTCATCATTATATCACTACTGCATCAACATGTGGGACACATGGGGTGGACCCCGCTGTGGGACCCATGTGGACCCTATTATTATTATTATTATTATTATTATTATTATTATTATTATTCAACAACCAAGCACGCCACCATACATTTAGACAAAAAAAAAACCATGAATAATAAACATTTTAAAGCTAATAAACACGAAGAAGTAGGTAGCACAATACATTATAATTTTATATTTTTTAATACATAAATTAAATAAATAAATAATATTAAAATTATAATTTATATTTAAATATATATTTTACAAATTTAAATAAATACTAATAAAACAAGTTCCAGAAATAAAAAGCACTTAAAATATACAATATTTATTTAATTAAAATTAGGAAATAAAAAGCCAAAATAAAAAAAATAAAAAACTATCTAAACAAGTTGAACTGGTCTACATTCATTTATGACAGAAGAAGTAATGTTAGGAATACCAAGTTTTTGTACCTTTCCCTCTCTTTATAAGGTAAAGAAATAGTTCAAGAGAAAAAGTAATAACCAAAAGAAAGAAAGGAAAAGATATGTACCAGTGATATCCAGAGACTGGATTGAACTTGGGATACTGGATTGAACTTGGGATTGGGACCCACCCTAACAAATTCTCCATTTAAGCATTCCTGCATAATAATAAATACACAAGCAAGACACTATATAAGAAAATTCATAAGAAAGTTCTTAAGGCCAGTCATTGTGTTTTGAATAAAAAATAAATATGAAACCCCAAGATGAATTATGTTACAAAAGCAGAGTAATAGATCATATAAGAGTCATGTGTAATTTTGGTGATTGTTTTATGTGATCCTAGATTTACACTGAGAGACTCTACTAGTGTAAAAATTCATAAGATTATTTTACTAATTTTAATCTTTTATTTTGTTATTTTAGCAAATTATCCTTTGATAGTAGAAGTCTTTGCAATGTATTCAGGGCCGACTCTGAAGAGTTTTGGGCCCTAAGAAAAATTGGGGATTAGGGGACTTTTTGTAAAAACTTTCTAAAAATTTATGGTATTTCTAAAAGAATGTTAAAAAAATGGGTCCTTGGACTAAGGAGGCCCTAGGCATGGGTCTAGCCCACCTTAGCCTAGGGCCGGCTCATAATGTATTATAATTTGAGGGGAGAAAGACCACTAGGACTAGGAACGAGGTTCGATCTTAAAAAAACTAATTGGTGTTAAGTTGAATAACAATTTCCTTCGTAAGGATGTTATTGTTGTTATATATTTTTTAACGTTTGGACCTGAAAATGTAGACATTATGAACGACCTTAGATACAGAACTGAACGTGAATATTTGATAGAATGACACGAGTCGACCCAAGAAATTTGTGGGAATATAGAACATCACAAGATTGATTGAAAAATTTATAGGTATACACGTCGACTGAAACAGGTCATAGAATCCAACACGAATCTACATATTCAAAAAGTTTGAGTCTTTTCAATGACCCAATAGAAATGAACAATAGATAAAGTAAAAGAGCTACTAACAGGAAGGTAACCAAGCACATGGAGGTCCTTCGTTGGAGGTGTTTCATGGCGAACAGGGCCAAAGTTACCAGAAAGAAATTGAAGAGGCTGAGAAGAAGAATCATACATAAGCTTCACAACAAGCTTCTCAAACCAGTCAATGAGCTTGGAAGCCAACCCTTTGTTGGGTTTTGGATTCACTGCAGTTATTTCTTTCTGTGTTTTGCCATTGTAGCTCGACTTCTCCATTTCCTCAGCCACCCTCATGAGTTTTTTTTCTCAAGGTCTATTATTGAAGAAAGGATAATACATGACAAGTACATTAATTGAATGTTGTCAGTATATATATCTTTGATAGTAAATTTCTTTGGATAGAATTCTTCCACGTGTTATTATATCACATGTAACAAGTCCTTAATAGCCTTGTGTGAAATTACTCAATAGCTTAACAATGGTAAGAAATGATAAGTTAGAAAGTAGGAGAGAAAGAAGTTATGCCAGCTAGGGCTGAACATTTAACTCGCAAAACTCGAAAATCTGACCGACCCGAGCCCGCAAAATCCAATTTTAGCCAAAATTTGAAAATTTCGAGTGCACCTGAACTGATTTGAACACATTCAGATTCGGGTTTAAACTTATTATGGTGTGCGGGTTCGAGTTAAATCTGAAACCCGAAAGGAAACCTGAAATTATGTTTTGATATTATGTTTTTATAGATTTTTGTTTTATAATTTTTGAGTGTAATGTCTAACAAAAAACAATTCAACAATTATGCTTTTGAATGTTGATATTTTGCTATAAATTATTTTATTTTGGTAAAAATACATGATAAAAGTTAAAAAAAACAAACTCAAAAAATGTTGTCAAAGCCCATTAAAGGCCCAAACTTGACCCGACCCCACCCGAAAATCCGAAATCCAAAAATGTATCAGACGAGTTCGGTACCATTTTTGTGCACCTGAACCAGACCAAACTCGAACCCGACAACTTGAAAACCTGCTCGATGTGCAGCCCTAATGCCAACTAACTCACTATAACAGTAAACAAACTCAACTGAAAGTTGTGTAAACCGATTCATCAACTAACATATTGACATTTATGTTTATGAACATAACTTATCAATATATACTGGTTTTGAGATCAAAAGAGCTAGATCAATGTCTAAAAAGAAGTTATAAAGAGTAATACTAACTGAACAACCTCAGTGACAAAGAAGGCATGGAATCCACATGGAACTTATTATACCCAATTTTGGACAGGGTGACATGGCGACTGACATGTCACAACCTGACTATTTGCGTGAGCCCAATAAGTTGAGATACATTGATTCGCCATTTATGCATAGCGAGGTCAATCATTGCATTTGTGGAGCATTTGCTCTTTGTAAGAATCATATAATCAATACATTGATTAAAAGTGAACGTAGGTTGTTAGTAGCTGAACCATTATAATTTCTTAGTGTTTTTGAAACTTGCGTAAGATAACAATTTACTTAATTGATTATCTTCACGGTTTCAGCAATTCAGAAACCATTAATATATATACACCATCAATGAAAGATTTGAAGTTGATACCATTCACATATCTACATAAGTATTCTCATAGTTAAAAGAAAAACATCAAAATATGAAAGGCAGAGCTGTAACTCAAGGGACAAGATAATTAATTCCATTTCAAATAGGGTCTTTAGGCAAAATTGTCTATTTTTTGAAGTTATTTTGCACTTTGACCTACTTTTGATAAATTTTTGTAAAATGACTCCGACACTCCAGAAAGTTGGTCGAAAATTTTCAAACAACTGGTCAAAAAATTTAGACAGCTGATCGAAATTTTAGATAGAAGTCATTTTGCAAACAATTATCAAAACTAGACAAGAGTGCAAAATAACTTAAAAAAAGATGTCATTTTCACCAATTATTCTTACAAATATTATAAACTATTTTTGATAGATCAATGTGAAAATAATAGATTCTTTGGTCGAAACTTGGAGTAGATGAAGATTTACACTTCAGGGTTTTGCTTGTTCTTGTAGTTGTTCCTGATCAAGAAGAAGAAAAGCTCAAGTGAGATTCATTTTATAGATTCATATCTATGCATATTTCATGTTAAGTTAATCTTTCTAGCTATATAATTAATATATATGAGGGTTTGGAAAGTAGATTAAAGAAACAAGAGAACACAAACTGTTATTATAACTAATGCTATCTAAATGACTATTACAGCAAACATACTCAACTTATATATATATACACACACACACACACACACGAGAAATTGGTGAAAATAATTTTTTTAAGTGATTTTACACTCTGGTCTACTTTTGATAATTTTTTGCAAAAAGGTTGACCAACTGTCTAAATTTTTTAACGAATTGTCTAAAATTTTCGACCGGCTGTTTGAATTTTTCGATCATCTATCTAAATTTTCGACTAACTGTTTAAATTAAGATCTGTATATATATTACTGACCTCACTGACAAAGAAGGCATGAAATCCATAGGGAACTCTACAAGGCAAATCAATTACAGCAACCGGATCTTCTGACATTGTCTTTGCATCAATCACATGAACCTTTGATTTTCTGCAAAGGTTGCAGAAAGAAAATAATGAATTCTATTGCCACAAACATATTATAAGATTGTCAAGTGTCACTGTGAAAGAGATGAAATAGTAGGTACCCAGAATTCTCATCATGAACAAAGAATATTAGGTAGCCATCATCTTCTTCAGAATTGACTCCAGGAACCTTGGGAACAAATATAGCTTCTGAGCCAAATCTACCAGGTCCAAGATCATAGAGGCCTTGAATATTTCCACCAACCTCTAAGCATGTTTTACCAGAACTCTCTGGCTCAGCATGTAGATCAAACTTCACAATTCCTGTCACTTTTGCAAGGCTGTCAAATCTGGTTCCATACACATATCGTTGTTTACTCACACAATCAAGAGAGATAATTAAGTTGAGTAAGAGATAAGTACTTCCCATCAAGCTAGTGGAGAAGCATTTTGACTAACTTGCCACCATATTCAATATAAATATATAGGACAATTCTTCTATAGGAGTTTCACTTTAAACCCTACCGGCAGGTTTCTCAATGTTTCTCGATCCGTGAACAGTTTTCGGCGCAACTTTTTTTTTTATAACCGTGTATATTGTAACTATTTACAGCATCCTGCAAATTTTCATAAAATTCATAATAGTTTACAGTATCGAAAACTAAGTTCAAACATGTTGCTTTCCACGCGCATAAAAAAAATAGGTCACGCGTGCAACAACATGTTTGAACCAAGTTTCTGAAAATCGCGCTGATGCTCTAAATAGCTACAATATACACGGTCTTAAAAAAAATTCGCCCCGAAAACTGTTCAAAGGTCAAGAACACTGAGAGCCCCACCGGTAGGGCTTAAAGTGAAGCCCCTATAGGAGAATTCCCCTAAATATATATATAAGAAACACTATAAAAGCTGGTTTCAGAATGTAGATAATTATAAATTCTAATTTTTTATTATTATAGTGCATATTGTAGTCATTTAGAATATCCCACAGAGTTTCAAGAAATTCTGAATAATTTACGGTGCTGAAAACAAGGTTTAAATAGCTTATTGCACGCATGCACTCAAAAATAGATACGCATGGAAAATTCGACTGTTTGAACTTTGTTTTCGGTACCATAATTATTTAGAATTATTTGAAAATTTGTGAGATGTTTTAAATGACTACAATATACACTATCATGATGAAAGATTAGACTTTATAACTATGCACATGACGAAACCAACTTTTGTCAATACCGATATTGACAAAACACTATTTGTATTCTTTACCAGTATTATGAAAATATAGGGTTTAGGATTACAAATGATAAACGAATGAACCAAACACTAAAAATGAAATATATTTATATAATTTTGTCTAAACAAAACTAGTAAATTTATGCTATAACAAAGAGTGCTATGTAAAATGCAAGCAAATCTATATTGCTATTCGCCTGTATGGGGAATTCTCCTATAGGGGCTTTATTTTAAGTCTTAACGGTGAGACTCTCAGTGTTCTTGACCTGTGAACAGTTTTCGGCGCGACTTTTTTTTATGACCGTGTATATTGTAGGTATTTAAAGCATCTTGCATATTTTCAGAAAATTCCAAATAGTTTACAGTACCGAAAACTAAGTTCAAACATGTTGTTGCACGCGTGTCTAATTTTTTTTATGCGCGTGGAAAACAACTTGTTTGAATCTAGTTTTCGATACTATAAACTATTCGAAATTTTCTGAAAATTTGCAGGATGCTCTAAATAGCTACAATATACACGATCATAAAAAATATCGCGCCGAAAACTATTCACAGGTCGAGAAACACTAAGAGCCCCACCGGTAGGGCTTAAAGTGAAGCTCTTATAGAAGAATTGACCTATATATTTGTACCTGCCAATGTAGCTCTCATTCACCCTAGGAAAATCTACAGCTGATGTTGAAAGTTGTCTTTGGGAAGCTAGACCAGTTTTCATGTTGAATCTCATCTCATATCTGAGGCATTTGAAAACACAATAGCATCGCTATATTTTATCAGATACACAAACCTCATACAGAAGAAGCACTTTTATATCAATAAAAGGGTAAAAAAAACCTCTTACAAAGAAACATTTATGTTAAACTTTTCTTTGATACCCCCACTGTACATGTCCAAATCAGGGTTCTCAATACGACAACTAATCATAACAACTTCTTCATCTTCCTCCTCCCAAGCATTGGCTAAGAATTGGCACCATATATAACACAGCAAGCTCAGGAAAATAACAACAATGAATATAACATCACAAGGCAACAAAAGTAGGAAGAAAAGAAAAGTGAAAAAAGTGCACCATTATGGAATATGAAGCAATTTGGAAGCTCAAACCATTTGATCAGAAGCTCATCCTTTGCATACCGTGGAAGCACACCAAATCGAGCATTTTTGGTGGTGTCAAATGAGAATATCATCTTGTTTTCCTTCACCATTTCCTGGAATTCAAGCAAAATAGTACGAGTCTCAAACCATATGACATCAACACACATTCACTACTACAAAAATGGTCATTTGCGTCAGTTCCCAACTGTTGGAATATGGAAAGTGGTCTAGAAGTAGAGTGAGGTGCATGGTAAGAAGCATAGAATTCTAACTCAAAAACAATTGGTGATGAGTAGAGTAATTGTAGAGTCCAAGAACTTTACTTAGCTAATTGTTTAGTAGTATTATAGTATGTTTAGTGTTATCATTGTTACTTTGGATTTTTGGTTCAGACCGGGAGTTATTTGGACACTCATAGTAGTACTTATAGATTTTCTAAGTTTAACCTATAGTTTAAGAATATTAAGTATAACCTAAGGTTTGATTAATGTGTCTGATATTAAGGATTATATTATTATATTATAAGGTTTAGACATCAACCAATAGGATTTTAAGCACATGTTTTGAATGGTAATTAAGGATTAAGTATTTTTGAGGATTAAATTAAATAAGGGTAAAAGTTTGAATGTATAGGGTCAGTCAGCAGCTTTGAGCACGTTGAGGGCTTAGTCAAGGCTGTTTAATCCATTCAAACTTAGCTAAAAATGTGTAAATTCGTGTTTAAATATTCTGCGTATGCCGATATATCGCAGCTATAGGGGGCGATATGTCGCAGCACGTAGATACGGAAAACACGAATCGATGCACGGTCGCCTCGGGAACAAAGGTCCAGGCGATATATCGCCTATAGGGGGCGATATATCGCCTCCACCAGCATGAATTCAAATACATTTGAATTCTTTTCCCTTCAGCCATTCAAACTCCTTCAACAGTCCAGCATCTTCTGAACGAGTCTTCAGCCTCTGCTGAACGATTATTCAAATGATTTTCACCTAAAAAGCCATTATTTTTATTCAAGTAAAATCAAGATATTTTCATTCCCAAACTCTATAAATAGGACCTAGTACCCAGCCATTATTCACCATTTGCTCTAAGTTCAGAGGCTGCTAGTGTTAAGTGAGTGTGAGAGTGTAAACACTTGGTTTGGGGAAAAACTATAAGCTTAAACATCATAAGCTTATCAAACACTTTGGGAAGTGAGTGCTATAGTATTTCGGTGGATGTTAGATTGGTCTTGCAATCTTTGAGGTAAACCCAAAACTATAGTTCTTTTCTGTATTTTTATGTTATTTCCTTTCTCAAAACCTTCTACTCAGTCCCCTAACCTTATTCTTATTTTGGTTAGGGAATCCAAGCTTTTAAGCATATAAGTTGGTAAGTATGTTTTCTATGGTTTAGTCTTTCCATCTCTTTCACTTCATCTCCTTTCTTTAGACTTACTCTTTCTTATGGTTTTAGGAGTGTTCCAACAATCCCAACTCAGTCCATAATCTCGGTAACTTTGGTAAGGAAATAGGCTAGAATCAACATGTTATGTGATTATGTTATCTATATGTTTTATGTTATTAAAAGTGTTATGATATATGTATGTTTGTAGGCTTGGGCATATGACCCATATGACTAACAAGACCCCAAATGGGTTATGGGCATATGACCTACTTAGCTAGTAGGACCCCACTAATCCCATGGGCATATGCTTGTTTAGTCTATGGGACCCCAAGTAATAATGGCCATTATAATAAGTGTATGTTATATGTATTATGTTAAGTCTTTATGTTTTCTTATGAATTTATGTATATGATTTTGTGTTAGATTTTCCTTACTGGGCATTAGGCTCACTCTTTTCTGTTTATGTGCAGGAAAATAAGTTTAGAGGCGGAAAGATTCATGATGCTTGGAGAATGTGTATCGATGATGAATGGAGTCAAGGGGCCGAGCGTTATTCGATTCGAGGATATAGTCTCCTTTTATGTTTTTATGGTTTTTATGTGTATTTTCCGCATTATTATGTAATGTCTTTTATTTTAAATCTTGTTTTGTTTTAAAGACAATGGGATCCCAAAATCCTTCTTAGTATTCTGTTTATTTGTAAATAACTCTTATTTTCAAGTTACTCAATAAATTATGGTATTTTCGTAAAAATGTAAGTTTTATGTATAGTTTCGATAATGGTCCAATTAGTCTAGATTAGTGGGTCATTACAGTAATCCATGTTCTTATGTATTGTTGAATATGCCCACACACTTTCCATGTGTATTTTTCTCTAGCATCCCCCTCAAGATGGTGGCTGATGGTGGCTATTTTTCCTCACCAATCTTGGATGGCTCGATCACAAGTGACTTTTTTTTTGGCGCACTATCCCCGAATCACAAGTGCTCTTTTGACTCTATTTTTTTGGACTGGCCCTCAAAGATGGTGGCTATTTTTGCTCACCAATCTTGGATGGTTCGATCACAAGTGACTTTTTTTTTTGGCGCACTATCCTCGAATCACAAGTGGCTCTTCTGGCTTTCTTTTTTTGGACCGGCCCTCAAGATGGTGGCTATTTTTGCTCACCAATCTTGAATGGCTCGATCACAAGTGACTTTTTTTTTGGTGCACTATCCCCGAATCTCTTTTGGCTCTCTTTTTTTGGACCAGTTTTGGATTTGAATTGTGTTTACTCGTTAGAGTTTTCTAGAAGTAGAGTGAGGTACATGGTAAGAAGCATAGAGTTCCATCTCAAAACCAATTGGTGATGAGTAGAGTAACTCATGGTCATATGTATTGTTGAATGTGCTCACACATTTTCCATGTGGGATATTTTTCTCTAACACCAACTGCTGCAATTGATTTTTTGCATTATTAGTTTTAAAAATTATGCAAAATCCCATGACGCAAACCAGCCTGGCATTCGCGTCAATGAATGCCAGGCTCGTTTGCTTCAGTGCTCCACTGACACAAGTGTTAGGTTTGCATCAGTACTCCACCGACGCGAATACCAGATTTATATGAGTCTATTTCGAACATGATAAGAATCGTGATGAGGTTCCATTTAAAAACAAATTGAAATGAATGGAGTGTCTCTTCAACTATCTATACAAACATACCTTTGGTCTGAAAAACATGGGAAGATCCATGAAAATGGCATAATTTTCAGTAATGGCAAAGTCATGCATCATGATGGGGTCTGATACTGTTATGGTAACTGGATCATGCATGAAACCATCTTTGGAAATAATTCTGTAAGTGATGTAAGGAGGAGTATGTGCATACCCAAATGTAAACATCTCTCCTGCATTAATTATTAGGAGTCAATTTTGTAGTAAGCAAAGAGAGAAGATGATTCACCAAGGTCAACTCTCTCCTATTGACTTTTATTTTTTGAGGATCTTCTCACCTGTAAATGGATCAACCTTTGGATGTGCTGTGAATGAATGAGTCAATCTCTTGTCATAATTCAACAGGCCAAGAGTTTGCAGATCTCCATCTTCCAACACTTTAATGACATCTGAATATATAGTCAAACTTGAATAATCTCAGTCCACTTAATTGTACTACAAAAGATCTTAAAGTCATAACAACAATATGCTACTAAAAATAAAGAATTTGTAATGAAAAATCATAATTATGTTATTCCTAAAAGTGATATATAGTGATAAAAGTTTTGTATTGTGAATGGATTTTTTTTCTGTATATCTTCAGTAATGTTGTTGTGATTTCAGAAGTAGAACAGCAAATTAATCCAATAAATAAATTGAAGAAAAACTATATGATTACAGGGCCGGGCCTGAGTGGTAGGAGACCTATACAAAATTTATATATAAAATGATATTTTTCAAAAAGATTGGGCCCATTATATGGGGCCCAGGCACAGGCCTAGCCCGGGCCGGGCTGTATGTATGCTTACATGGTTTGTCTACCTCTGACAGTGCTAGAAGTTTCCCATGGTGATATGTAAGAGCTGTATTAGCTGGTAAAAGAGAATCAAACAGTTAATTTTGGTAGGAAAATATAGTTAGTGATCAGTATATATAAGCATTACATATATACACTACATACAAAGATGAATATTTCAATACCCAGATAAGATAATATTATATATACCTGTTCCATTTCCATATGAAAGATCTAACACTTTGAGTTTTGCTCTGAGAATTTGTATGTTCAACATGAGTAACCCAAAAAACCCTTTCAGGTCTCCAATCTGAAAGTTTCATAACAAAAAACTCAAAAAATGAAGTTAATTTGAAATAAACCATTTGAAATTTAAACTTAACTAAACTTGAAAAATACTTTGACATTCTTTGATAAGCATTAAAGGGAGCAAAGTGACTAAAATATTACCTTGTAATAAAAGAGATAAAATATATAATCACAAAACAATATATATATACAAATAGGGAAAATATGTTGTATGGCTTCGAAAAGAGCTTTACCAGTGGGGCTCTTGTGTATTCCCGACACATGAAAAAATTTCGGTGCGATTTTTTTTATGACCGTATATATTGTAGTTATTTAGAAAATTCAGAATAGTTTACATTACCAAAAACTAGGTTCAAAACAGGTTGTTACACATGCGACTAATTTCGACACTGTAAATTATTAGCAATTTTCTGAAAAATTGCAAGATACCCTAAATAACTACAATATGCACAGTCATAAATAAAAATCATAACAAAAACTATTCACAAGTCGGGAATGCACAAAAGCCCCACCGATGGGACTCTTTTTGAAGCCCCTACAACATAACTATCCTGTATATGTATAAGATAATTTTTTTTATAAGGGCTTCATTTTAAGCCCTACCAGTAGAGCTCTTCATTGTTCACGACTCGTGAACAATTTTCGGCACGATTTTTTTATAATCATGTCTATTATAGTTGTTTAGAGCATCCTGCAAATTTTCAGAAAATTCTGAATAGTTTACAGTACCGAAAACTAGGTTCAAACATGTTGCTTTCCACGCGCATAAAAAAAATTAGTCAAGCGTGCAAAAACATGTTTGAACCTAGTTTTCGGTACTGTAAATTATTCAGAATTTTCTAAAAATCACGTTGATGCTCTAAATAGCTACAATATACACGGTCATAAAAAAAATCACGCCGAAAATTGTTCAAAGATCAAGAACACTGAGAGTCCCATAAATAGGATTTAAAGTGAAGCCCTTATAATAAAATTGTCCTATATATATTCATCTAAATACATTAAGATAATAAAATTACTTGTACATTATTTTTCACTTTTTGTACTCTCTTAACTTATATATAGTATATACCTTCATGAATTTGGGACCTCCAAAGAAGTGTTCTTGTGTAATACGTGAAGTTCTAACATAACGAGACACATATGTTGCTCTTCCATCCTTAATGTGCAAACCATGAATCATTCTACAAAATTCAACTCAAAAATATTAAGTCAATTAATAAAGTCAACGATGGAACAGTAGTAACAACAGCAGAAGACCACATACCCATCTCCATCAAACCTGTACATAATAATAATAATAAACAAAATCAGAATATCTGAATGAATTAATTAGCTCTAGCTTTTCCAATAAATCAATAATCAAAATTTGCTTTCACTTAAAATGTGATGAGTTGAACTAATTAAAATTCAAAAGAAAAAGATGTGTAGGTGTACGTACCAGTGAAATCCAGCTAGTGGAGCAAACTTGGGATTAGGACCCACTCGAACAAACTCTCCATTTAAGCACTCCTATAAATATATATATATAATTGATTAATAATAAGTTGTTTTTGTAGTAATAAAGACATTAATTAGTTAAGTAATCTCATCATCTTTACTACTCTAATAAGCATAATGTAGAGAAATTAATTCCTCAATCTCTAACACTTCCAAAAAATTGTAATATGGCAATGAAAATTCTCTAACTTGAAATGAATTTCAAACACAAAACAATGTTTATGACACCAAATTGGTATTACGTCATTCTTCAACCGATCAGATTTCGGATCAATCTATATTGATTGATTACCTCCATTATGTTGTTGCTAGCAAATACCATTATTTTTTGTTTTGGATCTTCCAAATCATTCCTGCAGGAGGTTCGGATCTATTTTTTTTCTTCTGATTATTCGATAAAAAAATTCATTTTCTTCATAAAAAAATAGGAGGTAGAACAAATAAATATTTCTTTTTCGATTCATCTAATATCTCATTCAAGAATTGTTTTTGATCCAATCTGTAGTGAAAAACTCCATATTTTTTTTTCATGACCTTATGTTTGACTAACCCTGATAAAAAGTATATTTTGTAGTAGTGTAAAAAGAACTAATATTTTCTAGGGATAATTGCGGCATAAGTACCCAATGTTTAAGTTTTGTACGTGGCATAGACCCAATGTTTATTTTTAGTGACAATAGTACCCAAAGTCAGTAAAAGTGTAATTCCGTCAGTCTCCTCCGTTAGGTCTGTTAATGAGCTGATTAGGCAGACACGTGTCACGTTGTTATTGGTCCAAATCATAATTATTTTAAAAATATTATTGAACTGGACCAATCACGGAGTGACACGTGTTGGTCCAGTCATCACGAAATGGAGACCTAACGGAGAAGACTGACGGAATTACACTTTTACTGACTTTGGGTACTATTGCCACTAAAAATAAACATTGGGTCTATACCGCGTACAAAACTCAAACATTTGGTACTTATGCCGCAAATATCCGTATTTTCTACCTTGTAAAGCAAGAAAAGTTACGAGTATTTAAAGAGAGAAGCCATGAAAGAAGAAACAGTACAGACCGGAATGTGGCCGGTGAGAGGGAGGTCGTTGACCGGAGGAGTTTCATAGGGAACCGGAGCATAATTACCGGAGAGAAAGTGGTGAGTAGGATGAGAGGAAGAAGAGCCGTGCACGAGCTTAACAACGAGGCTCTCGAACCAGTCGAGGAGCTTCGAGGAGAGGCCATTGTTAGGTTTTGGATTTACAAAGACGACTCCAACATTGCTACCACATTGGTCTTGGTTGTAGCTAAGTTTGTTGTTCTTCACATCTAGATCCGCCATTGTTTTTGGCTTCTTCTTCTTCACACTATCTGTAACGACCTCCTTTCTTAACATACATATATATATAGTGTAAAAACAAAGTTTAACTTGAATATATAACAATACTGAAATTCTGAATTTACAAAAACTTTATTAAACAATACATAAACTAATGTTCATAACTTCAAACCATACAATACTCACAACTAAATAAAAACTTTATCTTACATACAAATCTTAATACTTTTATAAATAATTTTCGTGGCGTTACTACACCTTAACTTGTACAGTCCCATATGTACAGTCATGTTGGCTCCACATATACTCATCAACGATTTATATTTGAGGCATCTTACCTACAATACAAAACATTATCTGATGAGCTAAGACTCAGTAAGTAGAATAACTACCTCATATGCATTGAAATAAACGTGCAACATGCTATGTATTTTCTTTCTTTCTTTCACTTTCCTTTCTTATGGGTCCTAGAGGATGCTGCTGCCGGCATTACATAGGGAATCACATTCCCACCTGAACATAAACATGATAATAGGGAATTTCTCCCTCATAAACATTCATTATATAGGGAAGTACATCTCCATCCGTACATATTTGGGACTTAGGTCTCCCAAGCAGCACCTCTACTTTAATGCTTTCAATAACTTGTTTGTGAACATTAAGCGTGCTTATGCATAATAAATATAACATTCTTGAAAATAACTTATGCATAAGAACAATATGACAGAATAACATATAAAGCATATAAATGCACATAAGACACATAAAAGTCTTGTATTGTAGATGAGGATTCTACTTACCTTGCGTCCTGATAAAACAACTGAAATTGTTAGCTTCCTGATAAAAAACACAAACTATTAATTTACATAAAATCTACATTATGAAATGTTAGCTTATAATTGTTATTATCCCATTTTTCTTGTTTTATTGCTTATTTTATGTCTAGGCGTATGGTCATACTATATTTGTCCATGGCAAGGTCTTGGTCTAAAAGTCATGGTCATACGGAAATTTCCAGGTCATAATACTTGTCCATAATAATAGGGAATAAGGTCATAAGAGTCCATAATAGTCCAAAGTGTGACCATAGCCTATATAAGTTTAACATTTTAATGACACATAAAAAAATAGTTTATATTTCAATTTTGGCATTGTAAATTATAACGACATGGTAAAGTAATCTTATATATAAATTTTGGCATTATAACTGCATAGTAAAATAATCTATATATAAATTTTGGCATTATAACGACATGATAAAATAATCTATATATAAAATTTTTAGACATAGTAGCATAATCTTTATATATAAATTTTGGCATTATAACGGCATGATAAAATAATCTATAGATAAATTTTTAGACATAGTAGCATAATCTATAAATTTTGGCATTATAACGGCATGGTAAAATAATCTATAAATAATAGCTTAATAACTGAACTGAAAGACTCGGGAAAGAGCTTACCCAAAAGGTCTTCGTAGGCTAACGTTACAAACAGAACTTCGCCTAGATTTTAGAGATTTAAAACTTTAAAAGAGTGTTAAGAAGATTTTTAGGCAGAGTGAGAGAAAGATTTTTCGTAATTCAAAAATGAATTCTGAAAGGCTCTATTTATAGGAAAACATTGGGTTACTATGCTGCATAGTAAAATAATAAAATATTAAAAATATCATGCATAGTAAAATAATAAAATATTCAAAATATCAAGCATAGTAATTTGCTTAAGTCATCACTATATCACTACTGCATCAACATGTGGAACCCATGGGGTGGACCCCGCTGTGGGACCCATGTGGACCCTATTATTATTATTATTATTATTATTATTATTATTATTATTATTATTATTCAACAACCAAGCACGCCACCATACATTTAGACAAAAAAAAAAACCATGAATAATAAACATTTTAAAGCTAATAAACACGAAGAAGTAGGTAGCACAATACATTATAATTTTATATTTTTAATACATAAATTAAATAAATAAATAATATTAAAATTATAATTTATATTTAAATATATATTTTACAAATTTAAATAAATACTAATAAAACAAGTTCCAGAAATAAAAAGCACTTAAAATATACAATATTTATTTAATTAAAAAAAAAACTATCTAAACAAGTTGAACTGGTCTACATTTATGACAGAAGAAGTAATGTTAAGAATACCAAGTTTTTGTACCTTTCCCTCTCTTTATAAGGTAAAGAAATAGTTCAAGAGAAAAAGTCATAACCAAAAGCAAGGAAAAGATATGTACCAGTGATATCCCAAGATGAATTATGTAACAAAAGCAGAGTAATAGATCATGTAAGAGCCATGTGTAATTTTGGTGATTGTTTTATGTGATCCTAGATTTACACTGAGAGAGACTCTACTAGTGTAAAAATTCATAAGATTATTTTGCTAATTTTAATCTTTTATTTTGTTATTTTAGCAAATTATCCTTTGATAGTAGAAGTCTTTGCAATGTATTACAATATAAAGGGGAAAAAACACAAGAACTAGTAATGAGGTTCGATCTTAAAATCAATTGGTGGTAAGTAGAGTAACACTTTACTTTGTAAGGATATTGAGCCTGAAAGTGTGGACATTATGAATAACCTTACATACAACATGTCTGAATGTGAATATTTTATAGAATGACACAAGGTTGAAAACATCACAAGATTTATCGAAAAATTTATAGATATACACGTCGTCCGAAACAGGTCATAGAATTCAACACGAATCTACATATTCAAAAAGTTCGAGTCTTTTCAATGACCCAATAGAAATGAACAATAGATAAAGTAAAAGAGCTACTAACAGGAAGGTAACCAAGCACATGGAGGTCCTTCGTTGGAGGTGTTTCATGGCGAACAGGGCCAAAGTTACCAGAAAGAAATTGAAGAGGCTGAGAAGAAGAATCATACATAAGCTTCACAACAAGCTTCTCAAACCAGTCAATGAGCTTGGAAGCCAACCCTTTGTTGGGTTTTGGATTCACTGCAGTTATTTCTTTCTGTGTTTCGCCATTGTAGCTCGACTTCTCCATTTCCTCAGCCACCCTCATGATATTTTTTTCAAGGTCTATTATTGAAGAAAGGATAATACATGACAAGTACATTAATTGAATGTTGTCAGTACATATATATCTTTGATAGTAAATTTCTTTGGATAGCATTCTTCCACGTGTTATTATATCACATGTGAAATTACTCAATATCACAAAGGTAAAAAATGATAAGTTAGAAAGTAGGTGAGAAAGTAGTTATGCCAGCTAACTAACTATAACAGTAAACAAACTCAACTGACAGGTGTGTATACCGATTCATCAACTAACATATTGACATTTATGTTTATGAACATAACTTATCAATATTTACTGGTTTTGAGATCAAAAAAGCTAGATCAATTGTAACGACCTCCTTTCTTAACATACATATATATAGAGTAAAAATAAATTTTAACATAAATATGACAATATTGAAATTCTGAATTTACAAAAACTTTATTAAACAATACATAAATAATGTTTATAACCTTAACCACACAATACTCACAACTAGATAAAAACTTTATCTTACATACAAATCTTAATACTTTTATAAATCATTTTCGTGGCGTTACTACACCTTAACGTAGAAATGAAAATGTATCCAACTGATAAATTGAAAAGCTTTATGTAAATTACAAAGTTCATGAAATACTTTTTAAAGCTTTAAGTAAATGATAAAGTTCACAAAATACTTTTAATGAAATATAATAAAACCAAGTTTCTTGTTTATTTATAAAATAGCATAGCAGAACTCCACTCCCTTCAGGTCAGCCCCATATGTACAGTCATGTTGGCCCCACGTATACTCATCAACAATTTATATTTGGGGTCTCTTACCTACAATACAAAACATTATCTGATGAGCTAAGGCTCAGTAAGTAGAATAACTACCTCATATGCATTAAAATAAACATGCAACATGCTATGTATTTTCTTTCTTTCACTTTCCTTTCTTTTGGGCCCTAGAGGATGCTGCTGCCGGCATTACATAGGGAATCACATTCCCACCTGAACATAAACATGATAATAGGGAATTTCTCCCTCATAAACATTCATTATATAGGGACGTACATCTCCCTCCTTACTTATTTGGGACTTAGGTCTCCCAAGCAGCACCTCTACTTTAACGCTTTCGGTAACTTGTCTGTGAACATTAAGCATGCTTATGCATAATAATCATAACATTCTTGAAAATAAATTATGCATAAGAACATGGCAGGATAACATATAAAGCATATAAATGCACATAAGACACATAAAAGACTTGTATTGTAGATGAGGATTCTACTTACCTTGCGTCTTGATAAAACAATCGAAATTGTTAGCTTCCTGATAAAAACACAAACTATTAAATTACATAAAATCTACATTATGAAATGTTAGCTTAATATTGTTATTATCCCATTTTTCCTGTTTTAGTGCTTATTTTATGTCCAGGCGTATGGTCATACTATAGTTGTCCATGACAAGGTCCTGATCTAAAAGTCGTGGTCATGGTCATACTGAAAAGTCCAGGTCATAATACTTGTCCATAATAATAGGGAATAAGGTCATAAGAGTCCATAATAATAGTCCAAAGTATGACCATAGCCTATATAAGTTTAGTATTATGAGGATACATAAAAAAAATAGTTCATATTTCAATTTTGGCATTTGTAAAATATGACGACATGGTAAAATAATCCATATATAAATTTTAGCATTTTAATGGCATAGTAAAGTAATCTATATAAATTTTGGCATTATAATGGCATGGTAACATAATCCATATATAAATTTTGGCATTATAACGGCATAGTAAATTAATCTATATATAAATTTTTGCATTATAACGGCATAGTAAACTAATCTATATATAACTTTCGGCATTATAACGGCATAGTAAAATAATCTATACATATATAATAACTAAATAACTGAAAAGAAAGGCTCGGGAAGAGCTTACCTAAAAGGTTTTCGTAGGCTAGCGTTACGGACAGAACTTCGCCTAGATCTCCGAGGTTTAGAACTTTAGAAGGATGTTAAGAATATTTTTGGGTAGAGTAAGAGAAAGGAAATGAGGTTTTTGTGATTTCAAGATGAGTTTTGGAAGGGCTATTTATAGGAAAAATTTGGGATACTATTCTAATAAAATATTAAAAATAATAAGCATAGTGGAATAATAACATATTCAAAATATCAAGCATAGTAATTTGCTTAAGTCATCAATGTGTCACTACTGCATCAACATGTGGAACCCATGGGGTGGACCCCGCTGTGGGACCCATGTGGACCCTACTGTGGGACCCTTGCGGACCCCACTGTGGGACCCACTATGAATAGTACCTGGTGAATAGTAAAAAATGAAAATTTCCCAATCTTCTTATATTACTTAGTCTAGCATTTTTGACTCACAAACTTTTCTGAAAAAGTTTCTCTAACACCCATAAATTAATTATTCCCACCTATTGGTTACTTCAACAACTTAGAATTGTTAAAATCCCATAATAGAAAACAACTACACCCCCAACGGTCATGAACACTATTCACCAACGGTCATAAACGGCTAGTTTTTGCCCTATAAATACTTGTTCCTTCAACCATTTATTTGCACAACTTCTTCATCTCTTAACCTTCTAGATAAAATTCATCATCAAAACATGAATTTCTCTTTATTTTTCATAACTTTAGTGATTGTTTGCTTGTATTTAGCATCATTCTATGGGTATTATACTAATGAAATGCCCATGAATGTTATAGTTGCATATTCATTAGTTATTCTTCCACTTTACTTAATAGCTCTAACATTCGGTTAGCATTGTAATGCACTCAAAAATGAATAAAAATATCTTCTCTTATCTTTCATAATTGTTATAATTTGTAAAAAGAAAAATGGGAGTTACATCAATGTCTAAAAAGAAGTTATAAAGAGTAATACTAACTGACCCACCTCAGTGACAAAGAATCCATGGAATCCATATGGAACTTATTATACACAATTTTGGACAGGGTGACGTGGCGACTGACATGTATCAAGCTGACACTACACCAAAATATCATTTTTGTGTCAATCAAACGTGTCAGTCAGTGCAGTTGACTGGCGCCGTTGACCGAGAATCAACATTTGTGGCAATTGAGCACTGCCAGGGCATTTGTGTCAGTGATAATACTGACGTTGTTAATTGGCAAAGTTTGCGTCAGTGGCCAATTGACACCGTTAACGCACCGTTTGCGTCAGTTGCCCACTGATGCTAACGGCGTGTTTGCGTCAGTAGGGCACTGACGCAAACACGCCGTTAGCGTCAGTGGGCAACTGACGCAAACGGTGCGCCCAGTTATAAATCCCAGCCATCGTCCTCGAGCCCCTTATTTTCTCAAATTCGAAAACTTAAGTTTTCTCCCAACAACCAGCGACGCCTCCGAATTTCTCAACCCATTTTGGTGAGTTTTTTTTTTCATTTATATTAATTGTAAGGTTAAATTGATGAATATAATATGTTTATGAATCTTATACATAGTTTTTTTGTAAATTTTTCGTATAGATTTTTTTATTTTGAAGATTATTATTTGAAAAACTAAAACCCAAAAACTCTTCTCTTGATTTTTTTCTCTAACTGGGTTCGCAGGGGTCATTGGGGTCGTGGAGAGTGGCTGGGGTCGTGGGGGTTGAGGGGTGGCTGGCTGGGGACTGGGTATAGGGGGCCTGGGGTCGCATAGGGTGGCTACGTACACGGGGTCGCAGTTCATAGCATTTATTTATTATTATTTTTATATAGCATTTGCGTCATGAGATTCTGCATCACATATGAAACTGACGCAAAAACTCAATTTTGGCAGTTAGATTTGACGCAAATGACATTTTTTGTTGTAGTGTGACTATTTGTGTGGGCCCAAGAAGTTGAGACACGTTGAATCTCCATTTACGCATAGCGAGGTCAATCATTGCGAAGTGGAAGGTCGCCAATCTTCGCAGACTTCAACGTAGATATAGCATGTGTCCGAGACATTGCTGGATGGGGCAACTACAAATGTCAAAAAGTTTTTGACTATCGCAATATTAAGCTAGAATAAGCAATGAGTTGTCCCATCACTTTCGATCATCATTTTGTCCGTATAAATACTATAATTTGAGACCATTAATGGTTGGAATCAAGTTGTAGAGTATTGACTGTTTGTAAGAATCATATAATCAATACATTGATTAAAAGTGGGCGTAGGTCATTAGTGACTGAATTACTATAATTTCTTAGTGTTTTTTCAAATCTGGGTAAGATAACCATTTACTTAATTGATTATCTTTTACGGTTTCAACATTTCAGAAACCATTAATATGTGTACATCAGCAATGAAACATTTGAAGTTGATACTGTTCACATCATCTACATAGGTATTCTCATAGTAAAAAAAAACATCAAAATATGAAAGACAGAGCTATAACTCAAGGGACAAGATAATTAATTACATTTCAAATAGGGTCTCCTGGCAAAATTGCCTATTTTTTGAAGTTATTTTGCACTTTGACTTAGTTTTGATAATTTTTAGCAAAATGACCTCCGACACTCTAGAAAGCTGGTCGAAAATTTTCAAACAGCTGATCAAAAATTTAGACAGCTGGTCGAAATTTTAGACAGAGGTCATTTTGCAAAAAATTATGAAAACTAGGCTAGAGTGTAAAATAACTTCAAAAAAGATGTCATTTTCACCAATTACTCTTACAAATATTATATACTTGTTATCCAATAAATTAGCATTTGTGACGCGGCGAATAATCTCTTGACACGTGCCTGACACCTAGAGCGTCTGCTAGAGTATCGACCAGGAGACACACCAGAAGCAGGACAGACCTGTTTTTACCACGACCAGACTGGTCGGTGGTTCCGCTGGCAAAGCAACATTTATGGAAAGATCTTATGTATCCCGAATTTATTTCATGCAATCTTCTGAATATCCCATGATTCAGGGGATAATATCTGTAACAATATTGGGCAACCCTCCATGAGCCTATAAAAAGCAAGAGATGGCTCATGGGAAGGGACCTTGGGGCACCCCAAAAACCATAGAAATATAGAAATTATCTGTGAAAACTAGTATTGTTTATGAGGAGTGTTGAAACTCATTGAGCCCAAGCTCTCTGATCACACTTTTGTTCCCATATCAATATCATTCTAAGTGGATGTAGGTCATTACCAGATTCTGGGGCCGAACCACTACAAATTACTGTGTTTTCTTTACTTTTGTCATTACGTTATTATCTATACATATTCGTCTATATCATTCATATTTTGACTCCGTGTCAGTTGGCTAAATCGAGGGTCAACATTCTGGTGCTTTCATTGAGAGGGCGACTCATCATTGTTGATAAAACTAATGGTGAAAGCAGGGAAGAAAGCTGCTCAGACCGCCGCCGCTGCACCGTCGAATCCGCCACCTCCTCCTCCCCCAGCAAGCATGGCGGAAGATGAACCGCAACTAGATTTTGAAGAGGAGGAAATGGACGATGCGACTTTGAGGAGCACCTTGGGCACGTTGCAGGAAGAGCTGGCTAGTCTGAGAGCCAATCAAGAGACTGCCGCAGAAGCTATGGCGAGGCAGCAGCAGGAACTTGATCTTCAGAGGGCGGAGTTGAGCGAGAGACAAGCGGAGGTGGATCGCCGCCAGACTGAGGCCATGGCAGCCCTTGAAGCGGCCTTGCTGTTGGCCAGAAATCAGGCCGCGCCTGCCTCGCAGCCTAATCAACCTGAGACTGGGCCACCCCAGGGAGGTCCCAATCCTAGCCCACCAGTCCATCCTTCAAGTCCGCAAAGGCCTGAACAGCCCCAGATGCCCCATGACGACGTCCCACTGGACCCCGAGGCAGATCCACCATCCCACGCTGCTCGAGGTAATCCCCCGCAGCAAAGGCAGAATAGGGCCGAGCGACAGCCTCGTAGTCCTAGACGCCGCGAGAATGATGGGCCACACCAAGCGAACAGGGGTCACTACCCTCCTGGTAACAGGAGAGACTCGGAGTTAGGCTCTGCGGTCCGTGGATCCCAGCAGCATGATAATGCACGGGGACATCGCGACCAGCGCAGGCCACCCCCTAACGCTCGGGGTGTTTCTGCCAGAGACGGGAATAGAGGGAACAACCAGTCTTACCATAGCCAGTCAAAGTTCAAAGATGGCCACGGCTACAACGAGGCTGACTCAGGCAAGAACAATGCTGATGGGAGGAAAGGAAATAAAGGTAGGAGCAGGAGCCAAATACCTCAAGATGATCAGGCAAATAGACAAGATGCTGGGGGGCAACCCCGGCAAAATAATGTCTTCAACCGGCTCGGAGGTAGCGAGCAACGGAGAAGAGAGGAAGATCTAAGAGACATACTCAATGATCGTCGAGAGAAGCATGGTGAGAACATCCCCCCAGCAGCAGAGAACGTAGCTATCCCTACTGCCTTGCAAGCCCAGATAGACACACTAAATCAGGCTGTGCAACAATTGGTCGGAGGAAGAACCTCTTATATTGACCACGATAGAAGAAAGGGCACTCCATTTATCCAAAGAATAGCCAACGCAGAGACTCCCAGCAAGTTCAAGATGCCCACGCTCCCGAACTTTGATGGATACGGAGATCCCGTCTCGCATGTTAATAAGTTTGAAATCCAGATGGACATTCAGAAGGTATCCGAAGACGCTCGGTGCAGGATCTTTCCTGCAACACTTTCTGAAGCCGCGCAGGAATGGTTCTTTAAGTTCCCACCTGCAAGCATAGTTTCCTGGGAAATGTTCGTAAGGGAGTTCTACGGACAGTTCTACGCAGGTCGTGTCCACCCGACCGAAGCAAACCAACTGGTTGAGATCCGCCAGCAAGATGGAGAATCACTAAAAGATTACATCCAGCGCTTTATGCGAGCGGCAGCCGGAGCAAAGACAGTCGGGGACGAAGGAAAGATGATGGCTATAACCGCGGGAGTGAGACGCCGTTCGCCCCTATGGAAAAGTCTTCGTAAGGATGGGGTCAGAACCACCCAGGAATTCTTAGACCGAGCTGATCGGTATATCAAACTCGAAGAAGCCATTGCCGATGATGGAAAATCCTCGAACAAGGGCAAGAAGGCTGCCGAACCCGCCAAAGCCGCCAATGGCACCAAACCAAATGGCAATGGCAAGGGCAACGGAAACGGCAACGGTAATGGCAAGAATGGTGGGAAACGGCAACACAATGAGCCTTCCACCTCCGACAATAAGCGAGCCAAGAGTAATCGTTATGAACCTAGGTTCACTAACTACACTGCCCTCGTTGAGTCTCGAGGAGAGGTATACCAGGCCACAAGCTCTAGCGTGCCCTACAAGAAGCCTGGGCCCATTCGAAAAGACATTTCGAAAAGAGACACTACCAAATTCTGTCGTTATCATAACGACTATGGACATGACACTAATGAATGCAACCAGCTAAAAGATGAAATCGAGTTCCTCATTAGACAAGGACACTTGAGAAGGTACGTACGGGCTTCGGGAACTTCCCAACGAGAAGCTCCAGGTGGCAACGAGCAGACGTCCACACGCCAACGCTCGCCACCATTACAGCCTGCCCCCATAGCCGGAACACTTTTAACCATCTGTGGAGGCCCACACCTCGCTGGAAATAGCGGAAAGGCTAGAGAACGATATGCTCGAACTCTGCGCCACGACCAGGACATCGAGATGATGACTGTGGAGGACCGAGCGCCGAAAAAGGCCCGCTCAGAGGAGTGCGGGATAACCTTCTCTGAGGGCGATGCCCAACACGTCCGGTTCCCACATTCCGATCCGCTGGTCGTGGATATCCAAATGGCCAATATGATGGTAAAAAGAATACTGGTCGATACAGGAAGTTCAGTGAACATCCTGTATAAATCAACGCTGGAACGCATGAAGCTGTCCGTGAAGGACTTGGAGCCCTGCAATCAAACCATATACGGCTTCTCTGGAGAAGGACTCGCTCCAGCCGGAATGATCAAACTCCCAGTGACAACGGGTACAGCGCCTGCTTCAAGGACATTACTCGCCACTTTTGTAGTGGTCGATTGTCCTTCAGCGTATAACGCCGTTATTGGAAGACCCATACTGGTTGAACTGAGGGCCATCATCTCCATGTGGCACCTAGCCATGAAATTCCCAACGGACGCAGGGGTAGGATGCGTTTTGGGAAACCAAAGGGAAGCCAGGGAGTGCTATAATGCCTCGATCACAAAGGCAAAAAGTGGAACATCGAGGAGCGCTACCCCAGAACGATTGCAGATGACGGAAGACAGACAAACCCAATCAGGTGGAAAAGTCACCAAATAGGGTGTTGCCCAAAGTGAGGATATAGATTTGGATCCTCGCTTTGGGGATTTTGAAGAAAATGTTGGACCCGTCGAGGACCTGGAGGAGGTCCATCTCGATGAAAAAGACCCGACTCGAATCGTAAAGATTGGGAAGAATTTAGAACCTACCGCGAAACAGGCGCTGGTGGAATTCTTGCAAGAGAACCAGGGAGTTTTCGCCTGGTCACATAAAGACATGGTCGGAATAGATCCTGCGGTGATCAGCCATGTCCTGAACATAAACAAAGTCTTTCCACCGGTGCAACAAAAAAGAAGGCTGCTCGATAAAGACAGATCAAGAGCCTTGAAAGAAGAAGTCGAAAGACTTAAAGAAAATGGGTTCATCAGGGTGGCGTTTTATCCATCATGGGTCTCCAATCCGGTGTTGGTCCCCAAGCCTAACGGCAAATGGCGGACCTGTGTGGATTTTACAGACCTCAATAAGGGCTGCCCAAAAGACTGCTTCCCACTCCCGAGGATCGACCAGCTAGTCGATGCAACCGCTGGGCATGAGACCCTTTCGTTCATGGATGCGTATTCAGGCTACAATCAGATCAGCATGCATCCCCCTGATGAGGATCATACCAGCTTTCGGACCGATACGGGCTTATATTGTTACAAAGTAATGCCCTTTGGACTGAAGAACGCAGGTGCAACTTACCAACGATTGGTCAACCACATGTTCAAGGAGCTGATCGGAGTAAGCATGGAAGTATACGTGGATGACATGCTGGTAAAGTCCAAGAAGGCTGAAGGACATGTGAAGGATTTGCAAAGGTGCTTTGATGTGTTAAATAAGTACCATATGAAGTTGAATCCCCTCAAATGTTCCTTCGGAGTCGGGTCAGGAAAGTTTTTGGGATTTATAGTGAATTCAAGGGGAATCGAGGCCAACCCCGACAAGATAAAAGCCCTGATCGATATGAAGTCGCCAGAAAAGATCAAGGATGTCCAAAGCCTGACCGGAAGGATAGCTGCCCTTAGTAGATTCATCTCAAAATCAACTGACAAATGCGTTCCATTCTTCAATCTACTTAGGGGAAATAAAAAGTTTGAATGGACGGAAAACTGCGAGCAAGCATTCCAGACAATAAAGGCTCATATGTCGCAACCTCCTGTCCTATCAAAACCAATGGAAGGAGAGACTTTGTATATTTATCTGGCAATTACCGAAGTTGCTGCTAGTGCGGTACTAATACGGGAAGAAGAAGGCGTGCAGAAAGCTGTTTACTACGTCAGCAAAAGGCTGATCGGTGCAGAATTAAAATACCCACCGATCGAAAGATTAGCGTATTGCCTAATTCTAGCTTCCCGAAAGTTGCGACCGTACTTCCAAGCCCATCCTATCACGGTTTTGACCGACCAGCCCCTTCGGCAGGTCCTCCAAAAACCTGAGGCGGCTGGACGACTGTTAAAATGGGCGGTCGAATTGGGACAGTTCGACGTGACTTTTTCACCGCGAGCAGCAATAAAAGGGCAAGCCTTAGCCGATTTTATTGCGGAGTTCACCGAACTCCCCAGCAACGAGTTGTGCGAGAAACCTGAGGCGCCCATGCCTCAAGACAAGACTCCTTCGTGGAAACTATTCGCAGATGGATCATCTAATGAATCTCACGCTGGAGCAGGAGTGATATTGATAACGCCCGAAGGGCATCGATTTCACTGCGCAATCAGGTTTGATTTCACAGCGTCAAACAATGAAGCGGAATACGAAGCACTCCTCGCTGGACTGAAAATGGCCAGGGAGATGAACATAAAAACGCTCGATATTTTCAGCGACTCTCAGCTGGTCGTGAATCAAGTCCTGGGAGAATATCAAGCACGAGGGTTAAAAATGATGGCCTACCTTAATAAAACAAAAGATTTGCTAGCACAGTTTACAAAATACACCCTCCAGCAAATTCCGCGAGACCAAAATTCGAATGCAGACGCCTTGGCCAAACTTGCAAGTGCCAAAGATGCTGACACCTTGAACATAGTCCCAGTAGAGAGATTAAGTGAACCAAGCATTGATGCAGCCGAGGCCAGCATGGAAATTCGAGTAGAAGATACATGGATGGCACCTTACCTGGAGTATCTGACAAATGGGACATTGCCAGTAGATAGAAACAAAGCCAGAACTCTACAAAGACAAGCTGCTAGGTACATACTGCTCGACGGTGTTATGTACCGAAGAAGATATTCAATGCCACTGCTCAGGTGCATTACAACAGAAAAAGCTAAGGAACTCATGAAAGAGGTGCATGAGGGCTTCTGCGGAGATCACGCTGGGGGGCAGAGTTTGGCGAAAAAAATTCTTCGACAGGGCTATTTTTGGCCAACGATGAACGAGGATTCAATGGAGTACGTACGAAGGTGTGATAAATGTCAAAGGTTCTCCAAAATCCCACGAGCAGCTCCAAACGAGCTAAAACAGATGCAAAGCCCGTGGCCTTTCGCAATATGGGGAATAGATTTAATTGGATCACTACCGACAGGAAAAGGAGGAGTAAAGTACGCAGTTGTGGCAGTTGATTACTTTACAAAATGGGTCGAAGCTGAACCACTCGCAACCATAACGACCAAGAAAGTTCTTGACTTTGTCATCAAGAACATTGTGTGCCGGTATGGTTTGCCCAGAAAGATAGTTTCAGACAACGGAACCCAATTTGACAGCGACCTGTTCACCGATTTCTGCGAAAGGCATGGGGTAATCAAGAGCTTTTCTTCAGTCGCACACCCCCAAGCGAATGGGCAAGTCGAAGCTGTAAACAAAACCCTCAAAGACACCCTGAAGAAAAGACTTGAAGAAGCGAAAGGAGCATGGCCAGAACAACTACCGGAAGTCCTCTGGTCATATAGAACATCTCATCGAACAGCCACAGGGCGTACCCCATTTTCCTTAGCCTATGGGTATGAGGCCATGATACCCGTCGAGATAGATCCCCCCTCACATCGGCGTTTAACATATGATCAAGAGAAAAACAGCCAGCTAATACTGGAGTCTTTAGACTCAATTGATGAGATACGAGAAAAGTCTCAACTCCGAGTTGCTGCTTATCAACAAAAAGTCGCCCGGTACTTTAACTCCAAAGTTAAAGAAAGAAGATTCAACGTCGGAGACTTGGTGTTACGACGAGTCTTCTTGAATACCCGCGACCCCACTGCCGGCGTGCTCGGACCTAACTGGGAAGGACCTTACCAGATTGAAGAAGTCCTTCACCCAGGCACCTACAAACTTGCACGCTTAAATGGAGATCTCGTTCCACGTTACTGGAATGGAGAACACCTGCGCAAGTATTATCAATAAACAGCCCTTCTTAAAGGACTGGCTTGTTCAAATTTTCCCCATTAATTTTTACAAGTTTTGCAAAGAGGGTTAGCCACGGTGTATGGCTAACTGCTCGTATATGTAAGATTCTGTTTCAGAATCATTCGTAAAGACATGATTAGTCCATTTTTAATACGAAATTATAAGGGACTGTGCTCAGCCAGTCGTTCTTGCCAAACTTTGTGAATTTACATTTACAAGTATTTGTTCATTACGTGTGTTGTTTTGCTGTATTACAAGTATCATTTTTCCGCTCGAACAGTAATGTTCGAACAGGCCATGGTCAAGGCAAGTGACCAAGGACCTAAGAGCTCCTCGATCACTTGGGGGGCATATAAGGCACATCGATAGCAAAGCATACTCTCAAGGTATGTAAACACATGAACAAAATGAGTGAAAGCATGCTTCAAGTACTTAGAGTATTTTTTCAAAATATATGATACCAAAGTACTATGCTAAGTTCGGTCATACGGACAAACGTTATAATAAGTAAAAATATTATAACACCAAGAGTTTAGCTTTTACACCGCAAGCATTGTTGCTTGGATGTAATTGTTCAAACAAAAAGACTTACTGCCCGTGCAGCAAAGTTTAAAAAGAAATTATTGTCTTTACATTGCGACCCGTGGGTCGCGTGTGTAAAAAGAAAGAAGAACAGCTAAATAAATTAAGAGGCATGGGGGGCAGGAGGATCCTGGGCAACAACCTGGTCAGTCTCTTCCTCGATGGTTTCTTCGTCCAAACCAACGACGCTTGGGGTCGCAGGAGTCGCAGCTCTCGCCTCCTCTTCAGCCAGTTGAGCAGCGCACCGAGCCAACTCCGCAACTCTGACCTCCTCTGAAAGGTAGCTAAAGTCAGCACCCCGATTATGTTTCCAAAAGTTATAGAAACATCGGAGTGTCGCCCTCTTATACTTTTCCAGATTCTTGGAGTTGTCGAGCTCCGACTGCTGCAGCTTGCCCTCGAGAGTGGCAATAGTCTCGTCCTTAGACTTGACTACCCCCTCCAGATGCTTGATCTCGCGGAGATGAGTTTTATTGTACGACCGGTACTCTTCCCTCAGCTTAACCGCTGCATCTTTAGCAGCTTCAGCCGCAGACAGTTTGGTCACCGCTGCATCCCGCTCTTGGACCACCGTCCCCAACTCCTTAGCATGTTTGGCTTCAGCAGCCGAAAGCTCCTCAGCCGCCTTCACCTGATGTTTCTCGAGAACTTTAGCCTCAATCTGCTCAAAGTAGGCCTGGGCTCGGGTACGAGCAGTAATGGCAGAAAGTAAGGCCTGTAAGCGAAAAAGAAGTCAAGACTCATCACGAGAACTGAAAAAACAAAGACTCGAGAAACAAAGAAATACTTACGCTGGAGATCTCGTTCAGAGTCCTGTTCAGGATCTGATCGACTGGTAGCTCTACAGCTTGGATCATGGCAGCCCCAACACGCTCACCTCTGCCAATCCGTTCAATTCGATCCTTAGCGGATCGAATGGTATGGCTCACGAGCCTGGCCTCATGAGCCTCTTCGCGAGAAAGATGCTCCCTAGCAGGCGCAGGTGGAGGATTGGATCGAGCAGGGGTGTTTTGCTGTTCAGAAGGAGCTGGAGAAGGGGTAGGAGTTCGCCCGGTTGGCGCAGGACTTTGCCCGGTTGGAGTACCCTGAGGAGGGTCTTCTGGTCGACTCTTCTTGGCTGAAGGGCCTCGACTGGTTTCACCAGTTCGCTTCTTTGACCTCCGTTGAAGTTGAGGGACTTCCTCTTCCTCTTCGGCCTGGTACATGTCAAAGATATTGGGAGTCGACATATCTGCATGAAAATAAACACAAGAGGTTAATAAGGGAAGAAAAAGGTGGAAAAAAGTAATACAACAGAACGAAGATAATAAAGTGAATACCCGAGCTACAACTACTGGTCGCTATACTATTGACTCTATTAATCATATACTCATTTTCTGGCATGAAGAAGTTTGGCCCTAGATTTGGAGCATATGTAAAGTTTCCATCCCCGTCAAACATGTGACAGGGGATTGGCAGACCATTTAAAAGCGAAATAACGTTACCATTGTCATCAGAAGACTCTTCCAAGTCAACGACTGGTTCTTTGGCCTTTTCTTTCCCCTTGCCTTGGGGAGCAGAAGGCCTTTCTGCAGAAGGGCTGCCCGTGGGTTCCCTGATCGTAACTCCTGTTGGCCTCCTCCTTGGAGAGGGCACAGGAAATTGCTGCTCGGGAACCCCACCAGCAGTGGGTTCGTCCGTTTCGGACCCTCTATTGTCATGGCGAGGAGCCAGAAGGCCAGACGACCTCAAATTATTTTCCTGTGTCAAGGTCTTGACACATTTGGTAGCGGCAGACATCTTGGCCAGAGTGTCAGACCTCGACACCATATCTAGTGTTGGGGTCGGGCGCAACCAGGGGCCTGAAAAGCAAGTCGAGTTTGAGAAATGACGAAGAGAAATACTCTATGATAAAGTATCGACCAAGGCAAAGACAAAATTGTACCTCCTCTCGCGAAAGCCAAGTTGTTGCTGGATATATCCGGAGTAAAGAAGTACTCCTTGTTGTAATGTCCCACGTTTGATATGTGGGTGGTGCCACTCAAAAACGTCCGGCCAGTTTCCTGATGGCAAAAGTGAAAAAAGCCCGTCCCGTTGTGTTGAGGATTGGACTTAAGGTCAAAGAGGTAATTAACCTCATGAGGTGAAGGTTCTGGCCACTTGTTAAGTTTGTACAGGACATAGAGTGCAGCCAACATCCTATATCCATTAGGGGTTATTTGAAAGGGAGCGACGCCGAAATAATTGGCCACCCCCACAAAGAAAGGATGAAGAGGGAGATAAGCCCCCGCTTCAATGTGATACCGGGACCAGGCGCTGTTTGCCCCTCCTGGACGGTTAGCCCTCTGCTCCGCAGTAGGACGTGTAATGGTTACCCCCGTTAGTGGGTATTTTCTGAAGCAGTTCGCGACCATCCGAGGAGTCATCGAACTGGCTGGAGGAGTGTACCACTCGACATCGGGCGGATTGCGATGACGAGGACGAGCCCTAGTTTGGATATTGGGGTCAGGAGTAAGATTTTCTCGACCACTGGTCGAGGGAGCCCCCGCCTGCGAATCAGGCTGGGCAGAAGGAGAAGGGTTACTTTCAGATTCGGGCCTTTTCTTGCCAGAGGATTTTGAACGGGCCATAGAAGGAGAAGGGTGCGGTCTGGAAGAGGCTCGTGAGAAGGGTATCTGGTGGATGCGATCGGATATTTGTTCTTCTCCCTCGAGCAGTTGGGCAAGGAGGTCGTCGTCGATGGGTCTCTCACCTCCCCACAAATCTGGCATTAAAATCTGCAAACAGAAGAATGGGGAGGCGAGGTCAGAGGGATCTAGGAGATTCTTAAAGTAACGCTGGTCGAAGTATAAAAGCTAAGCCTTTATATAACAGTATTCTAACTAAGTCTCTCTGCGCAAACAGTTTAAAAAGCGGACCAAAAGGGTGAAAGTGAAAAGTTTTCCTGAAAAGCTTTTTCGACTCCCCTCGCAACGGGAAGAAATTATTTCCAACCGGATTAAAAAATCGAAATGCTACTTCGATCCTACGTCCTAAAAAGTGCTAATCCTGGGTTTTAAACCTACTCAAAAGCATACTTCGACTACAAAAAACATCTTATCTACAGGCGTTCAAAAAACCAGAAACCAAGAGATTCAAACAGTACACCATTTAAAAGCATGCACCACGAAAGGTTAGAAGCATGGAGTTTCAGAGTAACTTACCAAGGAAAGTGGTCGTGAAGATGGAAATGAGAGTTTCGGAAGTCAATGAGCCCACCGTCTGATCCTACAGCACGAAGGAAGGTTTGCCGGAGAGAGTAAAGCTCTGGTTTTTAGGGTTTTTCGACAAAGAGATGACGTGCGTAAAAAGGAAGAAAATGGCTCAAGTAACCTTATATAAGTTTGTCTTTGGTATTCAAAAGGCGTGATCATTAGTTTTCCATTTTCGAAGTATGGGGAAGCGTAATGGCCGTCAAAATTGTTTCTGGGAAACTGAAAAGGCTTGATTAGACAGGAGTGGTTCGCTTTTTTCAAGAACGCACGAAAGGCTCTGACACGTCAGGAGGGGTTACCGAAGGGTCGTTCGCTCAAAGTTTATTTACTGTTCGTAGTAAATAAACTTTGGGGGGCAAATGTTATCCAATAAATTAGCATTTGTGACGTGGCGAATAATCTCTTGACACGTGCCTGACACCTGGAGCGTCTGCTAGAGTATCGACCAGGAGACACACCAGAAGCAGGACAGACCTGTTTTTACCACGACCAGACTGGTCGGTGGTTCCGCTGGCAAAGCAACATTTATGGAAAGATCTTATGTATCCCGAATTTATTTCATGCAATCTTCTGAATATCCCATGATTCAGGGGATAATATCTGTAACAATATTGGGCAACCCTCCATGAGCCTATAAAAAGCAAGAGATGGCTCATGGGAAGGGACCTTGGGGCACCCCAAAAACCATAGAAATATAGAAATTATCTGTGAAAACTAGTATTGTTTATGAGGAGTGTTGAAACTCATTGAGCCCAAGCTCTCTGATCACACTTTTGTTCCCATATCAATATCATTCTAAGTGGATGTAGGTCATTACCAGATTCTGGGGCCGAACCACTACAAATTACTGTGTTTTTTTACTTTTGTCATTACGTTATTATCTATACATATTCGTCTATATCATTCATATTTTGACTCCGTGTCAGTTGGCTAAATCGAGGGTCAACAATACTATTTTAGCAAGATTAATGTGAAAATAATAGATTTTTTGGTCGAAACTTGGAGTAGATGAAGATTTACAGTTCAGGGTTTTGCTTGTTCTTGTAGTTGTTCCTGATCAAGAAGAAGAAAAGCTCAAGTGAGATTCATTTTATAGATTCATATCTATGTATATTTCATGTTAAGTTAGTCTTTCTAGGGTTTGGAAAGTAGATTAAAGAAACAAGAGAACACAAACTGTTAATATAACTAATGCTATCTAACTGACAATAACATAAACAGATTCAACTATTGGTGAAAATGGTTTTTTTAAGTAATTTTGCACTCTGGCCTACTTTGATCATTTTTTGCAAAATAGTCGACCAATTATCTAAATTTTTCAACGATTTGTCTAAAATTTTCGACCGGCTATTTGAATTTTTCGACCATCTATCTAAACTTTCGACTAATTGTCTAAATTACAAGCACTATATATATTACTGACCTCAGTGACAAAGAAGGCATGAAATCCATAGGGAACTCTACAAGGCAAATCAATTACAACAATCGGATCTTCTGACATTGTCTTTGCATCAATCACATGAACCTTTGATTTTCTGCAAAGGTTGCAGAAAGAAAATAATGAATTCCATTGCCACATACATATTATAAGATTGTTAAGTGTTACTGTGAAAGAGATGAAATAGTAGGTACCCAGAATTCTCATCATGAATAAAGAATATTAAGTAGCCATCATCTTCTTCAGAATTGACTCTAGGAACCTTGGGAACAAATATAGCTTCTGAGCCAAATCTACCAGGTCCAAGATCATAGAGGCCTTGAATATTTCCACCAACCTCTAACCATGTTTTACCAGAACTCTCTGGCTCAGCATGTAGATCAAACTTCACAATTCCTGTCACTTTTGCAAGGTTGTCAAATCTGGTCCCATACACATATCGTTGTTTCCTGTTTTTACTCACACAATCAAGAGAGATAATTAAGTTGAGTAAGAGATAAGTACTTCCCATCAAGCTAGTGGAGAAGCATTTTGACTAACTTGCCACCATATTCAATATAAATATATAGGACAATTCTTCTATAGGGGCTTCACTTTAAACCCTACCGGTAGGTCTCTCAGTGTTTCTCGACCCGTGAACAGTTTTCGGCGCAATTTTTTTTATGACCGTGTATATTGTAACTATTTAGAGCATCCTGCAAATTTTCAGAAAATTCCGAATAGTTTACAGTATCGAAAACTAGGTTCAAATATGTTGCTTTCCACGCGCATAAAAAAAAAATAATCATGCGTGCAACAATATGTTTGAACCAAGTTTTTGGTACTGTAAACTATTTGAAATTTTTTTTAAATCGCACCGATACTCTAAGTAGCTACAATATACACGATCATAAAAAAAATTCGCGCCAAAAACTGTTCAAAGGTCGAGAACACTGAGAGCCCCACCGGTAGGGCTTAAAGTGAAGCCTCTATAGGAGAATTCCCCTAAATATATATATATATAGGAAACACTATAAAAGTTGGTTTCGGAATGTAAATAATTATAAATTCTGATTTTTCATTATTATAGTACATATTTGTTAACCGAGATTTTCGGCAACTCTATTAATGAATAATATTTACTGATAATAATAATGAAAATAGAAGATTGACACGGGGTTTTTGCGTGGTTGGGGCGTTAACTAGCCTTAGTCCACGAGTCTATATTATTAGAGCTTGAAGAAGCTTTTACAATAAAGTTTTCTCTCAATATCTTAACAGAGTTTCTGTCTTTTTTCCTGAATTCCCGAGAGAGGTCTACAGTGCTCTGTAGCTTATACTTATAAGCTGATGGGAATACCGGGTCTGGATCGGATCAGACCCAGGCCCATCGGGGAAACGGATACAAGCGGCCCTTCTAGTGGAGGCCCAATACAAAAAGATACAAAATATACGAAGTTCAAGCCAGCTAAGGCCCAATAGGTTGACCTCAGAACTATGTCTCGCCCGACAAAACGGCGCTTTGGGTCTGATCACTTCGAGTCACGAGGCAGATTCAGGAGACAAGACCAGCCAGAGTACTTGGCTGCGCAGTCCTGACACATCAGCGTGCAATCCCGAGGTGACCTTTTCTGCAGGCGAAAAGTGGGGACAACGCCTACGCGGAATGAGGCGGCTTCAGGGTCCTGGATGCTTGGCCCCTTCGACTGGGGGTGGGGTGATCCAGGTCCGTTTACCGTTGTCCCACTCCATTTACCACAGGCCCGGACCGTATCAGGGTCCGGGACAAGGACGCGTAGGCCGCGATGGTTCGAGTGCTCTGGGCATCGCCCGGACTATCCTCGCTGAGGACGGACCCGGAGAGACGTCCTGGACCCCTCCAATGGGCCCAGTCTTGAGTCCCCGGTCCGTACCCGTCCCCTTGGGCACTCTCCATACCAAGAGACCTTGGGCCGGGCCCACGTGCTGAGCTGGCCCTCTGACAGCGGGCCAAGACGAAGGCCCAGAGCCCATGCAGGAAATGGGGATAACAATATTGTAGTCATTTAGAACATCCCACAGAGTTTCAAGAAATTCTGAATAATTTACGGTGCTGAAAACAAGGTTTAAACAACTTGTTGCACGCATGCACTCAAAAACAGATACGCGTGGAAAATTCGATTGTTTGAACTTTGTTTTCGGTACCATAATTATTTAGAATTATTTGAAAATTTGTGGGATGCTTTAAATGACTACAATATACACTGCCATGATGAAATATTAGAGTTTATAACTATGCACATGACGAAACCAACTTTTGTCAATACCGATATTGACAAAACACTATCTGTATTCTTTACCAGTATTATGAAAATATAGGGTTTAGGATTACAAATGATAAACGAATGAACCAAACACTAAAAATGAAATATATTTATATAATTTTTTCTAAACAAAACTAGTAATTTTATGCTATAACAAAGAGTGCTATGTAAAATGCATGCAAAACTAGTAATTTCGACAGTTATAAGTTTGATTTTTTATAAACAATAACATTTTTTTTTCTAAGATCGTTATGACACTTTATTTTACTTGCATTTTTCATTCTAAATTATAGTATTTTAAAAAAAAAAAAAGTTAAATATTTAGTAAAATAAGAAAATATTTAACATTTGACATAACCTGGAAATTCTTTTAAAAAAAATCTTGTTTGGACTTGAGTTTATTTTATTAATAATTTCTTTTGGGGTAGCTACGGAGTTGTTTGGTAACACTTAAAAAAATAATTTTTTATTTAATTAATTAAAATTTAAAAATTAAACATAAAATAATATTTAGTAACTTTATTTTTATTTATTATTTTAAAAAAATTTAATTAAAATTCATTAAATTTTGAAAATAAAAATTTTTCACTTTCAAAATTTTTTTAAACCGTTTTCGAGATTTTTTTTATTCTCTTCTTCAAATTATTATTTTTTAAAAATAAAGAAACAATAATAAAAATAATATTTCTATTTTTGTGTTTAAAAAATTCAAAAACAAAAATTTTAACAAACACAACCTATACTTTTTGTTTTTTTTAAAATAAATTTATTTAAATAATAATTGGTGATACTTGTAAGATTTTAGAGAGGTAGTGTTGCAGAGCTGGGGCAAACCAATTAAGGGTTATGGCTTAGAGAGAACAATGAGGAAATTGATAAGACTCAAGCATGCCCTTCGCAAGTTTAACAGGAAGACTATAGGTGATGTTGTGCAGAACTGTACAGTAGCTAAGGAGAATTACCAAGCTGCTCAAAATCATCTTCAACATGATCCTCATTCAGTTGATCTTCAAAGAGAGGAAAGGCTAGCGTGTGAGAATTTCTATAGTCAGTCTAGATTCTATGATAGCTTTCTTCGGCAGAAAAGTAAAGTTAATTGGCTTCGATATGGTGATGATAATATGGCCTACTTTCACGCTTGTTTAAAACAGAGGAGGGCTACTAATCATATCACTTCTTTTATTAATGAGGCAGGTTAGTTAAATGAGAGGTTTGAAGATGTCGTGGCTCACTTTGTGAATCATTTTCGTAGCATTATGGGGAGTAAGAGCACAGCTTCGATCCCTATTCAGAGGTTGTGTTTTAGTCATGGTAACATCTTGTCTTTGGATCAACAGATGTGTTTGATAAAACCTTTTACCAAGAAGGAAGCGGAAGATGCTTTGTTTAGTATTACTCCAATTAAAAGCCCGGGTCCTGATGGTTATGGATCGGGTTTTTTCAAAGCTATGTGGAAGGATGTGGGAGATGAAATTTCTGAAGCCATATTGGATTTTTTTGTTCATAATCTGCTGCCTGAGGAGATTAATAGGGCAACAATTTCTCTGATTCCTAAGATCGATACCCCCACTAAGGCAGTGCGTTATAGACCCATAGCGTGTTGTAATACTCTTTATAAATGTATTTCTAAAATGCTATGTGGTAGATTGACTAAGGTTCTTCCTATTCTAGTTAATCAAAATCAAGGTGCTTTTGTTAAGGACATATTGTTGGCGCATAATATTCTTATTCTTCAAGATATTATCAAAGGTTACAAAAGGAAAAACATCTCTCCTAGATGTGTGATGAAGATAGACCTGAGCAAAGCCTATGACACGATAGATTGGCAATTTTTGGAGGATATTCTCACTGCTTTTTGTTTTCCCAACAGATTTATTAGATGGGTGATGACTTGTTTGAAGGGTACCTCTTATTCTATTTTGATGAATGGTAGGATTCAAGGGGGCTTTAGAGGTAAAAAAGGGCTTAGACAAGGGGACCCTATATCTCCTTTGTTATTTGTACTAGTCATGGAGTATTTTACTCGGCTTCTCCTTCAAGCTTCCCTAAACAAGAATTTCAGATTTCATCTAAAGTGTAAGAATCTGAAATTAGTTAACCTCTGCTTTGCTGATGATCTGGTGATATTTTGCAAGGGAGTAAACAACTCGGTTCAGATTATTAAAGATTGTTTTACTGCCTTTAGTTTGGCTTTTGGTCTTTCAGCCAACTTGGATAAATCTCAAGTGTTTTTTGGGGGTTTGGCTGAAATAGAGACTAAACAATTATTGAATAAGCTCCAATTTGTTGAAGGGTCTTTTCCTCTAAAGTACCTTGGAGTTCCTCTTTGGACTACAAAATGGAAGGCTGGCGACTGTGCTATTATTATAAAAAAGAATCAGCAGAAGCTACACACTTGGTTTAGTCGTCATCTCTCTTTTGCTGGGCGGGCTCAACTTATTAATTCTGTTCTATTGGGTATTAGATCATTTTGGATGAGTATATTCCTCCTTCCCAAGAGTGTTATTAAGGAGATAGATCACTTATGCAGAATCTTTCTCTGGGGGACTAATGACAGTAATAGGAACAGAAGTAAAATGCATCTTACTGCTTGGGAGCAAGTCTGCCTGCCTATGAGCCTGGGTGGTATTGGTTTTAAGGAAGGGGCCAAATGGAATAAATTGTTACTAGCTAAATTTGTTTGGGACATATCCTCTATACATAGGTATTCTTATAGTTAAAAAAACATCAAAATATGAAAGATAAAGTTGTAACTCAAGGGAGAAGATAATTAATTCCATTTCAAATAGAGTCTCCTAGAAAAATTGCCTATTTTTTGAAGTTATTTTGCAAAAATTGCAAAATGATCTCTGACACTCTAGACAGCTAGTCGAAATTTTAGACAGAGACCATTTTGCAAAAATTTATCAAAACTAGACCAAAGTGCAAAATGACTTCAAAAAAGAGGTTATTTTCACCAATTACTCTTACAAATATTATATACTATTTTTGCAAGCTTAATGTGAAAATAATAGATTCTTTGGTCGAAACTTCGAGTAGATGAAGATTTACAGCTCAGGGTTTTGCTTGTTCTTGTAGTTGTTCCTGATCAAGAAGAAGAAAAGCTCAAGTGAGATTCATTTTATAGATTCATATCTATGCATATGGAATGTTAAGTTAATCTTTTCTAGCTATATAATTAATATATATGAGGGTTTGGAAAGTAGATTAAAGAAACAAGAGAACACAAACTGTTATTATAACTAATGCTATCTAAATGACTATTACAGCAAACAAACTCAACTTATATATATACACACACACGAGAAATCGGTGAAAATGATTTTTTTAAGTGATTTTACACTCTGGTCTACTTTTGATAATTTTTTGCAAAATGGTCGACCAACTGTCTAAATTTTTCAACGAATTGTCTAAAATTTTCGACTAAATATCTAAATTAGGAGTTGTATATATATTACTGACCTCACTGACAAAGAAGGCATGAAATCCATAGGGAACTCTACAAGGCAAATCAATTACAGCAATGGGATCTTCCGACATTGTCTTTGCATCAATCACATGAACCTTTGATTTTCTGCAAAGGTTGCAGAAAGAAAATAATGAATTCTATTTTCACAAACATATTATAAGATTGTTAAGTGTCACTGTGAAAGAGATGAAATAGTAGGTACCCAGAATTCTCATCATGAACAAAGAATATTAGGTAGCCATCATCTTCTTCAGAATTGACTCCAGGAACCTTGGGAACAAATATAGCTTCTGAGCCAAATCTACCAGGTCCAAGATCATACATGCCTTGAATATTTCCACCAACCTCTAAGCATGTTTTACCAGAACTCTCTGGCTCAGCATGTAGATCAAACTTCACAATTCCTGTCACTTTTGCAAGGTTGTCAAATCTGGTTCCATACACATATCGTTGTTTCCTGTTTTCACTCACACAATCAAGACAGATAATTAAGTTAAGTAAGAGATAAGTACTTCCCATCAAGCTAGTGGAGAAGCATTTTGACTAACTTGCCACCATATTCAATATAAATATATAGGACAATTCTTCTATAGGGGCTTCACTCTAAACCCTACCGGTAGGTCTCTCAGTGTTTCTCGACCCGTGAACAGTTTTCGGCGCAATTTTTTTTTATGACCGTGTATATTGTAACTATTTAGAGCATCTTGCAAATTTTCAGAAAATTCCGAATAGTTTACAGTATCGAAAACTAGGTTCAAACATGTTGCTTTGCACGCGCATAAAAAAAATTAGTCACGCGTGCAACAACATGTTTGAACCAAGTTTTTGGTACTGTAAACTATTCAGAATTTTTTGAAAATCGTGCTGATGCTCTAAATAGCTACAATATACACGGTCGTAAAAGAAATTCGCGCCGAAAACTGTTCAAAGGTCGAGAACACTGAGAGCGCCACCGGTAGGGCTTAAAGTGAAGCCCCTATAGGAGAATTCCCCTAAATATATACATAGGAAACACTATAAAAGTTGGTTTCGGAATGTAGATAATTATAAATTCTGATTTTTCATTATTATAGAGCATATTGTAGTTATTTAGAACATCTCACAGAGTTTCAAGAAATTATGAATAATTTACGGCGCTGAAAACAAGGTTTAAATAGCTTGTTGCACGCATGCACTCAAAAACAAATACGCGTGGAAAATTTGATTGTTTGAACATTGTTTTCGGTATTGTAATTATTTGGAATTTATTGAAAATTTGTGGGATGTTTTAAATGACTACAATATACACCGTCATGATGAAAGATTAGAGTTTATAACTATGCACATAACGAAACCAACTTTTATCAACACCGATATTGACAAAACACTATCTGTATTCTTTCCCTGTATTATGAAAATATTGGGTTTAGGATTACAAATGATAAAGGAATGAACTAAACACTAAAAATGAAATATATTTATATAATTTTGTCTAAACAAAACTAATAAATTTATGCTATAACAAAGAGTGCTATGTCAAATGCAAGCATATCTATACTATATATATTTATATATTTGGGGAATTTCTCATATAGGGGCTTTATTTTAAACCCTACCGATGAGGCTCTCAGTGTTCTTGACCCGTGAACAGTTTTTGGCGCGATTTTTTTTATGACCGCGTGTATATTGTAGATAATTAAAACATCCTGCAAATTTTCAAAAAATTCTGAATAGTTTACAGTACCAAAAACTAAGTTCAAACATGTTGTTGCACGCGTGACTAATTTTTTTTATGCGCGTGGAAAGCAACATGTTTGAACCTAGTTTTCGATACTGTAAACTATTCGGAATTTTCTGAAAATTTACAGGATGCTCTAAATAGTTACAATATACACGGTCATAAAAAAAATCACGCCGAAAACTATTCACAGGTCGAGAAACACTAAGAGCCCCACCGGTCGGGCTTAAAGTGAAGCCCCTATAAATGAATTGACCTATATATTTGTACCTGCCAATGTAGCTCTCATTCACCCTAGGAAAATCTACAGCTGATGCTGAAAGTTGTCTTTGGGAAGCTAGACCAGTTTTCATGTTGAATCTCATCTCATATCTAAGGCATTAGAAAACACAATAGCATCGCTATATTTTATCAGATACACAAACCTCATACAGAAGAAGTATTTTTATATCAATAAAAGGGTAAAAAAATCCTCTTACAGAGAAGCATTTATGTTAAGCTTTTCTTTGATACCCCCACTGTACATGTCCAAATCAGGGTTCTCAATACGACAACTGATCATAACAACCTCATCATCTTCCTCCTCCCAAGCATTGGCTAAGAATTGGCACCATATATAACACAGCAAGGTTAGGAAAATATAACAACAATGAACATAACATCACAAGGCAACAAAAGTAGGAAGAAAAGAAAATTGAAAAACTTCACCATTATGGAATATGAAGCAATTTGGAAGCTCAAACCATTTGATCAGAAGCTCATCCTTTGCATACCGTGGAAGCACACCAAATCGAGCATTTTTGGTGGTGTCAAATGAGAATATCAGCTTGTTTTCCTTCACCATTTCCTGAAATTCAAGCAAAATAGTATGAGTCTCAAACAATATGACATCAACACACACTCACTACTACAAAAATGGTCATTTGCGTCAGTTCCCAACTGTTAGAATATGGAAAGTAGTCTAGAAGTAGAGTGGGGCAGGGTAAGAAGCATAGTGTTCCATCTCAAAACCAATTGGTGATGAGTAGAGTAACCCATGCTCTTATGTATTGTTGGATGTGCCCACACACTTTTCGTGTGTGATATTTTTCTCCAACATCCCCCTCAAGATGATGGCTATTTTTGCTCACCAATCTTGGATGGCTCGATCACAAGTGACTTTTTTTTTGGCGCACTATCCTCGAATCACAAGTGGCTCTTTTGGAGCTCTTCTTTTGGACCGGTTTTGGATTTGGATCGTGTTTACTCGTTAGAGTTTTCTTTTGGCTCATGAAGATGATGGCTATTTTTGCTCACCAATCTTAGATGGCTCGATCACAAGTGGTTTTTTTTTTGGCGCACTATCCCCGAATCACAAGTGGCTCTTTTGACTCTTTTTTTTTTTAACCGATTTTGGATTTGGATCATGTTTACTTGTTAGAGTTTTCTTTGGCTCATGATACCATGTTAGAATATGGAAAGTGGTCTAAAAGTAGAGTGAGGTGCATGGTAAGAAGCATAGGGTTCCATTTTAAAACCAATTGGTGATGAGTAGAGTAACTCATGCCCTTATGTATTGTTGAATGTGACCACACACTTTCCATGCGAGATATTTTTCTCTAACATCAACTGCCACAATTGATTTTTTACGTTAGTTTTAAAAGTGATGTGAAATCTCATGACGCAAACCAACCTGACATTCACTGACATAAATGTTAGGTTGGTTTGCGTCAGTGCTCAACCGACACAAATGTCAGGTTTGCATGAGTACTCCACTAACCCGAATGCCAGGTTTATGTGAGTCTATTTCGAACATGATAAGAATCGTGAGGTTCCATTTGAAAATAAATTGAAATGAATGGAGTGTCTCATCGACTATCTATACAAACATACCTTTGGTCTGAAAAACATGGGAAGATCCATGAAAATGGCATAATTTTCAGTAATGGCAAAGTCATGCATCATGATGGGGTCTGATACTGTTATAGTAACTGGATCATGCATGAAACCATCTTTGGAAATAATTCTGTAAGTGATGTAAGGAGGAGTATGTGCATACCCAAATGTAAACATCTCTCCTGCATTAATTATTAGGAGTCAATTTTGTAGTAAGCAAAGAGAGAAGATGATTCACCAAGGTCAACTCTCTCCTATTGACTTTTTTTTTTTGAGGATCTTCTCACCTGTAAATGGATCAACCTTTGGATGTGCTGTGAATGAATGAGTCAATCTCTTGTCATAATTCAACAGGCCAAGAGTTTGCAGATCTCCATCTTCCAACACTTTAATGACATCTGAATATATAGTCAAACTTGAATAATCTCAGTCCACTTAATTTGTACTACAAAAAGATCTTAAAGTCATAACACAATATGCTACTTAAAATAAAGAATTTGCCATGAAAAATCATAATTATGTTATTACTAAAATTTGACTAAAAGTGATATATAGTGATAAAAGTTTTGTATTGTGAATGGATTTTTTTTTCTGTATATCTTCAGTAATGTTGTTGTGATTTCAGAAGTAGAACAGCAAATTAATCCAATAAATAAACTGAAGGAAAACTATATGCTTACAGGGCTGGCCTTACAAAAATTTGTTATTTTTAAAAAATTATATATAAAATGGTATTTTTCAAATTGGGCCTTTATACATGTAAAAAAATAGTATTTTTAAAAGTAAAAAATACATTTTATATGGATTTTTTAAAAAAATTATAAAAAATATGACTTTTTTTTACAAGTATTATTTTAGGGCTTTTTAAAACTTGTATTTCTTTCTATGGGATTTTTTTCCCATATTTTTGTAAAAAAAAATCATTATTATGCCATATTTTTGTAAAAAATCATTATTATGCTATATTTTTGTAAAAAATCATTATTATGCCATAGTTTTTTTTCCCATAATCTGATATTTTTTAATTAAATTTGTCCATACAAACTAAAAAAAGTTTAATTACCATATTTTTTCATATTAAGGGCTAAAAAACCATATTTATGAAAAAATCCCGTAAAAATGGTATTTTTAAAAAAAATTGGGCCTCATTATGTTGGGGCCATAGACACAGGCCTGTATGCTTACATGGTTTGTCTACCTCTGACAGTGCTAGGAGTTTCCCATGGTGATATGTAAGAGCTGTATTAGCTGGTAAAAGAGAATCAAACAGTTAATTCTGGTAGGAAAATATAGTTAGTGATCAGTATATATAAACATTGCATAAATACACTACATAAAGATGAATATTTCAATACCCAGATAATATTATATATACCTGTTCCATTTCCATATGAAAGATCTAACACTTTGAGTTTTGATCTGAGCATTTGTATGTTCAACATGAGTAACCCAAAAAGCCCTTTCAGGTCTCCAATCTGAAAGTTTCATAACAAAAAACTCAAAAAATGAAGTTAATTTGAAATTTAAACTAAACTTGAAAAATACTTTGACATTCTTTGTAGGCATTAAAGGGAGCAAAGTGACTAAAATGTTACCTTGTAATAAAAGAGATAGAATATATAATCACAAAACAATATATAGGGAAAATATGTTGTAGTGCTTCAAAAAGAGTTCCACTGGTAGGACTTTTGCGTATTCCAATTCATGAACAATTTTCGGTACAATTTTTTTTATGATTATGTATATTGTAGTTATTTAGATTATCCTGCAAATTTTTAGAAAATTTTAAATAATTTACATTACCGAAAACTATGTTCAAAATAAGTTGTTATACGTGTAACTAATTTTGACACTTTAAATTATTTCGAATTTTTTGAAATTTTGCAAGATACTTTAAATAACTACAATATACACAGTCATAACAAAAAATCACACCGAAAATTGTTCACAGGTCAGGAATACACAAGAGCCCGACCGAAGCCCCTAGACCCTCTAGAACTATCCTCTATATATATATATATATATGACAATTCTTCTATAGGGGCTTCACTTTAAGCCCTAGCGATAGGACTCTCAGTGTTTCTTGACCCGTGAACAGTTTTTGGCACGATTTTTTTTTTTATAACCGTCTATATTGTAGCTATTTAGAGCATCATGCAAATTTTCAGAAAATTCTGAATAGTTTACAGTACCGAAAACTAGGTTCAAACATGTTGTTTTCTACGCGCATAAAAAAAATTAGTCGCGCGTGTAACAACATGTTTGAACCTAGTTTTCGGTGCTGTAAACTATTCGAAATTTTCTGAAAATTTGCAGGAGGATCGAAATAGCTACAATATATACAGTCATGAAAAAATCGCGCCGAAAACTGTTCACGGGTTGAAAATACTGAAAGCCCTACCAGTAGGGTGTAAAGTAAAGTCCCAATAAAAAAATTCTCTTACATATATATATATGGGTGCACTCTTAATGGTTACTACCCATGGATAGTTACTTTAATATTAACCATTGGATTAAGATCAATGGTCCATATTTATAGTTGTTAATTAATATTTCTATAAATAAATTTTGATTTTTCAAATTTTTGGAAGGTTTACCTGATGAAAAAAATGTATTTATTATGAAAATATAATATTGTAAACTTTTCATTTTTCAAATACATGTCAATTTTTAAATATAGCTAGTGTCTCTCATTGGTTGGACATAACATTAATTATGGCAAAAGAAAAATAACTAAATTCGAAATTAATGTAGAAAAAAAAATATTTACCCATTAGTGACTTGCTATATCAAGTCACTATGTTATCAAATCATCATAATTGTTAGTACCCATCTATGGGTAGTAACCATTGAAAAATCTTCCATATATATATATATATATACATATTCTTCTAAATAGATTAAGATAATAAAATTACTTGTACATTATTTTTCACTTTTTGTACTCTCTTAACTTATATATAGTATATACCTTCATGAATTTGGGACCTCCAAAGAAGTGTTCTTGTGTAATACGTGAAGTTCTAACATAACGAGACACATATGTTGCTCTTCCATCCTTAATGCGCAAACCATGAATCATTCTACAAAATTCAACTCAAAAATATTAAGTCAATTAATAAAGTCAACAATATGGAACAGTAGTAACAACAGCAGAAGACCACATACCCATCTCCATCAAACCTGTACATAATAATAATCATAAACAAAATCAGAATATCTCAATGAGTTAATTAGCTCTAGTTTTTCCAATAAGAAAATGTGATGAGTTGAACTAATTAAAATTCAAAAGAAAAAGATGTGTATAGTGTACCAGTGAAATCCAGCTAGTGGAGCAAACTTGGGATTTGGACCCACTCGAACAAACTCTCCATTTAAGCACTCCTATACATACATATATATATATATATATTATACACAAGTAGATATATACTAAGAAAAAGTTCAAGAAAATCAACTCTCATAAAGACATTTAAGTAGTCTCATCATCTTTACTACTCTAATAAGCATAATGTAGAGAAATTCCTCAATCTCTAACACTTCCAAAAAATTGTAATATGGCAATGAAAATTCTCTAACTTGAAATGAATTTCACACACAAAACAATGTTTATGACACCAAATTTGTATTTCGTCATTCTTCAACCGATCAGATTTCAGATCAATTTATATTTATAGCATTATTTTTTGCTTTGGATTTTCCAAATCATTCTCATTTTTTCTGATCATTCGATAAAAAGATTCATTTTCTTCATAAAAAAAAATAAGAGGTAGAACTAATAAATATTTCTTTTTCGATTTATCCCTGAAGTTGAATACCTTATTCAATAATTGTTTTTGATCTAATCTGTAGTGAAAAACTCCATATCTTTTTTTCATGTTAGACCTTATGTTTGACTAATCTCGATAAAAAAAATATATATTTTGTAGTAGTGTAAAAAAAACTAATATTTTCTATCTTGTAAAGCAAGAAAAGTTACGAGTACTTAAAGAGAGAAGCCATGAAAGAAGAAATGGTACAGACCGGAAGGTGGCCGGTGACAGGGAGGTCGTTGACCGGAGGAGTTTCATTGGGAACCGGAGCATAGTTACCGGAGAGAAAGTGGTGAGTAGGATGAGTGGAAGAAGAGCCGTGCATGAGCTTAACGACGAGGCTCTCGAACCAGTCGAGGAGCTTCGAAGAGAGGCCATTGTTAGGTTTTGGATTAACAGAGACGACTCCAACGCTGCTACTATATTGGTCTTGGTTGTAGCTAAGCTTGTTGTTCTTCACATCTAGTTCCGCCATTGTTTTTGGCTTCTTCACTATTGATCTGATCTTATATAATAAAGTCATTGTTGTTGAATTAAATTAAAATAATAATAATAATAAAAAAATGGAGAGATTCTTGTTTGATAACATAAGATTCTGTCCATTACAATACAAAAATATGTAATGACGTTTTTTACAGTTGTCTCCCACATTAAATTTGCATTTACGGCCATACTATAAAATAATAATAATAATAATTTGTTACGAAAATTACCATTTTTATTATTTTTTTCAGTTTCGACAATTACAAGTTTGATTTTTATAAACGATAAGATTATGTGCTTTTTAAAATTTTTTATAAAAAGTTAAATATTTATAGTAAAATAAGAAAATATTTAAGATTTGACATAACCTCGAAATTCCCTAAAAAAATTCTTGTTGGGACTTGAGTTTATTTTATTAATAGTTTAGTTTGGGGTAGCTACTTTTTGTTTTTTTTAAAATAAATTTTATTTAAGTATTATTATGGCAGGTATATATCGACTAATTACTACTATTATAATGTGGAAAACTGTGGATGGTTTTGGAAATTAATCGAGTCGATTCCTCATTTAATATTACTAGAGTTTTGGCCTTGATCTTATTCACACTATTATATAAACATATATATATATAGGGTGCATATTTTTTTGTGATTTTTTGTGTTTCTCGGCTCGTGAATAGTTTTTGGTATGATTTATTTTTATGATTGTGTTTATTGTAGTTATTTAGAATATCCTGCAAATTTTCAAGAAATTCCAAATAATTTACAATATTGAAAACTATGTATAAAAAAAATTAATCATGCGTGCATCAACCTGTTTGAACATAGATTTCGGCACTGTAAATTATTTGAAATTTCTTGAAAATTTTTAGGATGCTCTAAATAACTACAATAAACACGGTCATAAAAAAATCACACCGAAAATTATTCACGAGTCAGGAAACATAATAAGTCACAAAAAGTATGCAGCATAGTAATACCCATATATATATATTAATGCCATTAATTAATAACAACACATGTCAAGAATAATGAGATAATTACAATTTATTGTTAATACTATTTTAGTAAACAATATAGATTACAAATTTTTGTCGCATAAGATAATTGTGTAATGAGACAACCCATTTTAGGAAATAAATTAAAGATAATTGTATTATATGTTGGCATTTAACATATTCTCTACCTCAACCCTATTATTATTATTATTATTATTATTATTATTATTATACAACCAAGCACGCCACCATACATTTAGACAATAACTATGAATAATAATCATTTTAAAGCTAATAAACACAAAGAAGTAGGTAGCCCAATACATTATAATTTTATATTTTTTAATACATAAATTAAAAATATAAATTAAATAAATAAATAATATTAAAATTTTAAATTATAATTTATATTTAAATATATATTTTAAAATTTTAAATAAATAATAATAAAATAATTCCATAAATAAAAAGCACTTAAAATATACAATATTTATTTAATATAAAATTAGGAAATAAAAAAATGTTAAACTATATCTAAACAATGATAGAAGTGAACACGAGTTTGTACTCACTCGCATGCGTTTTCAGAAAATTTCTCAAGAGGATGTTTCTAGGAAAACTTCCTAGAAGGTCACCCATCATGAGATTACTCCAGGTCAAGCATGCTTAAGTGATGGACTACTAAAAAGAAGATATATCTTGTTGCCATAGGTAGTACCCATCAATCCATTTAAGCCCTTTTCAATCTTAGAATCATCACACTTGATCTTCCCCAAGCGATGTGGAATTACACAGCTTTTTACCCAATATTTCCCCCTACGGATCACAGGATTCTGACTGTCTCGTGAAGCACTATAAAACTCTCTCTATCCATTAATTATGGGCACTACAAACATCTATTATACTTAATTTAACTTTCACAAATCTTCTCAATATTATTATTTGGGTGTTAAACGAGTTAACGAAAAAATGAATCAATAAAGTATGCTAAAAACCAGTTTCAGCATTGAAATAAATAATTATTATTTTCAAATGCTCCTATTAATATTTATAAACAATTTTCTATTGAGGTTCAAATCTCTACTTGCTTGGTAGTGGAGTTAGGAATTGTGGTTGTGTAATACTTAGTATATTAATTAATGTATTTCTTTACTTTTGACATTTAGATTGACTCTTTGTTTGAGCCTTAACAATCTAAAGAATGTGGTCATAATTTATAAGAAAAATTTGTTTAATATATACCATAATTGGGGAGAGTCTTTTATTATATAATCATTTACATGAAGTTAATATTTTAGAAAATAATATACCAATAATTATAAAAAAACTTAAAAAATCAATATAATTTTAAAATAAAAACTAATTAAACAAAACTAATATACATATATCATTATATTAAAGTTATACACTGGTAAATAAATAAATTATAAAAAATTATAATTTAGGTAATCAACAATATAAAATTATCATTTCTCAACAATTTTAAAAATAATGACATTAGCTTCTCGATGCTTTAATTTTGGACCATTTACTATAATTTCTCTAATTTTTTTGCTAGTCTTTTAACCAAGTTTCTAATTCTTTGTCTACTTGATTTTCTTAAGTGCCTCAGTTTAATTGAACATTTTCTTGCTTGGATTCATTTTTTTGTTTTTGTTTTATGTTTTTATTGTTCAAATAAAATCCTAAATTCAATTTTGGTCAAAAAAATTTGAGCTAAAATTACAAATAATTCACGAAACTAACAATTTAAAACAAAAACAAAATCATTTTGCCTAACAACTATGTTGTTATATTCAATTTTTTCTTCATTAAAATTGAGTTTAGGAGTCTATTTGAACTATTTTACAAAACACAAGGTCCAAAAAAAATTTGTCAAAACACAGGGTAAAAAAAAAGTATAAACCTATAAAATTTTTAACTTAATTATTTAGATTGCCATGTAATATATGAATTTTTTTTAACTTTAATTAGAGAAAATTAGTAATATAGTAAAGCCATATTTTTCTACATTAATTTTTTAAAAGCCATAATTTTAAAAAATACCCTATTAAAAAAAACTTGAAAATATAATCATTATTTTCAAATAATATCATATATATATGGAAATTCTCTAATATGGGCTTCACTTTAAGCCCTATTGGTGGGGCTCTCAGTGTTCTTGACCCATCAACAGTTTTCGGCACGATTTTTTTTATGACCATGTATATTGTAGCTATATAGAGTATCCTGCAAATTTTCAGAAAATTCCGAATAGTTTACAGTACCTAAAACTAAGTTCAAACATATTGTTGCACGCGTGACTAATTTTTTTATGCGAGTGGAAAACAACATGTTTGAACCTAGTTTTCGGTACTGTAAACTATTCGGAATTTTCTGAAAATTTGCAAGATGATCTAAATAGCTACAATATATACGGTCATAAAAAAATCGCACCGAAAACTATTCACGGATTGAGAAATACTAAAAACCCTACCGATAGAGCTTAAAGTGAAACATCTATCAAAGAATTATCCTATTTATATATATAGGGCACTTCTACAGTCCCTCAGTTATATTGAGAGGACTTAGTCCTTCAGGTCGATGTGAGTCGTTGGATGTGTGCAATTTTTGTATTCAATGGCTGGATTTAATGTGAAGGCTTTGGGTGTGCAAAAATACTGAAATACTTCATATGTGTACCCATTAACTGGCTACGGTTTGTCTTCGTGTAAACTGCATTTTTTTTTTAAAAAAAAACTTTTGAAAACTGAATCAGTTTCTTTCCCTCCCCCGACTAACCGAACAAGGTTATTCTCCTCCCCAACTATGATAAGACATGTATTCTGAAAAGAACCCCATGGCTTCCTCAAGGAAGGATTCAAAGAAGGAGGATGAAAAGTTACACATCCAGGCTGAGTCCAACAATCCAAAAGTTGTCCCAGAAAGCTGGGATACTACCATCGACAATTACGTACAGTCTCTAGGGAACTCAGTACATGTTCAAGCCAGCGAACCAGCACATGGGATCAAGTTGACAACCATCACTCCTTATGAAGTTGTTCGTAACCCCGTCGAACCGAAACCTGGGAGAGCAGAACCAGTAGATGTTCAATGTTTCATTGCAGAGCAAATACGCAAGTTCGACAAAGCAATGGCGCAGGCTCAATCCGTGCGTAAGGAAATTGAGAACATTGGAATAAAATGGTGCACTGTGAATGGAATGCAAGATGCAGTTGACACTATGGTTCTGTGTTTCCAAGAGTTGGAGGACATAGTGGACCCTGAACTTAATGCACCGGTCATCTAATTAAGCTATTACTGATATTAATCATGTATGTGGTTCAACTAGTAAGTTCTTTTCATAGAGTATAACACTATGGATATAACCTTTTGTGGTCATCGGAAGAGGGAAATTGTCATTTTAAATATACTATATATACGTCTGTGTGTGTACAAGACAAATTGGTTGGACCTCATCTTTTGAAAATGATCATGCAGTGGCCACCTATTTTATTATGTTAAGTAAATGACTTATCATTAATCATTTAAATGTGTAGATGTCACCACCTTTGTATTTATTTCTTATGCAGCATAAAAAAAAATATAAAAGCTTCAGTTTTTGTTACGTTATTTTATTATACATTTGTCTAAATCAATTACAATAGTTACTTAGTACCAGTAAAATAGTTACGTGTCCACAATCGTAAATAAGTCTCAACTCTTACCTATATTTACTATAAAACCCTCAACTGTACTATTTATTGGACCTAAAATTACGCTTCTACCCCCACTTATTTAAACAGTGCCAACTAAAAAAACACAACCGGTTATACAACCGGTTATACCAAGTCAAAATACTCAAAAGTCAACATTTTAATACCAATGTACATTTGACACTTGGCAAATTTCTAAACCTCACATAAAGGACTTAGTCGTGTGAGGGACGCCAGAATTTCCCATATATATATATATATTTATATATGTACTACACGTACTATAAAAATCTTTTCAAGAAACGCCAACATGTACTACACAAATTAGAAACACATAATAATGGTACTTGTAAAATATCCCAAACATTTCAATCAATCAACTTTTTTTTTTTTTTTAAATATCGTTATTGAATTATTATTATTCTTTATTAAGTCTATATGAATCTTTACATTTAAAAAAAAAAAAAAAATTAAAAAGAAGGAAAGAGTTACATAGAGAAGCAGTCTCCTCTAACATAAACATGATTATAATCGAACTCGAGTGCCGGAGCAGGTGGCGCGTGGGCAACAAATTCGGATCTCCGGCGAGCGTAAGGCCGGGGAAGATTTTCCGGCACGACGGACTCGAGCGAGTTGAGGTGCCACGGTGGACATAGTCTGATTCGCTCGCTCCATTTGGCTGACACGTAATTTGATTCTCTCGTATAACCAGTGCTTATTAGAGCCGCTCGATCGTTGGGCTTGGCGTGATAATAGCCGTTGGATTGGGTTCCCATCATAACCAAACTCACCATTTCCAAACCGATTATCATACCCACAAAGCCTCCCATTCTTTGATTGTTAATAATAGGTAAAGTTCTACTCTCCTCTTTTGTTGTCACCACACTATGTATAAACAAAACCAAAAAAAAAAAATTGATATTAAAAATGTGTATGCATATATATAAATATATATGTATAAGCACGACTCAAAAAATGCAACTTGGGGGTATTTTTGTCATAATTTGTTGTACGACGGTGCTTATTATAGTTATAATTACTCTTTTGTAATTTTTTAAGAAATTCAGAGTAGTTTACATTGTCGAAAACATGGTTCAAACAACTTAATACGTGTAAAAGCAACTGTTTCGAACTCTGTTTCCGGGACTGTAAACTATTTCGAATTTTTTGAAAATTTGTAAGGGAGTAACTATAACTACAATAAACACCCCCGTACAAAAAATTAGAACAAAAATATGCTTGGGGGTATTTTACAGTGACCGTCCTATAAATTTTCAAGAAATTTGGATTAGTTTAGATTGTCGAAAACAGAGTTCATACAACTTAATGCGTGTAAAAGTAGCTGTTTTGGACTCTGTTTTCGGCATTATAAATTATTTTAAATTTTTTGAAAATTTATAGGATGATCACTATGATATAAAATATCCCTAAGTAGCATTTTTTTGTGGGATGTGTTGTACATATATATATATATATATATATATAGAATTAATTGGTTTGGAGTCATTACTTTACTTACCATGAATAAAGTTGAGAAGTCTTTGAAGGCTTTGGTGGTAAGTTGAGGCAGCAACTGATTCTAATAAGAGCCATTTTTCTTTCTTTCTTTTTTGGTTGTGAAAGAAATTATAATTATTTGTGTTAAAACTCAAATTGGAGAAGAAGAATAGTATATATGAGCTATGTGTGTGTATATTTATATATATATATATATATATGGAACTGACGTGTACGATTGAGTTGTGCTATAGAGAAAAAATGTACTTATTGTTAGGCAAAATTTTGTCAATTTCCTAACACCCAAAAATAATGGAGAAAAGGGTTTGTTGTGATATAGTTGTACTAATCAAAGAGAGACTTGCCGTTTTATATAACTATTCATTGGATTGGAAATTGGAATTGAATTTGGAAAGAGTTTTGCTTCTAAATTAGGCCAACTATTTGGTGTCATTCTCACTTCTTCTTGGCTTGCAGTACTCACCTACCTTCTTCTTTCCACCTACTCCTTCATTCAATTCCTTAATTTTTTTAGTCATCCATGAAAATAGACTGTTTTTTAATAAATTAGCCTTCGTATAAGGTTAAGGTGTCGATCGAGTGTATCAATCACGAGGGATCCCTCGAGTGTGTTCGAAAGATCGCTTTGTATGAATTATCGTAAACGATTTTATTGTGCAAAATGAATATAAAAAATATTTTTCCAAACACTTTTTTTTCAAGGGTAAATGCTCAATTAGTACCCTATATTTTATCGAAATACAAACTCGGTACCATCCGCGCGTTTAAATTTTTAATATTCCTATATTACCCCTCATTCTAATGATTTTTTTTTTTTTTAATTATTTTATTATTTTTAAATGATTTAAATATATTTCAAGAATTCATAAAATGGAATAAATGTTTGATTAAAACTTTAAAATAATTCGAATAAACAAAAATATTTTAAAATAAATTTAATTAATTGATACATTGAAATTAAAAATTAAAAATTAATTACAATCTTATTAATTAACTTTGAATAAACCTAAATTTTAATTTAATTAACAAATCAATCCAATTTTGAAACAAAAAAAAATGAAGGTGAGATTGGGAGGGAACTAAGGTTTTGCAAACAGAGGATATCGATTGATAATTATCAGAAACAAAAGGTACCAAATTTATATTTCGATAAAACATATTGTATTAAATGAGTATTTACTCATTTTTCAATTTTAAACGAGATTCAAACTTCTATTTTTGCCTTAAGAAATTTCTAAAGTTAGATCTAAAATTTTAAACCTCTGAAATTTTTTACAATTCCTTAAGCTTTTCATAAACTCTCTATCCATAGTCTTATACCATTATTAATAAACTTTTAAAAGTAAAACTACCTCTTCCTAATAAGACTTTATGGAATCAATCAAATTAGTAGCACACAATTAAACAAAATACACTTCACATGCATAATAAAAAAGACATATAACACCACTAGAGTTGATTAAACAATTCAAAACAAACAAATAAACAAAAAGAATAAAGAATTTTTCAATCTTGGAATAATTTAAAAAATATATATATATATATGACTGCCCCAACTCATATTTGGATACTTCAAGCAGAAGGGATTTTTATATTTTATTTAAAACTTTCATTTTATTTTAATTTTTAATACTTTTGATGCTACACGTGTGGTTTTTGATTTTTAATACTTTTGATTTTTTTATGGATGGAATGAAGAATTTGAATGAATTTTTAAGCGTTTAATGTTTTGCTGGATTTAACATGAATAAATAGTGTTTAATGTTTTGCTGGATTTACCATGAATAAATCTGGTTTTTGTTTGAGATGTTATTTTGTTCTTTGTTTGTGATGATGATGATTCTTTTCATTTATTGTTCAATTTGAGAAGAAGAAGAAGATGTGAAAATGAAGTACATATGGCTGTGAGGGCAAAATTGTCCTCGAAGAGAGATGAAGGAGAAGAAGAAGAAGATGTGAAAATGAAGAACACAAGGCTCTGAGGGCAAAATTGTCCTTGAATATCAAGATATCAAGACAATATAAGAATATAAAATTAATTGATTGATTTTTCAAAGAAGAATATTAATGAAAAAGTCAAATTAGTGTTAGTGTTAGTGGTAGAATATTATTTATAGAATTTATTAAATTTATATTAATCTCATATAAACTTTGAATAAATATTATATTTTAATTAAATAATTTATTTATTTTTGTTTAAGTTTATGTTTATTCTAGTTTTTAAATTTGAGAGTGACAATAAGAAATTATATATTATATGTTTAATGTAATATTAAATATTATATGTGAATTTTAAAAAAACAATTTGTTGCTAATTCACAATAAATTATATTATATGTTTAATATGATATTATTCTAACAAGTAAGTTTAAGTTTACTTAAATTTTATTTAAGTTATAAAACGTATAATTTTATTATTTTTAAATAATTATCATTGTAAAATATCTCAAAAATATCATATTTTAATTTGTTTAATTATTTATTATTTTTAAATAATTATCATTGTAAAATATCTAAAAAATATCATATTTTAATTTTTTTTTAATTATTTACTTTATTTTATTTAAGTTTAAGTGTTTACAAACTATCGTTAAATATAAGAATATTTCGTTAAAATTAACATTAAAAAAAATAAAAAAACCGTTAAAACTAAGAATTTCCGTTATCTACACACTTATTATACAGAAGAGATATATACTAGATACAAGCAACGTGCAATATGCACGTTTGCTTAGTTTTATTTATAGAATTTATTAATTATTTTTATTAAATTTATATTAATGTCATATAAATTTCAAATAAATATCATATTTTAATTAAATAATTTATTTATTTTTGTTTAAGCTTATATTTGTTCTAGTTTTTGAATTTGAGACTGACAACACAGAGATTATATATTATATGTTTAATGTAATATTAAATATTATACGTGGATTTTAAATTTAAGGTTCTTGCTAGTTTTTTTAAAAAAACAATTTGTTACTAATTCACAATAGATTATATTGTATCTTTAATATAATATTATTCTAATAAGTGAGTTTAATATTAATTAAATTTTATTTAAGTTATAAAACATATGCTTTTTAAATAATTATCATTGTAAAATATCTCAAAAATATTATATTTTAATTTGTTTAATTATTTATTATTTTTAAATAATTATCATTCTAAAATATCTCAAAAATATTCTATTTTAATTTGTTTAATTATTTATTATTTTAAAATAATTATAATTGTAAAATATCTCAAAAATATCCTATTATCATATTTTAATTTTTTTAATTATTTATTTTACTTTATTTAAGTGTAAGTGTTTACAAACTATTGTTAAATATAAGAATATTTAGTTAAAGTTATAATTAAAAAAAACCTTTAAAACTAAGAATTTATGTGATCTACATACTTATTATATAGAAGAGATATAGATTTGGTAGTGGTACACTGTTCCTCATCACCAGAAATCAAGTCGCTTGCTGTTATTGGTGTAATTTAATATCAGGTCTTACATATTTGAATTTAATAAGTGTTATGGGGTATCACTAACTAATTATGGGGTGTCACATCATATAGTGTTGGACACCTTAAAATGACAAATAACAACACTCGTATTCAAAAAGCCAAATTAGTGTTTTGATGTATATATTCAAGACCTCGTGATAGTTTTATAATAGTTAGATTAGATATACTTACCATTTTCTATTAAAAAGAGGTTATCTATCTAATCAAGAGGATATAAGAGGTGTCCTAAGAGCAAACTATTCTCTCTTATTTTTCAATGTAGCTTCACTTCACTAATGTTATTTGGGCTTAATTACATATACATGTATTATTATCTTTGGAATTTTGCAGTTAATTTAGTTGGTTATAATTCTTTTTACGTTTTCTTAGATCACAAGTAAACTGGTTTTTGAGTTGTGTGTGTGCCTCATTCAAGTCCCAGATTTCACATTTGTATCTTAATAAAATTTCTATGCCATATTTGAGTTGTGAGAGAGTAATTCTATCAATGAAAATATAATCCACTAAGGATTTGAAGTTCTGACATTTCATAACTGTGTAGCCAATTGCACAAGGAGAGCATACGCACCATTGAAGGAGATAGCTTGTAACTTAAGGAACAAGGAACAAATTATTGCCATTACAAAGTTGAATCTTTACCTAACATTAGTGCAAAAACAGATCATTTAATCGCGAAAGTGTAAAAACGCAAGCGCTTAGCCTCCTCCACTTCAGACCTGTTCTTGTCATTTTCTATTGAAATTTGTTATCTTATCTAATCAAAAGGATATAAGGTCTCCTAAGAACACACATTAATCTTGTCGAATTTTTTTAAGGTAACTTTCTTCTACCTTTTCTTTTTGAACAAGGAAACTATGATTCTATAACAAATTATTGTCATTATCAAAGGGGACTCTTTACCTAAGATTAGTTCTAAAACATATTATTTGGCCTAGAAACTAGGAGTATGTGGACACTTCAGAGCTCTGCTTGTTCTTGTATTTGTTCCTGAACAAGAACCAAAAAAAGAAAAAGCTTAATTTTCAGCTTCATCCAAATGACAATATATAATCTTTGTTAAAAGGCTCTTTCTTTTGTCTTTATAGAATACAAGTTTCCATTTAGATTCAGTTTATGCATTTCAACACTCAAAACATATTTAGCTTAAAATCCTACACTGGTTTTGAGTATGAGTAATATTGACTGACCTCGGTGAGAAAGAAGGCATGGAATCCATATGGAACTCTACAAGGCAAATCAATTACAGCAATTGGATCTTCTGACATTGTTTTTGCATCAATCACATGCGCCTTTGATTTTCTGCAAGGTGAAAGAAATATAGTTACTACTACAACAAAGGTCTTTCACGTCACTATAAAACCGCGTAATAAGACTCGTACAAAAAATGGTATTTTTATAATAATTATATATAAAATGTTATTTTTCTAAATTTGAAGGCCTTCTTAACCAGAGGCTTAGACACAGGCCTGACCCGCCTATGCCAGAGCTAAGCCGGCATGTCAGTGAGCACATGTGAGTGACGCGGTACAACACATAAAAAAAGTCCTTTAGTTGTAGTAGTGAGTCTATAGTCACAAAGATTGTAACTAATTACATATCTTCAGCATAAGTTAGCATTGACTCTATGAACAAATTCATTAGAAAAAAAACTCAATGCAGAAATTGGCCAATAAGATTGTAATAATGTTACTGTGAAATAAATGAAGTAATACCCAGAATTCTCATCATGAACAAAGAATATTAGGTAGCCATCATCTTCTTCAGAGTTGACTCCATGAACCTTGGGGACAAATATAGCCTCAGAACCAAATATACCAGGTCCAAGATCATAGAGGCCCTCAACATTTCCACCAACCTCAAGACATGTTTTATCTCTCATTGGTTCAGCATGCAGATCAAACTTCACAATTCCTGTGACTTTTGCAAAGTCGTCCAATCTGGCTCCATATACATACCGTTGTTTCCTGTTCTCACTCACACAAAAATAGATGTGTATAAAATGGAAGCATATAAATATATATATATATATATATATATATTTATAAGAAACATCAGATATGAAAGAGAGTGTATATACATACTATTGATTGGTTCTTACAACTCCATCAAACCAGTAAGTACAAATTATATAACGAAGAATAACTTATGAGAACTCTTATTGATCTTGCTGAAATGAATTATACAAACTTCCAAGCATTCAAGAGGCATGGTAATCAATCCAGACTAGCCACTATGTAGTCTTATTCTTTCTTCTAGCATAGGTAAACCTTATAGGTGGCCTAACAACTATATACCTGGAGTTTTGACGAGGCTTTGGATACCAAACGATGCAATGGATTGGATTGGATTGGTGAGCAAAACTCAAGCCAAATCCATAGCAAACAAGACCCAAATGGGAGAAACTCTCTCTCAACTCTATATTAATATTCATTAATGTCCTAATACATTCCTACTCATAAGCATATATAGCCCATTAACAAATATGACACCATAATAGAAATAACATAAAATAAAACACATAAAGGAATTAACCAATTAGCCTAACAAATTATACTATTCTAGAATATTCATAATTATTCTCCTACATCATAAATTTTAGTAATTTCATTCCAATAAAACTATATTTACACCATTCTTAATCTATGTATTCTCTTCTATTTTTAATCAATTAAATAGTGTAATAGAATAGATGGCTTTCTCTATTCTCATCTCTACCAATATATACATATATATATATGTATACCTGCCACTGTAACTCTTATTCACTTTAGGAAAATCTACATGTGATGCTGAAAGTTGTTTTTGGGAAGCTAGACCGGTTTTCATGTTGAACCTCATCTCATACCTAAGGGATTAACAAGAAATAATAATTAATATATCACTAGATCAGATACATAATGAGAAACTTTTTTTTAACTAATAAATCTCTTACAGAGAAGTGGTTGTATCAAACTTTTCTTTGACTTGCCCACTGTACAATCCCAAATCAGAGTTCTCAATACGACAACTGATCATAACAACTTCATCATCTTCCTCCCAAGCATTTGCTATGAATTAATTGGCCAAAAAAGAAAGTTAAGGAAAATAACAAAAATGAGCATAACAACACAAGGCAGCAAAGGTAGAATGGTGAAGAAAACAAAATGAGCACCAGTATGGAATATGAAGCAATTTGGAAGCTCAAACCATTTGATCAGAAGCTCATCTTTCGCATACCGTGGAAGCACGCCAAAGCGAGCCTTTCTGGTGGTGTCAAACGAGAACATCAGTTTATTTTCCTTCACCATTTCCTGGAATTTGAAACTCAATGATATAAGCCTAACACAGCTTCTTGTGGACTGATTGTTAATACAGTTAGAAGTTAGTTCTGTTTCTTACTTTTTCAATTTGTGTCACTGCAGCAGCACGTGTCTTGGTTCTAATTATTGATATAAATGTGGTTTCTCTTAATCTAGATCATCAGATTCTTGAAAGAGATTTATAGTCAGAAAAATCTGCAACAGTGAGAGTGTTTTGGCCTAGTGAGTGCATAGAAAGTGTACTTGTACTGTGAGCTGGAGGGTGTTAACCTTGTTCATCTAGTGGATTTGACTAGGGATCAATACTCTGTCTTAGATTAGAGTATGATCATTTAAAAACCCACCCGAGTACTTCTTGTGTTCTGCTGTGTTTTATGCTTTAACTTCTTTCTATGTGTGTTCACGTGCTAGCTGTGTTCTATACGAGGTTGGAGGACTCAAAGATCCTCACAAAAACACAACGACCTCAATTATGCTAATATATGACACCAACACACATTGTACACTTGTGTTTGATGTCCATGTTCTTATAAATGTGTGAAAGTTTTATGTGGGACTGTTTTGAACAGCTTGTCTGAGCTTTTAACTCTAAGATCATAGTAAGAATCACAGGATTCCATCTTGAAACAAATTAAAATGAATGGAGTGTCTCATCAACAGTATACAAACATATACCTTTAGTCTGAAAATCAAGGGAAGATCCATGAAAATGGCATAATTCTCAGTAATGGCAAAGTCATGCATCATGATGGGATCTGATACTGTAATAGGTACTGGATCATGCATGAAACCATCCTTGGAAATAACTCTGTAAGTGATGTATGGAGGAGTATGCGCAGAACCATATGTAAACATCTCTCCTGCATTATTATTAGGAACTTTGTAATAAACAAAGAGAAAATATGATTCACTATATATTATATATAGGCCAACTCTCTCCTATTGATGTGTTTATATGAGGATCTCATCTCTTCACCTGTAAATGGATCAACCTTTGGATGAGCTGTGAATGGATGTGTCAATCTCTTCTCATAATCCAACTGGCCAAGTGTTTGAAGATCTCCATCTTCCAAAACTTTAATGACATCTTTCTCATGATTAAACATGAATAATTTCAGTTCACTTTAGAAGCAAAAAAATTTAATGCAAAGCAATATATTCTTATGCTATCAAAAGCTAGCAGAAGTGCAAATTAATCTAATAAGGAAAGTGAAGAAAAGCTATGCTTACATGGTTTGTCAGCCTCTGACAGTGCCAGAAGTTTTCCATGGTGATAAACAAGAGCTGTATTAGCTGGAAAAAAGGTATTCAAACAGTCAGTTCTGGTTTAGGAAAATAGTTAGTGATCAGTATATATAATAAGCAATTACATATGTTAGTTTTTAAATTCAAATATTAAGTTATCCGTAACTAAAACAAATTCTATCATATATTTAGCTCCTAATTCAATTTCAAATTCAGTTGTTGAATATCAATGCTCATGAGTAAGAGTTAATAGAGATTGAGTGTACCAAACTTCAATGGCGTGAAGTTTGCATTCTTAGGCTTCACTATATTTTACCAATCCTTATTTATATTCTATATTTAGGATTGATTAATTTCTAAAATTACATTCACATAAAGACAGATATTTCAGTACCAGATATGTAGTAGAGTTGTGCTTAATTATACCTGTTCCATTTCCATATGAAAGATCTAATACTTTGAGCTTTCCTCTCAGAATTTGCATGATCACCGCGAGTAATCCAAAATGCCCTTTCAGGTCTCCAATCTGAATGTTTGCATTAAAATAAAATGAAGTTTGAAACTAATAAAAATTAATTTGAAATCTAAGCTCAATTAATTAAACCAGATTTTGTAATCTTAAAACTCAGAAATTACTTTGGACATTTTAATTAATCTTTCATAAGCATTATTATTACAAGGGAGAGCCAATAATTTTGAAGAAAACTTGGATTTCATGAATATTCAGTCACCTGACAACTTGAGCCTAAATGGTGATTGAAAATGAATCAAATTCTTAAGTAATTCTTGTTATTATTACCTTCATGAATTTGGGAGCTCCAAAGTATTCTTCTTGTTGAAGACGTGATGTTCTAACATAACGAGAGACATATGTTGCTTTTCCATCCTTAATGCGCAAACCATGAATCATACTGCAAATTTACCAAATCTACATAATTGGTGTTATTTTGAAAAATGGTGAAAATCTACTATATTTTATTCTACTGTCATTTTGCAAAATGGTGAAAATAGACTATTTTGTTATGCCGCTTTGCAAAATGGCCTTCAGACACAGTCAGACGAAGCGTCGAGTGGCCTGGAAGGCCTTTAAGGCCATTTTGCAAAACATTTTCAAAAAAAGACTGGTATGCAAAGTAATTTCAAAAGAAAGCTATTTGCTACCAAATGTTACTCATTTAAACAAGGTTTTAGAATAATGAAGTCAATATATATACCCATCTCCATCAAACCTGCACACATAGAGCAAAGGAAACAAAATCAGTGTCCAAATCTGACACCTAATATACAAGTTAGTTTCAAATGATCAAGATGACAACAATCAATTCAAGAAGACTTTATTTTTATACAAAATACAAGGTTGTTTATTCAGTTATTAGTCCTAGGTTTACTAATTTTAGTAAGTCTGGTTAAGTCCTATGTATAATAACCAGATAAGTTTCTTATCTGTAGACTAGCATTTTACATTCAAAGAAAGAAAATCATTGAGAGAGTTTTGAAAGCTCAAGACATGGTATTACTCTTTTCTCTTTTTTATTGCTTTCAGTTAAGTTAAATCTTTTGTTTCCAACTATCAGATAACCACCTAATAATAGTTTTACATCTGAACTAGTTTTTCAATTTACATATTTATTCTGAAGAATTATTAAGCTGTGATTTTTCCAATAAGGAGGTTAAAATGACAAAAGAGAAATGTGACCCTTTGAAACAAAATAAACTAAGCTCAAAATCTATCAAAAAAAATTGGTTTTCACTACCTATAATTTGATTAATACAACTTATAAAATGATCAAAAGAAAAGATGTGTAGATACCAGTGATATCCAGCTAGTGGAGCAAACTTGGGATTAGGACCAACTCGAAGAAACTCTCCATTTAAGCACTCCTGCATATATATATACAGTATATACACACAAGTAGCTACCATGTTATATACTAAGAAAAAGCTCAATATAATAAAGAGAGGTCACGAAAGAAGAAGCATTACAGACCGGAAGGTAGCCAATGAGAGGGAGGTCTTTGACGGGAGGAGTTTCATGGAGAACTGGAGCATAATTACCAGAGAGAAAATGGTGGTGAGACAAAGAAGAGTCATGCATAAGCATAACCATGAGATTCTCAAACAAGTCGAGGAGCTTCGAAAAGAAGCCTTTGTTAGGCTTTGGATTAACAGAGACAACTCCATAACCACCACCACGATAGTCATTGTTGTAGCTAAGCTTGTTCACGTCCAATTTCGTCAATGGTTGAAGCTTAATGGCCATACGTTTGTAATGCATTACAAGTCTCATTCTTTTACTCTTTTTAGGTGTTCGATGATTGTTCATAGCTATTAGCTTGACACCAAAGAAGGGTTCGAGCCAATGCTTTATTTCTGTCCTAGTCGATCCTGATGTGACATTAGGAGTATATAACCGAATACTTTTGTGTGTAACTACTAAATTTTTCATTCCATTCATAGATATTATTCACTATGAATGCTAGTCTCAATAAAACTGTTAGTTGTTAATGCATTTATATTAGTTTTCAGTTATGTATGGATGATGAGATTTCATTATTACGAAGACAATATTCCAATTAAGGACTTCTTTTTCAAGCTATCACATCTTAATAATATTATTGGTCAGGGAGTATAATAAAAGGTTACGTAAGGTCGTAACGTGCAAGAAATAACTATATTATTGTAGTATCTTAAAAGAAAAGAAAGAAATATATATGTATGTATATTTAATATTTAACGATTTAGAAATTGTATTTCTATTACTTTTTTATTTTTGTTTTCAATTTTTTACAATATAAGATTGATTTTTATTGATAATAACAATGAATGAATGCTTTGTTATTATTATTAAGAGTTATGAAACTATATTATACTGTAAAAAAATAGTAATAATAAATTTTTCCATAAATAAAAATAAATACTTTGACTAAATTAGAAAGAAACTATATTATACTGTCAAAAAATAGTAATAATAAATTATTCCATAAAAAAACAAATAAATACTTTGACTTAAATTAGAAAATCTCGATCAAAATAAACAAGTAAATAAATGCATGGTTTTCCGCTGTTGTCCTGTTGCTGTTGATACTTATTTTATTTTATCCATAATTTATTTGTTAGCTCTTTTTTTTATATATAAAATAATTGGTGGTATGCATTTCTATATGATTTTTTAAAATTTGAGTCAATTAAATGTTAATTTTTTTTCTAAAAAAAACTTGTGGTTGTCTTTTTATTTAAAAAAAAAAACTTGTGGTTCTTATAATATTATTAGAGAGAAAGAGCCTACTTAGATTTTTGGCTTTGATCTCACTCACGCAACTATTAATAATGTATTAGATTTTGGATTTATCATACATTCCATCTAATTTGTACCTCTAAATTTTCAAACATGAGCTCGGCGGATATTGTTGAAAATATAGAGTACTAAAATTGTATTTCGTTACAACACAGAATCTAAAATTATTATTATTATTATTATTATTATTATTATAATTATTATTAATTCAGCAACCAAGCATCATACATATATACAAAAATCCATGAAATAAATTAATAAACATTTTCAAAGCTAATAAACACATACGGAAGAGGGCAACTAAAATAAACCTCTCCTCAAACATAGCACTAAAAATTAGCATCTCGCACTATTGCTATAACATATACATTAAGATATGAAACTAAATAATTTCTATTAAAAAAAATCTCATGTTATTCAGTAATAATGTATGATAATTAACCCATTAACTATTAACTTGGAGAAGAGACTGAGAGAAATATTGGATTGGATATTTATAAAAAAATAAATTAATAAAAGAGAGAGAGAAGAGCATGATTTTTACGCTAGTGTTGCTTCACTTCCTAGTGTTATTACCTTTAGACTTTGGTAGTTAATTTAGTTAGTCATAATTCTTTTTACGTTATCTTAAATCACAAGTAAACTGGTTTTGAGTTGTGTGTGCATGAAAGCTCGATTACTGATCTTTCAGCATATATAATTATCTCTGGTTTTTCTTTACAACTAACTGAATTCACATGTGTGTCTTAATTAAATTTCTAGACCATATTTGAGTTGTGAGAGTGTCGTTCTATCAATGAAAGTATGAGATTAAGGATTTGAAGTTCTAACATTTCAGAACTGTGCAGCCAATTGCACAAGGAGAGTATACACAACATTGAAAGAGATAGCTTGTAATTTAAGGGACAAGGAACAAATTATTGTCATTACAATGCGAAAAAAGATTATTTATTCGGGAAAGAGTAAAAGCGTAAGCGCTTTAGCTAGCCTCCTCCACTTACAGATTTTATGGTAAAAGTTTACAATTCAGAGCTCTGCTTGTTCTTGTAGTTGTTCCTAATAAAGAAGAGAAAAAAGATCAAGTGAATTTCATTTTATAAAAATCCATTTTCAACATTCAACTTGTTGTGGCTCTTTCTTTTGTCTTTATAGCACATGCCATTTAACTGAACTTGTTTCCCTTCAGATTAATCTTATGAATTCTAACATCCTAGATTCTCTTCTCTATCTATGATTTCACCTTCACATACCCATCTATAATTAACTTTTCAAAGCTATTTAGCTCTTAAGTTAGTCTGTCTAAATTATCTACTGGTTTTGAGAATGAGCAAGATCACAATGTCTAAGAAAGTTGATTAAGAGTAATACTGACTGACCTCAGTGACAAAGAAGGCATGAAATCCATATGGAACTCTGCTAGGCAAATGAATAACCGCAATCGGATCTGCTGACATTGTTTTCGCATCGATCACATGTGCTTCTGATTTTCTGCACTTGTCATAAAGATTGTAACTAATCATGTATCTTCAACAGAAGTTGGATTCTCGATTATTAGCACTATGAACATATCGGTCTATAAGATTGTTAATGGTGTCACTGTGCAAGAGATGAAGTAGTACCCAGAGTTCTCATCATGAACAAAGAATATTAGGTAGCCATCATCTTCTTCAGAGTTGACTCCAGGAACTTTGGGGACAAATATAGCCTCGGAACCAAATCGACCAGGTCCAAGGTCATAAAGGCCCTGAACATTCCCACCAACCTCAAGGCATGTTTTGCCGCTCTCTGGTTCAGCATGCAGATCAAATTTGACGATTCCTGAGATTTTTGCAATGCTGTCCATTCTGGTTCCATACACATATCTCTGCTTCCTGAGTTCACTCACACAGAGACAATTTTAGAAATGTGATGAACTTGGACGATTCTTTTCCAAAATGAGAAAAAAGAAATCTAGACCTGGTAGTGTGGCTCTCATTTATCCTAGGAAATTCTACAGTTGATGCTGAGAGTTTACGCTGGGAGGCTAAACCAGTTTTCAAGTTGAATCTCAATTCATACCTGAAGCAATAAGAATTTCAGGAAAATCTACATGCTACTGAAAAGCTTTAGTATCAATATATAGTTCAAAATCCTCTTACAGCTCAGTTCTGAAATGTTCAAGCTTTTCTTCGATTGCCCCACTGATCATATTCATATCTATATTGTCAAGGCGACAGGTGATCAGAACAACTTCGTCTTCCTCCTCCCATGCATTGGCTGGTAAAAAATAGTTGTATAACAAGACCAGGACAACACAATATCAAACACCCTGAATCAGGAGAAAAAAAACACCAACTTTTCTAGCATGTGTAAGGTGAGAAAACAGGTGAACACACACCATTATGGAATATGTAACAGTTTGGAAGATCAAACCACTTGATTAGAAGCTCATCCTTTGCATACCGTGGAAGCACACCAAACCGAGCTTTTTTGGTTGCATCAAATGACAATGCAAGCTTGTTTTCCATCACCATTTCCTGTGGGTTTGAAGCCAAATCCATGAAAATGTTCCAAAATTAATTTGGTTATTGTTTCAATCAAAATGAAACACATTACTTTATTCTATAATAGTAACGCATTAATAACTAATATACCTTCGGTCTGAAAAACAGAGGAAGATCCATGAAAATAGCATAATTTTCAGTAATGGCAAAGTCATGCATCATGATGGGGTCTGATATTGTTATTGGTACTTGATCGTGCATGAAACCATCCTTCGAAATAACTCTGTATGTGACATACGGAGGAGAGAGCGAATAACCAAATGTAAACATTTCACCTGCATTATTAGGAACTTGGAAACTAAGGAGATATCCATTATGTTGGCTAACTTAAATTTCTTCTATGAGGATGTGTATGCTCACCAGTAAAGTGGTCAACCTTAGGATGAGCTGTGAATGTATGTGCCAATCTCTTGTCATAATCCAGCATGCCAAGTGTTTGCAAATCCCCATCTTCCAAGACTTTAAGGACATCTGCATAATGAAAGAATTGATAAATTCAATCCACTTGAGAGCCAATCAAGAAGGACCAAATTACATGTTTTGGTCCTGGATCATGAAAGCACCATTTGCTTTCTTAAGGCATCAGAAGCAGTAGTTGAGCACATTGAAACAGAACCAAAACAATGTTGTTCCTTAACAATGAAATCTAGTGAAACTACATAAAGTTTAAGAGAAAAGAGTGATATGCTTACAAGGTTTGTCTGCCTCCTGAAGTACTAAAAGTTTCCCATGGTGATAAATAAGAGCTGTATTAGCTGGAAGATGATGATAAGCAATTAGTTCCTGAGTGATAAAATGTCACAGAGTTATGTTAAGATAATTTCACAAGTTTAATATTTTATGGATTATACCTGTTCCATTTCCGTAAGAAAGATCTAACACTTTGAATTTGTCTCTCAGTATCTGCATGCTAAACATGAATAGTCCGAAAAGCCCTTTAAGGTCTCCAACCTGAGACATGCATAGTAGCTTACCACAACCATTCCACTCTATTCCTTAATAGGTTACTAAAATTAGTCTCAGTATCCTACAAATGTGTACAAAAAAACCACATGCAACACTAGCCTGGACTCAGCCGGAAATGAATTACTTCTCGTGTTCTTTAAAACGCAGCATAAACTTGTGCAAGTTGGCATAATTTTCTGACTCTGACATTAAGACATACCTTCAAAAACTTAGCACCTCCAAAATATTCTTCTTGTTTAAGACGTGATGTTTTAACATAACGGGAAACATATGTTGCTTTTCCATCTTTGATGCGCACACCATGAACCATGCTACAGATTTAAACATGTCATTCGGTAGTTTATATATATATGTGTGTGTGTGTGTGTGTGTGTGTAGAAGAGAGAGAAGCAGAAGAACACTTACCCATCTCCATCAAACCTACACAGAGAGTAAAGCCCACGTAATTAATTAACCAATCAATAATATTAAAGGAGATAATGCGACTTAAACAGCCCTCATTTCTAATATAATCCAAAAGATAAATAAGCTCACACAGTCGAACAGAGATTTTAAAATAACTTTTCAAATGTTCAATTAACTAGTACCAGTGATATCCAGCGACTGGAGAGAACTTGGAATTTGAACCCACTCGAACAAACTCTCCATTTAAACATTCCTGACAACATGAACAAGAATTTTCAATAAAGGGTCTCATATGGAAACGATTAACAATCTCATCGAACAATTTCAACACAAACCCAAGTCGTAAAGATTCGATCTTCATCCAAAGTTTCAATCTTTAAGAAACAAAACTCAAAGTAAGAGACAAGAAATACTGACAGGAAGGTAACCCATCACTGGGAGGTCCTTGGTGGGAGGCGTTTCAGGAACCGAAGTGAAGTTACCGGAGAGATAGTGTTGATGCTGTGAAGAGTCGTACATAAGCTTCACTACCACACTCTCAAACCAGTCGATGAGTTTTGAGGTCAACCCTTTGTTGGGCTTAGGATTCACAGTCACTATTCCTTTCACTGTTCCACCATTGTTGTCGTTGCTTTTCTTCTTCTTCAGCTCCAGCTCCACCATAGCTATACCTGTACCACCTTCTTCACTGCTCAGTCTTTAGTGGGTTTTGCTTACTTTTCTGTAAATGTTAATGCTTTGTTTGTTCTCTGGTCGATCGAACACATAGAGATATAGTCACGAGCAGAGTAGAATTAGCAATCTTTTACCATTTCCTCTCATGTCTCGTGTTGACACGTGGAGTTTTTTAAATTATCTGATTGATTTTTGCTTTTTGTACTTTAGTTTCATGGGGTTCTTCGTCCCCATTTTTGTATGATTATATTTTTGTCTACGAATCTGTGAACACCGACTCTACCAACCATTCACATCATAAATGAAATTCAATAAAGAGAACAAGTACAATGAGAGAAGAGAGAGAGAGAGAGCTGTAAATTAAGATTCAGTTGTTCCAGAAATTATAGCTGTTACAAACGGTGTAATTACTAGGAAATATGTAAAAACAGAAATGCATTATTTTGATGAACTTGGTAAAAGAGCTTAATTTACACGTTTGGCCTCCTCTTCTTTAGTAAAGCTTTGCACTTTAGAGTGTTGCCTGTTCTTGCAGTTGTTCCTGATAAAAAACCATGAAATTCAAATGAGTCCAATAATTAAGTCCAATCGTTTGTATTATTAAATCATAATATCCCAATTATTCAGTGTTGGGTTTGCCAAAAGATCCATTTTTTAAACATTCAACCTCAATAATTGTCTTTTCTGATTCTTTCTCTTCTCATATCACAAGAAATATATATGAAATTCACTATCAAATTTGAGAAAAATAAAATATTTTCCAAAATTTTGTAAAAAACATTTATGAATTTTTTTCTCTTTTCGAATAAATTTATGAAAGTTCTAAACTTTATAAAATAAAATGAAATTGATTTTTTTTTACTTCCCAAATTTTATAAGCAATAAGACTGACCTCAGTGACAAAGAAAGCATGGAATCCATATGGAACTCTATGGGGCAAATCAACAACTGCTACAGGATCTGATGACATTGTTTTTGCATCAATAACATGTACTACTGATTTTCTGCACGATAAAAAACCAATCTCAGAATGCATTCTGTTGTTATGAAGATTGAGCTTATAATAGCACTTGACTGAAAGGATGCTATAACTTGTCAATACTCAGAGGGATAAAATGAAAGTATTACTTGGTATTCTCATCATGAACAAAGAATATGAGGTACCCATCATCTTCTTCAGAGTGGACTCCAGGAACCTTGGGGACAAATATAGCCTCTGAACCGAATCGCCCCGGTCCCAGGTCATATAGTCCTTGAACATTTCCACCAACCTCAAGATATTTTTTACCACTCTGTGGTTCAGCTTGCAGATCAAACTTCACAATCCCTGTGACTTTTGCAATGCTGTCTAGTCTGGTTCCATACACATAACGTTGTTTTCTGTTTTCACTCTCACAAAGAAAGATATGTGAAATGACAGAACAGAGGAACTATAAAAGTTACACAATGGTCTTCCACCATGTAAAACACAAACGTCAAAGAGGGTGTATATAATATATACCTGCCAGTGTAGCTCTCATTCACTCTAGGAAAATCTACAGCTGATGCTGAAAGTTGTTTCTGGGATGCTAGGCCAGTTTTCATGTTAAATTTCATTTCGTACCTAAGGAATTAGGGAGTAATAATATCAGATACATAAACTCCACAGAGAAGCTTTTATGTAAACAGGTCGAAAAATTCTCACAGCTCGTTTGAGAAGTTTTCCAGCTTTTCTTTGACAGTCCCGCTGACCATGTCCAAATCAGGGTTCTCAAGACGACAAGTGATCAGAACAACTTCATCTTCCTCCTCCCATGCATTTGCTAAGAATTGGCAAAAAACAAGGTCATGAAATAAGTCTCAAACCTCTTTATTAGATAACAGCTTAAGGTGACAAAGGTAACTGGCAATCTATGATAGGGACCAGCTCAACCGCTGGAAAACTTGACCCAAAACAAACACACACATAAAAGGTAGGAAGGAAAAAGTGCGCACCATTATGGAATATGAAGCAATTTGGAAGCTCAAACCATTTGATCAGAAGCTCATCCTTTGCATACCGTGGAAGCACACCAAAGCGAGCCTTTTTGGTGGGGTCAAATGAGAATATCAGCTTTTTTTCCTTCACCATTTCCTGGAAATTGAAACATAATAAAATAAATCTCAAACAACATAACAACCTTATGCTAAAATATGATATCAACACACATTGCACAGGATATGAAAACTACTAAGCATGAGCATCTCATGTCTACATTTCCTAGGCATTTGTGTGAGATCTTCTGTCTAAAACAGTGATGAATTAAATGGTCTAAAACATAGACAAATCAACAACAATCAACAAGCATACCTTTGGTTTGAAAATCAAAGGAAGATCCATGAAAATAGCATAATTCTCAGTGATGGCAAAGTCATGCATCATGATGGGATCTGATACTGTTATAGGTACTGGATCATGCATGAAACCATCCTTGGAAATAACTCTGTAAGTGATGTATGGAGGAGTATGCGCATAACCAAATGTAAACATTTCTCCTGCATTATTAGGAACTTTGTAAGCAAAGAGAAGATTCACTAGGCATGTTTTCTTTTAATGATGATTCTCTCACCTGTAAATGGATCAACCTTTGGATGAGCTGTGAATGAATGTGCCAATCGCTTGTCATAATCCAGCATACCAAGTGTTTGTAGATCTCCATCTTCCAAGACTTTAAGGACATCTGCATGGTTAAACATGGATCATTTCAGCCAACTTTATAAACTAACTAGAAGGATACAATAATATGGTCGGAACTCTGGATAAAACTGCTTCTTCATACAAGTTAATATTTGGTCTTAGACCATGGCGAGCATCACTTACCATAAGTGGTACAACAATCCAAAGAAACTGAAGAAAAATTATACATTCCTTAACAGAGAAATATAGGGAGATTATATGCTTACAAGGTTTGTCTGCCTCTGACAGTGCTAGAAGTTTCCCATGGTGATATATAAGAGCAGTATTAGCTGGAAGAGGGAGATAAAATTTAGTTCCGGTTACTAATTACACAGGTAGGAAAGTAGTTAGTATCCGATGTGTAGTAGAGTTGTGCTCATATAATAGTGCAAGCTCAATAGAGTGAAAGATATTACTATATATACAGTCTGCTTCTTAAGGATCGTTGATACTAATCATACCTGTTCCGTTTCCATATGAAAGATCTAGTACTTTGAGTTTTGCTCTCAGAATTTGCATGTTGACCATGAATAATCCAAAAAACCCTTTCAGGTCTCCAATCTGAAAGTTGCATAGAAGAAATTTTAAGTGAAGTTTGAAACCTAAAGTTGGAAATTTAAACTCAATTAAGCCAAACTCTTAATCTTACAACTGAAAACTACTTCAGTATTATAATCTTTAGGAAGTCTATGATAAGTGAACAATTATGAAGAAAACTACAATACCAAACTGACTGAAATCGAAACTTGTACATATCATAATAACAAAGATAGAATTCAAATCATTACCAAACAATATAAGGAGATCATTTTTGCTTATACATCTAACTACATTAAGGGTATGTATATTTTCACTTTGTGTTCATGTTGTATTCAATGGTTTAACAATTATGAAAATTGAATAATAAGTATTGCTTACCTTCATGAATTTGGAACCTCCAAAGTATTCTTCTTGTTTAATACGTGAGGTTCTAACATAGCGGGAGACATATGTTGCTTTTCCATCCTTAATGCGCAAACCATGAATCATACTGCAAAATTTACCAAATACAGTTCAGTAGATAATATGCATACTGCTACCAAATATCAACCACGATTTAGATGTTAAACTCAATTAGGTAAATAAGTTTTTGCAATGAAGTCAATAATGGAACAGAAGAGCACACACCCATCTCCATCAAACCTGCACAAAGAGCAAGAAAACAAAATCAGAAGAGCCAAAACTCCACCTATTTAACATCTCTAAACTAGTTTTTCTCAAGAATTAAGCAAGCTGAACCAGCTCCATTTTGATCAAATGATCAACAGACATGAGATATGTGCCCCATTGGAACAAAACTAACCTCAAAATCAATCAAATTTTGGTTTCATTTAAGATTTTATTGTAACTTAAAATCAAAAGAAAAGATGTACCAGTGATATCCAGCTACCGGAGCAAACTTGGGATTAGGACCAACTCGAACAAACTCTCCGTTTAAACACTCCTGCATACACAATTAGCATAACTTAAACACAATAAAAATCTCAACAAAGTGAACCGGAAGCCAAGAATTCAGAACCAGTGCCAGAAACTATTGTTTGAAGCTCTAAAAACAGTATTCATTACCACTCTAATCAACAATTACTAACTAAATTTACTAGTCCCATCAATGGAGGTTTTGAACAGTTTGTTTTGTGAGCAACATTGATCTATTACACTATAACTAAGCAAAAACACAGCGATTCCAATACAAAACATCTAAGCAAAAGCAACCATTATACTGAAAAGAAAACCATACAAATTGAAAAGTAATTATTAACTCAAAACAATACTTAATGATGAAAACAGAAGAAACACAAAAACACAGTGATTCCAGGTACTGTAATATAGAATCAGCCAAGCAAATACTAAAATCTTCCAGAAATCGAAACGAAATTAGATGCTAAAACCAGAAGAAACCGATACCGGAAGGTAACCGATGACAGGGAGGTCCTTGATCGGAGGGGTTTCATCGTGCACGGGAGCAAAGTTACCGGAGAGATAGTGCTGAGGCTGAGTGGAGTCGTACATAAACTTAACGACGAGGCTCTCGAACCAGTCGACGAGCTTAGAAGAGAGGCCTTTGTTAGGTTTGGGATTAACAGAGACAAGTCCTCCTCCTCCACCACCACCACCGCCATGGTTGGAGCTAGGCTTGGTCTCGTCGAGTTCCGCCATTGCTGTCTTCTCCACTAGTGAGCTCAGACTCTGATATTAATATCAACTTTTTCAGTATTGCTTTGGTTTGGTCACGAGTTCGCCACGTGGTGCTTTATCAGCCAATTTAAATTTAATTTATTCCATTAAATAAATAAAAAATAATAATAATAATTTGTGCGTTAATAAACGTGAAGATGCTGTCCAAAGTATGTAGCGGTTGCTTTTAACGGTTTGTCTGCCACGTCAGCATTGATGTTTCGCCCATGAATAATGAAATTTGTCGTTTTAAAAAAAAAAAATAATAATAATAATAATAATAAACAATTTGTGAATGGTTTGTTTCACTTGTTTGCTTCTTTTGGTTTATTTTCCTTTATTTCAAGAAATAAATTAAAAGGAAATTTCGTAAATTTTTTTTTATTTTAAATATCATTTTGTAAAATTGTAAAATAATGTTATTTTAATAAATTAATATTTTCAACTATTGACCTGACTTAAACACATAGAAGATAATTTCGTAAATAACTATAAAAAAGAAAAAGAAAAATTATTTTACAAACTAATACAAATTCAGTATTATAATTAAACCTCTTTTTTTAGTACGTAAGTATAATTTTTATATATATTTATATTTTTTGATTTGCAATTGAATTAGAGATTTTCATATGTTATAATCATAAAAAATATTTGATAAAACATTTCATATATTTTATATATTTTTGTATTATAAAATTTAATAGTATTATCCATTAACTATTTCGGGCTCGAGTCTGTAGGGCTTCCTCGTCTGGTGGTGTGCGATCATGGGGGTGGGGCTCCGTTTGGGAGGTGGGTTTTGGGTCTCGGATTTGCAGGTACTCCTTCGTTCAGATTTGTTGGTTGACCTCGGATCCCATTTGTGGGTGTTTTGGTGGGTGGGCTCGGGAAGACGGAGTTATGCTGTAGTAGTGGTGCCGCTCTCCCAGTTCGAGTGTTATTAAGCCTTATTGTTTTCTTTTTAGATTTTGTGTGTTTTGTTTTGGTTTTATTTTCAGTTAATAATGTCACATGCTATGGATGAGTGTAAACCATTATATTTGGTAGTGTTTTGTCTCATTCTCTTTTGATGGTATGAGTTTCGGCGTTCTGTCAAGATGGTTGGAAGTTATTGTGATCCTTATCATTTGATACCTGTCTCGAGATCTTATGACATATTTCTTTGACAAAATGTTGACTTTGAAATGCTTATATTCGAGATGAGTCTACATTAAAGTCGTCGGATGTGAATTTTGTTTGTAATATTTATCATAAATCAACTAGTGATTTACTATTGAACCTTAAATATATATACTCTAGTCCTTTTCTTTTCTTCTTCTTTTGATTAGTTAATTAAAGTAGTGAGAGATCATGAACTTTTTAGAAGAAACTTTCTCTCTCTCTATATATATATATATATATTCTAAGTGTTGTTAAGGCAATTTTTGCTCTGAAGAAAGTATGCTAAATCATCTTTGAATATATACTAATAACACTATAGATAAAACTTAAGATTGATAAAACTTTTTTGTGACAAAAAATTGAAGAAAAAAAATGTGACTAATTGTTTTAGTTTAGAAAGTTGTTGTTTTTTAATCCCTTAATATTGATATTTATGATATTAGCACAATAATGGTATTTATTAGAAAAACCATTAACAATAATACTATTGATCTAAGCAAATTTGAAAATACATATCTTGTCCTATTAAAAAAATTCTAAAGTAATTAACTTTTATGAAAGGCAAATTCTTGAAGAAAAGAAAAAGAAAAGATAGGCCAAATTTCCTAGACTATTTTGTGGTCATAATCGTTTCGAATTTTTAAAAAAAAAAATGTATGGCTATAAATTTTGTATGGATAAAAAAAATTATTCAAAGATGGGTGAGAATTAAGAAGTAGATATAGCTAGGATTGGAATATATGGGTTAAATTGTGTGGTTTCTAATATTTCAAATTAAGTAATTTTTTATGATTAAAATTGGCCACTTCATATCATCTTCACAATCTTACTTATGAAATTTTGCATTAGAATTCATTTGTAACCAAATATAGAAGACAATTCAATCCTATTTTATGATAAACACATTTGATTTTGTATAATTACATTCAACTATTTAGTAACTTACATATCAAGATACTTTTAGTAGGTAACTTATTATTATTATTATTATTATTATTTCATAATCTCATATTCTAATTACCAAATTACATTTATTTTCTTCACAAACTAAGTATAAAAAGATATAAATATTAGTTTTTTCTTTCATCCAACATACACATTAATCAATCAATCACTTCTATTTACTGTCTTCTGAATTTATAAAGTAAGTGTTTATAGTGAAAAAATATCTTATTTTCTCTTCTTAAATCCTTCATAAATCTATGGATTAATATCATAGACTAGACCAGACTTGTACCAAACCACCTCAAAAAAAAAAATTGTATTAGTACCCAAATTCCAATTTACTTAGATTAATTCATCTTTATTAATTATTGATAAATCTCTATCACCAACCATATTAAAAATATTTTTTTTATAATATTTATATATTTTTTTTTTTGTAAAATAGTCTTCCACCACATATCTCCACACTTGGTAGCACAAAAACTATTTTACAAAAAAAAAAAAGTTTATATCACCAGAGGTTACCAATCTTTTTTAAAAGTATCACATATGTCCCCAAATTTTATTTTGTATCACTTAGAGCAACTCTAATGCTGAAGCTAGAAGGGTTGTCATAGTCATTTGTGGGTCTCAAGTCAAAAAATGGGTCTCCAAATCATATTGTTGCTAAAAAATGGGTCCCCAAATCAGATTGTTGCTAAGAGAGAGTGCTAAAAGTTGGCAACGTTGCCAATTTGTTTTTTATTTTAATAAAAATATTTTTGATTAGGTGGATGAAAGAGAATACAAAAGTATTAATATTTTAATTTTTTTGGCAACATGGGAGAGTGCTAGCATTGTAGATGCTCTTAGGTCCCCAAACTTATCAAATGTGTATCACATAGGTCCTTACAATAGAAAATAACTTACAAAATGTGTAACAGAAAGCAATTTATGGCTCAACAGAAATCAATTTATAACCCAGTTAATTTTTTTTGTAATTAATTGTGTCATAAATCACTCTCCGTTATGCATTTTGTAAACTATTTTCTAACTGATTGGACCTATATGATATACATTTAGTAAGTTTAGGGATCTAAGTGATACAAAATAATATTTTGGGACCTATGTGATACTTTCCAAAAAAATTAGGGACCTCTAATGATATTGTTATCCAATAAATTAGCATATTGTGACGTGGCGAATAATCTCTTGACACGTGGCTGATACCTGAAGCGTCTGCTAGAGTATCGACCAGGAGACACACCAGAAGCAGGACAAGCCTATCTTTACCACGACCAGTCTGGTCGGTGGTTCCGCTGGCAAAGCAACATTTATGGGAAGATCTTATAAATCCCGAATTTATCTCATGCAATCTTCTGAATATCCCATGATTCAGGAGATAATATCTGTAACAATATTGGGCAACCCTCCATGAGCCTATAAATAGCAAGAGATGGCTCATGGGAAGGGACTTTTTGAGCCGGGGAAATCATAGAGATTATAGAATTTATCTGAGTAAACTTGTATTGTTTATCAGAAGTGTTGAAACTCATTGAACCCAAGTTCTCTGATCACACTTTTGATCCCATATCAATATCATTCTAAGTGGACGTAGGTCATTACCAGATCCTGGGGCCGAACCACTATAAATTACTGTGTTTTCTTTACTTTTGTCATTACGTTATTCTCTATACATTCGTCTATATCATTCATATTTTGACTCCGTGTCAGTTGGCTAAATCGTGGGTCAACATTCTGGTGCTTTCATTGAGAGGACGATTCATCGTTGTTGATAAAACTAATGGCGAAAGCAGGGAAGAAAGCTGCTCAGACCGCCGCCGCTGCACCGTCGAATTCGCCACCTCCTCCTCCCCCTGCAAGCATGGCGGAAGATGAGCCACAACTAGATTTTGAAGAGGAGGAGATGGACGATGCGACCTTGAGGAGCACCCTGGGCACGTTGCAGGAAGAGTTGGCTAGTCTGAGAGCCAATCAAGAGACTGCCGCAGAAGCTATGGCAAGGCAGCAGCAGGAACTTGATCGTCAGCGGGCGGAGTTAAGCGAGAGACAAGCGGAGGTGGATCGCCGCCAGACCGAGGCCATGGCAGCCCTTGAAGCGGCCTTGCTGTTGGCCAGAAATCAGGCCGCGCCTGCCTCGCAGCCTAACCAACCTGAAAATGGGCCACCCCAGGGAGGTCCCAATCCTAGCCCACCGATCCATCCTTCAAGTCCGCAAAGGCCCGAACAGCCCCAGATGCCCCATGACGACGTCCCACTGGACCCCGAGGCAGATCCACCATCCCAAGCTGCTCGAGGTAATCCCCCGCAGTAAAGGCAGAATAGGGCCGAGCGACAGCCTCGTAGTCCTAGACGCCGCGAGAATGATGGGCCACACCAAGCGAACAGGGGACACTACCCTCCTGGTAACAGGAGGGACTCGGAGTTAGGCTCTGCGGTCCGTGGACCCCAACGGCATGATAATGCACGGGGACATCGCGACCAGCGCAGGCCACCCTCTAACGCTCGGGGTGTTTCTGTCAGAGACGGGAATAGAGGGAACAACCAGTCTTACCACAGCCAGTCAAAGTTCAAGGATGGCCACGACTACAACGAGGCTGACTCAGGCAAGGACAATGCTGATGGGAGGAACGGAAATAGAGGTAAGAGCAGGAGCCAAATACCTCAAGATGATCAACCAAATAGACAAGATGTTGGGGGGCAACCCAGGCAAAATAATGTCTTCAACCGGCTCGGAGGTAGCGAGCAACGGAGAAGAGAGGAAGATCTAAGAGACATACTCAATGATCGTCGAGAGAAGCATGGTGAGAACATCCCCCCAGCAGCAGAGACCGTAGCTATTCCTACTGCGTTGCAAGCCCAGATAGACGCACTAAATCAGGCTGTGCAACAGCTGGTCGGAGGAAGAACCTCTTACATCGACCACGATAGAAGAAAAGGCACTCCATTTATCCAAAGAATAGCCAACGCAGAGACTCCCAGCAAGTTCAAGATGCCTACGCTCCCAAACTTTGATGGATACGGGGATCCCGTCTCCCATGTGAATAAGTTTGAAATCCAGATGGACATTCAGAAAGTGTCCGAAGATGCTCGGTGCAGGATCTTTCCTGCAACACTTTCTGAAGCCGCGCAGGAATGGTTCTTTAAGTTCCCACCTGCAAGCATAGTTTCCTGGGAAATGTTCGTAAGGGAGTTCTACGGACAGTTCTACGCAGGTCGTGTCCACCCGACCGAAGCAAACCAACTGGTCGAGATCCGCCAGCAGGATGGAGAATCACTGAAGGATTACATCCAACGCTTTATGCGAGCGGCAGCCGGAGCAAAGACAGTCGGGGACGAAGGAAAAATTATGGCTATAACCGCGGGAGTGAGGCGCCGTTCGCCCCTATGGAAAAGTCTTCGTAAGGATGGGGTTAGAACCACCCAGGAGTTCTTAGACCGAGCTGATCGGTATATCAAGCTCGAAGAAGCCATTGCCGATGATGGAAAACCCTCGAACAAGGGTAAGAAGGCTGCCGAACCCGCCAAAGCCGCCAATGGCACCAAACCAAATGGCAACGGCAAGGGCAACGGAAACGGCAACGGTAATGGCAAGAATGGTGGGAAACGGCCACACAATGAGCCTTCCACCTTCGACAATAAACGAGCCAAGGGTAATCGTTATGAACCTAGGTTCACTAACTACACTGCCCTCGTTGAGTCTCGAGGAGAGGTTTACCAGGCCACAAGCTCTAGTGTGCCCTACAAGAAACCTGGGCCCATTCGAAAAGACATTTCAAAAAGAGACACTACCAAATTCTGTCGTTACCATAACGACTACGGACATGACACTAATGAATGCAACCAGCTAAAAGACGAAATTGAGTTCCTCATTAGACAAGGACACTTGAGAAGGTACGTACGGGCCTCGGGAACTTCCCAACGAGAAGCTCCAGGTGGGAACGAGCAGGCGTCCACACGCCAACGCTCGCCACCATTACAGCCTGCCCCCGTAGCCGGAACACTTTTAACCATCTGTGGAGGTCCGCACCTCGCAGGAAATAGCGGAAAGGCTAGAGAATGATATGCTCGAACTCTACGCCACGACCAGGATATCGAGATGATGACTGTGGAGGACCGCGCGCCGAAAAAGGCCCACTCAGAGGAGTGCGGGATAACCTTCTCTGAGGGCGATGCCCAACACGTCTGGTTCCCACATTCCGATCCGCTGGTCGTGGATATCCAAATGGCCAATATGATGGTAAAAAGAGTACTGGTCGATACAGGAAGTTCAGTGAACATCCTGTATAAATCAACGCTGGAACGCATGAAGCTGTCCATGAAGGACTTGGAGCCCTGCAATCAAACCATATACGGCTTCTCTGGAGAAGGACTCGCACCAGCCGGAATGATCAAACTCCCAGTGACAACGGGTACAGCGCCTGCCTCAAGGACATTACTCGCCACTTTTGTAGTGGTCGATTGTCCTTCAGCATATAACGCCGTTATTGGAAGACCCATACTGGTTGAACTGAGGGCCATCATCTCCATGTGGCATTTAGCCATAAAGTTCCCAACGGACGCAGGGGTAGGATGCGTTTTGGGAAACCAAAGGGAAGCCAGGGAGTGCTATAACGCCTCGATCACAAAGGCAAAAACTGGAGCGTCGAGGAGCGCTACCCCAGAACGATTGCAGATGACAGAAGAAAGACAAACCCAATCAGGTGGAAAAGTCACCAAATAGGGTATTGCCCAAAGTGAGGATGTAGATTTGGATCCTCGCTTTGGGGATTTTGAAGAAAATGTTGGACCCGTCGAGGACCTGGAGGAGGTCCAGCTCGATGAAAAAGACCCGACCCGAATCGTAAGGGTTGGGAAGAATTTAGAACCTACCGCAAAGCAGGCGCTGGTGGAATTCTTGCAAGAGAACCAGGAAGTTTTCTCCTGGTCGCATAAAGACATGGTCGGGATAGATCCTGCAGTTATCAGCCATGTCCTGAACATAAACAAAGTCTTTCCACCGGTGCAACAAAAAAGAAGGCTACTCGATAAAGACAGATCAAGAGCCTTGAAAGAAGAAGTCGAAAGACTTAAAGAAAATGGGTTCATCAGGGTGGCGTTTTATCCATCATGGGTCTCCAATCCGGTGCTGGTCCCCAAGCCTAACGGCAAATGGCGGACCTGTGTGGATTTTACAGACCTCAATAAAGCCTGCCCAAAAGACTGCTTCCCACTCCCGAGGATCGACCAGCTAGTCGATGCAACTGCTGGACATGAGATCCTCTCGTTCATGGACGCATATTCAGGCTACAATCAGATCAGCATGCATCCCCCTGATGAGGATCATACCAGCTTTCGGACCGATACGGGCTTATATTGTTATAAAGTAATGCCCTTCGGACTGAAAAACGCAGGTGCGACTTACCAACGACTGGTCAACCACATGTTCAAGGAATTGATCGGAGTAAGCATGGAGGTATATGTGGATGACATGCTGGTAAAGTCCAAGAAGGCTGAAGGACATGTGAGGGATTTGCGAAGGTGCTTTGATGTGTTAAACAAGTACCAAATGAAGTTGAATCCCCTCAAATGTTCCTTTGGAGTCGGGTCAGGAAAGTTTTTGGGGTTTATAGTGAATTCAAGAGGAATCGAGGCCAACCCCGACAAGATAAAAGCCCTGATCGACATGAAGTCGCCAGAAAAGATCAAGGATGTCCAAAGCCTGACCGGAAGGATAGCTTGTTGGAAAAACTTATACAGGATCTTTATTTATTTTCATGTATATCTAATATTAAACAAATTAATACGAGATAGCCTAAAACATGTTTCTAAAATTGAATTCAAAGAGAAACAAAAATAGAATACTTACAGTATACGCAGCGGAATTAAGAGTCCTTCCTTCAGTTTCTCTAACTCTTGTATCCTCTCTGTCGCAGAGTATTATCAAGAAACTGAACCGATCTTCTATTTTCTTCACGATCTTCCAATGTATCCTTAGAACCACCTAGACTAGTGTGGGAAATTCTCAACACATGAGATAGATATATAGAGAAGAAGAGAAAATACAAAGAGGCTTAGAAAAGGACTTGTGTTTTGAGAGAATATAAAACTATCAGAAAATCTGACTTATCAAAAACCCTTATTTTGACTTCTCTATAACACTCCTTTTATAGACTCAATTAGGCCATTTAATTTAATTAAAAAATCAATAAAATAGCAGTCATTTTGAAGCCCTAGGTCGAAATTATCATGGGCTATAGGCCCGTGAAATTTCCCATTTGATTATAAGCCCATTGGACTTAAAATCAAGGCCTGTATTATTTTCTATTGATTTAATTAATTAAATAATTATTTAAATCCTTTATCAAATTAATTATTTATAATTTGAACCTTGATTTAAATTTATTTATTAATTTAGATACAAATTTATCTTAATTAATAAATCTGCCATAATTTCTCTTTTCTTCTCAAAATTACACAACTCTGTGAAACTATCCAAAATTGACCTGATCAACTTTGATAATTCTAATTGATGATTAAATCAATTAATTGAGACTATCTAGATGATTTTATCCAAGGTACAATGGGGACCATGGGCCTATGAAATCAAGCTCCAATAAGTTTTCATAAATCTAACAAATAAATTTACTAACTTATTAATTCCTCGTGACTCCACTATAGACTTGGAATTGCACTCTTGAATTCATAGAACGCTCTATAACAAATATAGATACGCTATTAATTATCCATTGTTACAACCATAATTGTCACTCAATCCTCTATAGACGGTCTACAATGAGATAGGACTAAAATACCGTTTTACCCCTCATTGTATTTTATCCTTAAAACACTTAGTTCCTTGTAAATGATATTTCAGTAAACTAATTTAATTACTGAAATGAGATCTCTATCATTTAACACCTTGAACCAAACTAAAAGGAAACCATCGTTTCACTTCTTCATCAGAAGCTATAGATGTTCATATCTATGATTAACACTCCCACTCAATTATACTACCGAGTTCCCAAGATGTAAGTATGGGCTAGTCCGTAGGGTAAGCTGGTAACGAACAAGTCAAAGAACTCAAATAATACAATCAGTTAGAATACTAACCACTCAGAATTGAGATTGAATTGACCTATGGTCAACTATATGATATGACTAGAATAGATAATAACGGTATGTTTACTTATCTTATCAACTGTCAATATCGGTCCTGTCCGATGTAACAAATACATCCGATCTTATCTACTTTGCTAATGTTCTGGAAATAACATAACACTGTAATGTGTAAGTAGATCATATCGTAGATTGGCAAGTCAGTGTAAATCCGGTGCACTGACTAATCTTAGGACTAACTTATTTTGAACATATAATCATATTTATATTCCACTGTGATTACGTCACTATAAATAAGATTAGCTATATGCTCGGGATTTAATAGAAGTTTATATTAAATAAATAATCATGAAAATAAAACGTGTGAGCAAAGTGATTGACCAAGTCAAAAAATGATTTCTATTCTTTTATTGATAATAAAATGAGATTACAAAGAATTTGTGTTTTAATTAGGGCATAAAACCCCAACATAGCTGCCCTTAGTAGATTCATCTCAAAATCAACTGACAAGTGCGTTCCATTCTTCAATCTACTTAGGGGAAATAAGAAGTTTGAATGGACGGAAGACTGCGAGCAAGCATTCCAGACATTAAAGGCTCATATGTCGCAACCTCCCATCCTATCAAAACCAATCGAAGGAGAGACTTTGTATATTTATCTGGCGATTACCGAAGTTGCTGCTAGTGCGGTACTGATACGGGAGGAAGAAGGCGTGCAGAAAGCTGTTTACTACGTCAGCAAAAGGCTTATCGGTGCAGAATTAAAATATCCACCGATCGAAAGATTAGCATATTGCCTAATTCTAGCCTCCCGAAAGTTGCGTCCGTACTTCCAAGCCCATCCTATCATAGTTCTGACCGACCAGCCCCTTCGGCAAGTCGTCCAAAAACCTGAGGCGGCTGGACGACTGTTAAAATGGGCGGTCGAATTGGGATAGTTCGACGTAACTTATTCACCGCGAGCAGCAATAAAAGGGCAAGCCTTAGCCGATTTTATTGCGGAGTTCACCGAACTCCCCAGCAACGAGCTGTGCAAACAGCCTGAAGCGCCCATGCCTCAAGACAAGACTCCTTCGTGGAAGCTATTCACAGATGGATCATCTAATGAATCTCACGCTGGAGCGGGAGTGATATTGATAACGCCCGAAGGGCATCGATTTCACTGCGCAATCAGGTTTGACTTCGCAGCGTCAAACAATGAAGCGGAATACGAAGCACTCCTCGCTGGACTGAGAATGGCCAGGGATATGAATATAAAAGCGCTCGATATTTACAGCGATTCTCAGTTGGTCGTGAATCAAGTCCTGGGAGAATATCAAGCGCGAGGGTTAAAAATGATGGCCTACCTTAACAAAACAAAAGATTTGCTAGCACAGTTTACAAAGTACACCCTCCAGCAGATTCCGCGAGACCAAAATTCAAATGCAGACGCCTTGGCCAAACTTGCAAGTGCTAAAGATGCTGACACCTTGAACATAGTCCCAGTGGAGAGATTAAGTGAACCAAGCATTGATGCGGCCGAAGCCAGCATGGAAATTCGAATAGAAGATACATGGATGGCGCCTTACCTGGATTATCTGACAAATGGGACATTGCCAGCAGATAGAAACAAGGCCAGAACTCTGCAAAGACAAGCTGCTAGGTACATACTGCTCGACGGTGTTATGTACCGAAGAGGATATTCAATGCCACTGCTCAGGTGCATTACATCAGAAAAATCTAAGGAACTCATGAAAGAGGTGCATGAAGGCTTCTGCGAAGATCACGCTGGGGGGCAGAGTTTGGCGAAAAAAATTCTCCGACAGGGCTATTTCTGGCCAACGATGAACGAGGATTCAATGGAGTACGTACGAAGGTGTGATAAATGTCAGAGGTTCTCCAAAATCCCACGAGCAGCTCCAAACGAGCTAAAGCAGATGCAGAGCCCGTGGCCTTTCGCAATATGGGGAATAGACTTGATTGGATCACTGCCAACAGGAAAAGGAGGAGTAAAGTACGCAGTTGTGGCAGTTGATTACTTCACAAAATGGGTCGAAGCTGAACCACTCGCAACCATCACAACCAAGAAAGTTCTCGACTTTGTCATCAAGAACATTGTGTGCCGGTATGGTTTGCCCAGAAAGATAGTATCAGACAACGGAACCCAATTTGACAGCGACCTGTTCACCGATTTCTGCGAGAAGCATGGGGTAATTAAGAGCTTTTCTTCAGTCGCACACCCCCAAGCGAATGGGAAAGTCGAAGCTGTAAACAAAACCCTCAAGGACACCCTGAAGAAAAGACTTGAAGAAGCTAAAGGAGCATGGCCAGAACAACTGCCTGAAGTCCTCTGGTCGTATAGAACATCTCATCGAACAGCAACAGGACGTACCCCATTTTCCTTAGCTTATGGGTATGAGGCCATGTTACCCGTCGAGATAGATCCCCCCTCGCATCGGCGTTTGATGTACGATCAAGACCAAAACAGCCAGCTAATGCTGGAGTCCTTAGACTCAATTGACGAGATACGAGAAAAATCTCAACTCCGAGTTGCTGCTTATCAGCAAAAAGTCGCCCAGTACTTTAACTCCAAAGTTAAAGAAAGAAGATTCAACGTCGGAGACTTGGTGTTACGACGAGTTTTCTTGAATACCCGCGACCCCACAGCTGGAGTGCTCGGACCTAACTGGGAAGGGCCTTACCAAATTGAAGAAGTCCTTCACCCAGGCACCTACAAACTCACGCGCTTAAACGGAGATCTCGTTCCACGCTATTGGAATGGAGAACACCTGCGCAAGTATTATCAATGAACAGCCCTTCTTAAAGGACTGGCTTGTTTAAATTTTCTTTTACAAGTTTTGCAAAGAGGGTTAGCCACGTTGTGTGGCTAACTGCTCGTATATGTAAGATTCTATTTCAGAATCGATCGTAAAGACATGATTAGTCCATTTTTAATACGAAATTATAAGGGACTGAGCTCAGCCAGTCATTCTTGCCAACCTTTGTGAATTTACATTTGCAAGTATTTGTTCATTACGTGTGCTGTTTTGCTGTATTACAAGTATCATTTTTCCACAGGAACAGGAATGTTCGGAAAGGCCATGGTCAAGGCAAGTGACCAAGGACCTAAAGCTCCTCAATCACTTGGGGGGCATATAAGGCACATCGATAGCAAAGCATACTCTCAAGGTATGTAAACACACGAACAAAATGAGTGAAAGCATGCTACAAGTACTTAGAGTATTTTTCAAAATGTATGTTTTGCTAAATCAGGCCAAAGTACTATGCTAAGTTCGGTCATACGGACAAATGTTATAATAAGTAAAAATATTATAGCACCAAGAGTTAAGCTTCTACACCGCAAGCATTGCTGCTTGAATGTAATTGTTCGAACAAAAAGATTTACTGCCCGTGCAGCAAAGTTTAAAAAGAAACTATTGTCTTTACATCGCGACCCGTGGGTCGCATGTTCAAAAAGAAAGATAAACAGTTAAATAAATTAAGAGGCATGGGGGGCAGGAGGGTCCTGGGCAACAACCTGGTCAGTCTCTTCCTCGATGGTTTCTTCTTCCAAACCAACGACGCTTGGGGTTGCAGGAGTCGCAGCTCTTGCCTCCTCTTCAGCCAGTTGAGCAGCGCACCGGGCCAACTCCGCAACTCTGACTTCCTCTGAAAGGTAGCTAAAGTCAGCACCTTGATTGTGTTTCCAGAAGTTATAGAAACATCGGAGTGTCGTCCTTTTGTACTTTTCCAGATTCTTGGAGTTGTCAAGCTCCAATTGCTGCACCTTGCCCTCGAGAGTGGCGATAGTCTCGTCCTTAGACTTGACTAACCCCTCCAGATGCTTGATTTCGCGGAGATGGATTTTGTTGTACGACCGGTACTCTTCCCTCAGCTTAACCGCTGCATCTTTTGCAGCTTCAGCCGCGGACAGTTTGGTCACCGCTGCATCCCTCTCTCGGACCACCGTCTCCAACTCCTCAGCATGTTTAGCCTCAGCAGCCGAAAGCTCCTCGGCCACCTTCACCTGATGTTTCTCGAGAACTTTGGCCTCAACCTGCTCAAAGTAGGCCTGGGCTCGGGTACGAGCAGTAGTGGCAGAAAGTAAGGCCTGTAAATGAAGAAAAAGAGGTCAAGACTTATCACGAGGTCTGAAAAAACAAAGACTTGAAGAATAAAGAAACACTTACGCTGGAGATCTCGTTCAGAGCCCTGTTCAGGATCTGGTTGACCGGTAACTCTTCAGCTTGGATCATGGCGTTCCCAACACGCTCACCTTTGCCTATGCGTTCAAGTCGGTCCTTAGCGGATCGGATGGCACGACTCACGAGCCTGGCCCCATGGGCCTCTTCGCGAGAAAGCTGCTCCCTAGCAGGCGCAGGTGGAGGATTGGACCGAGCAGGAGTGTTTTGCTGTTCAGAAGAAGCTGGAGGAGGGGTAGGAGTTCGCCCAGTTGGCGCAGGACTTTGCCCAGTTGGTGTGCCCTGAGGAAGGTCTTCTGGTCGACTCTTCTTGGCTGAAGGGCCTTGACTGGTTTCACCAGTTCGCTTCTTTAACCTTCGTCGAAGTTGAGGGACTTCCTCTTCCTCTTCGGCCTGGTACATGTCAAAAATATTGGGAGTCGACATATCTGCATGAAAACAAACACAAGAGGTTAGTAAGGGAAGAGAAAGGTGAAAGTGAAAGGTTTTCCTGAAAAGATTTTTCGACTCCCCTTACGGCGGGAAAAAATTATTTCTAACTGGCTTAAAAAAATCGAAATGCTACTTCGATCCTACGTCCTAAAAAGCACTGATCCTGGGTTTTAAACCTACTCATAAGCCTACTTTGCCTACAAAAATATCCTATCTACAGGCGTTTAAAAAAATCAGAAACCAAGAGATTCAAACAGTACACCATTTAAAAGCATGCACCACGAAAAAATTAGAAGCATGGAGTTTCAAAATAACTTACCAAGGAAAATGGTCGTGAAGATGGAAGTGAGAGCTTCGGGAGTCAAGGAGCCCACCGTATGAGCCTAGACAGCACAAAGGAAAGTTCGCTGGAGAAAGTAAAGCTCTGGTTTTTAGGGTTTTCGGCAGAGAGATGGCGTGCGTGAAAAGGAAAGAAGTGGCTCAAGTAATCTTATATAAGTTTGTCTTTGATATTCAAAAGGCGTGATCATTAGTTTTCCCTTTTCGAAGTATGGGGAAACGTGATGGCCGTCAAAATTATTTATGGGAAACTGAAAAGCCCTGATTAGACAGGAGTGGTTTGCTTTTTTCGAAGACGCACGAAGGGCTCTGACACGTCAGGAGGGGTCACCGAAGAGTCATTCGTTCAAAGTTTATTTACTGTTCGTAGTAAATAAACTTTGGGGGGCAAATGTTATCCAATAAATTAGCATATTGTGACGTGGCGAATAATCTCTTGACACGTGGCTGATACCTGAAGCGTCTGCTAGAGTATCGACCAGGAGACACACCAGAAGCAGGACAAGCCTATCTTTACCACGACCAGTCTGGTCGGTGGTTCCGCTGGCAAAGCAACATTTATGGGAAGATCTTATAAATCCCGAATTTATCTCATGCAATCTTCTGAATATCCCATGATTCAGGGGATAATATCTGTAACAATATTGGGCAACCCTCCATGAGCCTATAAATAGCAAGAGATGGCTCATGGGAAGGGACTTTTTGAGCCGGGGAAATCATAGAGATTATAGAATTTATCTGAGTAAACTTGTATTGTTTATCAGAAGTGTTAAAACTCATTGAACCCAAGTTCTCTGATCACACTTTTGATCCCATATCAATATCATTCTAAGTGGACGTAGGTCATTACCAGATCCTGGGGCCGAACCACTATAAATTACTGTGTTTTCTTTACTTTTGTCATTACGTTATTCTCTATACATTCGTCTATATCATTCATATTTTGACTCCGTGTCAGTTGGCTAAATCGTGGGTCAACAGATATAAATCCAAAAAAAATTAATATCATTTTACAAATGTTCTTAATATAATTTCATCCATTAATAATAATAATAATAATAATAATAATAATAATAATTAGGGATATTTGCAGTGAAAATACTTAAATTATTGTGTTTGAATCACTTAAGTACCCAAGTTATTTTTTTTTATGGTGAAAGTACATTCCGTCCATATTTTGGTGCAGTTTAGTATAGTTATCTGTTTCATCATTAAGTACGCCTATATAGTGTGAAATTTGCTTATAACTTAAGTATTTTCACCGTAAAAATCTCATAAATTTAGTATTTTTGCCGCAAATATTTCTTTAATTTAATACTTTTGTCAATATTTTATAGATGAAGTTAACGGGAGAATTGACGTTTGTAACAAGCTGCACCAAACATGAACGGAAAATATTTTCGTGCGGACTTTCGGCCCAAATAACCCTAATTATTATTACATTAAAATTCCATAAAAAGACTGCTCTAATTCTAAACGCTCTGTTCTGTTGTCGATTCAACCGCTGACACTGCGCGCGCTGGCACTTAGCCCTAGGTCACCCAATTATCCTCTTCAATAGAAGACTGTAGAAATCGAGAGGTATTTCTCTTCTTTTATTTTTTTCCTCTGTCTACTCAAATTAGTTGTTACGACTCTATGAATCGATTGAATGTATATGGGAGAGGATACAAAAATATGAACTGTTGTTTGGCTCAAGAGTGTGATTAAAGACTTTAGCTTTTTTATTTGTTTGAGCTTATTTGATGTGATTAGTTGAACAATTCATCATTATTGTTCATGAAAATGTCTTCTTTCTTCTTATATACATAAAATAAGGCTTCTGTGCTGAGCCTGAGAGAGAGAGAAGAAATGGGAACGGTTGAGGCGGGAGAAATAGGGTCGTTACACTCCAAAATTTGGGAACAAATTGAGCTTTCCGAGAGGTAATTCAAATCAATTCAATTCAATTTTCTACTTTCCTTCTTTGATTTGCACAACTTTTTCTTATTGTGTGTATGAGTGTACAGCTACCTTGTGTGCTCCATGTATGAGGAGGCAGCCTCACTAGCTTCCTCTACTCTGAACCAACTTTCTACTATTGCAACTGGACATGATGGTGGTGATGATGATGATCAACTTTATGACATGTTGGAATCAGCTGGAATGGTACTCGTCCAGTCTTTGAATGGGCTCGGCAGGTAGCTACATACATGCTTTTTCTTTTCTGCTCTGCAATCTCTGTTTATTCATGCTTTGTTCTGACTTGTTTTGATGGGTTTGCAAGCAGGGTATCAGAAATCCTGAATGAGCTCAAAAAATCATTTTCTTCAGTTGCAGCCATCCCCCTTCAAGTTCTTCTTGCTGGGTATTTTCAATTTCATATAATATCTATCTATTAATCTGTTACAGTCTTAAGTGATGTTTTTAGTATTTTTGAAGGAACACATGATTGGGGGGTAGAGAATGAATGTTAGTTTTTCATCCTATTCTGTTTTCCAGGGCATGTTTCCAGATATCACAAAGTCCTTCTGCTGTTCGGAATTTTCTTGAAGAGTTTCTCAGTAAGTGGAGATTTGTGGATGACAATTACTATGTTCTTGCTAGTGAAGAAACCAGCGTCGATTATGTAAAAGGATCTGGTGGGCGCTTTAGTTTGAGTGTTGATGACTATCTTGATGTTGTTGAGGTCTATGTTATGAAGATTCTTGCAAACACTCTATCTGATTTAGACCTTGCAATCCACTGGGTTGAGAAAGCTGAGTTACCAGAGGACAGACGACAGGTAAAATACAATAACTGTATCTTGTTCACAACTGCGATTGATTGAAGTGATCATATTTGAGTTGTGCTTTGCCTCTTATTATCTTCAAGGAAACTTTCACCACTGTCTATTTCTTATAAAAAAGAAATAAAATAAAAGAAATAACAAGAAAGTTGGACAACTCTCTTGAATCCAACATTCCTGAACTTGTCAATTGAAACCATATACTCATGGCATCTTCAAAACCTTATATGCTCAGTTCATCTTCTTGATTTTCCTTCTTCGTTTCAAAGTTTATCATTTGTTGATTATAAGATTGCAGCTGCTGATGGCCAACACTAATGCTAAGTTGAAGTATTCAACAAATCCTTAGTTTTTATCAAGTTTATTGAAATATAAGATTCATGAACACAGTTTTTCTAGGAACTTCTAAGAAGATTACACTCCCTGCATTCTGCGAAAGCAACAACTTCGTCAAGAGGATCCTCAGCATTGATGGCAGATAACTCGAAAAAACAGCGAAATCTTCCTAATGGATCTCCACAAGTGTTGGACAACAATTACCCTTTAAATGATGAGAAGATTAGAAAACAAGCAGTTCTGAGATTTTCCAAAGGAGTCACCCCGTACAACTGGTGGTACCGTTCCTTAAATCTAAAGCTCGGTAGCATTCAGATAGTCGTATCAAACGGGAAGATTGCGTTTGGCTGTTTAATCGTTCTCATTTATTGGATTTTAAGACGAAAACGAGCTAGTCTGAAGGGGTAAGCTCGTTTCCATAGTAGACGGCACCTAAAGTCCTGTGGTTATCATCTGACATTCAATTTTTTTTTAATTCTCAGGATTGTTCAGAGACAAGCTTTGAACATAAAGAAGGCTGTTGTAGACTTGTGGCAACTTGCATTTTCTTACCAAGTGAATCCTTTAGCTGCTGTGCAGTCTCCTCCTGCTCCATTCCGTGGAGGTCAAAGATGAAGTTATATCCAACAACTACTACTCTATCAAATAGAATATATTATAGTCTCGATTTTACGGTTTCATTTAAGAATAATACAATGGAACTTTTCATCATTCCTTGTTTCTGGTCTATAAATTTGTAATGCTAACATTTCACTTAGGGGGTGTTTGGTATGGGATTTGAGTTTGTGGGATTAAAGGTAGGAGTTTAGATTAAGGGAGTTTAGATTAAGTGTTTAAAGAGGTTAAGATTACCTCATATTAAGCTAAAAAATGAGACTCAATTGTAAACACAAACTCCTAAGTTATTAAAAATAAATTTACCAAACATAGGTTAGATTTAACATTCTCATTCCCACCAAATCAAATACTCATACCAAACAATCCTTTACAGGGCTCCATTTTGGAATAAGAATTAGAAATATAACAATAAAAATTTGTGCTATACATGTTCTTTGTGTAAAAGTGTGCCTCCATCTAGATGTTTTTAAGTCATTCGATCTTTCACTAAGCCAAGGGAAATTTCAAAACTAAATAAATGTAAAAGATATTGAAAGTTGGTTTGATGAAAGTGATTAACAATGTAAAAAAAAAGATCTTATCTGTTGTATGCATTATCCCACATTCAAGAATAGGAATTTAACAGTATTGAGGAAGATCACAAGGCAAAATTTACAGCTTCATGTGAAGTAAATATCAACATTTTAGCAAAAATCAAATGTAAATACAAAAGCTACAAAAAAAAAAAAATCCACTCATTATTTAAAAATCAATTCAAGCCATGTCAAATTATATGGTTTAGAGTGAGTTGCATTGCAATGAGTTTATATGTATTTTCATTTGAAGGGAAATTAGGAAGAATAATTGGTCACAGATTACAGAAAAGAGAAGGAAAAAAACCTTTAAATTAAATTTATTGGAAATGTTCAAACATGAAACACCGATATGCTTTCCTCCCTTCTTCTCTTGGATCACAATTAATGTAGTAAATACCAAAGATACAAAAATAAGGTCCAAAAATCAACAAAGGACAACTGAACAACAGGGATTTGATGGAGTTTCTTTCTTGACAAGAGCACACTGCTACTAGGACTCGTCCATCGGTTCATTTCGGTTACAAGATTGAGATCTCAAATCCTTCTCATCTTGTCTTGTTTCCGATGTCTTCGACACAGAATCCTCCAGCACCTCCAGAAAGGACAACACTGTAAACTTGACTGCAAAATAATGAAAGACATAAAATTAAAACAAACATATTACAACTTAACCATAACATGAATCCATATATATCATCACTTACAGTTACTTGGGTCAATTCCAAACTGAGTCAAATCTATCTGTCCAGTTCGAAGTACCTAAGTAAATAATTATCCCAGAAAATGAGTTAGCAAATAGCAAAGTAGCAAAAATTATCGCTAAACATATGGATCGACATCGAAATTCATCATTACATATGTAAATGAATCCACTTGTTGTCGGAAAGGCGGACTCTGCAACAACTCCAATATATCCTCAGGTGACCACTGGCCCTGTAGCCCCAAAAGGAATTATATAACGAAACAGAGCAGGAAAAAGTTAACAAATTCAAACAACGCATTATCACTCACCTCTGGTAAGTAAGATGCTAAATGTTGTTCCAATGGCAATGTCTCTATCAATGGCATTATCAAATCAGGCTTCAATATATCATCAAGTCCCAAGCCTAGCCAGCCAGCCAAGTTGAAAAATAGTTTATAAAATGAAGTAATGTCATAGCAAACATATATTTACCTAAAAATAAGTAAACTGCAAATGCATATTTAAGAATGTATCTTGTATAGAATCATCATCAGGTCCCAAGAAGAGGGCTTTAAGAACACATGGAATACACTCCTACCATTTGATAGGCTGAGAAAATGTTCTACAGTAAAGCCGATGGATAAAAAAACAAACAAATTCATATCATTACCTCCATCTGGGTCTCCAGCTGCATCTGCAATGAGTACGATATCATAACAACTGTTAGCTCAGAGCAACTTCAAACATATACAAACTGTATGGAGTAATATATAACAATACATTATTATGAGCATACTGCAAGGAGAAACTCCACACCTGCTGGTCCAATGTTACTCAAAATCCTTTGCAAATCTTCTAGTTTAACCGGACCGGATGACGAGGAAACATCACTAGATACTTCAGCACCCAAGTTTGGGACAATCAAGTTTCCAGCTCTGAATGCATACAAGTCATTTACAGCAATGTCACGAAAAAGCAGTGAAATATATGACGTAATAAAAGTTACAAATCACATGAAGTAAATTAACAAGAAATATCATCTTAGCAGAAAGCCAAATAGGCCAAACACCAGATTTGAATACTGTCTTCTCATTACCTCTTAGCAGAAGCCAAATATGAAGGCCAGCTGATAAAAATAAACAACTATTTCTACACTTATCAAATTCTAGTAAACTATTTAAATTTGCAGAAAATGTGCATTAACAACACTCCTAGAAAAGGGTCAATATCTCTACGGTAATGATATGTGAACACAAAATGCAGTGACATGGCATGCCTTTTTAATATAGTGAATCCCATCTTACACATAATTTTTAAGTTGAGAAAACCTGTTATGCCTACGTGTGTAATATATTTGAACGTATTTTTTGTGCACGTATTATTACTCATATCTTTCTATCCAAGTACCGTGAACACTATTAAACATAATCATAATCTGTGTATTTACGCATTGCAACATTTTCAATAAGTCTGTCTTGGATTCAATGGACCAACACCTCTAACTAGTGCTCAGCAGACCATTTGTACAATACCTAGATCTGATCTTGTTCCAGTTAATCATATACTACCGAAACCTAGTTGATATGTTCCTAGGTTTCTCGTGTTACTATTTTTCCCTGAATTTGGTAAGTTTCGCATGTTAGTAGCCAACCTTTATGGTATATCTATACCACCAAAACCTAGTTGATATGTTCTTAGGTTTCTTGTATTACTATTTTTCTCAGAATTTGGTACGTTTCACATGTTAGTAGCTGACCTTGATGATATATCGTCATCCATCATATCTTCAGAAACTTGTAGTGGAACAGAAGCATCGGGTTCTTCTTCACTAAGGAAGTCTTCCAAAAGAAGAAGATAAGCACTATCAAAACTTGATGCAGAAAAACATAGCAAAACTCAAATTTTAATATTTATTGAAATTCATTCAATATGCCAAGTAGGAAATTGAACAAGACCTAAAGGTTTAAGATAAGATAAAACATTTTTTAATCCAATTTTCATGTCAATATGCTATATCCTTTTTAGACAACGTAAAACCAGGGTGAATATCACATTAATTTGTGCAAATTTTCATGCTAGCATATGAAGAAGACTAATGAAAGCTGTATATATTGCTAAGCTTTGCAAATATTTCAATTTAATTGCAAGCATACGTTCAAGAATCCAGCTCAAAATGTTTACATACAATAGAGCTACAGCCTACACATACTGGAAGCACTAAGCAATGAATTATATTGTTTTACCTAAAGGTCTATTGATGTAGTAATTTACAGAGCTGCACAACTCTGAGTCACCTTCAGCACTAGGCTCCTGGAAAGACATTAGTAAAATAAAAAAGAAGAGTTAAGTTGAATTGAACCATAAGTTTAAACAGTGACAACGGATAACAACAGTCAATGAGCCCAAGTCTCAACCTGCATCCAGAAGAAGAATTTTCGGTCGTCTGTATTAAACTTCAATATGTAAACTCTTCCTGACGATTGATTAACCTGAGCAAGTGAGATAAACCAATACTTAGACCAAACCTCAGTGTCAAAGTAACAAACCATACATGGAAGTATGCACCACAAAACTAATGAATTGTACCATCCCAAGTTCAATACCTTCTCAAAAACGGCTTCATCAGGGAAAATAATCTGATCCTGTAACACCTTATGTGAAGGAAACAAGATACAGAAACATAATAGTAATGTGAAGAAAAAAAAGAGGAGCGAACAATCCAATAGGATACATCTTCAACAGCATTTAGAGTTCGATCAAGCCATTGAAAATGGAGTAACCCCTCACCACCCTGAGCCATAAAATAAAAATCAATCATAAAAGATCCAAGTTTTTTATCAATCATAAAAACTCACAGCATGATACACACCCTTGCAATGCGAACAAGTCCTTTACGGGTATCAGGCACAACTCTGGTTCCTTCAAAATTCATTTTACCAGCACGAAACTCCACCAAAACTTCCTGTTAAGACGATCCAGTGAGCAAATCTCAATAATAAAACACATGCTTATCTTCATTCATATATTCAAATACATAATAATAGTAAAGGAAAACGATTAGAGAACCTGAGTTTCTTCTGGAGAAGTATCACCGGTTAACGAAGAAGCCATAGCTAATAGTCGATCGATACACCTCTTTTACTTCTCCTCTCTCCTTACAAAATCTACCAAGAAGAGACACCAGAATAATCAGCTTAATCGAAACAAAACCCTAGTTTGATTATTTATATATATGATAATTAGAAATAATCAGAACGATTCTTAATTTAACGATTTTTGTTATAAGGGATCCTAAGGCCTCAAACCCAAATAATTATAACTAATTCAACTTATTCTTCACTTCAATCGACCAAAACCCCCAACTAAATCACAATTATTGAATCAGAATTCAAAGCCAGAAACCAAATCTTCAAACCTCAAAACAGTAAACACAAAAAAACCAAAGCGAATTGAACCAAACTGAACAAACCAAATAAAGAAATGAACTTTGACTTCACAACTCCACACCCATTTTACACCCCCAGAAGAAACCCCAATAAACAGTTCAAAATAATACGAACGAAAGAAAAAAAAAATCAAACCTTTGCCACTCGAACACAGCCATGCCCGAAGAATTAAAAAAATGTGAAAAGTATACATACCCAAATCAACTAAAAGCGACGAATCGCGACGGTGAGGCGACGACTCACGGCGGAGAAGCTCTGAAATAGCGAGAAGAGGAAAGAGGAGAGAGAGTGGCGAGATGAGGCGAAGGGGCTTAAGGGTTTAGAATCTCCAAATACAGTCAAGCTAAAACTACGTCGTTTTGTTTATTTTATTTTAAAATATATTAAATATAAATTAAAATTTGTCTTTTAGTAATAAAATAAAATAAAATACTTTCATTTTTTTAGGGTTTAAAATAATTTTTTTAAAGGAAAATGAAAAAATGTTAAAATGAACGAAAAATGAGAAATTTAATTAAAGAGAAATAATTACTATAAACTTTTCTTTGTGTTACTACAAGAAAATGACGGTATCGTTGTGGTCCATCGACCGCCCTATCTACACTGACGTATGTCGTTGCTGGAGAGTGTGTGGATTTATATACCGATAGCGATGGGATGTTCGTCACTGTAGTGTCACGAAAATCTCATATTTTCGTGCTCAGCGAGCACCCTACAGCGACTATAGGTATACAATTTTAAAAAATATATTAATAATTATATTGATTAAAATTTATTTAATAAAATATTAAATAAATAAATAAACCCAATTTATTAATTAAATAATAAACTCAATTTATTAATTAAATTATAAAACCAATTTAACAATATACATAAACTCCAAAATGTAAAAACAAAGCATAAATAGTATTGTCTCCAAAATAAATAAAAAAAACGACACAAAATATTAATAAGTTCAAAATAATAATATAATAAAACTAAATGTTATCAAAATCATTTCCAAAATCATTATCGTTAGGCTGTTATGGTGGTTATGGTGGTTGTTGTTGTGGTGGCTGTGGTTGTTGTGGTTGAAAGCTTGCCATCATGGATTGTATCATATTCATGTCTAAGTTGACAGGCTGAAATTGTGGAGCTTGGATGTTTGGATTTGTTGCTTGCAAAAATTGTTGCACTTGTTGGAAGTTGTTGTTGTGGGTCATAAAGGCTTGACTAAAGTGTTGAATCATGGACTGGAAAGCCTCAGATGGTACCATTGGAAGGACGACTGTGGTGGACGGAAATGGTGATGCCTCTGATTGTAAAGAGGATTCGGTGGCGCTTGAGGCAAAGGTACTAGTGCCCTTCAGCTCACGTCCAATATCTCGGTTATGGCCACGACGTTGACCAAGTACTTTTGAGACGACTTGTGTCTCATTGACAATGGCACTTCCTACTGAAAATTTAGATTGAGATTGTGATTGTGTCTGGACTTCTTGCTGCAAGGCGTTCTGTAGTTTAGAAACAAGATAATTAATACATATTATAATTGAATAATATACATATATACTGTAACGCCCTGGTTACCCCAAAACAGTTACAGTGAACTGGAAATTTGACTCGCTACCCGAGTCATTTGGTTAAAAACGTGATCTAAGTGTTATTATCAAGTTAAGGTGAAAAACCAGCAAAAAGGAAAGGGTACATTTCATTAAGTAAACAAACTGCTCATGAGCCTCTCAAAATGTTTACAAGTAGTTCGTAGTACAAAAGAGTCGCTATTGTTTCAAATTTACAGTCCCCGCCGGCCTAAGCGGCAAAAATAGGGTAAACCCCTAGTCCCTCTGAGAACTCCTTGACCGTGGCGGTCAAGCGGCCCTGTATGTACACAACATCGCCCAAGCTCTCCACTCAGGGTTGGGTGAGCTTCTCTTTCCCTTTACCTGCACCACAAAGCACCCATGAGCCAAGGCCCAGCAAGAAAACATAATAAAGCATGATATAGTATCAACAACGATCATAATAACCACTCAGGACTACCAGTCCAAACAAATAGGTGGCAATAGCCAAAAGTCACAATAATGAGTACAACCTCCTCTGGCCATGTGACGATAGGGTCACCAGGGCTCAACCGACGAGTGGCTCTTTCATAAGTTTGATCAGGACAGGTGCAAGGTGATTAGTCACCAACATAACCTTCCTCACGACTCTAGAGTCGAAGCTATGGACAACGTCCCTTAGCCATGTGACTAACGGTCACCGGGGTCATATACCTTGGCTATAGACATCTGGTCGTAGACCAGGCAAGCGCTTATAAGTTCTTCGACCTTAGGGCGGTCTCGCATTAATGCCATAGAGCCATTCAATGCGTGATCATCGACTTTAGAGTCGGTCCCTGACTAGTCAGTGTCTCAAACAGATAATCAGCGTTCACTGGCATTTAATATGCAATCCATGTCCACATATAACAACCAACATGCCTCAATATCAAACCATGCATGTCATATATCTATACAGGGTGCAACTGTATTCATACACTGTTTTCTTACCTCTGGTTCGAGTGAGAATTATTATATGAACGACCCCTGAGAACGATCAACCTTTAAATTCCTTGACGGTCACCTGGTCATAACCAAATTATAGGATTCATCAATAAAAATGATAACTGAGGGTTCCCAAACCAAATTCCAGCCCCCGAGACATCAAAAACTACCCAACCGGGTACTAGGTCCAACCCCGAGGCCTAAGGTTTGAATCCCCAAGCTAAAAACCACATTTTTGCAAAATTGACCTTAAGGGCCGCGACCCTACCCTGCTGCGCCGCGGCGCGCCCTCAAACAGAGAGGGCTCTCCCCCTGCCAGGCGCCAAGGGCCGCGGCGCACCCCTGCTGCGCCGCGGCGCACCCCTGCTGCGCCGCGGCGCCCAGCCCAGACCAACTAAAACGGCCACACGAACCCAGTTTTTTCCCTGTGCTATTTCCTCTTAAACCAGCCCTTCAAACCACTTCCAATCCTCCTCCAAACACACAATTAAACCCCCAAACAACACCCTTAGCTCACCCTCATCAAATCCCAATCAAACCAACACTAAAACTCCCTTTGATTCCCACTTCCATCAAGAACTTTAAAGCTGAAAACTAAAGATGAAAACTGTAATGCCCTGGATTCCCTATTATGGTTAACGGCTGGATTAGTAGGCCGGGATGGCCATAATTGTTTAATTATGCCATTTAACGTGTTTATGTATGTTTATGAGAATTATATTATAATATAATGTTAATTGTATGCATGCCGATGATATATGTTGAGACCATATTATGACGTGGGTTTGTTCGAGCTGCTCGACATGAGACGATCGTAGATTATTAATTAGCGGCTTAGTCACAACAGGTTTAAGTGTCGGGACTTGGTTTGAGTCTCGGGGTGTTTTGATGGTAAGAGCGTTACCGGGAGATAAAGGGTAACAGGATGTGAATTATTGGTGTTTGAGATTATTGAGAGTAACGGGAATTGGAGAGCGTTAATTATGATTAACGAGTTAGGAGGAAAGTACCAAAAATACCCTTGGGAGTCTTTAGAAACCATTAATTGACCTAGGGGTAAAATGGTCATTTCACCCCTAGGATAGATATAACCTTATTTAGCTGAAAAAGGGTGATGGAAAAACAGAGTATGCTTTAGAGTTCTCCCGTACCTCCTTTCTCTCACTGTTCTTTGTGGTTTTTGAGCCAACTTTGAGGATTCTAGCTTGGGAAGCAAGCCTTGGGAGTTTGGGAGTGTGTTCCACTAGTGAAGGCCATCATAAGCCGAGCTTTGGGTAAGTTTCTAACCATAGTTTCTCTAGTTTGCTCTGTTTTGGTTTTATTTTGCAGCTAAAATGTTTAGGGTGAATTCATGGTTTTTGTTGGGAGTTTTGGCTAGGGTTCCCATGCTTGTGATGTTTGGGATGTGTTGGGATGGTTTTTGGGTTCATTTGGCATCAAGAATAGGCTTTGGAAGCTTGGGAATCGAGTTAGAATCGAAGGAGATGAAGAAGGTTGGTTCAGGGGTGTTCTGGGCTGAAGGTAGCGCTACAGCGCCCACCCTAGGGCGCTATAGCGCTCCTCAGGAGGGTTTCTGGCACTTGGGCGGTTCTGATTTTAGCGCTGTGGCGCTAGGGGTTGAGCGCTGTAGCGCTACCCTGTTCCTTCCAAACCCCGTTTTGAGTGTTTTTAAGGGTTTTTGACTTGGGGTTTCAATCCTTAAGGCCCAGGATCGATTCTACTCACCGTGTGGGCATGTTTCGAGGTCCCGAGGGTGGTGCTTAGGTTAAGACCCTATTATTGTGGATTCTCATTAATGGAGGTTTTAATTGGTTGTGATTAGGTAACCGCTAAAGGACCAAAAAGTCGATCGTTCTCAGGGTTGTTCTTTTGTTCGTTCTTGCTCGAACCAGAGGTAAGAAAACTGCACCCCAAGTGTAACATGCATGGATATTCCTGAGGCATGTTGGATGTGAGAATATGGACATGGATTGAACATAGAATGCTTAGCATATGCTGCTCATTTGTGCATGGCACTGACTTATTAGTCAGGTTTGGCAAGGGTGCTAGTATCACTGTGAAGCTGTGACTTATTAGTCAGGTTCGGCAGGGGTATTGGGCATTGATCACGATGGACTGACTTATTAGTCAGGACGGCCTTGGCGTGTGTCACGCAGGGCATTAAGATTGGATCTAATCAATTATTAACATTGAATGACTCAAAGAGCATTAATGCCAGACCGACCCCGAGGGTCGATGAATGAAATAAGCGCTTGGAGGCTAGTGGCTTACCTAGCAGCCACTCTCCCACTTGAATTAGTGACATGCATGGCAGTCACTCAGTGCGGTTTACCAGAACCCGTTGAAGGCTAGTGGCTTACCCATCAGCCACTCTTCCATCTGAATTAGTGACTCGCTTGTCAGTCACTCAGTGTGGTTTATCAGGACCTCATGTGGTGTTCACTCATTTGTTTGAAAGCTTTATGCTCAGTGTGATTATAATGATAATCATTTGATAATGTTTATATAAAGTGTTATGTTTTCTTGCTGGGCCCTGGCTCATGGGTGCTATATGGTGCAGGTAAAGGGAAAGAAAATCTCACCTAGCCTGGAGTGGAGAGCTGATGTGGTGGTGTATACATATGCGGCCGCTTGACCGCCATGGTCATGGTGTTCTCAGAGGAACTAGGGGGTTTACCCTATTTTTTCCGCTTAGGTCGGCGGGATTGTAAACTTGAAACTGTAATGACCATTTTGTACTGAGAACCACTTGTAAGTGTTTTGTTTAGCTCTGCAGAGCAGTTTGTAATAAAATCTCTATTTCCTTTTTATTGGTTTTGTACCTTAACCTGTTAATCACACTTAGAGCACGTTTTTGACCAAAGGACTCAGGCAATGAGTCAAATTTCCGGTCCACCGTTCACCGTAACTGTTCTGGGGTAGCCAGGGCGTTACAAAAACAGAGCATAACTTGAGTTCAATGATCAAAACTCACCTTAGAACCTATTTTGAACTTCCCTCACTAGCTGAACCAAGTCCACCAACCCAGCTTTTAAGTTCCCTAGCTTGGATTCCCACCAAGAACTCAAAACCTCAAAGGAATGATGAAGAAGATGGTGTACGAGGAAGGAAGAGGCAAATCTCTGTGTTTTGTTCTGTTTTAGTCTACAACTTTCTATAGCCAACATCCTCTTAAATCATATATATCCACCCTTAAATGACCAAAATACCCTTGTGTCATCTAAAGCTTCTCAAACTAGTCTAGGGGTAAAATTGGTACTTTTCGCTTAACCCGTTAATCATAATTAACGCTTCCCAATTCCCGCTAATCTCAATATCCTCAAACACCAATAATTCATATCCCGTTACCCTAAAATCCTCGGTTACGCTATAATCATAAATATCACCTCGAGACTCATCCCGAGCCCCGAGCTCAAACCTGTTATGACCAAACCGATAAATCATACTTAAAAATCGTCTCATGTCGAGATACTCGAACCAATCCACATTATAATGTGGTCTCACAATATATGTCATAAGCACGCAAACAAATATTCAATTTTACCCTCAACGGGCCAAATTACCAAAACACCCCTGTAAACAAATGTGGACTCACATGCATGCATTTAACATCATATTATAATATAATTCTCATAAACATGCATAAACACATTTAATGACATAATTAAACAGTTATGGCCCTCCCGGCCTACTAATCCAGCCATTAAACCATAATAGGGAATCCGGGGCATTACATATACAAAACTTAGAAAGTTACTTACAAATGCATCCTTAGCATTCGTGTTCACCCATCCACGTGCCAGTTGATTGTGTATGTCATGGAACGTATCGATAATGTTGGACAGTTCCTTAGTCTGAAGATTCATCTTTAGAAAATAAAATTTAACAAAATCTCAGTTAAATATTGAAATTATTATTAAGATAACTTAAAATATTTCAAATTATCTATATATTTTTATTTACCTTCTTAAATCGAGTAGAAGCATAAGAAGTCAATCCATGGAGACTTGGATACTTTTGTTTTGCTCTGTTGGCAGCATTTGCCTTTGAGCGTGTCATGAACTGTGGAGTGGTGAAAATGTCAACCAACTTCTGCCAACTCTCGTTGTGCATGTCCTCAGGTGGATTCTTTCTGGTTGTCTCGATATCATTATACCCTCCATGTTCATCGAAGTGTCTTTTCTTGCGACATTTTCTATCCTTGTAGCAATCCTGAAACTCTCGCTCAATCCCAATCTCTATCAGTCGCCACTCAAGCAGAGCTCAGGGAAGAATGAAAAAATCCTTCAAAAAAATGGTTAGATTTTTTAAATTATAAAAAAAAAAATTACATGTGAATACGTTGATAAATTTAACTCAAGTTTTTGTATCAATCATATCTTATGCTCATCCGGAACACTCTGCCACGAGTCATAATATAACGGGACATGGTGACCAATAAGTCTGGTGAACAATGTCCCAAAATCACCAACTGCTTTGTAGGTTCTCTCATTCAGATCAAATTGTAGAGCCAACAGACTTTTATTGTCGTTGACGAGCTGCTGCAAATTTTTGGATCGAGACTGACCTCTTCTTTTTGCAGCAGTCGCTGCGTATGTTAATTAAACAATAAAATAATAGCAATTGATCATTTATTAATAAAAAGATAGACTAATTATAGTATATTACCTGTCTCACAGGAAGTAGGAACTCGCGTGGGATCTGGAGGAGGATCACCTGCTCCATCACTGCCATGAGAACAAGCAACAATAGCAGACATATCTTTGCAGTTTATATAATTATTAACTTAAAATCAGTTATAGTTGGAAGTTAATTGCATAATTTAAATAATTTCGAAAATGCATTTGAAACTATTGAAAAGCAAACATTGTTGAGAATAGTCATCTATTGATTGGAAAATCTTAAAATTAAAACATACACATTAAACATATAAATATGAATATGCATAAGAAAAATATTATTCCTCATCAATGTCGATTCCTACATCATCATCTGTACTTTCTAAATCACCTTCACTAATTTCGTCACCATCTGTACTTTCTAAATCATCTTCACTAATTTCTTCATCATCATCGTTGTTGACCGCGTTTTTGGCCAACGACGTGAGAACGTCAAAAACGATAAACCTTCAAGAGAAAATAAACGACACAGACGATTTTATAGTGGTTCAGCCCCAATGTGATGGTAATAGCCTAATCTACTTAGAGTTATGATTATATATCTACACTCAAGATCAAATGAACCCGAGTCAACTGAGTTTCTTCAGTGTAGATTACAAGAATACATGAATTCTCTCAAATACAAATACTTTCTCTCTCTAGAAAATTCAGATCAAAAGTTCAAAATTCCAAAAGTCCCATTTATGATGCCATAAGCCTTGTATTTATAGGCTCAAGATTGTACAGATGATATCCCCATAATTGAGATATTTTATTATTCTCATTATATTTAAATTACAATAATATCCAAAATATAACAATACACTAAATTTGTGGGATAAATTGAGAGATTCCCGTGTATGCCAAGACCGATTCTTGTTGAAACCGTTTCTGGGAATCTTGACGTAGTCTTGCTCTATCTAGTCGATCCATATCACATTCAGGCTGGTCGACCACACCTTCACTGAGCAGACACGCACTTAACTGGGCAGACATGCACTTGACTGGGCAGACAGGTCATGACTGGGCAGACATGCACTTGGCTGGGCAGATAGGTCATGACTAGCAGGACATGGTCATGACTGGTCAGACATGGTCATGACTGGGCAGACAAGGTCATGCCTGGGCAGACAATCATATGACTGGTCGGACAAGGTCATGACTGGTCGGACATGGTCATGACTGGGCAGACAAGATCATGTCTAGGCAGACAAGGTAATGCCTGGGCAGACAATCATATGACTGGTCGGACAAGGTCATGCCTGGTCGGTCATGACATTTGACTGGCCAGTCAAAACTCTTCATTGGTCTACCGGGCCACTCCTATGCCAGATCACTTTATCACAACTCTGAGGAGCCAATATATTTATTGACTATTAATGTGTCGTTTACGGACCATGCACTGCCACTTGTCATCTCTATTGCCACGTTATTGATCTCCAATTTTTGGGGATAACAATCGTCATTGATGAAATCATCATCCCCATCTGGAACAGATCGAGACGTTTCCCCAATTATGTTGGTGTGACCAGTATTATATTATTTTATAATATAATGTTTTAGATTAAATAAATGTGACAAAGAGTGTCACATATTGTAACATATAATTGAGAGTTACAATATTTAAATATGTGTGAATATCCAAATATGTAACATAATTAGTGTTACAAATCCAGTCACAAATTTGTAACTTCCAAATATTGCCTATTATTGTGTAGATTTGATGTTACACAATATTGAGATGAATTTCTTAAAGCCATATGTGAAATGAATGTTAGAGGTATGATGTTAACCCCAATATTGTGTTTTAGGAGTTATAAAATCAATTGGGAGTGTATTGGAACCGTTTGGAAAAACAAAACATTTTTGTGTGCTGAAATTGGTCAATGGCCACGGCCACAAGATGTTGGTGCCCGCGACCACTGATGCTCCTGGCCACGGCTACAGGTGCTTAACTGACCAACTTTTTAAAGTTTTTTCCAACCTTTTTGAACGGCTCCAAAATCCCAAATAACTCCCAAATCTAATTTTTAATTCCATAAACATAAAATTAATCATTAATAACAGCCATAGGGTTGATGGAATTTGAAATTCAAATGGTGTCTTTAAACTCTATAAATAGGAGTCTATTGCTCACTTGCAAGACACAACTTTTCTATCCATTAGAGCACTTTGCTAGAAAACACCTAGAAATTTGATTATTCTAGAAAACATTTCCAAAATTTGTGAGAGATCCCTTAATGCTTGAGTTAGGGGGAAATAAGCTTTTGGACAAATGTTTCAAACCTTGTATAAGTTGGTGATCCCCAACACTCTTCACTTTGGTTGTGTGAGAGAGTTTCTTGTTATTTGTTATTGTTCTTATATTTTTCTTCTCATTATTCTTGTTCTATTTACTTGTATTTTTGTTTAGAGTTATAAATAACTACAATATACACGGTTATAAAAAAATTAGTCACACATGCAACTATCTGTTTTTAAACTAGTTTTCGGCTCGGAATTTTCTGAAAATTTATATACACAGTCATAAAAAAATCGCACCGAAAACTACTCCTACCAAAGAAATTTCCTAAAAATAGAATGGTCATAATATATTTATTAATTTGTTTATTTGATATCCAAACATTAAAATATAAATAATAATTTAATTGATTAATGCTAATATTGTTATTAGGCATTTGGTGAAACTGAACTCTGACCCTACCTCCTCTTTTCGTCGACCGGCCTCGTTTCCGGTGCGGTCCGATCTCCATCGAGCCGGCCCTTTCTCTCTCAGTGGTATATCCTTATCTATCTCAAACCCTATTTTTTCAATTTGTTTTGTTTTTCTCAGTGTTTCAATTTCAAGTGTTAGTGTTATATGTGCAATTAGGTTAGGTTTGAATCAGATGTTTTTTGTTGCAATTAGGTTTGAATTTGAAGATGATTTGGGGTTTATATATATACTCTATCTCACATTCACATTCACATGTGTTGATATTATTAGAACACCATCAAATGGAAAATCAAGACACTACTATCAACCATCGTCTTCTAGGCTTTAAGCGTACTGAAAACTTCGTCTTTTGTTTTCAAGATATATACCCAAACTCTTCTTGAACAATCGTCAACAATAGATATAAAATATCTTCCTACACACCTAGTGTCTCATGTCTTGCTGGTCCCCATAAATTCGAGTGTACATAATGAAGGATTTCTCTAAATTTAACTCTGCTTGTATCCTTTCCAAACACAATTTTCACAAAAATCAAGTTTTTCTAACTTATCACCACAAAGTAATTGCTGTCTTTGCAATCCTCTTTCTTTCACTTACATGCCCAAGTCTCTTGTGCCAAAGTTGTGATTTGGGCATGTTTCCACCTGGAACTGTAGTTAGTAGAAACACCAATAATTGTACTTGCATGTAAGATTTACTTAATTTTCCTTGGTCCATTGGGTCACTGAGACTGAGACAATATTCAGTCTATGTATAACTTAGAAGAAGAGATAATTCTCTTCTGTAAGTGTGTATTCTGGTCTTATATATGTGTTTTCAGGCGAGTCTATATATATTTATATGTTTATATTTAGAATTGTTTGAATTTTATCAGGCCAAGAGCTAGGAATGATTTGGGGTTGAAATTATATAATATGGTTTGAATTTTGGTTACTGTGAAAAACACTGATTTGGTTGATTATTATTCCATCTGCAACAATATGTCAATATCACTCATTCGCTGCCCAATGTAATAGAATTACATCAAATGGACAATCAAGTCACTACTATCAACCAACTTAATCATTCAGCCCCTGCTCCTGCTGCTGGTATATATATATATATATTATGTTTATTACATGTATATACAAATTTATTATGTATGTAATAGTGCATGTTAATTAATTGGTTGGTTGTTTAATTTGCAGAGCCGGCCAAGGCAGAACCTAGAGGATGCCCCATTTCGTTTTACGGTATATATATATATGGGTAGAGAAGTGATATTTTGTTATCATTATATATGTTTTTTTTGGTGGTTTATTTATTAATTGATTTGGGTTAACATATGCATATATAGATCCATCGGTAAAAAGAGTTTCCCCGGCCTTCCGAGGAGTACTATATCGTTTCAGACGCCTTCCTCCTATTATTGGTACATATGCATATATTATTATTAATTACTAAACGTTTTGATGATTTTCGAATTTTATTTAATTGCAATTAACTTTTCTATAATTGTTGAATCTTATTAGAACATCAACCTGCTGGTTCAGAACCTGGTGGTACGTATGTGTATATACATATTATTTGTTGTGTCTTTTATATATGTAAATATATGTAATGTAATTATTAATCTGCATGTATATATGCATGCAGAGGCAGCCAAAATTATTTGGCGTAGTTACAGAAGACACAGTGGAAAGGATCTTACTCTTAATGGTATGTATATATATATATTTATTATTAATTTGAGATTAAATGTTATTATCATCAATTAATAATGTGATGCATGCATGTTGATCATCATGGCCTCTATATTTTCATAGACATTTTTAGTGACGAAAGCTTTGATCTGGACGAAAACTACGAGGAAGAAAGAGAGAAGGTATTACACACATGCATATAAGTAAACCTATCAATATCATATATATATATATATATATTTATATAGATAAATAACATGTTTTGTTTCATGATGTAGGCATTTTTCGGTGCTGCTCCAGGAACTCCATTTGTGCCTCGTCCATTTCTAGCAATGGCAAGATTTGCAATGGAAGAGCATAACAAGAAAATGGTAATAACAATATGTTATTACAAGTCAGTTAATTAATGATATAAGCTTATTACATTGTTGTTTGATGATGATGATGATGATGATGATCAGGGCAGTGATGTGAAACTTGAATCTGTGATCGGTGTTAATCAAGGGCATGTTGTGAACTGGAACTTGAATTCATTTACACATTATCTTACATTGAGGGGCCGTGATATGGGTTTCTACCTTGCTAAGGTTTGGTCAAAATTAGTACCAAAACGTGGCTTGGTTGTCAGGTCAAGAATGTCCAGAGGTGGTTCCATGGCCCCAAGAGTGAGTGCCAATTACGCCCTAAAATTTTGGGGCATACCAAGAAAACCCATTCCATGGGCTAGGAGGACCTCAGCTTCTCGACCCAAGCCTTGGTCTAGGTCTAGGCCTAGCTAGCTCTTCTATTATAGTATTTCATACTCTTTCTTTTAACCATAAAGTTAAGTCCGTACGTAAAGGTAGTTCCAACGTTTCTTCACTCAGTCTTTTTGCTGCTAAGTGGCATTGACAAAGTTGTTGAGATGAAGATTTTGATGGGCAACGTTGCTGCTGAGTATTTTTGTTATATTTTTCATTTTAAAATAAATGTGAATTTGAGATAGGGTTTTTGATTTTTAATAAGATATATACCATTGACATACATTAATATGTCAAATTTTCATCTCTATATAACATAATAAAACAAGTTTTTTTTTTTACAAAACAATCGATCCAAGATATAATTACAAATAAAAAAGGCTTATTTCTATGGAATTTTTTCACAAGTATATCTAAAATTAATCATGTTAACAAAGTTTAATTCACTTTTTTATATTTATGAAAATAATTTATTATTTCCCTTGAAAGGATTAAACGGTCAAAGTTAGGTGTATATTTCACAAAATAAGTTTATTTTTCTCACTATTTTCACAAAATACTTTATTTTTAGATGATATTATTTCTTTGTGAGATGTTGGTTGCTATGAAAATAATTAGTTTCCTATATTTCTAGCCTTATTATTTAAGTAAGCGCTTATTATTTTTAATTCACTTTTTTTTTATTTATGAAAATCATTTATTATTTACCTTGAAAGGAAAAAAAAACATTTAAAATCAGGTCACATTTCACTGAAAAAGTGAGATTTTTGTCACATTTCATAGTTACTTATTCACAAAGACTTAATTTTTAGATCATATTAAAAAAAAAAAACCAAAGCACTTCGTAGGATTCCCCCTTCTCTCAGTTAGAATCAACAACAAGAAATACATTTTATGGTAATATGAATCAACCTATATAATTCTACATAGAAACATGATATTTGTATTACTTTATTTTGATTTGTTATTATTACATTGCCTATATATGCAGCTACGTGTTGGGCATATGCGACAGCTGATCTACTAGAAATGCTGTTGAAGAAAGAGTACGGGGAAGTGAGAGTGCTTTCAACTGCTAGTGTTGTGCAATCGAGTGGTTGAAGGGGGCTTTGAGTTGGTTGTGTACAACGATGGACAGGGTAGTGTCCAAGATATATTTGATGCTGTTTCTGATTATGGTGTCGCATTCAAAGATGACGAAAATAATAATATTGCTGTAAGTAATTGATTATTACCTATTTTCATGATCATTTAATTGATTAATGTATATTTATATGTATATACATGCTATTATTCTTTTATGCAGAATAATAATCCAAGAATTTTATATCCACTGAGAACATATGAAATTGTTCCAACAATCGAGAATGAAGTTATAAGTCGTTTAGATGAAGGACATCCTCTTATGGTTGTTTTTAGTTTGGAAGAGGACTTTTCAGATGTAAGATGGAACAACAATTGAGTATGTATTTTAAACAATAATACTACGTATGACTAATTATATAGAGTGTTTTAATTAATTAACAAATTACATTATTATTATATAATTTGCTAATTAATTAAAACATTCTATATAATTAGTTATAAATAATACTATTGTTTAAAATACAATTGTGGTTCCATCTTAAACCTAAAAAGTCATCTCCCACACTAACAACATCCATTAGAGGATGTCTTTCATCTAGACGACTTATAACTTCATTCTTGATTATTGGAACAATTTCATATGTTCTTAATGGATATAAAATTCTTGGATTATTATTCTACATAAAAGAATAATAGCATGTATATATGTATAAATATACACTAATCAATTAAATGACCATAAAAACAGGTAACAATTCATTACTTAAAGCAATATTATTATTTTCGTCCTCTTTGAATGCCACACCGTAATCATAAACAACGTCAAATATATCTAAGACACTGCTCTATCCATAGTTGTACACAACCAACTCAAAGCCCGTTCAACCACTCTATCTCTACCTATCCTATTTTGTTGTGCACTGCCAACAACACTAGTTGGTGAAAGCTCTCTCACTTCCCCCCACCACTCCTTTTTAACTAGCATTTCTAATAAATCAGGTATGGCGTATGACCAACACAAGTGCATGCATGTCATCTCATGTAATAATATAAATCAAAATAAGTAATACAAATATATATATATATATCATTTTTTATATAAAAATGTATCATTTACTTTCTTGGTCTTGGTCTTTAATATCTGTCATAAAATCCGACCACCCTTGACATGCATCTCTATAAAATGGATTCATTTCCTGTGCAACAACAACAATAATAATTTATTTAATCATTTAGTTTCAAATATATATATATATATACATATATATAATTAGTGACAGTAATTAACCAAGCCAGAATACAAAAACTATCATTTCGAGTAAATAATCTAACCCAAATAATAATAAAAAATTGCTACAAAAAAAAAAGAAGATATGTTTGTTTTAACATAATAATTAAGTATTCAGTTTTATTATGAAATATACTATATGTATTTTATATTAATTTTTTTTTATCTCGTTTATTATGCATTTAGGGGTTTAAGTACATATAGTATATTTCATAATAAAACTGAATACTTTCATATTTGACAAGGAAAATTAGGGTGTTGATTCATATTTTCATCTTAGAACTCTCTCTAATTAATTTTTAGGGTAAAATATTATAGTTGATTTAGTATATAAAAATACATAACAAGAGAGAGATAAAGAGAAAAGGACAGTGGTCTATATATATCGAGCTCTATATATAGTTTTTAGTTTTTAATTAAGCCAACACCATGCATATATATATATATTACTTATTACTTAAATGAATAACTAAAATTATCTAATTAATTTAATCAATAAATAAATAAAATATATTTATTTATATAACCACAGAAAATATAAGAAAACAAGTAATATTTTTTTTTTAAAAAAAAAATGTATATGACCGGTATTTGGGGCACAGCCAATACACCACAAGCTCAACAAAGCTCAGTCAGTTCTTTAAGTTAAGTCTTTCTACAATATTATTAAGCCAATATATATATATATATATATAAAGTTATTAGCTAGTGCTCATTTTTAAGCAAATATGGTTTACAGAACCAATTTTAAGCAAAGAGTAAAAGACACCAAAAATTGATAAAAATTCTAAGCAGAGAAAAATCAAAGGTAAGATTTTAAGCAAATATGGTTTACAGAACCAATATTATTATTATTATAAGAAAACAAGTAATAAAAATTAATATGTATATATATATATAACGTTTATATGAGCAGTAGTATTGAATGAGCCAGAGTTTCATACCAGGCCAGTGGAGAACAGCCAACACCAATACAAGCTCAAAGCTCAGTAGTTCTTTAAGTTAAGCTCTCTGCTGCAAAATATATATATTTATATATATATATATATATATATATAAAGTTAGTGCTCATTTTTTTTAAGTTAAAGGGAAGAAAAAAAAATATCAAATATGGTTTACAGACTCACAAAGGAAGACAACACAAACACAACACTACCAAAAAAAAGAAACCAACAGTAGTACTTTTTCTTAAGTTGAAATACATATATATATATATATATATATATAAGACAGACTACAGACATATATATATTTATATATATATATGTGATGAAACTGAAAAACCATACATGAGACCCTGATGGAGAGACGCACAGAGAGGAAGACCATGACAGCTGATAGGGCCCTTGTTCTTGCTTGTGGTCGGCAACAAAGAAAAACAGAGAGAGAGAGAGAGATTAAGAGGGAGAGGAAGATTTGTAGTGAGAGAGAAAGGTAAATTTTTTGACCAATTTTTTCAGCTAGGATTCGAGGAGGAGAGGAGATAGGGTTCTCAATAAATCAAAGGACTAGTGCTGTGAAGAAGATGATGAAGATCACGAGAGAGAGAGAGAGACTGTATATATATATATATAACTCTTTCTTAGTATTGCAGAGATCAATAATATTCTTTATTTATCACGAGAGAGAGAGAGACTGTATATATGTATATATATATACCAATAATATTCTTTATTTATTACGTACCAACAATTAATAAGAAACCTCAAACCCCAAGCCCTTTCTGTGCATCTCTCTATATATATAAATATATATTATTCTGAACCATTTAATATTCATCACATGCAAAATTTACCGTTTACGTGTATAAGGAAAAAGAAATTTGTAGTCAAAGAAAGGTGTAAGAGCTACAAAAATGAAAAATAATGCATTAAAACACATATCAGAAGATCAAAAGTATGGTCCCCCTAATAACCCCTCTCTCTCTCTCTCTCTCTCTCTCTATATATATATATATATATGCTGGTTCAGAACCTGGTGGTACGTATGTGTATATATGTATATATATATATATTATTTGTTGTGTATTTTATATATGTAAATATATGTAATGTAATTATTAATCTGCATGTATTTATGTATGTATGTGAATATCACTCATTCGAAGAGAAGAGTAATACGTAAAAGTGAGATCAAAGTTATTACATACCCAACAAAGGAAACCTCAATAAAAATCAATGGACTATAGTAATGCTGTGAAGAACATCATGATTATTATTATAGCTGTTAGCTGGCAAAGTAACCTCAAACCCTATCTATCTATATATATATATATATATATACCATTTAATAATGATTTACCGTATATGGAAAACAAAAAACTTTATAGGCATGCAAAGTGTAAGAACTCAAAAAATGAAAAATACATTAAAACACAGATCAGAAGATCAAAAGTACCATTTTTTAAAATGGTCCCCCTAGCTAAGAACCCATCTCTCTCGTTAGCAGTATGATCTCCACTCTCTCTCTCTCTCTTCAGACACACAAATATCTTTAAATAATAATGAGAAAGAAAAAACATATAAATATATATATATATATATATAAAGCTGAATTCTGTAAGCTTCACCTTAAGTTCTGTGAGACTTTTTTATTTCAAAAAAAAAAAAAAAGTTCTGTGAGACTTTTAGTATTTTTTATTCCGTAAACAAGTTTTCTGTCCGATTTTTTGTTATGACCGTGTATATTGTAGCTATTTAGAGAATTCTGAAATTTTTTTAAAAAATTCTAAATAGTTTACAGTACCGAAAACTAGATTCAAACATGTTGATTTCCACGCGCATAAAAAAAATTAGTCACGCGTACAATATCATGTTTGAACATAGTTTTCGATACTGTAAACTATTTGGAATTTTTTAAAAATTTGCATAAAAAACTGTTCATGGGTTGCGAATACTAAAAGTCCCACACCGGTAGGACTTAAAGTGAAACTCATATAAAATAATTCTCATATATATCCCTATCACCGTTACTCAACGAATTTATATTCGTTCATCAGTGAACCCACCATTGTCCAGATCTTAGGAAAAGAAAACACACCATAAATTAACTTCATTGATGTTAATAAGTGTTGTCCAGCTGTTATATATATTTGACTATATATAAATATACATATGTACGTACCCATGCTGACCATTACCATTTACGTGTATGAGCAAAAAAAAAATTTGTAGTCATGCAGAGTGTAAGTATTCCAAAAATGAAAAAAGTCATTAATTAAGAAACAGTACCATTTTGTAAAATGGTCCCCCTAATATGTATATCTATATATACATATATATACATATATCAGCGGTGAGAGAAGGAAATCAAATTGCAAAAAGAAACTATTTTTCCGGTTAAAATGAATATATTCTTTTTTTTTTTTTTGTCTTTTCTTTGTTTTTTTTTCATTCTGCTTCTTGATTAAAAAAAAAAGAACAACAAAATATTGAGTTTGGCACAGTAATACTACATGATGAGAGTAACTTTTTAGCATAAAATATTTAATTTTAAAATTTGATTTTGTCCATAAAAATATAATTATTTAAGTATTCCAAAAAGTAATTTAAGCACATATATCCAAACGCGAAATAAGTAATATACATTATAATAGAAACTTGCCTATTTTACTGCAGTTCTTACAGTTAGCTATTTGGGTCTTTCTCCACGTGATATTATCATCAATCACACTTATTATTATTATTATTATGGTCTAGCTTAGCTATATAAATATATATATATATATATAGAGTGAGAATTGCTCTGGGGTGCTACTGGTACAACACTATAAAGAAAGTTGTATACCTTTATTTGTATAATTCAATATCGGGTCTCATTTATTTGAATTTAATAAGTATTATGAGATATTGTTAACCAATCATACGGTACCACCTCATGTGTTGTTGAACACCTTAAGTGCCAAATAGCAACACTCATATATATATAGAGAGAATTGCTGAGGAGCACTACTGGTTCCAACACTACAATGATGTGACACACTGTTATTGGTGCAATTCAATATTGGGTCCCATTTATTTGAATTTAATAAGCATTATGAGATATTGCTAACCAATCATAAAGTGTCACCTCATATATTATTTACCAAATAGTGACACTCATATATATATATATATATATATATATATATTAGTGTCATGCAAAGTGTAAGACCCCAAAAATGGATTAAAACAGAGAGCAAATCAAAGGTACGATTTTGCTGCAGATTTACCATGATTTTCAAAGGTCACCTTGGAGAGAGGTTCTCGATCCATTGGAAAGAAAAGCAACCAATACCAAACAATATAAATAAAAAAAAAAAATTCAAATGTTTATGCTTTTCAAAAAAAAAATCCATATAAATATATAAATTTTTTTAGAGAATTTATAATCCAAAATTTTTACATGGCGGTCTATGTAGTAGTTATAGAATCTTAGAGAAAATATCCCACATGGAAAGTATGTAAGTATATATTCAATAATTTATAAGAGTATGAGTTACTTTACTTATCACGGTTTTGAGATGGAACCTCATTTTAACATAGAGCAGATATTCTACAACTTTCCAAGAAATTTTGAATAATTTACGACGTCGAAATTAAAGTTTAAACAACTTGTTTTATACGCATTTTCTATATCTGGCATTCGAAAAAATTATAAACTACAACATATTGTAATAAAATAACTATAAAAACACACAAAAATCTATAAAATCAAAATAAATCCCATAAATTCACAATTACTTAAAAACTTAATAAATCAATTAAAAACCCAAGAACTAAGCAACAATTAGCATATAAAATGTGGTAAATAAATAACTCTATTTTATAGAGTTATCAGATGTATAATTATCATATATTTGCACAATAATAGTATAAAAGTCATATTTTTGAATAATTCCATTTAATTATATTGGAATATTTGAGATATGAGCTTTGAATTTCACATATTTTAAATTTTTTTTTTTTTTTAATTTTGTATTGGGCTTGGCCGCTGTTTATGATCCAGATTGGTATATATAATTTGTTTGGTTATCAAATTTTTTTTATTCATAATTATGCCATATTTAAAGATATAGATGAAACAAAAGAGAAAGACAAGCTTCTGGTGTCAAGAACAGAAAGGCAAGCTTCTGGCATAATTATGAATAAAAAAAAATTGATAACCAAACAAATTTTATATATATATATATATATTTAATATATATATATATTGATTCATCTAGATCTCTTTTGATTTAATATATATATATATATATATTAAATCATGGGTTTTATGCCTCAAGCACAAATACAAAAGTTATTATAAGTATAAATTTAGAGGAAATTACATCTTTTATTGTTTTTTAACAAATTTACAAAAATATGGCTTTTTTTTCAAAAGAACTTATTTTATGGCCATTTTAAAAATAATTCAATTTTATGGATTTAGTTTCCATATTTTTGTATAAAAATTGGTTTATGCCATAGTTTTACTCTTAATTAAGTTTATTTAAATTAGGAGATTATTTTAGTCTTTTACGTGTTTTTCATTTGATTATTTTTATATTAGTTATGTAATGTTAAAATATATGTGTGAAAAAAATAAAAAATAAATAAAATGGAAGGAGAAAATAATAAGTGCAAAACAGAAGAAAAAAATAAAAGGAAAAAAATGAAGAAAAAAAACAAAGAAAAGAAAACTAAAAAATATGAAAAAAAAACAAAACAAAAGAAATGATGAAGGAAAAAAAACAGATGAATAAGTAAAGATGAAAAGAAGAAGAAGAAAAATAATAGAAAAATGGAAAGAAAAAAAAATGAGGGAAAAAATTGGTAGAAAAAAATGGAAGGAGAAAAAAATAAATACAAAAATGAATAAAAATAGAAGGAAAAAATGAAAAAAAAACTGAAAAAATATCAACAAAAAAAAAGAATAAAAATGGAAAAGAAGAAGAAGAAGAAAAATGGAAAGAAAAAAAAATGAAGGAAAAAATTTGTAAAAAAAAATGAAAAAAAGAAAAAGGAAAAAATGGAAGAAAAGATAAGTAAGGAAAAAAAGAAAGAAAAAAAACTAAAAAAATAATAAAAAAATGAAGGAAAAAATAAAAAATTGAAAAATAAAATAAAATAACATTCAAAATAAAATAAAAAATACAACTATGATAAAAAATGTGTCATAATTATATATTTTTTTTAAATTTATGAGAAAAAAATTCCAAAAAATATGAACTTCTAAATCAAAAAGCCATAATAAGTAGAAAAATTAAATATCCATATTTTTGTAAAACAACTTTTAGAATCCTATAAATATGAAGAAAAAAATCCCATAAATATTGTTATATATATATGAAGCAATGCAATGCTAGGCGTTTTTCAGCACATTAAGAATTTATAAGCCAATTTTTTATATGGCAGTATATATTATAGTTATAGCAGACATCCTACCAATTTTTAAAAAAATTCAAATAATTTACATGTCGAAATCAATGTTCAAAAAATTTGTCTTACATGTATCTAAAAAAGGTCATGTGGCAACAAAAATTTTGATCAAATGCATCGCAAATTAATATATTTTTAGGTATTATTAGGAGAATAATTGTAATTAAATTATTAATTTGGATGAGTTTAAATGAAAATTTTATTTAAATTGGAAATATTTAATTCAATCTAATTTGTGTTAAATTTTAGATTTGGAATATAAAGTGATAAAAATGAAAAACATGATAAGCCCAAATTGTAAAAAAGCCCAAGTCCAACATCTCAACATACATAGGGTCTGGTTCCAAATTGTAAAAAAGCCAAAGTCCAACATCTCAACACACATAGGGTCTTGTTTGGAACACTTCCCAAAAATGCTTTCAGTCAATTTTTTGACTTTTGATACTTAAAATGACATTCTCATACAAGTTTGGATTTATTGTAAAAAAATGCTTTAAAAAATTCAAAAAGCTAAGCTTATTTAAAATTCAAGTATATGTTTCATTTCCATATAAAAAAGAATATAAATATATGTATGCTAATGATAATAGAGAAAAACATAATAAGTATGTTAAAGAATGATCTCAAAGTTGAGTGAGTTCTCGTAATAAAAAGTGAAATTAATTTTTTTATTATTATTAATAATTTTTAACTTTAGAGCATATATTACTTCATATATCATTTTTTGTAGTTTTATTTGTAATTACAATTCAATCGATAATTTTGTTAGTCGATAAAATTATAGGACTATATGACTCCGAAAAAGGGATAGCAATGACTTTTTGCTGTATAACAAGATTATTAGTTATTAGTCGTTGGATTTATTAGGGACATTTACTATTAAGTAATTTATAAGAATTATTATCTTTCTTTCATGTAATTTCTCTATTATTTATATGGTTACACTTTTTTTAAAATATAAAAATGATTTCAATGTAAATATAATAACTGCACCGAATGTTAATTTTACTCAATGTTTTGCTACTTCGGGTCTTTTAAATGAAATGATGAATCAATCTGAAATATTACAACCCACCCATCAATTCTATCGGTTAATATTGCACGTAAAGTATGATGATATTGAACTATGATGGTATTGAACTATGCAGTTCTTTTATACGAATCATTATTATCACTAGCTTTTCTAACATATGATCCAAAAAAGTATAAACCCTATTTTATATGATTAAGTTACATTATGTTTTCTATTTTTGTTAGTTCTTTATAGTTATGAAAATTTCCAATATAAAAGTTTCATAGATGGAAGTCATTATTAATATCATTATATATCGTTGTTGAATTGTTAATTATTATTATTATGTTGCTAATGACTGTGATCGTCACTCATACGTATATATATTTGGATAACTATTATCACAACTATTTTTATTTATTTATTTATTGATGACATATAAGTATAACGAACATTGAATATAACGTCAAATTTCTTGCTTTAAAAAAATGAGATTAGTTAGAACCGTTATATCATCCCATTTCTTTTCCAATAAAAATTAGTAAAATAATATATACAATCCATGCCATCTAATTAGCTACAATTTTTCATGAGGGTTGGTGATTGAGAATTTAAAATTATATATAATTATAAATTTAGATTTGTTGTATTAAAGATAATCACAAAATATAATATATATTAAATTATTTTGTGTAATAATTCATATATGCATTAGATATATATATATATATATATACACTAGATACAATCAATGTATGCAATGTACTCGTTTGCTTAGTTTTATTTATAAAATTTATTAATTATTTTTATTAAATTTATATTAATATCAAATAAATATCTTATTTTAATTAAATAATTTATTAATTTTTGTTTAAATTTATGTTTGTTCTAATTTTTGAATTTGAGAGTGACAAGAGAATATATATTATATGTTTAATATAATATTAAATATCATACATGGATTTTAAATTTAAGTTTATTGCTAGTTTTTTTTTTTTTTTTTAAATTGTTGCTAATTCACGGTAGAATATATTATATGTTTAATGCGATTATTCTAATAAGTAAGTTTAAGTTTAATTAAATTTTATTTAAGTTATAAAATGTATGATTTTATTATTTTTAAATAATTATCAACGTAAAATATCTCAAAACTATAGTATTTTAATTTGTTTAATTATTTATTATTTTAAAATAATTATTATTGTAAAATATCTCAAAAATATTCTATTTTAATTATTTATTATTTATAAATAATTATAATGATAAAATATCTCAAAAATATTTCATTTTTATTTTTTATTTTATTTTATTTATGTTTAAGTGTTTACAAACTACAGTTAAATATAAAAATATTCTGTTAAATATAAGAATATTCCGTTAAAGTTAATATTAAAAAAAATAAAAAAACCTTTAAAACCAATAATTTTCGTTATTTACACACTTATTATATATATTGTCATAAGATAACATCCCTTAACCATAAAAGCTAGTGTCCTACACAAGAAAAATCACATCATATTAAGCCTTAATTAGGAATAGTATTAATTGTAATAGGTTAAAAAGAAGGGGTTGATTATTGAAAACACAATCTATTTACTTATCAAACATTCATGTAGATAATATATATATATATATATATTTATATACTTACTTAGGATAGCATTATAAATGAAATGAAGAAGTAAACGTTATTATAACTCAAAAGATTATGTCATAAAAACCAAATATTACACTTACCTTGTTAAAATGGCAACAAACCTTTCACAAGTCACAAATACAATTATATATTCATATATATATAAATTGATATATACATACATAAACTCTTTTCCAAAAACACCATATCTTGGCCATACTTTGCCAATTTTGTTTTTTTTTTTCATTTTAATTTTTAAAGAGTTTTAAAAAATATATATATATTTATATACCACGGCAAGTCTTGGGTGATGGCCATAACTTTCTTTATTTTCAACTTTAATTCCCCAAATAAAGCACACGCAATTTCCACTCTCTTTCTTACCTTATTATTTTTAATTTAATAATTTTATTTATTTTAATTTTTTTTACCCAAACCAAACGCCTAATACTTCACCTAAATGAGTGCCAACTTCCCTAACTTAATTGCTTTATCAAACAAATATTCTCTTATGGCTTCTTCTCTTTGAATATCTTAAGTCTATGCCTCTTTGACATCATTTTGTGAAAAAAAAAACATTAATCTATTTTGGCTAATCTCAACCCAAAAGTGACACATTTCATATTCATATAGCTTGTCAACCCCCAAATTAACTAACCAATAACCACTTTAATAATTTATTATTTGGAAAATATAATATTAAAAAAGTGAGAGTAAAATTATACAAAATTAGAAAAGGAATAGAAGTTTTGGCAAGGTGGTCAAAGAACATCATGATATCCACTACTACTTCTTCTCATATTGAAAATCAAAATAATGAAGAAAATAGCTTATGGAAAATGGCACAAGGGCTAGTCCAATCCAATTTGAATTTGGTGGTGTAGCCTTAGGAAAACTTAATTGGTTTCTTATTAACTAATATTATCTATTAATTGTGTAAGTTTTTTTTTTAAAAAAAAAAAATTAATAGTAGTGCTTTAGTATAGGGTTTATACATTTTTGGACCGTGTTTTGTCTCATTACCTGTTTGGACCCTGTGTTTTGATAAATTATTTTTTGGACCCTATATTTTGTAAAATAATTCAAATAGAACTCTGTACCCAATTTTGATCAAAGTTTTCTCAACTGAAATCACAAATAATTCACCAAATTAATAATTAAGAACAAAAATAAAATCATTCTGCTTAAAATCTGTGTTGTTATATTCAATTTTTTTTCTTCATCAGAATTGAGTTTAAGAGTCTATTTTTGAATAATTTTATAAAATATAGAGTACAAAAATGATTTTTCTAAAACACAGAGTCCAAACAGGTAATCATATTAAACACAAAGTCAAAAAAAGTATAAACCCTAAATATACGATAAACCAAACTTGCTAGAGTTGAATAACCCAATTTATCCATGTGCTCTTTACAAAAATAGTCATGCTTTTTTACAAGTTATTCAATTGAATTAGATGGAAATGGAGAACCTTTCACATTGTTGGAGATTTTCCAATAGTGAAAAATAAAAAAAAATCAGCAACTAATTATATACATATATATGGGTTCACATTAATCAATACATATAATCTTGGTTGTTTGACAAAATTATGGTCCAAATCCAAGCCTAATTTTTTTTTCTTATTAGTTTCTAATTAATGTCAAATAATATTTAAGGTCAAAGTTTTCACAAGACAGTTATAATCAGTTGAATATGTTAAGCCGTTTTCCAAGGCATACAATAGTATACAACTATAAAGTGGATTGAAACCAAAATAGGTACAAACCTATGCCTAACAATAGCCAAACTAATTATAATATTCTTCTTAGAAAGAAAAAATTAGTTTTCAAAAAAAAAAAAAAAAAAAAAAAAAAGAAAGAAAAAATTAAACAATTTGTGTCACCAAAACTAAAACAAATTAAACTCAAACATTTATTGGATGCATTTTTAATTATGTGATAAAATATAGGATAGGTAACAATTTGGTATCCTGTGTTTTTAAAAAATATCATTTTGGTACCTTCTGTTTTCAATAATGCTCATATGGTACCCTGTATTTTAAAATCGTATATATTTGGTACTCTAAACTCAAATTTAATTAATAAAATTTTACCAATTTAATCAAACGGCTGTCAATTATATAAGTTCTAAATTTAAATTTAATTACTTAATTATATATAACTGATGACAGTTTGATCATATTGATAAAATTTTATCTATCAAATCTGAGACTAAGGTATTAAATATATATAATTTTAAAATACAAAGTAACATATGAGCATTATTGAAAACAGAGGCACCAAATAAGTAAATTCCCCAAAATATAATCAATTTTTTTTACACAACCCCAAATAAAGAATCCCTCTATCATCTTTAGGCTATGTAGCACACCGAATTAAAATCTTCTAACCCTACTTTTTTTTCTTTAATTGATTTTGTGATATTTAATTGATTGGTAAAAAAAAAAGAAAAAGAAATTATTGATTTTAATAATGTGTCCCTTATTTAGTGGTAAAGTATTTGATTATTGTCGCACCACCATGAATATGATGGTGTGTTGGCACTAAAGTTGTACACATGTATAGACTAGACTAACTCATGTCTTGTTGACATAAAAAATCATGATACATGTGCTTATATATATAGTGTTTTTTTTTTTCCTATTCCACTATATCTCTTCTATATAATAATTGTGTATCCTATATTTAACATAATATTTTTATATTTAAAATAATTAAACTTAAATAAAATAAATAATTAAAAAAATTAAAATAAGATATTTTTAAAATATTTTATAATAATAATTATTTAAAAATAATAAATAATTAAATAAATTAAAATAATATATATTTTAAAATTTATATGACATTAATATAAATTTAATAAAAATAATTAATAAATTCTATAAATAAAACTAAGCAAAGGTGCATAGGGAAATTATTCTATAAGGGCATTACTTTAAGTTCTATTGGTGAGACTCTCGGTGTTATCGACTCGTAAATAGTTTTCGGCGCGATTTTTTTTTATGACTATGTATATTGTATCTATTTAGAGCCTTCTGCAAATTTTCAGAAAATTCCGAATAGTTTACAATACTGAAAACTAAGTTCAAACATGTTGTTGCACGCGTGACTAATTTTTTTTATGCGCGTGAAAAACAACATGTTTGAACCTAATTTTTGGTACTGTAAACTATTCGGAATTTTCTAAAAATTTGCAGGATGCTCTAAATAGATACAATATACACGGTCATAAAAAAAATCGCGCCGAAAATTGTTCACGGGTCGAGAACATCGAGAACCCCACCAATAGAGCTTAAAGTGAAGTCACCTATAGAAAATTTTTCCTATATACGTATATATGTATTTGAGAAATTAAAGTTAAGTCAGCCATATTTGTTTGAAAACAAAGTAATATACCATATACATGTTTGTTGGTAAACAAGCACAAGAACAAGCCACTATGAACTAACTTGACCAAAAAAAAATGGAATGAATTAAAAATATATTGTGAGAGACCAAACTCGGTTTTGCCAATTTTCTTCCTTCTTTTTCTCTCTTTCACATCGTATTTATTGCTTCTACTTCTATATTTTCTTCCATATCTCTCTCTCTCTCTCTCTTTTTCTCACTTTTTTTTACCCAAAAAAGAAAAAAGAAAAGACCCCATTTCACCATCATCATCATAATCACCACCTTGACCTTCCAATCTTTCTATATATATATGGAAACCCATTAGTCTCAACTCATAAATCACATTCATTTATTGTCTTAGCAAAACCTTTCATATCTCTCTCTCTCACACACACAAACACATTAAAACAAAACCTATCTTTTCCTTACATCAATTTTCATAGGCCAAAAGAGTGTGTGAAAGATACATATTCTCATCAACATCATGAATTATAATAACCCAAAACTTCATTTTCTTCTTTCCTTATCACTAGCTTTGTTCATAGCCTCTAATGGCCCACTTTCCTTCTCTTTCAACCCAAACCAAAACGATGGCCGCCGCAGCACACACAATGGAGTACTCATGACAAGGTTTAGCCGATCGACTAGGTCGCCTTCTCCTTCCTCTTCTTCACCTCAAGTATTCAATGTCGACGATTTTGGCGCCAGGGGTGACCGCTCAGATGACAGTCAGGTAACCCTAGCACAGATAAAACGACATTAACTGTTTTGATAATTCTTTGCAAAAATACCATTTTTCTCATCTTTTTGTACACGCTCGACACCTATATGGATAGGCATTTTACAAGGCATGGAACCGGGCATGTTCATCGAAATTTGGTGTGGTTTTGGTGCCTAAGAACAGAGTTTATCACCTTAAGCCAATCACTTTTTCTGGTCCTTGCAAATCTTCTCAAATAACTATGAGGGTACGTATATATATATATATATATGCTTATTATTAAGTACTATATATACGTACTTTGGTGCATGTAATTGTATATATATATATACTAATATGTATGTGTATAGATATCTGGAACAATCAAAGCTTCTCCTCGTAGATCAGATTACGAAAAGGACACAAGGCATTGGATGGTGTTTGATAATGTTCAGAACTTGAGAGTTGAAGGTGGTGGAACTATCAATGGCAATGGCAGAAAATGGTGGAGAAACTCTTGCAAAATCAACAAAGCTCTTGTATGACTTTACATAACTTATTACATTATATATATATATATATATATTTATATATATTTCATTTGTGTAATGATATTATTTATTATTAATCCTCATTTTATTATACTAATTTGTTTTTGTTTTCTCTTTCTTATTTGGGTGCCATTTTCACAGCCTTGTACTCATGCTCCAACTGTAAGTATTTTTATTATTTTAATAACTTTATATATATAAATAACTTTATATTTTTTTATTACTTGTTTGGACCTTATATTTTAAAAAAATTATTTTTATACCTTATATTTTGTAAATTTATTCAAATAGATCCCTAAACTCAATTTTGATGAAGAAAAAATTGAATATAATAACACAATTTTTAAGCAGAATGATTTTATTTTTGTTCTGAATTGTTAGTTTGATGACTTATTTGTGATTTCAGTTGAGAAAATTTTGACCAAAATCGGGTTTATGGTTCTATTTGAAATATTTAACAAAATATAGGGTCCAAAAAATAATTTGTCAAAATATAGGGTCCAAAAAAATATAAACCCTAAATAAAATAATGATTAGTATAAATACATTTTTTTCAATGATATTTTAAATAATATTTTTTTAACAGCTCTATAGCTTTGAAAGCTCAACATTCTATTGAGAAAGCTATTTTATAAAAAATCATAAAAAAAAGTTATTATGCAAAATATCAATAAAAATCATGTTATATTTATATATTTGTGTATATATATATTTATGTGATTTGGTTTTGTTGATTGTATATATAGGCTGTGACATTCTATGAGTGCAAGAATCTGAGAGTGGCCAATCTGAGGTCCAAAAATGCACAACAAATGCATATAAATTTCCAGAAATGTGAGAATGTTCAAGCTGTGAATCTCAGAGTAATTGCACCTGGAAATAGTCCCAACACTGATGGAATCCATATCACAGACACTCAAGATATTCAGATTATGAACTCTGTTATCAGAACAGGTTAATAATAATTAACCCATCAAGAATAAAAAAAAAAAAACTGTTTATTATTCTATTATTTGATTATTATTTAATTATTTTCTAATTATTTTTTTTACTATATATATTCAGGTGATGACTGTATTTCCATTGTAAGTGGGTCAAAGAATGTTAGAGCCACTGATATTACTTGTGGGCCTGGTCATGGCATAAGGTTTGTCACACTTTTTCTTTTTTAATAACTGAAATATATTTAAACATAAAAATAAAAATAGAAATATTATTTTTATTTTTAAAAAATAAAAATATATTTGGTAATTTTGTTTGTTTTTTGTTTTTAAAAATAAAAAATAATAAATGTGTTTGATAACTTTTATTTTTATTTTTCGTTTAACAATATCAAATAAGGTGTTGATTTGAAGAAGAAAAAAAAAAAAGAGTTGAAAACAGTTTAAAAAAAATTTGAAAGTGAAAATTTTCTATTTTCAAAATTTAATAAATTCTTTAAAATATAATAAATAAAAATAAAGTTATCAAATACGGTGTTATGTTTAATTGTCAAATTTTTAATTAATTTAATAAAAAACTATATTTTTAAGTGTTATCAAAGAGCACCATTATTATTATTATTATTATTATTATTATTATTATTATTATTATTATTATTATATCAGTTAGTTATATTTTGAATTTTTTTTATCATTAACTAATTACTGAGTTGTCATAATTATTTAGTAGTTTTGATCAATTACAAGCTGATAAAAGGTCTAACTGTTAAAATTTATATAATTTTCATTAATGTAATTAATTTGTATAATTATAAATATATTTATAGCATTGGAAGCTTGGGAGCTGATAATTCAGAAGCTGAAGTCTCCAATGTGATGGTGAATAGGGCAAGAATTTCAGGCACCACTAATGGAGTAAGAATCAAGACTTGGCAGGTGAGATTTTTTTTTTTTTTTTACAATTATTATTATTATTACTCAATTTTCTATACCAAGTTTTTCATGTCAAAAAATTATATATATAAAAAAAAAAAAGTGGGAAGAAAAAATCATCCACATTTTACTATTATTTATTTATTTATCTTAATTTTACTATCTTTCTAATGTTTTATCAAAACCCTTTTGAAAATCTTGTAAATACATGTGAGTTTTGTACCATAAAAAAATCACTTTATAGCGTACATTAAGGCCAACTATGCTATAGTGATTTATATATATTGAAAAATAAAGAAAAGTAGAGACCTATTTTGGTATTTTTGCTGATTTCTACCGAAAATAATGACATTTTTCTAACCCTTTCTACTTCATATCAAACTGGGTCATTCTTGTTCTAGTGCTTAAAATACTAACTATCACTTACTTTTTGACTTGATTAGTTTTAAACTTATTTCAATATTGTTGCAACTATACTTGACCAATACTAATTTTTTGACCCAAACCTTACCCATAAATCAACTCCTTATATATAAATATAAATAATATATATATTATCCATATTAAGTCAAGCACACTATGCCAATGTTGACCTTTGCTATACCTAATTATAATGATTCATGTATTTGTCTATATATACATGTATATATTCATGTACGTGTGTGTGATCTTAAGTAATAAATTTAGATAGAGGACTTGAACTAGAGGGTGTACCATATATTTATAGGTTTATACTTTTTTGGATGATGTATTTTTTCCGATTACTTGTTTAGACTCCGTGTTTTAAAAAATTTATTTTTGGACCTTATACTTTTTAAAATTATTCAAATAGACCCATAAACTCAATTTTGATAAAGAAAAAATTGAATATAACAACACAGTTTTTAAGCAGAATGATTTTGTTTTTGTTTTGAATTGTTAGATTGGTGAATTATTTGCGATTTAAGTTGAGAAAACGTTGACAAAAATCGGGTTTATGGTTCAATTTGAACCATTTTACAAAATATAGGGTCCAAAAAGTAATTTATCAAAACACATGGTCCAAACAGGTAATGAGACAAAATATAATGTCAAAAAAAATATACACTCTATATTTATATATATATATATATTGTTTGACTTTAATTTATATGTGATTTTTGCAGGGAGGATCTGGATATGCAAAAAACATCCTATTCCAAAACATAGAAATGATCAATGTGACCAACCCAATAATCATAGATCAAAACTATTGTGATCAAGATGAACCTTGTCATGAAAAGGTAATAATCAATAATTTCATTTTTTGTAACCCTAGTTAACCCTAATAGTACTCTTGATCAACTTCAGGATTGTTATGATCCCAGTACACAAGTCATATTTGTGTATCGAGTTCCCAACTAAAACAAACCCTAAATTAAAATATATATATATATATATTATATTTTATTTGTTATTGTTTTGTTAGAACAATTCTAAGGAAAATATTATGTGGCAGAGATCGGCTGTCAAGATAAGCGATGTAGTGTACAACAACATAAGAGGGACGAGTGATTCTGAAGTGGCAGTGAAGTTCGAGTGCAGCAGGAGCAGTCCATGCGAAGGGATTTCGCTCACAAATGTGAATTTGGTGCGCGAAGGAGATGGTGTTGTGGAAGCCTCTTGTGAGAATGTTAGCTTTGACAAAAGTGGGAGGGTTTTCCCTAGATGCTCCAACACTTAAATTATTATGATTTATTATTGTTATTTTGTAAATATATTTATGATCTATTTGATTAGGTCATATGTGTTTTATGAAATTATATCATATCTAGTGTATGGAATCGAGTTAGTTACCATATAGAACTCGATTCTCATAGATTTGTTTGTGCTGTTGTAGATTAGGTGGAAAGTGAAATCGATTATGGGTTTCACTTTTAGATGCCAACAAATTTAGAATAATTAATAAAATTTATGGGATTGTTTTATTTAATTAGTACTTTGTTTTTCAATTAATTTCCTATATTTATTTTTACTTTATGTTCTTCAGATATAAAAATAGGAAAAAAAAATATAGAATTCCTTTTGGTATATTAAATAAGATTCTCAAGTACTCATAATACTTAAGAAAATATAAAGAATAGGTCTATTGGCTAAATCATTATCATAAAGAAAGAAAAGAAATACAAGTGGTGTAGCTGTTTTTTTCAATATCATTATTATACAAATCAAATATTCAACATCATACATTTTTTAAAAAACTATATGAGATATATAATATATTTTTTAATGTGAATTATAGCTCATGTCGTTTTCAATTATTGTTTTAATAAATATCACAATGAGCTGACATGTGTATTTGTGAAAAAATTCTAATTAAAAATTGCTTGGTAGTAACAACTCCCACACAAGATAATATAAATATAAAGTGAAAATATATATTTTCTTAATCAATGTACCACCATTTTAAATATGCATTTAACGATTATTCCTTTTATTACATATTTATTTGATTTAAACCACCTTTATAGTAGATATAAAAATATAAATATTTAATTATAAATTAAGTGGTATAGTTCATTATTTAAGAAAAACAAGTGGTAGTTGTCTAAACACCAACCACTCAAATAGCCCATGGCCTATGGACCTTTAAAAGCCCAATATAGACGGGCTTGGGCTTGTCTGAACTCCTAAGCTAATATATGTAGAGAAATTCACAAAAATACATGGTTTAAAAAAAAAAATACTAAAATACAGAATCTTTAAAAAATTACAAAAATACGGAGTGACATAATCGTAAATATGAAGTTTTATTTTTATTTTTTATTATAAAAGAAATTTACAAATTTGTAACAATACAGTTTTTTTGTAACTAAAATTTACAAGTTTGTAACTGTATGTTATAATTTTGTAAACAACATTTACAGACTAAATAGAAAATTGCAACATGCGATTACTAAACAGTAACAAACTGTTATCCATATTTTTTGTAAAATTTTGTATTTTTCAATTTTTTTTTTAAATTTACAGTGCTAGGTTGTAATTTTTTCACATATATGTGTATATTAAATAGTTGAATATTTTCAGAGGTCATTGATTGTGTAACCAAAATAGTGACTCAAACTCAAAGTATTGCTTTTGTTTAATTTTCTTTTGTGGGTTGTTTTAGGTGATTAGTATAAGTGAGAAAGTTTCAACTTTTAGGTGTGTTTAGTATAAAAAATTCAAAATTATGTGATTAATGAGAATGTTAAGGAGTAGAATATAATTGTATGGAAACTAATTGATTGAGTTTGATTGTGCATTGAAATATTTGGTTAGATTCTTCTTAATTGGATTACATTTTTAATCTTGTACATTATTTTTGAAAAAATAATTTAAAAATTGTAATAAAAAGAAAAATAATATAACATATATTAAATTACATTGGGAATGTTTGAAATCCACATTTTTGGAAGGATATAAGATTGAGATTTTTTTTTATGTGTATACAATAAAAGCTAGGATATTATGTTATATATACAAAAAAAACTTAATTATAATATCACATACAATATACATACCAAAATAAAGAAAAAAAAATATATATATATATATATATATGATATTCATTAATGCCATGGATAAAGAACTTACTATATATATAATCATATCAAATAATAAGAAAACTCAAAATCACCCGTATTAATTAGACAATATTCAAAAAATAATTCAAAATTTAAACTGACACAAATATAATATACAATGAAACACAAAACATATATCATATAAATATAATCATGTATACTTTGAATTTTTTTTTTAAATAAACATATACGCAGAGTTGTTTATTTTATTTGTCTGTTATTTATAATTGTGCACAGAATAATCAACACAGTTAATATATAAACTTACGTGTATATTAGTATTTTATTTATTAATTTATTTAATATATAAACATTTGTTTATTATTATTGCACTTAAAAAAATATTCCTCTTTATTATTAAATTGGAGGAAAAATTATATCTATTGAGGAGAGAGATAATTTCGGGTTCTTAATGATAGTGATGATTTTGAACCAAAAAAAAAAAGGAAAATTATTTTAACATTATATTGTTACTACCATTATATTTTTTAAAATAAATAAGGAAAAAAATCAAATACAAAAATAAAAAATCAAATAAATCTAACTATTATAAAAATAAAAATAAAAGAAACAAATTGTATGTAATAAGTAAAATGTATATTATAACAAAAAATATATTTTCTTTATATATATATATTGTATTAAACTACTTTAATTTTCCCTATAAGATTAGTCTCTTCTTCTATATTAACTATTCCAAAGATATCCCACAAAAAAAAAAAACTATTCCAAAGATATGGTGACTCACTCATTGCCAGAATTGTGTCACTATTCAATGCCCAAAATCTGGTGAGACTATCTTCTTATAGTGGGAAAGTCAAAGTGGGCAGCAGCTGTTAGATTTTCTATGTGATTTCATTTGTTTTTTTACTTGTTCTTAAACCAGAGAAAAAAAGGATTGGATAAGAACAAAGAAACCATCATTTGATTCTGTTTGCTGGGTTTCCTTTTGTTATCAAATGTTTTCATTGGTATAGATAGATAGGAGTATTCTATATACTCTTGTCAAATTGTGTTGTTTCTTATAACTATGTTCTATTGGACTCTTTTGCTCATTTGATCCTCTTAAAATCAATTGGTGTGTTAAGAGTAGTAACTTTTTCCTTTGTAAAAATATTATTGTTCTTATATATTTTCCTAAGACTTTTTTCAAATGATAAATACTGTGTATGTGAATGTTCGGTGAATTTAACTTTTGAGGATGATATTAGCCATTTGTGTGAGCAAAGCATGGCATTTGATTTGTCCTTTAGTATAATTGAAGTGGAAAATCAATAGTGGCGGCCTATTTTTGTATTCCTTTTTTTGTGCCTAGTTTTATAAGACTATAAGCAATACATCATTACTTTGAAACTTTCCCAACTTTTTGTATTATATACAAGAAGCCAAGCTTCATTGCAAATCATATGCCTTTGTCACTTAGCTGAGCTTTCTTCTACTTAAGCTCATTCAAATGAAGATGTATCCAAAACTCCATTATTTTCTTCCCTTGCTAGCTCTAGCAACCTCTGCCTTTTTTCATCTCTCTTTTGGTAGAAACCAAAATGACCCACTTGCCATTTCTCATCATCATCAAGATGAGAATGAGTTTCCAACCCTGCTCGAGTCTGACATCAATCCCAACACTCTTGGACCTGTTTCGAGGCTTAGCCATGGAAGCTCTCATCGGTTTTCGCCTCAGGTCTTCAATGTAGATGATTTTGGAGCCAAGGGTGATGGAACAGATGATAGAAAGGTAGTTCGAATCAAAACTCATTTTCGATAATGATCATTTGATATTGTTGATTACTGGAATTTGACTTTGAAGTTAATTGGTACATAGGCATTTAAGAAGACTTGGAAGAGGGCTTGTAAATCCCAAGGGGGTGTGTTTTTGGTCCCAAAGAATCGAACTTATTACCTTAGACCAATGAACTTTACAGGTCCTTGCAAATCTTCTCAGCTTACATTAAAGGTGAGTTACTTTGTTACTCAATACTTTTCGAAAATATTTGGGGTTCGGAAAACTATCGCAATTGCCTCATAGGTATTCAAACTCGAACATCAGGGCAAACTACATGTCTGACCGTTTGAGCTACAAACTCACTCTCTCGAGTATATTATGCTTAAATTTTTTTTATATATTTATATCAAATACTCTTGTATTAGATTGCTGGAACAATCAAAGCTTCTTCTCAAAGAAGAGACTACAGAAAAGATAGGTGGCATTGGCTTGTGTTTGTTGGTGTGGAGAACATGAAGGTTGAAGGTGGTGGAACTTTTGATGGTAAGGGAAAGATATGGTGGGAAAACTCTTGCAAAGTCAACAAATCCCTTGTATGTCACTTTTTTCTCACCTCTTGCTTTTTTATGTCTATATTTTATTAAGAAAGATAATTTATATAAAGTTCATTACAAATACTAATTTTTTCTTTCTTTCTTTCTATTTTGTTTGGGGAATCTTTCTGTTATTTGACAGCCTTGTGTTCGCGCACCACATGTAAGTTCATGCATCTTTCTTTATATTATTTTTTTGGAGTGTTGTTATTTGACACCTTAAGGTGTTTGATACCACACGAGATGATTCCTCGTAATTGGTTAGCGATACTATATATTAGTTATAAATTCAAATTATATAAGCCTCGAAATTATATTACACCAATAACAATAGTGAAAATTACATTTTATATGGGTTTTTTAATAAAGTTTTAAAAAATATTACTTTTTTTTTACAAGTATTAGTTTATGGCTTTTTAAAACTTGTATTCCATTCTATGAGATTTTTTTCCCACATTTTTGTAAAAAAATCATTATTATGCCATATTTTTGTAAAAAATCATTATTATGCCATACTTTTTTTTCATAATCCGATTTTTTTTAATTAAATTTGTCTATACAAACTAAGAAAAGTTTAATTACCATATTTTTGCATATTAATAGTTAAAAAGCCATATTTATGAAAAAATCTCATAGCAATATGTCGCATTCACATAGTGTTGGACCCCATTAGTGTCCTCTAACATTTCTCTATTTCTTTATTAAATTTTAAGCCTTTGATAATTATAGTGAAACAATATATACACATATATTTAAGTTTCACATTCACTCCTCCTAAACTTACAATATTTGAAAATTCAGAAACTATAACAATCATTGAAGAATTACTATTCTTCCCGAATGGATATAAGTACGAGCGTGGATTTACGAGATAGGTTGAAATTAAACCAGATACCTAACCGTTTCGAGCTACTTCTTGTTTTAGTTTCCCATATAAATATCTAACCTTTTTTTTTTTTTTTGGTTATAGGCTGTAACTTTCTTTGATTGTAAGAATCTAATAGTGACCAATCTGAGATTCAAAGATGCACAAAAATTCCATCTTTTCTTTGATGCATGTGTGAATGTCAAAGTTGACAATCTTTTAGTAACTGCCCCAAGGCACAGTCCAAACACAGATGGAATTCACATGCAACGCACACAGAATATTCAGTTGAGTAACTGTGTTATCAAAACAGGTAACCAAAAATACATATCAAAACAAATTTTGTCACTTTATTAAGCCTTTATAATTGACCAAATCTTGGAATATTTTTCTTATTATCATATTTTTTTGGTTGAAGGTGATGACTGTATCTCTATCATAAATGGGACAACCAATGTTAGGGTGACAGATATAACTTGTGGCCCAGGTCATGGAATAAGGTCAACTCAATCAGCTTAATTTATTATATACATATGATATATTATTTTATCCAAATATTATATATAGTCATGACCAATAATGATACATAACTTATATCATATTTTATGTATATGCAGCATTGGTAGCTTAGGACCTAAAAATACAGAAGCTCAAGTCTCCAATGTGCTGGTGGATAGAGTAACAATTTCAGGAACTACTAATGGAGTCAGAATAAAGAGTTGGCAGGTGAAATCTTCAATTTAATATCAATTTTCCATAACATGATAATACTATGTTATTTATAGTGTGAATGTGACCTTCTTATTAGGGCTGATCATTGGGCGGGTTGATCGGGTTATAAGGCATTTTTACTCGTCTAATGTCATAATCGGGTTAGCAAAAGTGAACCCGTAGTTTGCTCAATTAAGAAAAAAAAAAAACAAAACTTAATTAATTTATATATTTATTTGAAAAAAATTCTTATATATTAATTGACAATATATTAATAATTGCATCAACATTAAAAGTATTAAACAAAGTAACAAACATATATCATTAAAATAAAAAAGAAAATTAATATAGTCCAAAGTCAAATTACAAACCAAAGTCTAATTACAAATATAAATTTAATATATTTATTTAAATGTATTAAAAATAATAAATTAATAAAAAGTTTTTAATTGGGCTGGTCGGATTATATTGGGCGGGTTAATAATTATTTTCAACTCGCGCCAATGTAACAATTGGGCGGTTTAAATTTTGGTCGGTTTATTCAGGTTGCGTTTTTTGGCAGTTTTTTCAGGTTGGTTTGGGCGGTTTATTCGGGTTGATTTGGGCGGTTTATTCGGGTTGGACGGGTTGTAAAAATTTCTGCACAACCCTACTTCTTATTAGGCACGTACATAACAATTGTTATAGTTTTTTAGTCAACAAATATTATGGAGTTAAACTTCCTATTTAATTTTAACGTTGATAATATAGCCCTTTGGAAGTGGTGACCCATAGGAAGTAGTCTCTCGTCGGCTATACTGGAAACGACGGTGACTCCATACCTTGATAAATGGATTGTTCTCGGGTTCCAAACCCCTTAACAATCTCCAGGGTATACGGAGAGTCTGATTAAATTGAATAAGACCGATCTGATTACATTCAAAGTACAAAATATTTATATATAAATATATATGTATATATATTCAAAATTTCAACTAAAAGAAGATGGAAAGCATTCACCTTTATTATGTTCTTTCTTTTTTACTAGATTTTTCATCCAAAGTAGAAAGAGCTTTTTGAAAAGTTGGTAGAAAAAGTTTGAGAAAATAATTAAAGTTTGCGCACATTTAGGCTTGATATGGGCACACTAAATTAATATTGGAAGATAAAAGGCTAGAAAACATTTGTTCCAATACTTACTTCCTCATTTTGTTTTTCTTTTGACTTAGTTGTGAAATTTGCATATGACCTAACCACTTATATTTTGACCCAACAAACATTATATATTGTCCACATCAAGTTCTGAACTGTTTTTTACTCTCTGTTTTTCTGTTTATATATATATATATATATATATATATATATATATATATAGGGGTAACCATGTGATATTTTGTATTTTTGCAAAGTATCATTTTAGTACATTTTGTTTTCAATAATGCTCATATAGAAACCTGTATTTTAAAATTGTACATATTTGGTACCCTAAACTTAAATTTAATTAATAAAATTTTACCAATTTAATCAAACTGCTGTCAACTATGTAAGTTCCAAATTTAAATTTAATTACTTAATTACATATAACTGATGACAGTTTGATCATATTGACAAAATTTTATCTATCAGATCTGAGTCTAGGGTATCAAATATGTATAATTTTAAAATACATGATATCATATGAGCATTATTGAAAATAGAGGGTACCAAAATGATATTTTGCAAAAATATAAAGTACCAAATGATTAAATTCCCATATATATATATATATATAATATGATATGCATGGCATGGCATGCTTTAAGCAATAATTAAAGGAAAATTCATAAAAATACATAATATTTAAAAATTACAAAAATAAATAAATAAAGTAGCATAATTGTAAATATGAAGTTTTTTTTAAAGATAAAATTTACAAATTTGTAACAATACAGTTTTTTTTAACTAAAGTTTACAAATTTATAATAAAATTTACAAGTTTGTAACCATATGTTACAATTTGATAAACAACATTTATAGAGATAATAGAAAATTATAACAGGCAGTAATAAAACTGTTACAAACTATTATATGTATTTTTGTAATTTTCATAAAATTTTATATTTATTAATTTTGTTTGAAATTTACAGTGCTATGTGTAATTTTTCCACAATTAAAGATGTATGAGCAACTCACTACATAACATAATATGATATGTGATTATACAGGGAGGATCTGGATATGGTGAAAACTTTGTCTTTCAAAACATAGCAATGCACAATGTGACCAACCCCATCATCATAGACCAGTACTACTGTGATCAAGATGACCCTTGTCCTGAACAGGTGATACAAATCAATAATGATAATATGTTTTTAATTATACATATAAATAGGGGCAATCACCAAAATGATCTATTTTTTAAGGGAATTTACTCGTTTGGTACCTTATGTTTTTTCAAAGTATCATTTTGGTACTCTCTGTTTTCAATAATGCTTATATGGTATCATGTATTTTAAAATTATACATATTTGATACCCTAGACTCAGATTTGATAGATAAAATTTTGTCAATATGATCAAACTGTCATCAGTTATATGTAATTAAGTAATTAAATTTAAATTTGGAACTTACATAATTGACAGCAGTTTGATTAAATTGGTAAAATTTTATTAATTAAATTTGAGTTTAGGGTACCAAATATGTACGATTTTAAAATACAGGGTACCATATGAGCATTATTGAAAACAGAGGGTACCAAAATGATACTTTGCAAAAACACAGGGTATCAAATGGTTACCTATCCATTTTTTAATGTAGTTTTACAAATAAGCATTATTGAGATACTTGATAACATCTTGTCGAGTTTACTCGATAACATGTCTGGAAAACTATTTTGTAAAAAATTATCAAAAAAATATTACTATATTAAAAAGAACAAAGTCTATTTTTACCGATTACTCTATCTTTTTGTTCATGGCAGTACTCGGCAGTACAAATAAGCAACGTGGTGTACAGTAACATAACCGGGAGCAGTTTCAAAAAAGTGGCTGTGAATTTCAACTGTAGTAAAACTTTTGAATGTCAAGGGATTTCAATGAGAAATGTGAATTTTGTAAGAGAGGGAGATGGTGTGGTTGAAGCTTATTGTCATAATGTTGGATTGACTCAAAAAGGATTGGTTTCTCCTTCATGCTCATTGCCCTAGTTTGTAAGAACAAACTACATTCCTTTTATTTTGCTAGTACTAAATCAATTTGTTGTTTGTTAAGGCCACTTCAAAAAAATAAAAATGGTAATAAAATTTGGGCACTAGAGCCATTATGTCTCAAACTAGTTATTTTTTCCAGCATAATGTAAATTTTGTGGTGCTTTTTCTTTACTTTATTCCCCATATAATTGGATTGGTATATATTTTAATTTGTAGTTTGTACCAAATAGTAATTGGTGAAAAGATATGAGTCCGTTTGGTAAAATTTTTGTTTTTGATTTTTTTAAACACAAAAATATAAATATTATTTTATTTGTATTTTTTTATTTTTAAAAAATAAAAATATTTTTGGTAACTATTTTTGTTTTTTGTTATTAAAAACAAAAAATAATAAATGTGTTTGATAACAATATGAAGTGTTGATTTGAAGAAAAGAAGTAAAAAAAGAAAGGAAAATTTGAAAACTGTTTAAAAAAAATTGAAAGTGAAAAAATTATAGTTTTAAAATTTAATAAATTTTAATTAAAATTTAAAATAATAATAAATAAAAATAGAGTTAACAAACACATTTTATGTTTAATTGTCAAATTTTTAATTAATTAAATAAAAAACTTTTTTTTAAATGTTATCAAACAACACCTATATATTTTTTTTTCTAATATCATTTTGCAAATTAATCTTTTTTTGATAGTTCTTTACAAAGTAGTCTTCTTGATAAGGTGTTGAATGTGTATCATTAGATATTTAGATGTTAGGCAAGATTATTTTGTAAGTTTATACTAAAAAAAAATTGTCAATCCTCATACTAAAATTTTAATTATTAACCGAAAAAAATAAGATAAAGTAGCTAATCATATTCATGATGGCATATAATGATTTTTGTTAGTAATTTAGTTGAACTTAAATTTTGGATGATTAATGACTCAACTAAAGGATTGACCAATGATTACCAATGACACAAAGCACCAATAATCATGTAATTTTTTTTTTAATAAAGATAACATTTGCCCTTAAATGAAAATATTAAATTGTGATGGATAAATGGGAGATCAAACGGGTTGTTACAAAGAATTGCCGCAGCTGCTCTTGCTTGCTCCTTCGGTTGACTTCATTTGGCTAAATCGTAATTCTTGTATTTTTTATTATTTTGCTTTTTTTTTTCAAAGAGTTGATCATTTGATTAAAACTTGTTTGAAGGCTAAAATGATTAGCTTTGCTAGGAAGAATATTCTGAACAAAGAGAAGGCTATGCTTGATTTCATTCGCAATTTGTAATCTGTTTTCTTGGTAGCTCTTTGTGAGCTTTTGTTTGTAAGTTGTTTTGGTTCGTTAAAGTTTTTCTTTCTCAAGCAAAAAAAAAAATATATATATATATATTAAATTATGATGGAATATTATTTCCATGGCATGATATAGTTCAAGTTTTAAATAAAGATATCTTGAATTTTATTCTCCCTAATCTTATTCGAAGTAGGTTTCTAAAAAGGACTCAAACTTTAGATTTTTTTGGAGCAAAGCACATGTATGATCATTTAAGCTACTCATATTGGGTGATATCTCCTACTTTTTGATCATATTCTATATTAATTTTCTTTTGTTGGTTGTTTTAGGTGATGACTTTTAGTGAGAAAAATATGGTGATTCCCTCATAATGGTCTCCCCATCTACCTAATATTCTGAATTTTTTGAGAGACTAAAAGAAAGTATAGTTTGCTTTAGATAAAAGACCAAGTAATTCAACATCCATTTTTGAGTTAGATATACATTTATATCCAGTATGACTCAAATCTTTTTTCAAAAATTTCTTTTCGTACATTATGCAATTTTGGTATATATGTGTAGTGTAGTTAATACTTGGTAAAATATTGGGTATATGTAAAGTATAATTTTGGGACACTGAAAAAGTTATAAAAAAAAAAAATTCATTAAAAAAAAATTTGCAGCATACTTGTCACAATTAAATATTTAATATTTTATTTTTACAGTAAAAATAATTAATATTCAATATATTTTAAAAATAAATACCTAATTTTTTTTCTTTGCCGCAAAAATACCAAAAGTTACTAAAATATTATTTTTGTTAGTACTTACTATGTTGGAGAGTTGTTAAGTGTAGACTCATTAGACATGTATCACTCCATAATTTTGATATTTTTATCCTTAAAATATGTATTTTTTCAATTTATATTAATTTAAAATGTCTTTTTAATTCATTTTTATAATTTAAAATATTTTTTTAAATGAAATAGGTTGATTACATGTGACAAATGTCTGTTTAGTCAACATGCTTAATAACTCTAATAGATGACGTACTTACAAAAGCAACTTTTTGTTATAGAGAAAATTGTTAAAATTACCATGCAATAGCTCATTTAAATCAATTTTCTAAAATAGAGTTTCTTTATATTCTTTATTTTCATTTCTACATTTATAGATTTTTAAGAGCTCATTTAAAACATTTATTTTCTATTTTTTTATTCATTTTCTTTTCTTTCTCTTTTCAAATTTATTAGTTTTTTATTATTTTAATTAATAAAAATGTTCAAAGATATAATATTTAAATAATGTAAAATAATATATAGACTAATATATAGTATACTGTAAAATAGAGAAAGTAAGATTTTAAAGCACTCCCAATGGATGCTCTACTTCATTTTTTAAAATAGTTCTAAAAAACACACATTTTTTATTTTACTTCTAACTTTTACATTACACCATACATCAGCTTCTCTATTTTTTTTTTCTATATAATTTAAATACTATATTTTTAAATATTTTCTATTAATTTTAAATATTTTCTTTAACTATCAATAATATCATAATATCTTTTAATATTTATAAAATCTACCTATATATCATATCACATAATTATATTTTAGATCACCTATTAGGAGTGATCTTAGTAATGTATTTTAAATAATAGAGTAGATAATTGCTGGGATTAACATCATATTCACTATGATTCATATCTTTTTTGAAGTTTTTCTTTTGTTACATTATGCAATTTTGGTAAATGTGTAGGACAAGTGTAGTTAATACTTGGTAAAATGTTGGGTATATGTGAAAAAGCCATAAAAACATTAAAAAAAATGTCATTTTTTTCAAAAAAAATCTCAATGTGAAGTGATGTGTAGGGTCCTACTTGGCATTAAAGCAAAATATAAATAAAAACACACTCATCTCTTGTTGAAATTGAGCATAGTGCACCTCATGTGCGTAGTTGTTGAGCTAAAGAGAGTTAGCCATACCATCCCCCATTCATGTTTTTCAAAATCCAATTCTTTGAAAAAGAGACCAAAAAAAAGAAAGGTAACAGTAAAATTGCATCATTACTTTGAAACTTTCCCAACTTTTTTTACCATATAAAAGAACCCAAGCTTACCTTTCTTATGCTTAAGCTCTCACTCAAGAGGTATATAATTTTTTGGACTCTGTATTTTATCTCATTATTTGTTTGGACTCTGTATTTTGATAAATTATTTTTTGGACCTTGTATTTTGTAAAATGGTTAAAAAAGAATCCTAAACCCGATTTTGGTCAATGTTTTCTCAACTAAAATCACAAATAATTTACTAAACTAATAATTCAGAACAAAAATAAAATCATTCTGCTTAAAAACTGTATTGTTATATTCAATTTTTTTCTTCATCAAAAATGAGTTTAGAGTTCTATTTTAACCATTTTACAAAACATATGGTTCAAAAAGTAATTTATCAAAACACAGAGTCCAAACTGGTAATGAGAAAAATCACAGGTCCAACAAAATATAAACTCTTTTCAAAATCCAATTTAAAAAAAAAAAAAGTAACAGTGAAATTGCATCATTACTTTAAAACTTTCCCAACTTTTTGTACCATATAAAATAACCCAAGGTTGTTAACTTTCTTCTGCTTAAGCTCTTACTCAACTGAAAAAATGTATGTAAAAACACTCCATTTTTTTCTCCCCTTGCTAGCTCTACTAACCTCTTCTAGTGTTCCTTTCTCTTATGGCCAAAACCAAGAAAACCCACTTGCCATTTCCACTCTTGGACCTGTTTCAAGGCTCAGCCATGGAAGCTCTCACTGGAAACCATCCCAGATCTTCAATGTAGATGATTTTGGAGCTAAGGGTGATGGCACAGATGACAGAAAGGTAACTCAAAAGTTAATGTTTTGATTTGATGAGTTAGAATCTGACATTGAAGTTTGATTGGTACATAGGCATTTAACAAGACTTGGAATCAGGCTTGTTCTTCCAAAGGGGGTGTTTTTTTGGTCCCAAACAGAACTTATCTCCTTGGGCCAATGAATTTTACTGGCCCTTGCAAATTTTCTCTGCTCACTTTGAAGGTGAGTTATTTAGTACATTATGTACATATATACAAGTAAGTACCTATATTTGCTAATATATATATATATATGTGATTGTATTAGATTGTTGGAACAATTGAAGCTTCTACTGAGCAGAGTGAGTACAGAGAAGATCTGTGGCACTGGCTTGTGTTTGTTAGTGTGAAAAACTTGAGAGTTGAAGGAGGTGGAACTTTTGATGGTAAGGGAAAAGTTTGGTGGAAAAACTCTTGCAGTGTCATCAATTCCCTTGTATGTCACAACAACTCTTCTCTTATCTATTTATTTAGGGTTTTTTTTTTTTGTCGAAATGATTTATTTTTTAAAGTTATTTTGCATTTTAGCTTAGTTTTAATAATTTTTTATAAAATGATATCTGATAATTTAATCAAAAATTTAGACAGATGGTCGAAAAATTTAAATGGTCAGTAAAAAATTTGAGACAGATGGTTAGAAAATTTAGACAAGGTCGAATGTTAAACAGATGTTATTTTGCAAAACATTATCAAAAATTGGGCACATCAAAATCTTAAAAAAAAAAAAGAAAGTCATTTTCACAAAATTTTCATTTATTTATTATTTATGTTTTGTAGTGATTCATTAAGAAAAACATTAATGCTTGTTGGTCTTAGGCTGGTCCAATGACTCTTATTTATTGGGCCATGTGCTTGTAAAGTGAGTGTGCATTTACATTATAGGCATGTATGTACTCCAATAACTTAGAGCCATGTGATCTTATAAAAAATACTAACTTTTTTTCTTTCTGTGATTTTGTTTGGGTGGCTTTTCACTATTTCACAGTCCTGTGTTCGTTCTCCAATAGTAAGTTCATGGATCTTCCTTTTCAATATTTGTTTATGATATTTCAAGTATTTACAATTTGAGGTGCTTGGCAAAATATATATATTTTTCTAGAGTTTATTTTATAGACTTTGTTTTGATAATCTTTTTGTAAAGTGGGTTCCGTCTGGAGTCCATATTAGGTGTTTCGAATTCTGGATAAGGTGTTTGAAAACCCTAACGGAGTGTCTCGAAATCTCAAAAGAGGTGTCGGAGGCCATTTTGCAAAAACATTATCAAAATTAGGTCAAATTACAAAATAATTTAAAAAAAAGGGAATTTTGCTAAGACACTCATATTTTGAAGTCACTTTGTACAATGAGATACTAGACACATTTAACACTGTGTTGAAAGTGCTTGAGAGCCGAGACTTTATCTGGAAGACTATTTTGCAAAAAACTACAGGAATTGAATTTTTTTTTATACAAGTTTCCCATGTTAAGTAACTCATTTTTTTTTGGCTTTGTTTGGTAACAGGCTGTAACTTTCTATGATTGTAAGAATCTAAATGTGACCAATCTGAGGTTCAAAGATGGACAAAGATTCCATCTATTCTTTGATGCATGTGTCAATGTCAAAGCTGAAAATATATTAGTGACAGCCCCAAGTAACAGTCCAAACACAGATGGAATTCATATGAGAAGCACACAACATATTCATGTGATGAACTCTATTATCAAAACAGGTAACTATTTAATACACATCTTAACTAATTTTCTCACCTAACTAAGCCTCTATTATTGACTAAATCTTGGAATAGTATTCTATGCTTATTAATTTTTGGGTGTTTGACACTCTGAAAGTAATTTTTCAAAAAAATTATCAAAATGTTTAACTTATTATATTTTTTTTGGTTGAAGGTGATGACTGTATTTCCATCATAAATGGGTCAACCAATGTTAGAGCTACAGATATAACTTGTGGTCCTGGTCATGGAATAAGGTTTTGGATTTAATAAAATAATATATTCTTTTGATAATTTTTCATGGCCAATAATAATGATATATAACATAGAGAGCAACTACAACGCATCTCATTTTTTTGCAACACCGGTGCATCCTTTTTCTATTTCGGCACCTGAATAGTTATAATCCAAATTTTTTTTATATGAAGGTATACATTATAGCTATCTAGAACATCCTAAATTTTCAAGAAATTCCGAATAAACTATGGTACTGAAACAGAGTCTAAACTGCCTGTTGCACGCGTGCTTGTTTTTTTGTGTACGCGTGTAAAATTTGACAGTTTGAGCTCTGTTTTCGGCTTCGTAAATATTCAGAATTTCTTAAAAATTTGCAGGATATTCTAAATACCTACAATGTACACCGTCATATAAAAAAATTTGGGATTATATCTATCCAAGTGCCGAAAATTGAAAAGAATGCACCAATGTTGTAAAAAAAATGATGCATTGTAATCGTTCTCATATAACGAATCATATTTTTATGTATATGCAGCATTGGTAGCTTAGGACCTAATAACACAGAATCTAAAGTCTACAATGTGACAGTGGACACAGTAACAATGTTGGGAACTTCTAATGGAGTCAGAATAAAGAGTTGGCAGGTGAATTTTTCAATTTACTTTCAATTTTCCATAACAAGATTATAACTCACATATTTTCCAAATTTCACATATCATAATTGTTCTTTCTCTTTTACTAGGCATGCTTTAAGCAATAATTATATAATATGATTATGATTATGCAGGGAGGATCTGGTTATGGAGAAAACATAATCTTTCAAAACATAGCAATGTACAATGTGACCAACCCCATCATCATAGACCAATACTATTGTGATCAAAAGGACCCTTGTCCCGAACAGGTTATACAAATGAATAATGATAATTATAATAATGCGATTTTATAAATTAGTATTTTTTTTAAGAGAAATTGGTGAAAATAACATCTTTTTTTTAAGTGGTTTTGCATTCTGGCCTACTTTTGATAATTTTTTGTAAAATGGTCTCTGTCTAAAATTCGACCAGTTGTCTAAATTTTTCGACTAGTTGTCTAACATTTTCGACCAGCTATTTAAATTTTTCGACCACCTGTCTAAATTATGAGAGATCATTTTGCAAAAAAATATTAAAACTAGGCTAGAGTGCAAAATAACTTTTAAAAAATAGGTCATTTTGCCAAGATGTCATTTTTTTAATAATTCATTGCAACGTAGCATTCTCGACACACTTAACATCCTTTCGAATTTACTCGACATTCTATATGAAAGGTTACTTTATTAGATATTATCAAAATAATGATATTTTGCGAGACAACGTTAAAAGAAAATATATTTTTACTGATTATTTTATATTTTATGTGGCAGTATTCGGCAGTACGAATAAGCAATGTGTTCTACAATAACATAACTGGGAGTAGCTTCTCAAAAGTGGCTGTTAAGATTAATTGTAGCAAGACTTTTGAATGCCAAGGAATTTCAATGAGAGATGTGAATTTGGTAAGAGAGGGAGATGGTGTGGTTGAAGCTTCTTGTAACAATGTTGGATTGATCAAAAAAGGATTGGTTTTTCCTTCATGCTCATAAGCATCACCTTTTTCATTTTTAGGTAATGTCCAAGTAAGTTGTTGGAGAAAAAGGAAAATGATAATGTAATTTGGTCACTAGAGCCTTTATCAAATCATTTAGGGTGTGATTGGTATCCAATTCGCATACAATTTTATGATTTTAGATTTTTAAAATCTGTGGGACCCGTCAAAATACATGATTGGTAGACTGTGTTTGAAAATTAAATCCAAATAAGAATTTATATTTTATAAAGAAAAGTAGAAAACAATAAAACTATGTTTTTTATTTATTTTCACATATTCAATTTTTTAAAACTCAAAAACAATTTACAGATATTGAACTAATCACATTTTCATAAATATGTTTTTAGTCACTAAATTCAGATTTTCATTTCAGAATCTCACTTTTCAAAAGTACAGTTTTCTAATCGCGAACTAATCAGACCCTTACTTTTTCAACATATATAAACTTTGCAGTGCTTTGTTTGTACTTTATTCACTATATAATTAGATTTGCATAATTTTTTTATTCGTAGTTTGTAGGGGTGTACATGAGTTGCATTCTCGAGTTTAGATTTTTTCGATTTTGGGTTAGAGAAACGTGTTACTAAAATTCATCTGAATAGTCTTGATTTTTTCATGGATTCAAGCTCGGATTTTAAGTTGGGTTCGAGGGATTTTTGAATTTGGGCCATTATAAATTGTTAGAATATTCCATATGAAAAGTGTGAAAACATTATATAATTTATATAAGATTATGGTTACTCCACATCACTGATTACTTTTGAGACATGTTTCTTACTATACCTTTCATTCTACTTTTTATATTTTCCATTCTCTCACTATTTTATCCTTCACTCTTATTTTCTAAACGTCCATTCCACCTTTTATTCTTACATGATAAGAGAGATCAAAAAGCTCTTATGAGCATATTCTATCAAAATCGATTCAAATATTGACCTTGCAATTTGGAATAGTGAGTAAACTAATCACTTCCGATCGAGTCATTCAAGAATGATCAACAAAAATAAACACTATCTTGAGGAGGAATGTTGGAGTATCCTCCATAGAAAGTGTGATGAAACATTATACCATTCATAAAAACATAAATTATTCCACTCATTACCAAATAGTTGTGACATAGAACCTAATACTTTTTACCATACCCACCCAAGTTAAAACCCACTTAAACATATCATTGCAAAAGTACCATCTTCATAAACAATTTGAAACAATCCCTAATAAAGCCATAATAATAAACATTAGATTTTTTTTTTACAAAATATAGTTACAAAAAGACATTTTTGTAATTAACTTTAACAGATTGATTCTTAACTTTAAAAACAAATTTTTTTTTGTAACTAAAATTTACAGAACTAATTTGTAACTAAAAATTACATTTTATAACTAACATTTACAAATTTAATTTTGTGAAGTTAAACAAAATCTCATTTTCTCCACTCACAGCACCCAACAACAATTGGGGGGACAAGGCTTAAGGGCTGGCGCTTTGGCGATCGATAAACACGTGTCTAAGTGGCGTATGTTGACGTTGGCGGTGGTCGATCATAGATGAAAGAAGAAGAAGAAGAAAAAAACACAGATGGGTGAGTGAAAGGTGGTTGGCTATCGAGAAGAAGAAGAAGAAGAAGAAGAAGAAGAAGAAGAAGAAGAAGAAGAAGAAAAGAAGAAGAAGAAGAAGAAGAAAAGAAAGAGATAGACCATACAATATTTCTACCTAATGTAGAAATTAGTTTCAGTGGTTACTTTTAGGTAAACCCTTTATTTTTTATTTATAATTTTTAAGTTTTAGTATAATACCAACTATTTCAATCAATATACCTATTATACCCCTATAATTGGTGGATATTGTTTTTAGAAGAGTACCATGTGGTCAAGGGTATTTTTGGAATTGTCTGTGATAAAAATAGGTAGAACTAAATAAAGAATATTTATGAGGTAATTTTAGTTAAGAACTCATTAAACTAGCTAATTTTCAACTTATCCCCTACCTAACGTATGTTTCAATTTTAATTATTTTTTTTATTTTGGTGGTGGATTATGTCATTTTTCTAAAAAATAATGTTTGGGCTCTAAATGGGCTACCGAACAAGTAAGTGTGGGCCCAAAGATGGGCTTGGCCCATCTTCCCAATATGAGTCGCCGTCGTCTGAGTTCGCCATGGCGATTCTTCAAATTTACAGTCTTTGGATATCACAAAGAGGGTTTTAGCCATTAGGGGTTTATCGATTTCGGATTGAAATTCAAGGTTAGTGATGATGATGATGATGATAAATTGATATTCCTGCCATTTTTTCTAAACGTGATCGAACCAAACAATAACTGTTCTCTCTCTCTCTCCCTCTAGCCGTATTCAAGCTGAGTTTTTGTTTTCATTGAAGTAGTTTCTATTGCTTCTGCAAATTGGGGTCTTATTTTTTTGGTTCAAGCTTTTGTCTTTTAATAATGGCTCTCAAATTTGCATTAACATTAGTCTGTGAACATTCTTGCTTTTGGTGTTTTTGGCTAATGTTGTTATACTTGGCGGGTGCAGATACCTCTTATAAACATCTTAAGGATTTGGGTACTCTTACTCTTACCATTTTTGATTAAATATGGGTTGGAAAGCAGCTGAGAAGCTTATTAGGCATTGGAAGATTGTCAGGGGAGATAATGTAAACAAAAACACTGACTGTTCTTGTTCTTGTTTAACTTAACATAACTCAAAGGAAAAAGAAATGGTTTTGAATTATCTTGTGTTTGTTGGCTGTTTTCAGGTGATGATAACAAGGGGCAAAGACAAAGGTGAGAGTGGTCTTGTTAAGCGTGTTGTTCGCTCTCAGAATCGAATTATTGTTGAAGGCAAAAATCTGGTAAGATTGTGTTAGACTTGGACAGAGCTGCTTTAAGATTTCCATTGTGTTTGTGCTCATTTGCCTTGATTTCTTTTTATACATAATGTACTTTCAAACAACTATTTCAATATTTTTTTTGTTTCTTCAATGGTTAAGGAATGGATTGGAAATGGAGAGTTAAAACTATGAAACAATCTCCAAAATCATTCTGCTGTGTTTCCATTTGGTTTCATTTATATAGCAACTGTAGAGTGAACTTTTTAATTGCTATGGTTGATCAACTTCATTCCCCGGTGTAATTGGTTTCAAGTTTTAAACAAAGATAATTTTTGGGGACCAGAACATTACAGCAGTTGCCATGTAAGTGCACAAGAGGGACTCGAACCTCAGACCTCGTTAAAGCAAACCATATACATGATCATTTGAGCTACCCTTCTTGGGGGTGATATCTCGTAGTCCTTTCTAATCTTGACACTGCTGTATCTATTTGCTTACATCATATTTCTTCAAATTAGATACCTTATATTCTATATTCTTAGAGAGATTATGATAGCAGTATAAAATAGATTGCAAATAAAACAGTAGGAAAGATAGCAAGAATTTGGCCAGAATTATCATTCAAATTACCAAGAATTCGAGAGCTTGGTTCTCTCCAAACAAAACAGAAAATTACACCAATTTCTCCATGCTCAATACAACAAAATTACTCAGCTATATACTCTGGCCTAATTTACCCCGTGTACCCTCCTACACTCAACCAGAATTCTCATAACTAACTGGCTGACCTGTCCTCTCTTTTATCCCCCCTCTCCTAGCGTACACGTAATTAATAGGAGGTCTATCATTACCCCCCGCCCAAAGACGCACCTTGTCCTCAAGGTGGAAACTTGGAAATTGTTGCTGAATTGTGGCAAAGTCCTCCCAAGTGGATTCGCATTCAGGAAGGTGTAGCCACTGGATCAAAACCTGTGGCTGTGTTCTGTGAGTTCCTGGTCGTATGTCCAACACCTTCTTGGGTTCCAGCAGCCATTCCATCTCAGAGGACAGATTCATAGGGAGCTTAGTTGCAGATTGGAGAGGACCCAACGCTGGCCGAAGTACAGAAACATGAAAAACTGGGTGGATCTTTGCATCCGATGGGAGCTGAAGTCGATAAGCCGCACCCCCAATGCGTGACAGCACTGGAAAAGGGCCAAAAAACAGCGGACCCAATTTCTGGTTTTTTCTTTTAGCCAAAGTGCGCTGCCGATAAGGCTTGAGCTTCACATAGACTTTATCGCCCACTTGAAACTGAATATCTTTCCGTTTTTTATCCGCTTGATGCTTCATCTTCTGCTGAGCACGCTGGAGATTCAGTTTTAATAAATCCAAAACCTCATCCCGAGCCTGTAAATTCTGTTCAACTGCTGAAACAATTGTTTGGTTACCTTCCAGCCGTATTAAAGGTGGAGGATCTCTGTGATAGAGAGCTTTGAAAGGTGTCATACCCGCTGAGGAATGATACGAAGTGTTGTACCAAAACTCAGCCCATGGCAGCCATTTAACCCACTGTGTTGTCTTCGTACTCACGAAACAGCGAAGATATGTCTCCAAGCATCTATTGACGACCTCCGTCTGGCCATCCGTCTGTGGGTGGTACGCCGAACTCCGCTTAAGAACAGTCCCTTGCAATCTAAACAGTTCCTTCCAAAAGAGGCTCAAAAAATTTTTGTCACGATCTGTCACAATAGATTGAGGAATACCATGTAATTTGACAACTTCCTTAACAAAAACTGATGCAACGGTGGTGGCTGAGTATGGGTGCCGAAGTGGGATAAAATGGGCATATTTAGAAAGGCGATCCACCACGACCAATATCGAGTCAAAGCCATTAGATTGAGGTAGTCCCTCAATAAAATCCATAGAAATATCATCCCATACTTGCTCCGGGATAGGAAGAGGCTGAAGTAAACCTGTTGGGGATTGCGCCAAATACTTATTCTGCTGGCACACTGAACATTCAGCAACATATTTCTGTATATCAGCTCGCATTCCTTGCCAATAGAAGTCGGCAGCTATCCGTTGAAAGGTCCGAAACACGCCAGCGTGACCCCCTACGTTACTGTCATGGTATTCCTGCAGCAAAAGCGGAATAAACGGGGAAGAGGATGGTAAAACCAACCTGCCTTTGAACTTTAAACAGCCTTGTTGATAAGAGTACCCCGTACATGACTTCCCTGCTTGTAGGTGCTGGATTATCTTAGCTAACAGTGGGTCCGTGGCGACATGAGATTGTAAATCAGCAACAGAAATCAGATTTGGGACTGAAATTGCTTGGCAAGTTACCTCTGGCAGCACCCTCGATAACGCATCGGCAGCCTTGTTTTCTAAACCGGGCCGATATTGAATCTGAAAATCATACCCCAGCAGTTTTGTGAGCCATTTCTGGTGTTCAGTGGCGACCATACGCTGCTCCAATAAGTACCGTAAACTCCTTTGATCAGTTCGAACAATGAAATGTCTCCCAAGTAAATATGGACGCCATTTTTGGATAGCGAGGACGATGGCCATGAGTTCTCTTTCATAAACTGACTTACCGCGAGCCCGAGGGGACAAAGCTTTGCTGAAATACGCAATAGGCCGCTGGTTTTGCATCAAGACAGCCCCAATACCTGTGCCGGAAGCATCCGTTTCAACCACAAATGGTTTTGAAAAATTTGGCAAAGCCAAAACTGGAATATCACACAGAGACTGTTTCAAACCATCAAACGCTGCCTGTGCCTCTTCATTCCAGCCAAATGCATCTTTTTTTAACTGGTCTGTCAACGGTTTAGCGAGCTGGCCATATCCTCGAACGAACTTTCGGTAGTATCCAGTTAAGCCCAAAAATCCCCTCAGCTCCTTAAGTGTTCTTGGCGTGGGCCATTGGCGCATGGCAGCCAATTTAAGGGGGTCGGCGGACACCCCCTCTGCTGAAACAATGTGGCCTAAATACTCCAACTGTGACTGGGCAAATAAGCATTTCTTTTTGTTTGCAAACAGCTGGTGTTGGCTGAGGCAGTTTAAGACAATATCCAGGTGTTGCAGATGAAGTTCCATGGAGGCACTGTAGATCAAAATATCGTCAAAAAAAACAAGCACAAATTTTCTAAGAAATTCACGAAAAACCTCATTCATTAAGGCTTGGAATGTAGCTGGAGCGTTAGTCAAGCCAAAAGGCATGACTAAAAATTCGTAATGTCCCTCATGCGTGCGAAACGCTGTCTTTTCAACATCCCTAGCTGCCATGCGAATTTGATGATAACCCGACTTGAGATCCAACTTAGAAAACACTTTTGCGCCATACAACTCATCAAGAAGCTCGTCAATGACCGGAATGGGGAACTTATCAGCAACGGTTTCCCGATTTAATGCTCTATAATCCACGCAAAACCTCCAGCTGCCATCTTTTTTCTTTACCAACAAAACTGGGCTGGAAAAAGGGCTCGTGCTAGGCTGTATAATTCTGGCTCGCAGCATTTCCTTAACTAATCGCTCAATTTCATCTTTCTGGACCTGCGCATAGCGATAAGGACGAACTGAAATTGGACCAGCCCCCTCCTTTAAAGTAATCTTGTGCTCATGAGAACGCTGCGGTGGTAATCCTTCCGGTAGATAAAAAACTGGCTCATGCTGCTGCAATAATGACACTACTGCCGGCGGTACACAGTCGGGTTCTTGGATGTGTTCCGTGGACAGGGAACCAAACTGAATCCAGTAACCTTGCCCCTCTTGCTGAACCGAATGAATAAGTGCCTTGAGCGAAATTTGTGATTTACATAAACTGGGGTCCCCTTGTAGTGTGATCCATGTTCCTCCCACTTCAAACTTCATCACCATCGTTTTCCAATTAACTTGCATATTTCCCAGCGACCCTAGCCACTGAATACCCAAGATAACATCCGCACCACCCAAATCCAGCGGTAGAAAATCAGTAATCACCTTTAAAGTGCCCAGCTCCAGCTCCACGTTCGTACAAACTCCGTCCGTTCTCACCTTACCTCCCGTCCCAAGTAGGACTCCATAAGCTGTAGTCGCTGTAATGGGGATCTTCGAAGCCTCCACTAACTCCTTTGAGATGAAGTTATGTGTCGCACCACTATCAATAAGGACTGTGACTGGTTGTTCGGCAATCATACCCGATAGCTTCATCGTATGAGCTGAAGAGATGCCGACTAATGAATTCAATGATAACATAGCTAACTGGTCTTCCGATGTTGCTTCCAAGCTGGCTTCTGGGCTAAGAGGAGGGGACTCTGAAGGTTCGCTCTCCTCATTGTCATCTCCCACCAAAAGCACCTGTAATGTCTTTTGTTCACATACATGCCCCCTGTGAAATTTTTTATCACACCTAAAGCAAAGGCCCTTGCTGCGTTTATCTTGGTATTCAGTTTCTGTCAAACGTTTAGGTGTTGAAGAACTGGGTTGTTTGCCTCCCCACTGCCCAGAAAACGTCGATATCGGCCCAGAACTGTTCGTGAAAGGGGGCTGAGTCGGCCGTACAGTCGCAGGGAAAGGAGAGTAACGTGGTGGTGTAATTGGGCCTGGAGAAACCCTAGTGTAAGCCCCTTTGTGCTGAAGGCCCAATCCCAGAAGTTGGTGCCCTTCTTCAATACGCTGGGCTGTGTCCATGATATGGGCTAAGCCCAAAGGCTGTAACATATGCAACGGTCCCTTAATCTCCTCCTTCAGCCCCTTGACGAAACACCCTTCCAATACGTGCTCCGGGACGCCGGCCACCCGAGAAGCCAGGGCCTCCCAACGAAGACGATAAGCCTTCACCGTGGTCTCTTGTCGAATGGACAGCAGCTCCTCTGTCGTCGACCCAATCGGCACCTCACGGAATCGAAGCAGCAACAGCCGCTTCAATGTCGACCACGAAGTGATGGGATGCCTCTGGTTCTCCCACTGGAACCAAGTTAGGGCAGCTCCCTCTAACCCAATGATAGCCGCTTCCAACTTGTGATGCTCAGAGAATCGGTTCAAAACAAAGTAACGTTCAGCCCGCAACACCCATCCGTCGGGATTTTCACCAGAAAACAGAGGAAGCTCCATACGGGGAGGACCGAAATCACGTCCGCCAGAGAAATCGACCGGAGTGGCCGTAGTCTCCGTCGGCATCGTAGGGGGCTGTTGTGTTCCCGTCGGATCTGGTTGCGGAGCATGGGATGCCGAACAGTCACCGTCCACTGCCCGTCGTTGTCGGTCGTTCTCCTCACTTGGCCCCGTCGTACCCATACGCGTCGATCCTTGCAACAACGTTGTGATATGGCCAATCAAGAACTCCACCTTCTTCTCCAGTCCCGGAATTCTCTGGGTATCCGTGCGAAGAGCCTCGAGCTCCTGTGGGAAGTGTTGCATCTGAGCTCTCATTTCCGAAACTTCACGTCTCAGCTCAGATTGCACCTCTTCAAGTTTCTCTTCCACCAACTCCAGCTGCGGAATAGTTTTAGGTCCCATGGTAGATCTGTGCTCTGATACCAATATGATAGCAGTATAAAATAGATTGCAAATAAAACAGTAGGAAAGATAGCAAGAATTTGGCCAGAATTATCATTCAAATTACCAAGAATTCGAGAGCTTGGTTCTCTCCAAACAAAACAGAAAATTACACCAATTTCTCCATGCTCAATACAACAAAATTACTCAGCTATATACTCTGGCCTAATTTACCCCGTGTACCCTCCTACACTCAACCAGAATTCTCATAACTAACTGGCTGACCTGTCCTCTCTTTTATCCCCCCTCTCCTAGCGTACACGTAATTAATAGGAGGTCTATCAGATTACTTTTCACAGCCATTCTGTTGTTCACCTTAACTAAAAGGACCAAATAATTTAAGGCAAAGTGAGACTCGGGATGTCCATATTTATAGGCCCTTAGTTGCATCCTAGGATCCTAGCAAGAAGGAGACTGATAGCACATGAATATTATAGTTTCCTACTAACGACCTAAATAACTATTATTTTGACTTGACCCTTATAGTAAAGATGTTCTCAATATAAGAAGCTTTTTCATCGTTAGGATTCTGTGTTGTTTTATTGTCATTATTTAAAATTATGTGTTCATGTCATCCACCTCTACATTATTTTTAAAATTGTGGCTGCAACAAGTTTGTATTCTGTCTATACAGGTTAAGAAACATATCAAGCAAGGTCAGGGTCATGAAGGTGGGATCTTTACAGTTGAAGCCCCTCTTCATGTCTCAAATGTTCAAGTTCTTGATCCAGTTACTGGGTATAGCCTATAAGAGTCCTTAAAATTTAATCTAAGATGTTGTGGTGCTTGTTCTTGGCTTTACAATTCCAATGTTCAGAATGAATATTTACAGATTTTTCTGCAGGAAACCTTGTAAGATTGGGACTAAGTATCTTGAAGATGGCACAAAAGTAAGAGTATCCAGAGGTATTGGAGCATCTGGATCCATAATTCCTCGCCCTGAGATCTTGAAGATAAGGACTACTCCAAGACCTACATTTGGTACATACTAAAAATCATTCTGCTTTCTACATGCAGATACACAGAACATAGACTTAGTAGTTTGTGCGTCATTTACACTATTCACGAGGCTTGCACTTGTTGCCTCTCTTACTTAGACAAGGAATGTGAAACCTTGTTATGGAAAAAAAAATATTGGGGGTAATGTGTTAATATTATGAATTTTGGCTTTGACAAATTGACTATGAACTAGGTAGCTCAAATACTCTTTCACAATATATTTATGTTTGCTTTACTCTTTTCTTTAAACTGTTGCAGCTTGTAATCAAACGCTGACTTCAACGTGTATCGTGTAAAATGTAATAGATTGCCAATTGGCAATCCAACTTGATATCACTATGAACTTGCTTGATTACACTTTTTTTTTTTTATTATTATTATTAATTTTTAAGGTGAAATCGATGATGAAGATTTCTCAAGGAACATCTTGAACATGTTTATTTCTCCTTCATTTCACTTTTGAATCCCCAAAAAGTAGAAAACATAAGTGTATTCAAGCAAACACTAAATTTAAAGTTCTTTCTGCTGACAATTCTCTGAACTTGGGTTGCAGCTGGTCCCAAGGATACTCCAATTGATGTGGTGCTGGAGAAGACTTATGATGCAAAAAGAGGAGTAGGCATGCCTGGTCTTTGAGGGGTGACAACGGGTACTCTTGATTAATTGTGTCTTGGAAATAAGCTGAAGATATGAAGTGAGATGATCTAAATACTGATTTGCTGTGTGACCCTTTAGATTCAAGATAATCATTTCATCTAGAATTCATGTAATAATTCTACTCTCTTATGTGCCTGAACATCTGATTTTTCAGCTAATCTTATCCCGTGAATGCTGTCAGATGTTCTAAATTTGCACCAATACAACTGAATAGTTGCTAGCTTATTCTTTATACATTTGTTTCAGCTATCTATTTTTGGTTTATAGTTCTTGTACAGTTATCTGTCCCCCACAGCCAACCTTATCTATATTTATTTCTGCATCAGTACAAATATATATATGTGTGTGTGTGTGTGTGTGTTTGGGTTTGGTAGTCAGTTAAATGCTTTGCATAAAATATGTAAGAAATCAAAAAACTTTTAGGTGTTGGTGGCAAGCACGTTTTAGAAATGCCTTTATTTTTATTGTACTGAAGATCAAAATGCAATCTTTGAACAAATGAGCTAGCTTTAAGTAAGAGAATGCAATCATCTCGAAATTTTATAATAGAAAAAGAAATCATTTAAAAATATATATATATTATCTAATCATGATGACCAACTATATCATGCTTAAAATGGTTGTAGATAGTTGACTCTAGAACAATCCAAAAAAGAGTGCTTTCTAGTCTTTATATATGGTGGGAATGGGGATTATTTCTGTGGTATAACTAAACTAACAGAATGTTCATTAAAAAAAAAAAAAAAAAAAAACTAACAGAATGTTAAGCTTGCAATTTGATATGGGATTGATGATGTATAGATGGTTTAAAGGTACAAGAGAAACTTATGATTTCCCCTAAAACAAAACAATGACATTGACACCCCAAAAAGTACAATAATGTTTTCATGAATTCTTGTTTTCTAGCTCTTTGTTTCACCACCAATAATATAGATACTTTATCCTGTATAATTGAATGGATTCAGATGGATATGGAAATTTTAAACCTTGAATGTAATTCTGCTTGGTTACTCATGAATTGCTTAGGGATTTATTTATTTATTTTTGGATTGATTATGGCCCTTATATGCATTATGTGGAGCAGAAGTCTCAAATGTATTACTATATATGTCTTGTTGATTTAAATGTATACAGTTTATCTGTTTGTTATGGGTTTGTTCTAGTGGCCCATTTAAGGATGAGGAGGGCCACTAGATGATTACATTATGGATAAAAAGATAAATTTTTTTTACAGGTGTGGAGAAAGGAAAGGACAACAAAATGATAAAAGCAAGCAAAGGGTCAGAATCAAGTGGACACAAATGGAAAGACAATGAGCATATGAACTATCTTCATTATTGAACAAAGGCTCATAAATAGAGAGAGAGAGAGATGAGGAGACTGATGTAAGGGGAAGAGAGAGAGAGATAGGCTGTTGTTGGGGTCTTCTCCAACAACAAGTACTAGTTTAAGCAGACAAAAGGTGTTGTGATAAAGTTGCGTACTTAAAAGCTTAAGTGCCTCCTGCTTCCCTCAATACATTATCCAACATCTCTTGTATCTCCTATAGCACTATTCCTCTCTCTCTCTTTCTCTGTCTCTCTCTCTTTATTGGGTATTGCTTTGTTTTTTTTTTCATAGGATAAATGGAAGGAGGAGAAGTGACATCCTTAACAAAAGGAAATAAGAAGAGAAGGTTTAAAAGAATATGTGTCTACTGTGGAAGCAGAGCTGGATACAAATCTGCATTTAGTGATGCTGCTCTTGAGCTTGGTAAACAGCTGGTAATCTCTGTCTTATATCAATCACATTAAAGAAAAACTAAACTTTATATATAAATCATATATAATATCCCAACAACTCACTGGAATTGATCTTGTTTGTGTATATATAGGTTGAAAGAAAGATAGATTTGGTTTATGGTGGAGGGAGCATAGGCCTAATGGGATTGGTCTCTAGGACTGTGTTTAGTGGAGGCTGCCATGTTCTTGGGTAAAACCTTTGATAGTTTTCTTCCTTTCTTTGGTTCTCAGATGACAATTTTGACTTACCCTGATTCTGTTTTGTTGTCTGTATGTATAGAGTGATTCCAACTGCTCTTTTGCCTCATGAGGTAGTTTTTACTGTTATATATACCTGTATTTATACATCTTTACATTGAGATGGAATATCTTGTGTCTAAAGACTCAAACTGATCAAATCCCACAACAAGCTACAGATTTCAGGCGATACAGTTGGAGAATTGAAAATAGTAGCTGACATGCACCAAAGGAAGTCAGAAATGGAAAAACATGCAGATGCTTTCATTGCACTACCTGGTTTGTTCAACAAGAAACTCCCACTTTCACCATTGTGTCTTTCTTGTACTTTTCTGTACATATATATATATATGTATGAATATAATCATGAAATGAAATTACAATCTCTTAGGTGGTTATGGAACCATGGAAGAACTGTTGGAGATGATAACATGGTCTCAGCTTGGAATTCATGACAAACCAGTAAGACAAACATTATATATTGACTTTTTTGCTTTATCAGTTTGCATACTTAAGATTACTTTCAAGTGTTGATTTTTTATTTATTTATTTATTTATGAATTGAACAAAACAGGTGGGATTGTTGAATGTGGATGGTTACTATAACAGCTTGATTGCCTTGTTTGATAAAGGAGTAGATGAAGGCTTCATAGACCATTCTGCTAGACATATTTTGGTAATAGCAAATACAGCTGAAGATCTCATCAACAAGATGGAGGTAAACATATGTTAATAAATAATGAATTTCTACTCTTGAAAAATGTAGTAGAAAAGTAGGACAGTTGTATATATATGTTTGATATATATATATATATATATTGATTGTATAATATTGCAGGAGTATGCTCCTGTACATGTCAAGGTTGCACCCAGACAAAGCTGGGAAGTGGACCAATTATTAGAGGCTACACAAAGTGGGGATGCCCTAAGTTCTTAGATCTCAATCATCATCCATCTTTGATTATTTGATAATATAATATATATATATATATATATATTTATATAAATACTTAATATGTTGTGTAGTTCCATGCTAAAGAAAAAGAAAAAAAAAAGATAACTAATTCTCCATCTTTGTATTTTCATGATGGCATGGATGTTGATTGCATTTGTAAAAAAAATGCAAAAAAGATAAGCAACTTTCCCTTTCTCTTTTTCTTTTCTTTTCTTTTCTTTTTCTCTTAGCCAAGTCCAATTGACTTTGTCAACAAAGCATATGGATGAGACTCTGGTGGGGTGGAGGAAATAATAATGGCCAAGAAAGAAACAAAGATTGATGGTTGATCTTTTTATTTTATTTGCTATGAGAAGCAAGGGTTGGAATGGTATAACAGCAAAAGGGGTTTGTCCACTTGCTTTCACAATGTTTATTTTATTTGCTATGAGAAAGCAAATTGTTAAATTGTGTTAAAATTTGTACTCTTTTGGATTTTGGCTTGTCTCTCCTTCAAATCTATGCAAAGGCTCCACAAAAATTGACACATTTTTTTTTTGTTTCTTAGTGTTTGTTTTAGGTTTAAATAAGGCAAATTGTAGTTTAGTTGAGCATTTTGCTATCAAACCTAATTATCACACGTGAAGATGAAATGAAATGATGCCATCTACAAGTGGTCAATTGTTTGCTGATCTTCACAAGTTATTTGAAGTCTATTATCCAAGTTTTAAAAATTTCACAATAGACTCACTAATTGTTAAAATTTATCTGACATGACATTTTTGATGTAGTTCAATCTTAATATGGGTGATTTGAGATTTCTTTTATTGATATATTATTAATAAGTTTGATTACAATTATGTTAAAGGTTTTTTATGGGTACATACATAAAGTTATATTTAGTAATTAGTTAAAATCCAAGATAATTAAGTTATATAATTCTTATGTGGGATAATTGTGGTAAAAGTACCCAAAGTTTGGGTTTTGTATGCGGCATAGACCCAAAGTTTATTTTTAGTGGCAAAAGTACCAAAAGTACCAAAAAGTGTTATTCTGTTTGGTTCCGTTTGGTTTTCTCCGTTTGTGGCTTCTATGAATTTGGTTGAGAAGGTCTATGAATTTGGTTGAGAAGGTCTGCACAAACGGAGCAAACCAAACGGAATAATACTTTTTGGTACTATGGGTACTTTTTCCACTAAAAATAAATTTTTGGTCTATGCCGCATACAAAACTCAAATATTGGGTACTTTTGCCACAAGTATCCCTTCTTATGTATATATATATACATATATATATATATGGATCGCTCTTAATATTTACTACCCATGAATAATTATATTAATATTAACTATTGGATTAAGATCAGTGATCCATATTTATAATTATTAATTAATATTTATAAAAATAAATTTTGACTTTTTTAAACTTTTGGAATAACTATTTGCAGACATGACGGTCACATATTTATTAAATAAAGAATAAAAAAAAATTATTTAATATTCGTTCTCCATTCATAATTCATTCCTTTTATCCATTCCATGAGAAAACAAAAATCATTTTGGAATTAATGAGAATAATTAATGTGACTATTATCTTTCTAACTAATGTTTATTGCCTAATTAATCTAAAAAATTCGAAATGATTGATTTTATATACTTTGTTTATTTATTTATTTTTATCATCATTATAATAATTCATCATTAAAAACTTGTTTAGTGATTTATAGTAATCATTCATGGGTAATAACCATTGAGAAGTCTTCCATATATATACTAATTTTTTAGTGAGATATAAAGTAGCCCCACTTTCTAATTCAATCACCAAAATCTAAAAGCAACACCCTAACCCACAATTCTTTCCTACCCTTTTTTATTGCATGCTTTTTGTAAGAAAAGTTGAAAAAGAATTTCCAAGTGTCCAAATTTTAGTTGCATAAAATCATTATTCCATTTGTGAAGTATGGTGATGTATAGTTTGGGGAATAATGTGATGGCACCATTATAGTTTCATACATAAATCTCATAATTTCCATGAAAAAAATACTAATCAAAAGAACACAAAATATAATTATATAGAAATGCACAATATTTTTAGGAGAGTGAAAACAATAGCTACAAGTTGGAAACTTACAAAGTGATTTCTCAAAATTACATCAATTTCTATAGCATAACAAGATATATATATATTTAGGACAATTCTTCTATAGGTGTTTCACTTTAAGCCCTATCGGTAGGATTCTCAGTGTTTCTCGATCCGTAAACAGTTTTCGGCGCGATTGTTTTTTATGACCGTGTATATTGTAGCTATTTAGAGCATTCTGTAAATTTTCAGAATATTTCGAATAGTTTACAGTACTGAAAATTAAGTTCAAACATGTTGTTTTCCACACGCATAAAAAAAATTAGTCACGCGTGCAACAACATATTTGAACCTAGTTTTCGATACTGTAAACTATTCAGAATTTTCTAAAAATTTGCAGGATGCTCTAAATAGCTACAATATACACGGTCATAAAAAAAAAATCGCGCCGAAAACTGTTCACGAGTTGTAAACACTAAGAGTCTTACCGATAAAGCTTAAAATGAAGCTACGTAAGAAAATTCCCCATTTATATTTATGAGTTAATTGACATTTTATCAATTGAGGATAGTAAGACGTAAAAGCAAGATATGGAACCTGGAATAACATATATATGAAGTACTCAAAAAGCACATAGTCATGATAGTTTTGTTGGATAAGACCATAAAGTAAGTTGAGGCAGTACTAATTGTGTTGAAAATTTATTCCTATGAGGATGGTAGAGTGCTCTAGTCAAACCTCTCAATCCTCTTCTTCTTGTGTCATATCCAAAGCTATATATATCTATCTAATCTTTATAAAAAGTAGTCGGTAGAAATGAATTTTTTTAATTTTAATGGTTCATTTTATTAATTTTAACAAAATATTTTACAGAATATACAATTAAAACTAATTAAAAATAAATATTTATTATTTATATTAATATAAATTTAAATATTATAAAATATTATTATTATAATAATCTTTAATATAAGACTACATATATAATAATTATATTAAAATAAATTTAAATATTTTAAAATATCATTATTATAATAATATATAATACTAGATATTTAGTAATTATATTAATATAAATTTAAATATTATAAAATATTATTTTGATAATAATATATAATCCTAATTTTTGTACTAATTATGAATTCAAATATTATAAAATATCATTATAATAATATATAATACATAATATTAATTTTTAGTAAAAAATTAACTTTTATGTTTAAAAGGGTTATTATATTATATATATTTAAAAAAAATCATGAACAATGTTTTGATTTAATATGTTTATGTTATTCTTTTGTATATAATATTATTTATTTATTTAAAATTTATATGAAAATAATATAAATTTAATAAAATATTAATAAATTCTATAAATAAAATTAAGCAAACGTGCACGTAATTTGTATCTAGTATATGTATATATATCTCGAACTCGTCTTTAGAATAAATAAATTTGGTTCAATCCAAAACTATTGATTACAAATTAAAAGGGAATGTCATTTGAGAATATAGAATTAAAGCTCCAACTTAAAACCAATCAGTACTAAGTAACTAACACTACAAAAAAAAGTGATCAATTAGTGACAATTTTTTATTCACAACATGAAATTTTTGTGCCTAAAGGTCACTTTTAGTTGCAAAAAAAAAATTGTAACTAAAAATTAACATTAGTCACAAGTTATTACAAATGTAGTTTTAGCCACAAAAAAATGTAGTATGAACTTATTAGTGACGATATATGTATAAAATATTTTTTTAGTGAAAAGAGTCATTGTGTTTTCCATATTATTTCAATGTGGGATTCTAATATTGTACAATTAATAATTTAATTCATCAAAGGATTATCAATTATATTAAAAAACATAAATTTAAAATTAAATATGTAAAATTAAGTTTGAAATACATAAAAATCAGACAAAATTCAATACCTATATCATTACTATATACTATGTACAATTAAGTTTGAATCCATTTCAAACAATATTTGGAGAATCCATTCAATTTCTAAAAAGGATTACTAATCCACCACTTTAAAATATACTCCAAATTTATTTTGAATATATAGTGTCTTATATGAAAAGCAAAAACATAGAAGAGCCTATTTTTTTTTTTTTTTTTTTGTAAATAAAAGCAAAAGAAATAAACAATTGCGAAAGAAAAAATTGTAAATGATGATACACTTATGTTTTGTTTTTACCAAGAACTTTGATATTATTAAAATTTTGACAATGATGTAAATAAAATTGTGATACTTAGGGTAAAACTTAGTGAATGTTTTTAATAATGTGATACTTGAGCTATTTTGTCATAATAAAAATTATTTGTACCAAAATTAGTGAATTCTATATGTAATTAAGTTGAATTATGTTTATTTGTAATTAATTTTGATATGATTTTTTTTTAAATGTAAATTACATGTAATGTTATTTATTTAAAATTAGGACAAAATATTATTTTTCCCCTGAAGTATGGCACTTGTAGACTTTTGTCCATTTCGTCCAAAATAATAATAATTTGCTGACGTGACAGTTGTTAAACAATAGAAACATATTTTTAAATTTATGAAATTATATAAGATCCTATAAATTAAAAAATCAATAAACATAATTTTTTTTAATCCAAATATAATTTTACAAAAACTAAAATCAATATTTCTAAACTAAATTAAAATAAAAACTCAACCAAATCTATAATTCAAACGTAGACAATCAAACACATTTATTAAACAATCATAAAAAATTAAAGATTTTAATTTAGTTTAGTTCAAAGTATAATTTAGTTTGGAAATATTGATTTTAGTTTTTTTTTAATATATTTGGATTAAAAACTATTTATGTTTATTGAATTTTTATTTATTGGATTTTATATAATTTAATAAATTTAAAAATCAATTTTAATTAATTTTTTCTAATTTAAAATCAATTAATTAATAAAAAAATTATTTTAAAATAATTTTTTTAATTACCACGTCAGCAAACCATTACTATTTTAGACGGAAGGGGCAAAAGTCTACAAACGCTATAGTTTAGAATAAGGTATTTTTGACAAGTAAAAAAATTTGGGAGGGCAAAAATTTACGAGTACTATAGTTCGGAGGAATCATTTTGTCATTAAAATTATTATTTCATTTGAAAAAAATATTTTTTTTTAAAATGGCAGCACATCCCTTGGATGTACTTTGCCACTAGTGTATTTACATGGATTGGACGTTTCATGTTAGGCTAAAGCCAAAGCCAAACTATTATTGGCCAATATGACATTAAATATTATTGATGTAAAATTGGACAAGGAGTTGTGTACAATACAAAGACTTTCTCTTTTCATATAATTTTTGGTATATTTAGTCAAAAGGGAAACTTAGTTTGTAATATATGATTGTTTTGTTTGTCTTTAAGGAGTTTCTGCTGAATTTTGGCATCTTACTTTTGTTTTGTTAAATTGTTAATATGAGAGTTGCAATTTAAATTCATTATTTAAAATTTATTTACTTGTAGAGAACTAATGGAAAATATTAAAATAATATGAAACAATAAGAATGTCAGAATGATAAGAACTAGTTGCAATTTTTTTTTTTTTAACTTTTGTAATAATTGATTCTGTTGTCAATAAAGAAGATATATAGTTGCCTCTCCAAAATAGAATTCTACATAATTAAAATATAATTCATATCATATTTTAAGGGGTATGCATGCTATTGCTTATTAAGTTTTATGATAAGACAAATTGCCACTAATTCCTAAAATTACAGAAAAATACCATATTTCTTTCTTTCAAACATCTCTTTGCCAAAATATGGTATTGTCCAGTTCACATGACCCAAGAAAGGTATGGAATTTACAATAAAGTGATGATTAACAAAAACACAGCACAAATTTTTTCCAGCGGTGTAGTCAACATATTTTATCCTATTACCTATTTAGACCTCTGTTTTGACAAACTACTTTTTGGACCTTATATTTTGTAAAATAGAACCCTAGACTCAATTTTAATAAAGAAAAAATTGAATATAACAACACAATTTTTAAGCAGAATGATTTTATTTTTGTTCTGAATTGTTAGTTTGGTAAATTATTTGTAATTTTAGTTGAGAAAACATTGACCAAAATTAGATTTAAGGTTCTATTTTAACTATATTACAAAACATAAGGTCCAAAAAATAATTTTGTCAAAACACAGATCCAAAAATGTATAAACCCTAACATTTAAACTCAAAAGAACAAGAACATAAAGTCAGATTTACAAACAATAAAAAGGAAATGACCCTTAATCAATTGATTAAATGAGACTGTATGATGAAGTTTCATGGCTGCTGGATATACTAGAAGTTAGAGGGAATTCAATTCACTCTCATTGCTCAAAGTTTCTGGTAGACTAAGTAGTCAAAATCCACATGTATTTGGCTGTTAGTGGCAGGACCAAGTGGTTCATCATCCTCCACCGAAATCAAGTCACTGTGCTCATCACTTGGAGGCGAATCATCGATTTCCTCCACAAGAATTTCTTCAGATTTGGAGTTTGACAAGTGGGACAAAAGGGCTTCAAGGGGACAGTTTCTGCCACAGCTAATGTGAGCAACAAACTTCACATCCAGGACTGAGGTTTCAAAATCCACCACAGAAGCAGCATGTGGGAATTCATTGCGTGACGTCTTTTTCAGATCCCTCTTCCTCTTTTGTTTCGAAGCCAGTTGCATCTTTTGGATTTTGGAGGGAGTAATCTTGAATATCAATCTTATCATGGACCAGAATGTTGTTTGAATTGAATCAGTACCAACTTCTCCAATCCCTGTATCATTCCTTGTCATGATATGCTTGTTCATCACACTTGTTTGTAAGTTTGATACCGCGAAAAACATCTTTGGTCAGATTTCTCTTTCATTATTTCAAGGGCTGTAACTGAATCAGAGCTATCCTCTTCGCCTTTTCTATCAGAACTAATATCATCTGTGGAGGGAGTGCTCTTGAATATCAATCTTATCACAGACCAGACAGTTGCTCGTTTCAGAACCGATTTCTCCATTTTCAATACATTCCTCGTCACAATAAACATTCTTGTTAACACATTTGCCAGAAGGTTCATCTTCCTCTACTCTCTCTTTATGCTGTTCCTGTTCATCATCCTCTTCAGCTGTTTTTCTCAGATTGGCTGTTCTCAACTACATTTATGGTTGCTGTCTCACCAGTTCCTATTTGAGATTGACCTCTTGGTGAACTTACTTTGTCAACTTTGATATCTTCTTCACTTGGAAACTCAGGAGCTTTGACTAAAAGAGTTGGAGATCGGTCTTCTGCCTGGATTGAAATTGAAGAAACAAATCGAGCAAGTGCAGAAGCTAAAGCATCATCATCTGTCAATCTGTCCCTTGGTTTATCCATAGAAAAATCATTGACTATTTCTGATACATGATTTTCCTTGTCATCGCATGTTGAAAACTCAGGAGCAGTAACTACAAAACATGGAAGCAACAGAGTAGCATTAACAGAGTCAGACAAATCATCAACCGAGTTGGTTTGCACTTCAGAACGAACACTCTTAATATTTGATTCTGCTTCCTCAGAACGAGGATAATCAATTTCCCTATAATTCAAGGAATTGGAATCAGACTGGACCAAAGAAAAATTTGGAGCACAAAATCTCGATCAATTTAGCAGTTAAGAATCCTTCCGATTACTTGTGAGTGCTTCAAGATGCTGCTCCGCCCTGTGGAGCCTTGCCTCAATGGTATGTATAGGCTTTAACTAGTTCTCTTCAAACCTTAAAAATAAATCTTCTATTCTTCCCATCTGAGAAGAAAGTTGGTCCAGAGCTCTTTCAACATGATCATTAGGAGGAAGGCCAGTCTCGCTTGCACTGTGACAAACTTGCAGAGGACTCTGTAATTGGGCAGTAATTACACTAGCCCTATTCATGTCCTGAAACTCAACTCTTTGATGATCAGCAACACTGGAATTTCCTTCCCTCCGAATTGTAGTTGCAGCGTTGATAGAATGAGCTGCTTCCGATCAGCTGTCCCCAAAATTCTGTTTTTTCTGGGACTCAGAAGTTTGTCTAGCTTCTTCTGATGTTTAGCTTCTTCTGGTGGCACCCTTTGTTCTAGACATTTGCATAAAGGTAGGAGCATTGTCATAAGAGAATTCCCGGTGGAGTTTCCATCTTATGCACTTCTTTTCCGAGTCAGCTGAGTCAACAAGATCAGCAAACACATATACTTCATAAACATAAACACTATCTTCATTCTGAACTGAGAATAGATGAAGAGTAATGGAAATGCACGGATGAGCATCACCAATCTGTGCTGTAGCCTCATAATAATCCTGACATTTTCCTCCAATTAGCCATAAAGATGGAAACAAAAGATAAAAATTCATGGTCTTTCGTGTTTTAGAACAAGTAGTTTCCAATTCTTACTTGTGTGATCATTGGCATAGAATTATCTGAGACTTTAAAATCTACCCATTCATCTTCACTTCTTCGACTACCATCATTTCTTACGTTTCCCTTTGAACATGCAGAAAGCACTTCCTCCTTTTCAGTTGCTTGAACTGGAAGCAACACCACAGCGAACAGTGCAAAGATATTCTCTGCCATTCTTTGAGTTTGACTCATAATAAATCTCATACACTCGATCAGTGCTCCTAACAAACTGAACTTCAAAGAAAATAAGGAAATCAATTCTCCAAGCTTTTCAAAAAGGGTAATTTGTTCAAATAGCAATATGAATGTTTGAAATTAGCAAAATAACTTAAATGATTTAACACAAAACGATCCTTAGTGTCAAATTTAGGATCGCTTGAACGATGCTTGGGGTCTTCTAGACTCACTTAAAAGACCATGAAGAGTATGAAAATGCCTACCTACTCTGCATACAATCCATTTTAACACCGAGAAACCCTCATTTTCCTAATTCCATCTCCTAAGTTGTCATGTTCACAAACCAGACAGTCATTTCCTTTGTCATAGAAATTGAAATTGGCAAAAGATAACTTTCACAAGAACAATGATTCAGGTAGATTGGGTTGAGCACGTCGGAGCAAAAGTGAAAGTGTAAGAAGATTGCTTTGCTAATTTCACTTTCTGAGATTATCATATCAGAAAATTCGTCCTGTAAGAACACTAGTGACGAACAGGGAAAACCCTCGAATCCCAAAATTCAATCAAACTAAAGAAAACAAAGCAAAAGGGTTTACACACATTCACACAAAGAACCGATCACAAGTTCACTAAGTACTAAGACCAAACACAGCAACACAACAACAACATCCAAAGTCAACAAAGCAATTGCAATACAACAAAATTGATTGGATAAATCCACTACGAACATAATACTAACAAAGAATGAGAAATCCCAAAAGGGATTCATTCATTATTCAGTAAAAGAAATGATTTTAACTTCAACAAGTGTGATTCTCACTTACTTGTGATCTCACGGGGCCGTGAATCTGGCACCGGAGGTGGCAGAACAAGAGGGCCATTCGAACTGGAATTGAGGTCTTCGCCAACGCATCGCCGTCGATCGGAGAAAGAGATGAGCCGAAAGTGATTGACTTTACGACAGAACCGCGGACAATGGAGCAGTTGGTGGAAGAAGTCCATGGATTGGTATCATGGTCGGTGCTGCCGGTGGTGATTGCCGATTCCATGGTCGGAGATTTCCCTGAAAATTCATTCCTTTCCAATATTTTGATATTAGATTTTTAATTTGCCTTATAAAATAAAATGGATAAGTATCAAGGTAAAGACTCGATTGGATATAAGTAATAGTTCTTTCTACAAAATATTTATATATTTTATATATAATTTATTTGTTTAATTTGCATATAATGGTAATTTAACAAAAATAACATATGATTTAAAATAAAAATTATAATTTTATATATAATAAAAACTAATATTAAAAAATATTGATAATTTAATTAAAAAAATTATAAGAGTAGAGAAATGATATCTTGCCAATTTCAATTACATTTCATTAAATATCATACCAAACATAATAATTATTATTCAGTTATTTATTCTAAAATTTCTACTAAATAAAATAATCGAAATTTTATTCTATTCTATTTCTATTACTATTACTATTACTATTACCATTTCATTTTTATTTTACAATTAAACGTATTCTAAGACAAAATTCCATATAACTAAATGATTTTAAATAAACTAAAAAAATAAGTAAGAAGATAAATAAATTAAAAATAAAATTCTAATTATGATGAGGTATATTTATTAAATCCTATGTTGATGAAGTTTTTCATACTTTAATTACAAAAATATCATTCAAAAATTTATTTCTATTTTTATAGTTTTTTTTTTACATTTTTTTACAACGCTCTTTTTCTTCAAACGATCAAACTAAGCCATTAACTTCTGGCCACCCACACACTGAATAGGAAATAAGAGGAGGTTCTGACGAGTTGGCCGCCCAAAGTTCGTCGGTAGAAGTCATCGGAGGAGGCAGTCGGCCCTCTAAAGTTCATCAGTATAAGTCATCGAGGAGGTTGTACGTGCTAGTCAAAATCATTTGAGGTGCGACTTTGACTGTATTTTCTGACCAACTTCGGCCACCTTCAACGCTCGAGGGTGGTACTGTTGGAATGAGCTCCTTGAGAGGAACACAACCTATCCATCCATTCTACCTGTATCGTTGGTGTTTTCTGGGGAGTTCGTGTGTGCATTTATAGCTTTAGAAGCTTTTTCTGGTGACATCACTGGTTGTTTGGGTTTAAGAGTGAAACCATCGTAACCTACTCTTCGAGAGGGTTATTTTGGTACATGACATTCATGACTTTCTTGTCGTCGTTTGAGAAGATAATTGAAATGAGTCATTTTACGTTGTATTTTGAAAGTAAATTCTAAGTTTTTTTTTTGTTTTATTAATAAAAAAACAGAATGTATCTTTTGAATAATAAAAATGAGTCATTTCTGTGTTGTGTTTGAAAAGTAACTTCGTAATTAATTTGTTAATTTAGTTAAATAAAAATTAATTATAAAAGACCAAAATGTGTATTTTTTTTATTATAATTCAAAAGTAAATTCAACGTCTCTATTCTATTTTATTATTTTAAAAAAGCTACTATTACTCACATGTAAACTATATGAGTGACCCAAAAATATATGAAATTTTTTATTAAAAAGTTATTGTGTAATATATTAAAAATAAATTTTACTAATAAGCTATATAGGAACTTGTTATACTAGCTTTATTGTAACTCATTAGTATCTAAAATAAGCTTGAATGTAGCGTAAAAATATCTTAAATAATAAAACAACATTTAACCTAAAAATGACTAATTGATATCTTAAAATAACAAATTTTCTACAAATAAGTTTTGGAAGTAACCAAAATGTATATGAAAATGAAAATAATATGGTCTAAGCTTTTTATGAAAAAGTAATATATTGGTATTCTATTGGCATCTTAAGTAACCAAAATGTTACTTTCGAAAAAAAAACAGTATTACTGGGATTTTGCAAATATATCCATTTCAAGATATTTTTTTTAATCTAGTATTTTTTATCGATGTGATAGTGTATTTTTGTAAATAAAATTTGTTAAGGTATTTTAATATAACTAAAGAATTTGTAATCGATGTATATATATTTTATGGGATTTTATTATAAACTATTTTCAATCATGTATGCTTTTTTTTCATGGGTTAATTCGGTCTTTATTTATATGTGATGTTAAAATTTATCAAAAATATAAAATTAATTTTAAAAGATGATAATTTTGACAATTTTTTTAATTTATCATTATATATTATATACAATATTGTTGACGCTGTTTTTTGTCAACTTAAAAAAGGAGAGCAATTAAATAAGAATATACAAGAGGAAATGAATAAAAAAAATGAAAACAAGATCTTTTTACGTGGTTCAGCAGTTAAAATCTGTCTAGTTTACGAGTCCATATTATTAGTTCTTTGGAGTCTTCTGGAAACTTTTAAAGAATAGTTGCCCAGAGTTTTTTTTCTCTCAATCTCAATGTTTCGGTCCCTCCATAAGTGAAGTTTACATCTCTATTTATAGAGAATGTTTCAGAATTCGTTCCCACATATTTCGGGAAAATATTATGTAAATCAAATAATATAATGCAAATAAATGCATTATTTGCTATGTACGCGTTAATATCCCATAGAATGCGGGATTGAATAACTGATTACATCATATTCCTTAAACATAAGGAATTTACAACAATAAGTACGTTCACACATAACCGACTAGCTCAGACACCAAATCCATGCGCCTTCGAGACCGTTTCCTATTACGAGCTCGTCATCTCACTTCGCCTATGCTCCCAACAAGTAACCATTGACGAAGCCATCACCTTTGAGCTCACACCTCTCAAGTTCGATCTTCTCTGAGGGCAAGAAATGCATCAAGAAACTTATATGAGCTGCGAGTTCACTTTATAGGCTCGAAACACCTTCGTGGCTACATATTATTCGAGCTCACAAAATCTCTGACCGGTGGACCTCATAATGACCTTGCTTCTTTCGAGCATACACCTTACGAACCTAAATTTTGAGATCAAGGTTCCTATTCTCGAAATTTTAGTGTAACAAATACAAAACATGTTATGATGAGCTCCAACTTCACAATAGTAATTCTTAAGTCAAACATTGCCTACAATAGGAACACTTATTCAAAGTGACTGCAAAGCTTCAAGTATTTGATCTTGCTCTCCAATGCTGACAATTATCTTTTAAATAGAAGCAAATACACCACCAGAGAAGGAGAAACTAAATACAACCCAATATAGGGCACACTCAACATAGTATACTATTTAATAAGAAAATGATTCAATAGTGATTGTTTTTAATAGGTATATATAGACTTTATAGAAAGTTCTTTTTTTTTTGTATTAAAAATATAGTACTTACTATAATAAATTTATTAGTGTTTTATTTTAAGAAATTTATTTTCATTACATTTATATATATATGAATTTTAATTTATATATATATATTTATATATGGATATACATTTAAAAGAAAAAGTGAATGAATTATTAATAATTTGGAATTAAATATCATAATAAATCTTTTGAATTATAATTATATATGATATAAATTTGTTGTTATGGTTAGAATCAAATCATTTTGTATAGTAAATTCTATCACTCACTACTACTTATATGATAATTAATTAATATATATTATCTAATCAAGAAGACCAACCATATATCATGCTTAAATTAGTTGTAGAGACTCAAGAGATGACTCTAATTTCTTTTCTAAATTTTATGGATGGGGTTTATTTCTTGGAGCATAACTAAATTAACAGATTGATATAAACTTGTACTTTGATAGCATTGTGTAACAAATGTAGTGGTTTAGAATAAGATGTAGATTGATATGATTTATAGATTGGTTACATGAGAACCTTATGATTTCCCCCCAAACAAAACAATGACATTGACACTTAAGAAAAGTACAATAATAATATGATTTACTATAATAAGATGTAGATTGATATGATTTCTAACCTAATGCAATTCTACATGGTTACTAAGGATTTTTTTTTAATTGATTATCTTATATGGAGCAAATGTCTCAAATGCATTACTATATTTGCCTTTTTTATTTAGGGAAAATTATATAAAATACTAATTTTCGCTAAAAAATTATATTTTTACAGTCAAATATTTTTTTGTTCAATTTTACAATTTTAAGAAAAATTTTACATTTTTACGGTTTTTTTTTTCAAGTTGTTTTTAGGTTTTTTTTTTTGTTGATGTTTAGTTGGTCCAATGAATTGTTTTCAAGTTGTTTTTTCTAAAAACTGTATTGTCGTAATTATAAAACTTTGAAAATCGTATTTTTGAAAATTTAAGTGCGTATTTTTGAAAAAAAAAAAGAACCGTAAAAAAGTAAAAAAAAAAAAGTGTATTTAGGAAAAATTCTCTTTTATTAATTTATTCAAATGATTATGGTTTTGTTATGGGTTTCTTTTACTTGCCCATTTAAGGGTGAGGAGGATCACTAAATAATTATAAAAATAAATAAAAAGTGAAAAAAAATTATAGTATGGAGAAAGTAATTACAGTATGTTAGAATCAAATGGACTGGAAAGACAATGAGCAAATGAACTATCTCCATTATTGAACAAAGGCTCATAAATAGTTAAAAGGGAAGCTTCATAAAGTATACTCCATACCTCTTATAATTAGTTAATACTAATTCTATCCCCAAATATTTTTTACAATATCATCCAACATACTTACAAAGACGCAATTATTTTTGAACATATAACTTAACCCAACTCATTCTGACCCGTCCGCAATTATCATTCAAAGGTTAAAAGTTGATTTTTAAAAAAGTTATTCGATAATGATGTTTGGTAAACAGTACAAAAAATAGTTTATTGAAGAATTTATGCAAAAGCTACTGCTAGAATCTAAAGCCAACAAAACTCAGCTTTTATCTTTTTCTAAAAGATAGCTTTTTGAAATTATTTTACAATAAACTTATTTATTATATATTAGTTAAAATAAAAATATTTAAAATAAATTAATATTATAATAAAATAAAAATATTTAATTTGTAATTTTTTTTGTTCAAAAATTATTTTTATAATTGATATTTATTAGATATTATTTTATTTTAGTAAGTTTAAATTAACAAACCACTTTAATATAGAGTTTATTATATATTATAACATTATTTGTATACCTCATAGTATTTTTAAATTATAAAAAACATATCAATTTCATGTTTTAGCAAAAAATTTAATTAAAAATATAAAAAAGTGAGAGTTTTAAGATAACTTAAGTTTTGCAAATTTGTGATTATAACAAGATATAATACCATTATCATTATAATTCAAATCTTAGCTAAATCGACTAATTATAATATATATACACAACAATATATATATATATATATATAGTACTCAATGGTTACGTCGAAAATATATCGATCGATGATTACATTAATTATAGTCATTAGATTGCTTGATACAATATGGTTGTGATTAATTTAATAATTAACTAAAAATATATAATGAGTAAACCCTTAACATGATACTATTTTTACTTACTTTGTATAATTACTTAAATTATTCATTTGTATAAACCTTGGGGTGAAAATATAATGCCCCAATAACATTAAAATGACTATATCGAGGGAGAGAGAAAGTGGGGTCTTCTCTAACAACAAGTACTTTTTGGTTTTGGTTAAGCATACATAAAAGGAGCTCTACTTTTTGTGTGATAAAGTCTTGTCTTTGGTATTGCTTTGTTTAGTTTTTCTTTTTCTTAGGATAATATTAATGGAGGGAGGAGAAGGAACATCTTTAACAAAAGGAATATAAGAAGAAAAGGAATATAAGAAGAGAAGGTTCAAAAGAATATAATCTCTTTCTGAGGAAGAGATAGAGATTCTTATCAACTCACTAGAATTGATCCTGTTTGTTTGTGTATGTATAGGTTGAAAGAAAGATAGGTTGGGATTGGTCTCTAGGACTGTGTTTAATGGAGGCTGTCATGTTCTTGGGTAAAGCCTTTGATAGTTTTCTTCCTTTCTTTGGTAATTCTTAGATATGACAATTTTGACTTATTCTGATTTGGGGTGTTCATAAAACCGTCCACACTGGACCGCAATTTACAATTTAGAATCATTCGTGGTGTGGTTGCGGTTTGTATTTTTGCTAAATCGCGCAGTGTAGTGTGATTTGTAATTTTAAATTTTATAAATGCAGTTCAAGCCACACCGCACCACATCATTATATATATTAAATTTTTTTATATATTTTTTTCTTTTATACCACATTTAAAATTAATGCATAAATATTTATATAGTAAAATATACACAATATCTAGAAAAAATATATAATGTTTTATAGGATGTTAATATATATTCTACTTCAATCTAAATATATTTCTCGTTAACTAAAATCTTTATTTTTATATTATATTTTTTCTTTGTTATTAGTTTGTTTTATTTTTATTGTTTTGCTAAAAGTTTATTAGTTTGTTGTACATTTATTATGAATATTTATTAATTATAATGTTTAATTGTTAAATTATTTGACGATAGGTATAAACCACCCACACCGTATTTTTGTGGTGCAGTTTATGCAGTTTGAGATCTATACGGTGTGTGTTGCGATTTAGAAAATTGCTTAAACTGCATGTGCGGTGCAATCTGAAAAATTAGGGAAAAACTACACCACCACCCGCACTACTAACACCCCTAATTCTGATTCACTTTCATTGTCTGTGTGTATATATATATAGAGTGACTCGAACTGTTCTTTTGCCTCATGAGGTAGATTTTACTGTTATATATAAATATATTGATTTATATATACATATTTACATGAGTGATTGAAACTTATCAAATCCCACTACAGTCTACAGATTTCAGGAGATAGTTTGGAGAATTGAAAGCAGTAGCTGACATGCACCAAAGGAATAGTCAGAACCTGGTCTGTTCAACAAGAAAAACACACCCACTTTCACCATTGTGTCTCTCACATATACATAGTAACTTTAAGGCTTATTGGCTTTCAGTGTTTCTTTCTTGATCTTTAAACAGTTTTCAGCGCGATTTTTTTTTTATGACAGTGTATGTTCTAGCTACTTAGAGCATTCTGTAAATTTTCAGAAAATTCCGAATATTTTACAGTATTGAAAACTATGTTCAAACATATTGTTTTCCACGCGGATAAAAAATATTAGTCATGCGTGCAACAACATGTTTGAACCTAGTTTTCAGTACTATAAACTATTCAGAATTTTCTAAAAATTTGCAAGATCCTCTAAAAAGCTACAATATACATGGTCATAAAAAAAATCGCTCTAAAAACTATTCACGGATTGAGAATACTAAGAACTCTACCAGTAAAACTTAAAGTGAAATTCTAATTAAAAAATTCTTATATATATATATAGATATTTATATAATCATATATAAAGTGAAAAACTACAATGTTTTCATTAGGTGGTTATGGAACCATGGAAGAACTGTTGGAGATGATAACATGGTCTCAGCTTAATTGGAATTCATGATAAGACCCAACATTATATATTGAATTTTTTGGTTTATTAGGTTTCATACTTGAGAGTTTACTTTTTTCAAGTGTTGATTTTTCATTTATTTATGAAACAAAACAGGTGGGATTGTTGAATGTGGATGGCTACTGTAAATATATAAATATATATATGGCATTCTTAATCAAATTAGTGGTGGATAGTTACTTTAATATTAATTATTGGATTAAGATCAACGGTCTATATTTATAATTGTTAATTAATATTTTTAAAAATAAATTTTGACATTTGTAAATTTTTTGAAGAATTACCGGATGACATGATAGTCACATATTTATTATTTAAATAATAAAAAAATATTATTTAATATTCATTTTTCATTCATTCTTCATTCTTGATTCATTTTTGAATTAATGTGACCGTTATCTTTCTAACTAATATTTATTGACTAATTAATCTAAAAAATTCTAAATTATTGATTTTATATATTTTTTTATTTTTATCATCATTATAATCATTCATCATCAAAAATTTGTTTAATAATTTATGATAATCATGTATGAATAATAATCACTGAGAACTCTTCCATATATATATTATTTACATTTGCACCATAATGTTTTTTTTTTTTGTTACAAAATGACACTTCTTATATATATATATATATATATAGAATTTAGTTGTTGCAAATGCTAATATTAATGTTTTGTTATATTTATTGTATAATATTGGAGGAGTATGTACCTTTACACAACTAGGTTTTACCTAGACAAAGCTGAGGACTGGACCAATTATTAGAGTTACACAAAGTGGGGATGCCCTAAGATCTTTGATCTCAATAATCATCATCTTTGTCTATTTAAAAAATATATAAATGCTTAATATATTGTCAAGTTCCATATTAAAGAAGAAAAAAAAAAGATGAGAACTGATTCTCCATATCTTTGTATTTTTCACTATGGCATGGATGTTAATTGCATTATTGTATTTTTAAGTGAAAAAAAGATAAGTAAATTTCTCTCCCTATTTTTTTTTCCTTTCTTAGCTAAGTCCAATTGGCTTTGCCAACAAAGCATATGTGAATGAGACAAAGATTATACAATTAATAATGGTAAATAAAGAAACAAAGATTGATATGTTTTTGGTCTTCTTTTGAGGGGATATCTTCACTTTATTTACTTAGTAATTCATGAGAAATAAATTGTTATAAATTGTTAAAATTTGTGCTAGTTTGGCATGTGGCTGGACTATCTTCCAAATCTATTCAAAGGTCACCATTAATATTGACACAATTTTTTATTTGTTAAAGTATGTTTGGTTAGTGGTAAAGTATTGGAATGCCATTATAATGGAATGATTATGATCCGTTTAGCTTGATTTATTCTAAGATGCTTTTAGTTTCTAGGATTAAAAAAATACTTTTGAGAGAATTCGGGTTAAAATGTAAAATAAAAAATGCTTAGAAGCTAGAATTTCTAGCATTTTTAAAAAAATATTGAGAAACTATTTTTTAAATTAAAATGATTTTATTATTCTTAATTTACTCATAAAAGATACTTTTGAATTAATATCTAAATAATTTTTCATTAAAAAAAAATCTTAATATAATTATTATCCAAACAGAAAAATTAAGTTAAAATTTGTATTTATCTTATGATTTTAGCAATGTAAGCAAAAATAGAAACTTTGCTTAACGGAGCCGATAAAAAAATATAAGTAGAAATGTCACTCTAATGCACAATTTTTATTTATTTATTTATATTAAATTTTATTTCATTCCTATTCGAATTCTTCCATTTTTGTTAGTACTGAGCACTCCTAATGGGTTCTCTATTGTATCCATCAGAATCTCACTTTTTTATTTTACTAAATAATTTTACATTACACCTTATATCTCACATTCTTTATATTTTCTTTTACATTATTTGAATATTATATTTATAAATATTATTTAATAGTTATAGTTAAAGTTAAAGAATAAAAAAATAATAATAAAAAATTAGCTAACAAGAGACAGAAAGGAAAAAAAGATAAAAAAAATATTAAAAAAATATTTACATATTGATTAAAGCTTGCTACATTTAGTGTAGAAATTATTGGTATTAGTGCAAAACTATTTATACATAAACATTTAAAAAGGAGGTGATGGAACAATATTAAGCCTTTTACCTTTCTTTTTTTTTTTTTTTTTTTTTTTTTTTTTTTTTTTTTTACATTTGGACTACTTTACAATAGCTATTCTGACTACTCTTAATGGATGTTCTACTTTTTTTTTTTTTTTAAATACATCACCAAAACTTTATTTTTTCTATTTTACATCAAACATTTACATTACACCATACATCAACTTCTTTATTTCTTCTCTATATTTTTTCTACATCATTTAAATATTTTTTTATTTATTAAAAATACTAAAATAGGAAAGAGAAAGAAACACAATAAAACAAAATATAATTAATATAAAAAGAGAAAGAAAGAAATAACAATAAAATCATTTTAGCTTGATGAATAGTTGTCTCTACATGTAGAGTAATACTATTTATTAAGGTTAAAAATATATAAAATAACTCAAATTTAGCTTAGAAACTCATTTTTACTATTCGTTTAGCTCATCCATTCGGAGTGTTGTAAGATGAATTGTAGTTGACCATTTTGCTATGAAATGATGCTTATGGTTTATTATCCCTTTAATTAAACTCATCAAGTTAAATAGTAAAAATATGCATATGGTTTTAAAAAAATTGTAACAAATCTTGTTATGGTCAAAACATATCCAAAATATTCAATTTTATTTAATTTAAGACACTTTTTGATAAGATTTTAAAGAAATTAAAAATGAAAATTAAACAATACAATTTATAGGGGTAATTTGAAATTTTTTTTTTATCAAAATCTTATTATTAATAAATTACATATAGTAAAGTCACATCTCACTTGGGTTTCGAACATTTTTTTAAGGCATCTCTTCCTCAACAACGAATTAAAAACTTAAGGGCCATATCATTTTCTCTCGAGCCATTAATGGTCGACAACGAAGTTCATATACTAATTTAAAATCCAAGATAGTAAAATTATATAATTTATGTATGTTTATATACTAATTTTTGTTGATATAAAGGAGCCCCACTTTGTAATTAAACAAGAAGAAGCAACACCCTAATCCACAATTCTTTTATACCCTTCTTTATTTTATTTTATTTTGTCAGATACCCTTCTCTATTAATTTATTTGCTTTTGAAAGACAAGTGTTTTAAAAATATATAGTTGCATAAATATGTGTATATATATTGGGGAATAATGTATGTAATGACACCGTTATTGCTGACTTTCAATGCAAATAATTAATTTTAAATAATGGACGATGTCTATTTTTTTTATTAATTAGGTAAAATGATTTCATAAATACTAACACAAAATAAAATTATATAGAAAATGCATAATATATAAATGAGAGAGTCTAGAAGGTACATATTTTTATTTTACCGGTAGGAGAATGTTCTGTTTTAGGCACATAAATGAATTATAATTTTTTTTTTTTTGTGATAGTGTTCATTATAATTATAACAAGTTTCCTGTAAATTTTCAGAAAATTTTAGATAATTTATGATATTAAAATCATGGTTCAAATAGTCTGTTAAACACTCGTAAAAAAAATAATAGTGAGTGCAACAAACTATTTAAGTCTTAATTTCAGGACCATAAATTATCTATTTTTTTTTTTAGAATTGACAGATGGCATGCTGTGACTACAATGAGTACCATCATAAAAAAAATTGGAGTGCCTAAAACAAGATCGTACCTTACCGATAAGATAAAAACGCATACCTTATTGTATATTTTCTTAAATATATATTTATGATAATAATTGCTAATTTTGTTGAAGAAAACTCAAGGAGCCCATTTAAGACTTTCAGTTATTAGAATAAAAAAATTCTTTAGAAAAAATCTAATTAAATTGTGAATGCATAAAATTTTCTAAATATACTTCTCCTCAAAAAAGATAAAAATTGCTATGATATGGAAAAGCTCTACATATACTATAATAGGAAAAAAAAATTACCATTGTACACTAGGTAAAATTTTCACCAATATAATTTTTTTAGGAGGGTAAAAACATTAGCTACCATCTAAGTTGGAAACTTATATAAAAAGTGATTTCCCAAAATTACATCATGACTTTCTATAACATAATAACATAATTAATTTTTTATTTTTTTTGTCTCTAGTAAAATAAAATTCTGAGTATATCCTGTCAAGCTAGAGCCAAACCCAAACTGTTATTGGCCAAATATGGAATTAAATGTTATTGATTATGTGGTAATTTTTGTACAATACTAGACTCTATACTCTTCTCATATAATTTTTGTAATGTAAGAATGTTTTGTTTAAGGAGTTTCAGCTGACTTTTGGTATCTTATTTCTGTTTGGATTAAGTATTATATGTCATGTTTTGTCACCTTGTTAATATGAGAGTTGTAATTCATCAAACTCATTATTTTGTTTATTTTTAATTCCAACATGTGACATTTTAAAGATATATTTATTTGTGGAGACCTAATAAAATTATTTAAATATACTTATGAAACATAGGAGTGAGAATAATAAGAGCTAGTTACAATTGTTTTTTTTTTTTTTAAAAAAAAGAAAATTGTAATAATTGTTTCTAAATGCAGGTATTTTTCTAAAAACAATATAATATATATTTACTATTTGCATTCAATGTGCAATTTGCAAATAATATTTTTTTTTAAATATAAATGATAATTTTTTTTAATAAAAATTAAGGTTATATATTATATATTATAATAATAGTATTTTATAACATTTGAATTTACATTAATATAATTATTAAATATATAGTATAATAATGATATTTTATAATATTTGAATTTATAGTAATAAAATTACTAAATATTTATTCTACTTGAAATTTTATAAAAATTAGAATTATATATTATATGTAATAATAATAATAATAATATTTTTTATAACATTTTAATATAATTATTGAATATCTAGTTTTATATTCAATATTATTAAAATAATTATATTTTATAATATTTGAATTTATATTAATATAATTACAAAATATTTATTCAACTGTATTTTTATTTGATTTTAAATGTATATTCCGTTAAAGTTAACAAACAAAAAACCGTTAAAACTAAGAAAATTTATTAAATACACACTTTTATTATAAAAGAGAATAAGAGATTATAATAATAATATTTTATAATATTTGAATTTATATCAATATAATTATAAATTTTATAAAAAATTAGAATATATATTATTATAATAATAATATTTTATAACATTTGAATTTATATTAATATAATTATTAAATATTTAGTTTTGTATTATATATTATTATAATAATAACATTTTATAATATTTAAATTTATGTTAATATAATTATTGAATATCTAGTCTTATATTAAATATTATTATAATACGAGTATTTATAATATTTGAATTTATATTAATATTATTAATAAATATTTATTTTTAGTTGATTTTAAATGTATATTCGTTAAAGTTAAAAAAAAACTTTTAAATCAATAAAAATTCTTAAATACACCCTTTTTATATAGAAGAAGAGATATAATATAAGAAATCGCAAATCGAAAAATAGAAAAATAGTTTTGGTGAAAATTCTTAAGCAATATTATACATTCTCATATGTCACCTTATTGTTTTCTTCAAGTATATAAAATTAGTCATCCTTTTGTATGGAAAGAACTTTTTCTTGCCTTCTTACTACATGTCGTCTTTGGATTCTTTGGCTACTCTATGATTTTCGGTTTCTCGATTCCTTGAATATTGATTATCCTCAACTTAGTTATTTCCTAAAAAAGTAAACAACAGATCATTACTTTAACTGCATCAATTACATTTGGTTTGGTTTCTATTGTATCTAACCATGTCTTTTGTGGTGAATTTGATGAATGAAAAAAAATCTTTAAAAGAATAAAAAAAGAAAAAAGCTCCAACGGCTTAATACAAAAGAAATGATCATAAATATCTCAATCATAATTTTTGTTGCTTTATTATTTTTAAATATACATCTTTTAAATTATCATAAAATATTCCAATTTTATTTTCAAATGGAATAATTTTATCACCATTATTTTAAATTTATCATTCATATAAAAAAATTATTTAATTTTAAGGTAAAATAGATGCGTACCATTATTTATTATTATTTTTTGGGAATTTACTTATTTGGTACTCTATGTTTTTGCAAAGTATTATTTTGGTACTTTTTGTTTTCAATAATGTTCATATGGTACCCTGTATTTTAAAATTATACATATTTGATATCCTAGACTCATATTTGATAGATAAAATTTTGTCAATATAATCAAACTGTCATCAGTTATATGTAATTAAGTAATTAAATTTAAATTTGGAACTTACATAATTAACAGCAGTTTGATTAAATTGGTAAAATTTTATTAATTAAATTTGAGTTTAGGGTACCAAATATGTACGATTTTAAAATACAGGGTACCATATGAGCATTATTGAAAACAGATGGTACCAAAATAATACTTTGCAAAATCACAAGGTACCAAATAGTTACCTACCCTTGTTTTTTTTAAATATTATGTTAAACGATTTTGTATACACATTTTTTAAGTGAATCTTTCTTAAATTATGATATGTAGATGAAATGACTTTTTGAAGGTCGTATATTTAGTTGTAAAAGGAAAAATAAAACAAAGTGAAATGTAAATGGAAAATTTGATGCCTTATGAACCTTCTTATACCAACATCATTAAACATCACAAAATTATGCCTTTTTAAAAAAAAATTGGCTACATTGCCCCTCTCATAAACAATCCGCTCTCTTTCAAACTCTTTCTCAAGCTTTCTCTCTCTACCATGTCTACCAAGATGGCGTCACCACCACGCACCACTACTTTTCTACGATGGCATAGTACCACCTCAATGTTGTCATCGTTGTTAACATCGTCCTCACCATTGATGTCACCACCTCCCATCGCCATTGAAGTTATAATATCCGTTTCTAATTTAATTATTTACTTATATTGTGAATATTATTATTATGGGCACAATAATGTAATAATATGACGTGAGTTTATTTTATTTTATTATGTGGTTTAGTACATTATTATTATTATTTAAATGGATAAAATAATATAATATTTGCATGTAATTGTGAAAATATCATAATGTCCATAAGTTTTAGTTTGGTTGAAGGGCATTAGAAGACATTATCTTATGATTATTTTGTGATTTTAATCCAATTAAATCATGCAAATTCGAATTCCAAGTCAGTTATAATAAGATGTATTTTTTTTAAGAAACAAAAAGAAAAAATTATATTGTGTGGAGAAGAAACGGTTAACAACAACCAAGTGGTTGGGGCTTTGTATTTTTTTGTTTAAACACGATTTAGAGGACCTTTGAACAGATCAAAATCGTGGGAAGAGAGAGAGAGAGAGAGAGAAAGAGAGAGAGAGAGTCACACGAGTGGTAGAAAAAGACGTTCTTGAATTTTCTAGAGAGAGAAAAAGAAAGATTTCAGGTTTGAGCACTCTAGGGAATTTCTAGGCTGGTTTTAAACGTTTGGAATGTCTTTCCTATGATCTAAGGAGAGTTCTTGCTGTGACAAAAGGGGCTAGAGGGTTGGTTTTCAAAATTCACCATTTTTCACCATTAAAGTGGGTGTTCTTGAGAGGATTTTGGATTTCAGGGAGTTAGGAAAAATTTTGGGTTGTGGAGGCTTGTGTACAAGCTTAGGGGAAACATAGCTTAAAGGCCTAAAACACATAAACTAATTTTTAGCTCCATTTGTTGTGGTGTACCGGAGTTGGAGAAGAAGACCTTAAATCGAGGGGTTGCAAGTGTGGTTTTGGGTTGAGATTGTGTGGTTTGAGGTGTTGGACACATGAGGATCATTTTCCAAGGAAAAGGAGTGTTAGGAAAGGGCCAAAATCGAAACCCTCCACCTCACCAGGGCTGGAGAAGACGCGAACATCGTGTGGATTAATTATGAAAATTACTTAGAATGTATTTTAGTCACTGTATGGATTTTTATGATGTTAATTCTTGATTGTAAAGTAATTTGGAACTAAGTTTGAAGCTTAGATGTTACTGAAAGAAATTATTAGTGTTATCCCCAAAAAATGGAGATCGATGACGTGGCAATAGAAGTGACAAGTGGCAGTACATGGTCCGTAAAAGACACATTAATAAGTCAATAAATATATTGGCTCCTCAGAGTTGTGATAAAGTGACTTGGCTTAGGAGTAGCTCAGTGTGCCATGTTAGACCAGAGATGTGTCATGCTAGACCAGTGTGCCATGTTAGACCAGAGATGTGTCATATTAGACCAGACCAGAGATGTACCATGTTAGACCAGAGGAGTGCGTGTCCTACCAGCCAAGTGCGTAACTGTCCAGTAGAGGTATGGCCGACCAGAATGTGATATTCATCAACCAGGTAGAACAGACTACGTCAAGATTCCTAGAAACGACTTCAACAAGAATCGGTCTTGGCATACGCGGGAATCTCTCATTCTTCCCACAAATTGGGTGTTCTGTTACATTTTGAATATTTTTGTAATTTAAATATAATGAAATATCTCGATTCTAGGGGAGAGCAGATGTATGATCCTAAGCCTATAAATATATGGCTGATGGGATCAGAAAAGGACTTTTGGAAATTTTGGGTCTGAATTTTTTAGAAAGAGAAAGTGCTTGTATCTGAAAGAATTCTTATATTCTTGTAATCTGTACTGAAGAAACTCAGTTGGCTCAGTTCATCTGATCTTGAGTACAGATCTATAATCACAACTCTAAGTGGATTAGGCTATTACCAACATATTGGGTCTGAACCACTATAAAAATTGCATGTGTTATTTACTTTCTGTTCAAAATTGTCTGTGTCATTTAATTTCTCTTGAAGGCTTTATCGTTTTTGACGTTCTCACGTCGTTGGCCAAAAACGCGGTCAACACTTAGAATTTAATTGTTGATAATTGTGAAAAAAAAATGGGATTACCAATAGTCAATTTGTCCATTGGTTTATCCATAGAAGAATCATCTACTGTTCTAATGCATGATTTTCTTCCTCTTCATCACAAGTTGAAAACTCACAAGCAGAAACTACAAGACTTGGAAACAAAAGAGTAGCATTAACAGAGTAAAAAAAATCATTAACCGAGTTGGTTTGCACTTCAGAATGAACATTAAATACTCTTAATATTAGATTCCACTTCATCACAATGAGGATAATCAATTTCACTATGATTCAAAGAATTGGAATCAGACTGGGCCAAAGAAATATTTGGAGCACCGAGCACGAAATCTCAAGCAAGTTGGCATTTTAGAATCCTTCTGTTTACTAGTGAGTACTTCAAGCTATGTATAGCCTTTAACCATTTTTCTTCAAACCTTAAGAATAGATCCTCTATTCAGGTAGATTGGGATGAGCATGCAGGGCAAAACTGAAAGTGAAAGAAGAATAATTGTTAATTTCACGTTCTGAGATTATCATATCAGAAAATCTGTCGTGTAAGAATACTAGTGACGAACAAGGAAAACCCTCGAATCCCAAAATTCAATAAAATTAAAGAGAACAAAACAATATAAAAGGGTTTATACACATTCACACACAGAACTAATCACCAGTTCTCTAAGAACAAACACAACAACAAAAACATCTAAAGTCAACAAATCAATTGCAAAACAACAAAATTGATTGGATAAATCCACTATGAACATAATACATTAACAAAGAATGAGAAATCCCAAACAGGACTCATTCATTTCTCAATAAATGAAATTACTTTTATTTGAAGAAGTGTGATTCTCACTTACTTGTGATCTCATAGGGCCCTGAATCTAGTACTGAAGGTAGAAGAACAAGAGGGTCCTTCATAAATGCCTTCTAATGTCAGATGTTCACTAATTCCTTTAAGCAATGCTTAAGGCTCATAATGCCCTCATTATTTTTCCTTTCAACTTGTCCTTATAATAGCTTTCTTTAGCAGCACTTATAGAAGTACTTGATGCATGTTCTCAATCTTTCAGTCTATCAATTCAATTGTACTCTAATAACCCTCCTAAGTAGTCATTCACTTCTGACCATTATGAAATCCTTGCTTTCGATGTGTCCTATCGAACAAGTGGGTAACTTCATCCTTTACCCTACCACTTAAGATGTTGCCTGAAATATGTCACTTGTTAGCTACAACAGTAGCATAAAACTCATACATACATTATAATCTGGTACAATCCAAAACTGAATCCATATCGTGTTTCTTAGAACACGAGTCTATCCTCCACTTATCCTTTTCGTCCGACAACAAGGTTCTAAGGCGACCTTTATCTTTATAGCCATTGACTTCTAAAAAATTTATGCAATTCATGAAGATAGTCTTAAATGTGTTATAGATCCTATCCAAATATGCAGTCCGTAAAGCTATCAAATTTTCTTATGTTTCCAATTCCGAGATCAATCCATAAGGATCGCCTTTTACAAAATAACCCACATTATTATGTAAATCAATCAATTTTTACCACTAACGAATCTTGTTACCTCGAATCATTTGAAAAATTCTTTCGCCTCTTCTGTATTGATCTTACTTTCATACTTCCCTAAGTCATAACATCCCTACATGTTTCTCATAATAAAATTTTCCCTACACTGGGTTTTCCTCATTTGTAACGACTCTAAAATATCTTCAAGCCTTGAAAATGCGAAAATGTAGTCTATCATATCAATAAACTGTAGGCATCATTGTCCAAATAGTCCGTCTTAAAAGTCCTTACTATCCAAGTATAAATTGTTTCTAAAATATGTTCCGTCATATATCATGGTTTACCAACACTTTTGTATTTTCTTGTAATCGTATTTCCTTTCACCTTATCATAGTTTGGGATAATTCCTATTGCCTCAGATTCCTCCAAAACAGGTGCAATCGCTGCAGTCTTAATCCATAACTCGTCTCCTTAAAACCCAACACTTTTGTCTTTTCTTGTAATCATAGTTCCTTTCACCTTATAATAACTTGGGCATATTCCTATTGCCTTAGATTCCTCCAAAACAGGTGCAATCACTACAGTCTTAATCCATGTCGTATGCTCATATGTTCTTGTTTGGTCCTCCTAGCTATGTGCTCCTCATATCCTTGTCGTTAGAAGTGGAATATTAATGATCTCGTGCAATCCTTCCATATGTTTGTAGCCTCCATCATTCAATGTGAAAAAAGACGCCTCTAATTCTTGAGCATTCTGCAGGTGGTCGTATCAATCGTGTCATGTAGTAAGCTGTTGCATTGTGCTTTACGTAGTGATCTCTCCTCCTGTGTCTATCCACGATTGTCCTCGTCTAGTCCGCTTCATTTGCATGTGGTTGTCCGTCATCTTCTTTGTAGTGAGTGCTTCGCGCTTTCTTGTCATCTTCATCATTATTTCAAAATATAGGTGCTCAATCCTCTTTCATACTTAATGTCATTCTTCATTGGTTGGTCGTCTCGCTCTTCACCATGCAAACTCCTTTAATGCGGAGAATTACAATCGTTTTGGGGTTCTTTCTACTGCCTCCCATCACATCCGATCTTTGCTTGATCGTCAGCGAACTTTCGGGTCGTCTTTGTTCTCATAAATTCGTGTTGTATTCCTTTAAAAGTGAATTATCTTTCCGCTCCATCTTTTATTCAACATCCTAGTTTTCAGCTTCTTCTGCAGAACTGATGTTCCTTATCATCACCAAATCATTTATGATTCTTGGCTCGCTGCCCGTCTTGAGTCAACCGACTTTGGCAGTCCTACTTGATGTGTTCATCCAACTTACACTCGGAAACCTTCCAACTAAAGCTCTGAACTTGCTAAATAATACGTCTTAGCTTGTTGTGATTCTAGTGAATTGTTTGCATGTTTGTATACTGCTGGTTAAATTCTAGTTGCTATATATATGTGTGATTATATGGCTGGATGCGCATGATAGTACTCATCTATCGGGTTTGAATGTGCTTAGTGTATTATGAATGCATGTGCAATGTTTGTGACTTTCAAGGGAAATCTTGTGAGGGTGGACCCCATGCAGCCGTGTAGTGGGGTTAGCCGTCCAGTCAGTAAAGTCATCGGGTTTTAGCGGAGTATACCCCTTTGGCACGGGAGGTGAGTATTCTCTGGGCCGCGGAGGCCACCCGGGGATCATGACCCCACAGATAACTCGATGGCTCAGTACAAGGCCTCGTGAGGGCGGATTCCCCATGCAGCCGTACAGTGGGGTTATCCGCCAAGTCAGTAAAGTCATCGTGTTTTAGCGGAGTGTACCCCTTTGGTACAGGAGGTGAGTATTCTCTGGGCCGTGGAGGCCACACTGGGATTAAAACCCCACAGATAACACGATGGCTCAGTTATATGTTTTCAGTATGTTATGCAACACTTTGACTTATGTGCATATGCTAGACGTGTTGCTCGGTTTGCAGTTTCTAGATATGAATTTCTGTTATGCAAAGTTTGTTTTGGATAGTAGAGTCATAAGTTGTAGCTAGCTTCCTTACTGAGCGTTATAACTCATCAGTTACTCTGTGTGTGTAGGTAAGGGCAAAGCTTAAGGAGCAGTGCAATAAGCTGGAGAGGATTCTGTCTGAAGTATGCATACTGTGAAACAACTGACCTGCAGGGTTGTCAGGGTTCTCTTAAGTTTTCCGCTGAGTCCAGTAACAGTTTTATCAATTTCATATTTACTAGTTTATTTAAAGAAAGCCATGTGGCTACAGACTATTTCTTACGTTACATTTAACTACATTTTGTTTTTAAAACTATGGGATCCCATCCAAATACTATTTTATTTCAAAGTACTCCAATGAAATTTTTTCTAAAGTTTACTTTAAAGTCTATTTAGTTCTTAACGTCCGATTTTGACCAAAGTTGATCGTTAGGGTCCAGTTGACCCCAGATAGTCATAGTCATATTTCAGTGGATCTAGTTAAGAAAAAGTCGGGTCGTTACAAAATCCTTATCCTTAGAACAACCTCGTAAATTCTAATCACTCCCATACACTTTCTACCCATAACCATATCATGACAACACGTCATTTTGACACTATACTTGTAACGACCCAAAATTTGCTAATAAGGCTTAAGAGCCTTGATGAGTGTGCCAGGAGGGCATAATTGTTATTTATGTGAATGAATGATTAAATTCATGATTATATGGCATGCATGATTAAATGAGTATATAGATATGATTAGATGCATGTTTATGAGTATTGAATATGCATGTGGACCATGTTTTGTTCTTAAGGGCATGTTTGTAATTTTGGCCCGTTGAGGGCATAAATGTAAATAATTGTGATAAATTGTTGATACCACATTATTATGTGGATATATTTGCAGCTTGTGACACGAGGTGATCCTAGTGAGCGGTTTAGTGAAAAAGTCACAGTGAGAATTTATACCCGGCTCAGCGTGAGCCTGGGGGTATTTCTGAAAATTTAGGATATATATTGGAGACTACTTGATATTGAGGAAAATAATTGGTGATTAGTTAGGTGTCGGAGTTTAAGCGATAATTATTAGAGACACTCGAGGAAATAACAGAAATTGGGAGCAATGACCAAAATGCCCTTAGAATGTTTTAAGGTTTAGATTTTAATGGGAGGGCAATATGGTCATTTCATTTAATACAGAGATAAGTATCAATCTGCCTTTATTCACTTAGTGGATTGTTTAGAGAGTAGTAGAAACTGAAAGAATAAGGTAAAGAGACAAAAGGAAAGAAAGAAAAACAGAACTCCTAAGTTAACCTATTTTTCTCTCACTCGGTTCCTTCTCTTTGCACCATTTCTTGGGGGCTTTTGGAGCTGTGGTTCAGAGGAGGATTAGGCCAAACCTTAGCACTTGGATCCTTGGTGAATCTAGGAGGTTCTACTGAAATTAAGCTTAACTGAGGTAAGTTTCAGGATTTCTGATGAGTTTTTCTGAGTTTTATTGAGGTGATTTCTAAACTTAAGTTTTGGATGAAATTAAGGGAAATAAGCTTGAGGAATTGAAGGGCTTGAGGCTGGAAGGATACTAGAGATAACCTAAGGTCGAAATTCTCCATTGAAGGTAACGAATTCTGGCTTTGAAGTTCTGAGTTTCTTGTTGAGTTCAATGCTTGTTTTCTTGGTTTGATGATGCATGTGGTTAAGTCTTGTGTTATTGGGTTGTGTGGGGTGAGATGTAGGTGGTGGTAGGCTCAATTTGGTGTGTAGTTAAGGTTTGGGGGAGTTTTGGCTCGAGGAAAATCGAAGAGGAAAACCAGAGTATTAGGTGTGCTGTGACTAGCGCTATAGCGCTAGCCTTAGGGCGCTACAGCGCTAGGCTTGAGTGTTTGGGGGCTTTTTGGCTCTGTTTGTAGCGCTACAGCGCCCCCTTTGTGGCGCTATAGCGCTACCCTGTTTTTGAGTTATTTCTTGGGGTTTTTACCCGGGGGCTCGGGGTTTGATTCCACCACCCCGTTTGGTGGAATTAGGACTTCCCGAGAGCTCGGGATTGGTCCCGAGGTTAGGTTTTAGAATTGAAGTTTAGTGATGGTTCTAATTTATGGCTGTGACTAGGTGTACGCTAGGGCTCGGACGGGATCGTGCTTGAAGGTTGATTTCACTAGTCAAGTTATTGGGATCAAAGGTAAGAAAAATGCACCCGTTTATGTGGATAGGTTGGGACTAAGTGTTCCCTATATTTGTATGCATTGTTATATGATTGTGATAAACCATGTGAATATGTTGGGACTAAGAGCTCCCTATATTTGTATAATGTCATGAGATGGTATTAAGCCATGGAGACATGTGATAAACGGCCTAAGAGTGCCAGAATCAATATTTGTGCACAGGGCGCAGCTCAGCCACTGGTAGCTGAGGACAGCTTATTTATCACTAAGCTCGGTTAAGCTGGCCGGAGTCAGTGTGTATAACACTAGGGGCGACCTAAGTGAGTCGAAGACAGTGGGTTAAACAGAGGGTGTCAACCCTGAATATTGTGTAATGGTTGCAATAACTATTGATTATGAATGTGATTATCGTTGTTAATGTGATGAGTATGATATGTTGATTATCTGGATGATAAGTTGTTAACTTGTTGATTGTTATCACTGGATAGGTGAATGTTATGAATTGTTGAATACCTGGTTATGCTTTGTGGAATATTTGGTTATTCATATTGATCATGCTATGATATTATGTTTTCTTGCTGGGCCTCAGCTCACAGGTGCTTCGTGGTGCAGGTAAAGGCAAGGATTTGGTGGTTCGGCCATGAGTTGGAGAGCTCTGGGAGTGAGGTGTACATTGTCAGCTGCTCAGCCGCCACGGTCGAGGGTTTGTATAGGACAGAACCTAAAATTGTATATTTTTCCATTAGAGTGGCCATGGTTGTTTATAACTTTTGAAATTTTTGTAAATATGACTTTTAAACCATGTTTTGGGATCCCATGTACTAAATAATTATTTTAATGAAGATTATCTGTTTTGACGAAATTTTTTTAAACTTAACCTGTTTGTGATGACAGGATCACGTTTTCAACTATATGACTTGGTTAGCAAGTCCTGCACTATTTAAAATACACAGTATAACGACTTTGGTTATCCACGGCGTTACAATACTTCTATACTTATATCGTTTTGAATTCCGGCTTAACTATAACATCCCAGTTATGGAACATAACTTCTTATCTCACTAACTGATACAACATATCTCTAATACACCATCAAACCATCACGATCATGCCTAAAAAAATACACAGCACAATTTGTTGAACGTGTTGTGTTTTGAATTTATAAGATTAGATTTTTTTTCTTAATTTAGATTTTGGTCTAGTGTATCAGTTTTTAAATTAATTTATTTAACTATTTTTAATTTCAAAATACATTTCTAATATTTTTTTTTATTTTATAATGAATTAATCTGATTTTTTAAATATTTTTAATTTAATTTAATTTATTTTTAAAAAGATATTATGAAGTAGACCAATAGTGTGATGTCACATGTATGCGCAATTAATATTTAACGGATGGGTACTAATGGATACTCACAGAACTTGACATTGGGTATTTTTCCTGCAAAAAAAATTAGGTACTAAATCACAAGTTTTGTTAAACATTGGATATTTTTGCCGCTATTTTTTTACATATAAACAAGTAAAACTAACCATTAAATTATAATTCAATGTTTAGAAACAAATCATATCATCTTGTATAGTGGTTTTTTTCAATCACTAATATATATTATCTAATCAAGATGGCCAACTATATCATGCTTGAAATGGTTGTAGAGACAAGAGAGTTGGCTCTAATTTGTTGATTTAAATGATTACAGTTTATCATCTGTTTGTTATGGTTCTCTTCTACTGGCCCATTTAGGGATGAAAATGATCACTAAATAATTGCATAATTGATCAAAATGAAAACAAATAAATAAAGTATAGTGTGAAGAAAGTGAAGTACAATAAAATGATAAAAACAAGTAAAATGTCATAATCAAATAGACACAAATGGACACAAATGGAAAGACAATGATCACATGAACTATCTCTATTAATACCATTAATAGGGTGGTGTAGTGGTAGGGATGCCTAGAATAGGCATCCCATGCCCTTTATGTTAGTTCAAGGGTTCAAATCTCACCAAGTCCTCCACTTCAGGTTAGATTTGTCCTAGTTCTAACATTAATCCAGTAGATGTTCTGGGTTTGTTTTTGTGCTCAACCCCTTTGTGGATAGAAATCTATAATTCAACATGTGAAGGGATCTAGCTCAAACCTCTACAGTTGACTGGTGGTACCCGAGATTAACTTAAAGGTCGAACAGTCTGGTAAGGGATTGCACCACGTGATCCCTTGAAAATGATCACTAAATAATTGCATAATTGATAAAAATGAAAATAAATAAATAAATAAAGTATAGTGTGGAGAAAGTGAAGGACAATAAAATGATAAAAACAAGTAAAATGTCATAATCAAATGGACACAAATGGAGAGACAATGATCACATGAACTATCTCTACTAATACCATTAATTGGGTGATGTATATATTAGTTCAAGGGTTCAAATCTCACCAAATCCTCACTTCAGGTTTGATTTGTCCTAGTTCTAACATTAATATTGTAGATGTTTTGGGTTTGTTTTTGGTGCTCAACCCCTTTGTGGATAGAAATCTATAATTCAACATGTGAAGAGATCTAGCTCAAACTTCTACAGTTGGCTGGTGTACCCGAGATTAACTTAAAAGTCGAACGGTCTGGTAAGGGATTGCACCACGTGATCCCTTGAAAAGGATCACTAAATAATTGCATAATTGATAAAAATGAAAATAAATAAACAAAGTATAGTGTGGATAAAGTGAAAGACAATAAAATGATAAGAACAAGTAAAATGTCATAATCAAATAGACACAAATGGAGAGACAATTATCACATGAACTATCTCTACTAATACCATTAATTGTGTGGTGTAGTAGTAGGGATGCCTAGAATAGGCATCATATCTCCTTTATGTTAATTCAAGGGTTCAAATCTCACCAAATCCTCACTTCAGGTTGGATTTGTCCTAGTTCTAACATTAATACTGTAGATATTCTGGGTTTGTTTTTGGTGGTCAACTCCTTTGTTGATAAAAATCCATAATTCAACGTGTGAAGGGATCTAGCTCAAACCTCTACAGTTGACTGGTGGTACCCGAGATTAACTTAAAGGCCGAAGGGTCTGGGAGGGGGTTGCACCACGTGATCCCCTTTTTTTCGTTTTTTTCTTTTTAAAAAAAACTATCCCATTATTGAACAAAGGCTTATAAATAGTTAAACAAGAAAGAGAGAACAAGAGATAAGAAAGATAGAGAGACTGTTGTTGGGATCTTCTCCAACAAGTACTAGTTTATTAAGACAAGACAAAAGGTGATTGTGATAAAGTTGTACTTTAAAGCTTTTGGGTGCCTCCTGCCTCCCTTAATACACTATCAAACATCTCTTGTATCTCCTTCAGCACTATACCTCTCCCTCTCTCTCTCTCTCTTTCTCTCTCTCCGTCTCTTTCTCTCTCTCTTCATTGAGTACTTCTTTTTCTTAGGATAATATTAATGGAGGGAGGAAAAGTGAAATCCTTAGCAAACGGAGATAAGAAGAGAAGGTTCACAAGAATATGTGTCTACTGTGGAAGCAGAGCTGGATACAAATCTGCATTTAGTGATGCTGCTCTTGAGCTTGGTAAACAGCTGGTACTAATCTCTATCTTATATCAATCACATTAAAAAAAAAAACTAAACTAAACTTCAAAGCATATATAATAACATTCCTAACAACTCACTATAGAATTGATCTTGTTTGTGTTATGATAGGTTGAAAGAAAGATAGGTTTGGTTTATGGTGGAGGGAGCATAGGCCTAATGGGATTGGTCTCTAGGACTGTGTTTGATGGAGGCTGCCATGTTCTTGGGTAAAGCCTTTGATAGTTTTCTGCTTCCTTTCTTTGGTTCTCAGATGACAATTTTGACTTGTTCTGATTCACTTTCTTTGTCTGTATGCATATATATAGAGTGATTCCAACTGTTCTTTTGCCTCATGAGGTAGATTTTACTGTTATATTTATATATAAATACATATATTTATACATATTTATTACATGGAGTGATTGAAACTGATCAAATGCCACTACATTCTACAGATTTCAGGAGATACAGTTGGAGAATTGAAAGCAGTAGCTGACATGCACCAAAGGAAATCAGAAATGGAAAAACATGCAGATGCCTTCATTGCATTACCTGGTTTGTTCAACAAGAAACTCCCACTTTCACCATTGTCTCTCTCACATATATATAGATATTTATATAAAGTGAAAAAGTACAATGTTTTATTAGGTGGTTATGGAACCATGGAAGAACTGTTGGAGATGATAACATGGTCTCAGCTTGGAATTCATGACAAACCAGTAAGAGAAATATATTATATTACATATATATATATAGTACTACTTTTGACTTTTGCTTTATTAGGTTTCATATATACTTGAGAGTTTACTTTTTCAAGTGTTGATTTTTTATTTATTTATTTATTTATTTATGAATTGAACAAAACAGGTGGGATTGTTGAATGTGGATGGTTACTATAACAGCTTGATTGCCTTGTTTGATAAAGGAGTAGATGAAGGCTTCATAGACCATTCTGCTAGACATATTTTGGTAATAGCAAATACAGCTGAAGATCTCATCAACAAGATGGAGGTAAATAAATAAATAAAAACATATTTATCAAAATTCTATCAAAATAATATTATCAAATAATCTATATATATATTTTCACTCATTGATGAGTTGCATGACATTGCAGGAGTATGCATCTGTACATGACAATGTTGCACCCAGACAAAACTGGGAAGGAGATCAATTATTAGAGTCTACACAAAGTGGAGATGTCCAAAGATCTTAGATCTCAATTAGGAGTGAGCATCGATCGGTTTAGGCGGTTTTTTCATAACATAAAATCCAGAATTCGGTTTTCAGTCCGGATTGGTGCAATCCAAAAACCGACCGACCAAACCAGTTAAAAGAAAAAACCGACCGTTTGTTTATTTTGATAATATATGCAAAACATATAAATGTTTAATATGTTGTGTAGTTCCATGCTAAAGAAAATTAAAAAAAAAAAAAAAGAAGGATAATTGATTCTCCATCTTTGTAATTTCATGTTGGCATGGATGTTATAATTGCACTTTTGTATCTAAGTGGAAAAGTAGTGATGAGTAAAATTCTCTCTTAGCTAAATACAATTGAATTTTTCAACAAAGCACATGAATGAGACTTTGGTGGGGTGGAGGAAATAATAATGTTTTTGAAAAAAACAAAGATTGATGGTTTGGTTTTTTTGGATTGGTTGTCTTTAATTTATTTATATATTTTATTTTATTTTGGCTGTTTTAAGGGTTTGGGATGGTAATAGCAAAAAGGGTTTCTCCACTTGCTTTTATTTTATTTGTTATGAGAAGCAAATTGTTGTATTAGATTCTTGTGTGTTAAAATGTGGACTCTGGATTTTGGCTTGACTCTTTTCAAATACTATTCAAAGCCCCCACTAAAATTGACACTTTTTTTTTGTTTCTTAGGTATGTTTGATTCTATTCCTTTATTTCCGGTTACAATTTATAGTATTGGAACGTAATTCGAGTAGAATAATTATTTCTTCTAAAAATAACAAGAAAAGTGATTCCAATAAATAAAAATAAAATAATATTTTTTTTTCTTTCATATTAAATTTTATTCTATTTCTATTTTTATTGTTGTTTCTCTATTTTCATTACTCTCGACCAAACATAAATATTTTTTTAAGTTTAAGTTAAATACCAAAATATATGCATATGGTTTTTAAAAAAAAAAAATTACAACAAATCTTGTAATTTTCAAAACATAATTTAAGACACTTTGTGATAAGATTTCAATGAAAATAGAAATCAATTAATATAATTGTTTTATAAAAAAACAACTAAATTACCAAGAATGAAATGAAGATAGCAAGAACATGGAGGGATTAGTTCCATGTTTTTAGCCAAAAAAATATACAAACCAATCTAGTAACCATATCATAAGAAAGACGACTTACAAAAAGAAAGATGCAACAAATTTTTAACAATATTAAGCCCGTTAGGTAAAATTTTTGTTTTTGAATTTTTTAAACACAAAAATAGAAATATTATTTTATTTTTAAAAAATAAAAATATGTTTGGTAACTGTTTTTGTTTTTAAAAACAAAAAATAATAAACGTGTTTGATAACTTTTATTTTTATTTTTTGTTTAACAATATGATGTGTTGCTTTGAAGAAAATGAGAAAAACATGTAAAAAAATTTTGAAAGTGAAAAATTTTTATTTTCAAATTTTAATTAAAATTTAAAAAAATAATAAATAAAAATAGCGTTATCAAACACATTTTATGTTTAATTTTTAAAATTTTAATTAATTAAATAAAAAATTATTTTTTTAAGTGTTATCAAACAATCTCATTATTCACATAATTTAAATAATTGAGTATAGTTTGATTAAAATTTATCTATAATCCTTTTGACATTACATACATAAAGTTTGGGGTTAGTAGCTTTTTTATAAGGCATCTCCTAGCCATGAAAAAAGGTTGTGAATTCTCCAACAACGAATTAAAAACTTGAGGTTACATTCAAAAGAAAAGAATTAAAAAACTTGAGGGCCCTATCTATTTCTCTCGAGCCATAAATGATAGACAGCGAAGTCCATATACTAATTTAAAATCCCAGATAATAATATCATATAATTTTTTTATATATATATATATATACTAAGTTTTTGGTGAGATATAAAGGGTCCCACTTTGTAATTTAATCACCTAACCCACCATTGTTTTATGCTCTTCTTTTTTTCTTGCTTTTGAAAGAAAAGTGGAAAATTTCCTTTTGAAAACAACAAAAAGAAAAGTGGAAAAGGAATTGCCAAGTGTTCAAATTTTAGTTGCACAAAATCATTATTCCATTTATGAAGCATGATTATGTTTATCTTGGGTTATAATGTAATGTGACACACTTGTGCTGACATTCAATTCAATTAATATTAATGACATGATTGGAAGTGATTGAGAAATTATTAGGAATTGTAATTATATATCTAGCCATTATACTATTATTTAAAATACAAGATATGTGTAGATGTGAAATAGTAATTATTTATGATTTATAATATCATATTTGACAAAATAGTTAGTAATTACGTAGTAAGAAGAAATTATGTAATAAATATTATTTAAAAGTGATAGTATTTGAGTAATTATACTCAATTCTCACAAGGACTATAAGAATTGGATAGTGTAATTAAAACCCATTAATTAGGTCCAACTACATAGAACTGGGTAATTAAATAGTCAGATAAACACGTCAATTCAAATAATTAATCTGAATTACATTCAATTCTAATTTTACGGTTGCTTTCCAAACACACAATCTTTCATACATAAATCTCATTAACAATACAAGTTTTTAATACCAATGGGAATTTTTAAAGCAACAATCCTTTTTTAGGTAAAATAATTCAATGAAACACAAAATACAATTATACTGAAAATGCACCATAATAATTGCTAATTTTGTTGAAGGAAACTCAAAAAGCCCATTTAAGAGTTTCAATTAGTATATAATTTTTCTTTGAAAAAAAATCTGATTAAATTGTGAATTGCTAAGATTTTTTAAATACTTCTCATCATAGAAGATAAAAGTGGCTATGATAGAAAAAATTCAACATAAAAGTACATAGGGGTGTTTATTGGATGACATCCAATGTTTTTAAGTCCATCCGATCCGATTCAATCATCCAATTGGATGTTGGATTTTCGGAACCAATCTGATCCAATCATCTTGAACCAACCGATCCGATCCGATCCAATGGATGATTGGATCGGTTCGGTTCCATCCATTGGATGCATCCATTGGTTATCCGTTGGATCGGATCGGATCCATCCGATCTTTTAAAACCTTTATTTAGGCTGATTTTAAAAAAATATATATTATTTCAATTATAAAAACACTAATTACTCATCCAAATAATAAAAATATTTAATTGTAATGTTTAGTTTATGGTTTTTTTAATCATCCCATGTGTGCAAGCCTATAGTAAGCTACAATGAGGTATTGGATGTAATTGGATGGAAATTTGATCGGTTCGGTCGGTTTTTATTGGATGTCGGATGGTCATTCAACAACCAACCGATCCAATTTAGATTTTTAAAAATTACATCCGATCCAATCCAATAGTAATTGGACATCCAATTTTTGGCGGTCGATTTTTTTTTTATCGGTCGGTTTTTATTGGATCAGATATTTTCTACACACCTCTAAAAGTACATGACCATCTACACCAAAATAGTTTTTTTAGGACAGTAAAAACATTAGGTACAAGTTGGAAACTCAAAAAGTGATTTGCCAAAATTACATCTTTCTATAGCATAACAAGGTATTACATTTATGGGTTAATATTGAGGATAGTAAGAAGCAGTAAAAGTAAGATATATATATATATATATATGTGGAAGCAGGAATTAATCCAAATATATATATCAAGTACTTAAAAAGTACATAGTCATGATAGTGTTGTTAGATGGAGACATTCAAAACACCATTAAAGTAAATTGATTATGATAAGAGTAATCTAGTCAAAGCTCTCCCCTTCTGTCAAGTGGAGAATTACATATCCATAAATATTGATATGTGTGGCTTTGATTAGTTCTTGAGAATGGGTAGCTATCATTTATTTAAAAATAAATATAAAAAATATATCACATTCACCTCCAAATATATACTAAAATTTATTTTAAATAGACAAAATCCAAGGCCTATATGGCTTATCCTTTCAAATTTTTTTTACATGTAATTGTTTATTGTTTAGTCCTTTACTCATACATTTATACTGATTTACCCCTTAATTTATGTATTTTATATAATTATTTAACTTTTGTCCTGGATAAAGCAAAATTATAGATATGTTACTATTTATACATTGATCAAATGTTTCATGTGTGTATAAGGACTATTATTGGCATATTGATTTAAAATTGGGCAATGAAGTGTGTATAAGGACTCTTTCTTCTCTTTTCATATAATTTTTGGTATAATCTAGTTTTTCAAAAGGGGAACTTAGATTGTAATGTATGAATGTTTTGTTTAAGGAGTTTCAAGTGAATTTTGACATCTCACTTTTGTTTGGACTAGAGATGGCAACGGGTAGGGTGTATGTGTAGAACTTTTATTATATAGAGTAGGGTCGTGGAATAAACATATAATTTTTGCGAGAAGATTACGAGTATTATCCTAACGAATATAGGGTACCGATGAGTAATCCTACCCTAATAAAATTTAAAATAAAAAAATCAATATACTATGCTTATAAAATTAAATAAAATATAACTCTATATTATTTACTTGTAGAGACCTAATGGAAAGTATTTAATAATTATGAAACATAAGGAGTGTTAGAATAATAACTAATTGCAATTATGTTTTTCCAACTTTTGTAATAATTCTTTCTATTGTTAAGAAAGAAGAAATAGTTGCCTATTTTAAAGGGGTAGTTTGTGGCGCCCCACGTCATTATGGCTGCTTTCTGGAATGACGAATGGCTCTACAAATCAAGACAAGTCTTTCTAGCGTGCTTTGTCCTCACTCGCACACTTCCTAGGAGGTCACCCATCCCTAGATTACTCCAGGTCAAGCACGCTTAACCATGGAATTCTCAAGTGATGGGCTACCAAAAAGAAGATGCACCTTCCTGATATAGGTAGTACCCATCAATCCATTTAAGTCATCTTCAACTGTGTATTCTCATACCTACACAGTCTTAGAATCATTACACTTGACCTTCCCCAAGCGGTGTGGGATTGCACAGCTTACCCGATCTTTCCCCTTACGGATCACGGGATTCTGACTGTCACAATCACCCCCCCTTACGGGCCCGACGTCCCCGTCGGCCACACTTCCGGCTGGGTCAAGGCTCTGATACCATTATGTGGCGCCCCACGTCACTATGACTGCTTTCTGGAATGACGACTGACCCTACAAACCAAGACAAGTCTTTCTAGCGTGCTTTGTCCTCACTCCCACACTTCCTAGGAAAACTTCCCAGGAGGTCACCCATCCCTAGATTACTTCAGGTCAAGCACGCTTAACCATGGAGTTCTCAAGTGATGGGCTACCAAAAAGAAGATGCACCTTCCTGATTGCACAGCTTAGAATATTCTCATACCTACACAGTCTTAGAATCATTACACTTGACCTTCCCCAGGCGGTGTGGGATTGCACAGCTTACCCGATCTTTCCCCTTACGGATCACGGGATTCTGACTGTCACATAGTTGCACCCCCAAAAAGGGGTGCATTGGTGCACCGCTCTTCAGTTTCTGGTTTGAGAAGTATTTTTGGCACAATTTTTTTTTACTATAAATTTTCAGGTTATTATGAATTATTTACAGTGCTGAAAATAATATTCAAATAACTTATTTTCCACTCACATAAAAAACAGTCACATGTGCAACAAACTATTTAGATATTGTCTTTCAGCATTGTAAATTATTCAGAATTTCTTAAAATTTTTATAGGAGGCTCTAAAAAACTACAATATACACAGCCAAAAAAAAAATTTACGCTTAAATTACTTCCCAAGTCAAAAACTAGAGAGGAGTGCATCAGTGTGCCCCATTTTAGGGGTGCACCCGAGATTTTCCCTATTTTAAATATGACAATATATATTACAATTGAGTCATCAAATTTACTAAAATTTATAATTAATTCCAAAATATTAAAATTTAATTCATATCATATTTTTAGGTGTAAGCTTGATTAATTATGACAAGAGAAATTGCTACTAATTTCTAAATTTAAAGAATAATACCATATTTCTTTCATTCATACATCACTTTGCCAAAATAATGGCATTATCCAGTTTACAACACCCAAAAAAGGTATGAAATCTACAAAACAGTGATGATTA